>NC_135662.1:11609390-12236057 GCF_964188315.1 Podarcis muralis
TGTCTAGCAACCACTCACAGATTTCGTATTTGAATAAAGTTGTGGCCAAAATAGTGCCCAAAAACCTTAAACTTAAATTACGTGTGATGTGTGAATTATTTTGAGGGGTGGTTTGGGGACCTACATGCGCAAGTTGCACCATTATGTTCTGTGCTTGCATCTCACCCCCTAGAATACCTATCAGGTCCATTTTGTACCCCGCAAAAGACTCCTCGGTCAACAGATTGCGAGCTCATCCTCTCCATCACCGAGGGAAAACACCAGCTTGGCATGAGTCCTCTTCAAGTGTTCCTACCATATTAGGCTGGGGAAAGATAGACTGCGGTCGCCCCTCCTGTAGCACTCGCTGTGCTGGGAAGTGAATTTGGGAAGACCACAGAATTTAGAAGCTAGCTGCACTACACCAAGCCTGTTCCAAATCTGATTGTCAAACAGAGCCAAGAGAACAAACCTTTTGCTCAGAGTTTATTCAAAGATAAGCTTAAAGGTGTATCCACTGTCTAGTATGGATGGAGAAGCTGTAGATCATGGGCAGGCAAACTAAGGCCCGGGGGCCGGATCTGGTCCAATCGCCTTCTAAATCCGACCCACGGACAGTCTGGGAATCAGCGTGTTTTTACATGAGTAGAATGTGTCCTTTTATTTAAAATGCATCTCTGGGTTATTTGTGGGGCATAGGAATTCGTTCTTTCTTTGCAAAATATACTCCGGCCCCCACTATGTCTGAGGGACAGTGGACCAGCCCCCTGCTGAAAAAGTTTGCTGACCCCTGCTATAGATGAACTCTATACAGATTGATCAAGTTTATCTCTCAGGCTATCTGGATATCAATCTGTTTGGAGGTTGTGAAGGGTAGAAGGTCATAGTACATCCCATTCGCTGTGTGTGTGTGTGTGTGTGTGTGTGTGTGTATACAGTGGTACCTCGGGTTAAGTACTTAATTCATTCCGGAGGTCCATTATTAACCTGAAACTGTTCTTAACCTGAAGCACCACTTTAGCTAATGGGGCCTCCTGCTGCTGCTGCGCCACCAGAGCACGATTTCTGTTCTCATCCTGAAGCAAAGTTCTTAACTCAAGATACTATTTCTGGGTTAGCGGAGTCTGTAACCTGAAGCGTTTGTAACGCAGCGTACCACTGTATGTGTGTGTGTGTGTTTGTGAGGGGATTGGGTCTTGGGGTTGCCTCCCTATGGGACAAGTAGGGTTTGCTCATTGTTATCTAGTAATTTTGCTCACTGCCCTTACAAACATGAGAGTTGGAGGCATGGTGCTGCTTCTATGAATGTGCAACTTTGAATGTACACATTCATAATATCTTAGATAAACGAAACTGGAACCTGCATTCAGCATCTGAGGGCTGCGCAGGTGGTGTCAACATAAGAAAAAGCCTTCTCAGTGGTGGCCCCACACTTGCAGAATGCTCTCCCCAGAGAGGCAAACTGGGTGTCATCATTATATTTAAGTACTATGTATCTTTTCTGCCAGGCGTTTAGGCTTTAATTACTTGCTCCAAGGGTGGGATGTCTTAGTCCTGCCATGTTTATGAATACGGCCGTGTTTTCATCTTTCACTCTGTTTCAGTTTTAAGTTAGTTTTCATGCATGTGCTATTTTTTGTAAGTTGCTTTGAGTTCTAACTAATAATGTCAAATTATTATTATTATTATTATTATTGATATAATCATGGGCATGAGCATATCCTGTTCCTGTTTTTCTGCTGTGTTGAATCAATGGACCCATGCACAACTAGTTCCAGAAATAAAATAACAGAACAGTGGAAAATTGCTAATGCATTGGTTCTGCTGACAAGACCACTTTCCGGTGTATCTTTCAACACCTTCCCCCTGATGCAAAAAGGTAACACCAAATTCAAAATTGGCTCCCTGGACTGATTAGCTCCATTATTCTCCAACTTTGATAGAAAAGCCAGTCTTTTCCTTCTCCTTTCTTCCCCAAGAACAACAGAAAACATTTCCAAAAGTAGCTTGGTGGATTTAGTGTACTTGCCACAAAAAACACATGCAAATCCCAGCGCACTCTTTGTGCTGCAAAGAAAATTCTCTGCTGTGGCTTGAAGATTTAACCCAACCACCCCAAAATAACCCAATGCATTGTGACAATTGCTGCTTGACAGTGCTGGCAAGAGGAATCTCAGAAGTCAGGCTGAATGAGTTTTGGTTTTGCTAAGCAATATTTTGAAATTTCTCCATTTGACGAACACAGTAGAAACTATGGGCTGATTTAGTTGGTACTGGAAAGAAGAGAACCAGTGTGGTGTAGTGGTCAGAGTGTCGGACTTGGACCTGGGAGACCAGGGTTCAAATCCCCACTGGACCATGAAGCTCACTGGGTGACCCTGAGCCAGTCACTGCCTCTCGGTCTAACCGACCTCACAGGGTTGTTGTGGAGATTCAATGAGAAGCAGGAGAACCATGTATGCCACATTAAGCTCCTTGGAGAAGGTGCGATATAAATGCAACAAATAAATAAATCACTCCATGAGGAGAGTTCTGCTGGATCAGACTAATAGCCCATTTTGTTAAATATAATTGTTTAATTGCACACCGAAACGGAGAATGCCTGTATATATGTTGCTAAGGATTTAACATCGGGAAACTCCTTTGGAGTATACTAAGCTAGAAGGAATCTCTCTGAGCATTTAGCTACGTTGATAATTAACTGTTGTGATTCTCTGCTAGCCCTCAAGTGAGTGTTTAACCTTAGATCATGTAAGTAGGGTGTTAAATTGCAAATCTGCCATTGTGAAGAGAGTAGCCTTTGTCTTTTGTTCCGAGCCACAGTGAGAAAAGGATATAATAAGATGCCTCTACAGGAGCTGCACAGCCTTAGGCCAGACGCAAGCTAATGCAGACTATGGGAGACATGGAGCTTGGATTTTTGCTCTGATCACAATGTAAGAAGAAGAACATATGTTTGAATAGGAATATGATTTATAAAACTTCCGGATGTATCATGGATGCTTTTGTACCTGTTTTGAAGGTTTGGTTAGTAAAGCTTTGAAGAATACTTACAGGTCTGGGCAATTTTTATTCCAAAAGGAGTCAACTTTTATGCATCCAATTGCTTCATGCTGTGCAATATTAATACATCCAGAATTCTCACAGTGGCCCACCAGATCCCTCTGTGAAGGCCACAAGCCAGGTGTGGGGGCAACGGCCTTCATTAGATGACTCCAGGTTCTAATATTATGGGAGAGGGAGACCCATTTTTTTCTACACCATGCATATTTCATACACCTCTCCTATGTCCCCTCCCCACTCACCTTTCATCTAAACTAAAAAAGCCCCAAATGTCCTATCCTTTCCTTGTAGTTGCTCCACCCCAACTCCCCAATCATTTTGGTTCTCCTTCATTCTTCTTCTTTGGTGATCACTCGTAGCCAAGTAAGATTGTCTTCCATAAACACAGTTTTAACAATGAGTCCGTAAGTGATTGTGGAGGCCAATTCTGGATCCACACGTCCTTCCAAAGTGGGGACATAGGTTTCCAGGCGAGAGTTGATCACGGTGTAGATTTGCCAAGCGTGCCTTCCTCTTAGCACATTTCTCCCTTGCGTCCTGAGTTTGAGTGTCTTCAAAGCCCATGACACTTTTGGTAAAGGCTGTTCTCCAACTGGAGCGCTCGCAGGCCAGTGTTTCCCAGCTGTCAGTGTTTATACTATATTTTTAAAGATTTGCCTTGAGGCAGTCTTTAAACCTCTTTTGATGACCACCAGCATTACGCTTTCCGTTTTTAAGTTCGGAGTAGAGTAGTTGCTTTGGAAGACTATCATCAGGCATCCGCACAACATGACCAGTCCAACAAAGTTGATGTTGAAGAATCATTGCTCCGACACTGGTGATCTTTGCTTCTTCCAGTACACTGATATTAGTTTGCCTGTCTTCCCAAGTGATGTGTAAAAATTTTCGGAGACACCGTTGATGGAATCTTTCGAGGAGTTGGAGATGGCGTTTATAAGTGGTCCGTGATTTGAGCAAGGTTACCGTCAGTGGAAGCTGGCCCATTGGTGAAAATGGGGTACTGCCTGACCAACCCAAGTCTGGTCCCAGCCAGCCCCCACTTGTCTGCCATCTTGCTTACCCAACCACACGAGGGAGGGGTCCTGCTTGTCAGCTTCCTCCTCCTTAGCTCTGCTACTTGAAGGACTCAGCAGAGAGGAGGATGGTGACAACACTGGAATTAGTTAGCTCTGCCCATCATTTGCCACCCACCCAGCTGTCAGTCACCTGACATCTCAACGATGCCAGGTGATTGGATGCTTTGGCATCCTGAGGTTGGGACGTCAAAGCAGCACACAGTTTGCAAATTGCCCTGTGTGGTGCTTTAAAGCACCTGAGACTTTGGAGTGACTGGGCATCAGCTGATGGGCAGGAGAGCCAAAGCTTGCTTTCCTTTGCCAATGCATAATCAGGAGCACACTAAGTGTTTTCATTAGTAGCCATGAACACCTGACATCAGTGCAAGGTGTGGCCCCGGCTGTCCACTTTGTCCTCCTTTGTCTCAGCATCGTGTCTTGTAGGGAAATTGTTGTTTAGTCATTTAGTCGTGTCCGACTCTTCGTGACCCCCCTGGACCAGAGCACGCCAGGCACCTCTGTCCTCCACTACTTCCCGCAGTTTGGTCAAACTCATGCTGCTAACCTCGAAAACACTATCCAACCATCTCGTCCTCTGTCGTCCCCTTCTCCTTGTGCCCTCCATCTTTCCCAACATCAGGGTCTTTTCCAGGGAGTCTTCTCTTCTCATGAGGTGGCCAAAGTACTGGAGCCTCAGCTTCACGATCTGTCCTTCCAGTGAGCACTCAGGGCTGATTTCCTTTAGAATGGAGAGGTTTGATCTTCTTGCAGTCCATGGGACTCTCAAGAGTCTTCTCCAGCACCATAATTCAAAAGAATCAATTCTTTGGCGATCAGCCTTCTTTATGGTCCAGCTCTCACTTCCATACATCACTACTGGGAAAACCATGGCTTTAACTATACGGACCTTTGTTGGCAAAGTAGGGAAATACACAGCAATAATAATGTACATGACAATTTGTTGCTGCTCCAGGACACTTAGTTTCAGCTGCCCGAGGCAAATGCCTCATGGAACCTGAGTGCAGAACAGGAGTGGGTCACCCTTGTGGATACAGAAGGTGCCCTGGCAGAGCTTGTGGAGCTGAAGTCTATGCAACTATGTGCAAGGAAATAAAAATGGAGTCTCTACAGGAATCGCTAATGCTGTGGGTGTGCTGTGAAGAGCAGTCCTGGGAGAGCAGCCAAAAACAGTCAGTGTGCAATTTTTAGGCCACGGACATCCTTTTATTGGCCGGACCAAAGTCAATTCCATTGTATTTCTGTTTATGTGTTTGTCTCACATCTAAAACAAACCTCCAAAGCTTCAAGAAGGGGGAAGGTTCATCTCGTGGTTCTTTGTTGGTGTGAAATTCTGTATGGGGCAAAGAATTCCATGTTCTGTGGAGCTGCCAAGATGCCCACAGTGGATGGTGGCAAGAGGTTCTACCGTAAACTTCGCTGCAAGCTATATTTCTTTGTTTCAAGTCTAGACCCACCCAACTAGATAGATGTTGTGGAGAGATCCAGGGGAAGGTCATCACACAGAATCATAGAATTGTAGAGTTGGAAGGGACCATGAGGATCATCTAGTCCAACCCCCTGCAATGCAGGAATCTTTCACCCAATGGGGGACTCGAACCCATAACCCTAAGATTAACAGCCTCATGCTGTACCAGCTGAGCTATCCCAGGTAGAATGCAGAAGGTGCTGGGTTAGAGGGATCAGGAGAGGGCTGCCTGGAACACTGAACAACATCGGAAGCTGCCTTATACTAAATCGGACCAATGGTTCATCTAGCTCATTATTGTCTACACTGGCTGGCAACAGCTCTCCAGGATTTCGGGCAGGAGACTCTGTCAGCCTTAAAAGGTAAAGGGACCCCTGACCATTAGGTCCAGTCGTGACCGACTCTGGGGTTGCGGCGCTCATCTTGCTTTATTGGCTGAGGGAGCCAGTGTACAGCTTCCAGGTCATGTGGCCAGCATGACTGAGCCGCTTCTGGCGAACCACAGCAGCGCACGGAAACGCCATTTAACTTCCCGCCTGAGCAGTACCTATTTATCTACTTGCACTTTGATGTGCTTTCGAACTGCTAGGTGGACAGGACCAGGGACCGAGCAACGGGAGCTCACCCCGTCATGGGGATTCAAACCGCCAACCTTCTGGTCAGCAAGTCCTAGGCTCTGTGGTTTAACCCATAGCGCCACCCACGTCCCTTTCTCTCAGCCTTACCTGGATTGAATTTGGGACCTTCGATCTGCATGGAAACGGAGGTGCTCTGCCACTGAGCTACATCCCTTCCTGTGAGACCCTGCCTGCCTGAGATCTCAAAAAAGGACCTTGAATTGCTGGGAAAGGTATAATGAAGGAGACTGAGCAGGCTGAAAGCAAAGAGTAAGGTTACCGTAACTTCCGTCATAGAGAATCATAGAATCATAGAATCATAGAATCATAGAGTTGGAAGAGACCACAGGGGCCATCGAGTCCAACCCCCTGCCAAGCAGGAAACACCATCAGAGCACTCCTGACATATGGTTGTCAAGCCTCTGCTTAAAGACCTCCAAAGAAGGAGACTCCACCACACTCCTTGGCAGCAAATTCCACTGTCGAACAGCTCTTACTGTCAGGAAGTTCTTCCTAATGTTTAGGTGGAATCTTCTTTCTTGTAGAGCTTCTTGTAGAGCTTCAGTATGCTGATGGCAACGTAGAGCCAGTGTGGTGTAGTGGTTAAGAGTGGTAGTCTTGTAATCTGGAGAACCGGGTTTGATTCCCCGCTCCTCCACATGCAGCTGCTGGGTGACCTTGGGCCAGTCACACTTCTTTGAAGTCTCTCAGCCCCACTCACCTCACAGAGTGTTTGATGTGGGCGAGGAAGGGAAAGGAGAATGTTAGCCGCTTTGAGACTCCTTAAAGGGAGTGAAAGGCGGGATATCAAATCCAAACTCCTCTTCTTCTTCTTCTTCTTCTTCTTCTTCTTCTTCTTCTTCTTCTTCTTCTTCTTCTTCTTCTTCCAAAGCATCCTAAATATCTTTGCAGAAGCTTACAAAAAGCTTGGGCTATCACTCAACATCCAAAAGGTGTCTCAAGGCAAATCTTTAAAAAATGTAGTATAAACACTGACAACTGGGAAACACTGGCCTGCAAGCGCTCCGGTTGGAGAACAGCCTTTGCCAAAGGTGTCATGGGCGTCGAAGATACTCGAACTCAGAATACAAGGGAGAAATGTGCTAAGAGGAAGGCACGCTTGGCAAATCCACACTGTGATCAACTCCCGCCCAGAAAGCAATGTCCCCATGGAGCTGGCCATGTTTCGTCAGAGACCCTAGAAGGCATCTGAGATACTTGATCCTGACAGCCTGCTATAGCCGTTCACTCTGCTTCCCATTAAGTACAAATAAAACCAGTGATTAATCTCTTAGAAATCAGCCGTATTTGGATAGGATGAAAAGGAGAATGCTTTAAGAAGAGAAGAAGGAGTAATTCATACCTTCTGAGGGACGGAGCCCTCCATCCTGCCAGTAACCTAAATATTAGATCTTACATGCGCTCCACCCAACAGAGGTGTTGAAATGGGAGCGCAGTCGATCACCACGCCGTTGCTCTTTGAAACAAATGAAACCCACTCATCAAATCTTATTAAGTCCTGTCACTTAACAACAGCTGTATCAAAGAGAGAAATTGCTGCCACCTGACACAAGTCCCACGTGAACCAGCCAAGACAAAAGATATGCAAAGGCGAGAACGATGAATATTAAAGCCATCAGTCAGAGAAAGGCTCCGATGAATACACGAAATGAAATATTAAATGCAGTGGAGGAACTTCCTTTGTCTAGGCAGAAAAGTGAGTGGGACTCACCCAGGGGGAAAGGATTGGTACGTATGAGATGCAGAATTTTAAAAGTATTCATGTCCATCCAAGGTGGCTCATAGAATCATAAAATCTTGGAAGGGACCCGAGGGTCATCTAGTCCAGGGGTCAGCAAGGCTTACCGGCCATGGGCTGGACCACTCCCGTGGAGATCGTCCTTGGGCCACGCCGGAAATTGCATCTGTGCATATCTGTGGCGCCGAAAATCGCTTCTGTGCATGCCCAGATGCTGGAAATCGCACCTGGCCATGCGCAGATGCGATTTTCGGTATCTGCACGTGCGCAGACGCAATTTCGGGAGCTGCTCGGCGAGTCCCCGTGCTGCACTGCGCTGGTTTAGCGCAGCACGCGGGGGGACTTGCTGAGCGGGCTGCTCGGTTTGGGGGTGGCTTGTGGGCCGGTAAAACGGTCTTCGTGGGCCGCATCCAGCCCATGGGCCGCAACTTGCCAACCCCTGATCTATTCCATCCCCCTGCTATGCAGGAATCTCAACTAAAGCATCCCTGATAAGATGGCCATCCAACCTCTCCTTATAAACCTCCAAGGAAGGAGAACCCACCACCTCCCGAGGGAGTCTGTTTCACTGTCAAACTTCTCTTACTGTCTGCTTAGCTGGAATTGCCTTTCTTGTAACTTGGAGGTTTCAAGTCCTACCCTCCAGGTTGAGTGGATTTCAGGAAAAGGGTTTCCAGTCTTCTTTAAAAGATTCTAAATTTGTGTCTCTGATCACTGCTGTCAATGTCAACATTTCTGCATACAGTGGTACCTCGGGTTACAGACGCTTCAGGTTACAGACTCCGCTAACCCAGAAATAGTACCTCGGGTTAAGAACTTTACCTCAGGATGAGAACAGAAATTGTGCTCCGGTGGCACAGCAGCAGCTTAAAGTGGTGCTTCAGGTTAAGAACAGTTTCAAGTTAAGAATGGACCTCCGGAACGAATTAAGTATGTAACCAGAGGTACCACTGTATTCCAAGGTTTTCATCAACCATCTTCCTTTGAAGGTGTTCTCCTTCCATTTCTGTGCATAGAGAATTCTTGCCAAAGTGGTCACATACCATGTGGTAAGCATTCTTCATAGGGAAGTTGCCCCTTTTCTGAACCTTTTCCTACTCTACAATATCCTTTTTGAGCTGAGGCAACCAGAACCCCAGAATTTATGTTGATTGCATCAGCTTTCTTTCTGTTGGCTTCCAGACATATATCTTCTTCCTACCTCCGGCCCGTCAACCCGAGGCGGAAAGTCCTTGCACATGTTTTCCGAGATATTGTCCCATATGATAAATGGATAGAAAATGGCGACAATTCTGTATGTAGCTGAGTTTTATCGCAAAGCACCTGTCATGCTTATGAGATAAACTGCAGAATGCAACATAAGCACAGAGAAATGGCTATTTCTTTGTTGCTGAAGGTCTGTGGTTATGAATGGAGGAGCCTCCATCACGCAATAAGCAATCATTACCATCACTGGTTGAAGGTCGTAAGGCTCTGTTAAATGGACAATACCAGCATCAGGGACTTCCATTAATAACAGCATGAAAAACGTTCCCATGTTTTGAGCAAGGGATGTGTGGTAATCATAGATGCTAACTTGAACAGGATATTGTGCTTGGGACCTGTTTGCAGGTTTCACACAAGCATCTGTGAGAACAGGGTGTTGGACTCAATGCTGGTCTTTGGACTGATCCATCAGACCTTGTCTTATGTTCTTCTGACTCGTCTGATGGTCAAGAGCCCTTTAGCTCCTAGCTAAATACCTAAAGGGTGGGGGGGGGGAGACAAAACTGAAGTCTCTCAGGTGTTGCCCTTCTCTGGTTTTGTGCTGATTTTGACCTATAAAGCCTTAAACACCTCAGGACCACAATACCTCAAGGACCGCCTCTTTCCATATGAACCTACTTGGATCCCGAGATCATCTTCTGAGGCCCTCCTTCGTGTGCCTCCTCCTCGGGAAGTCCAGAGAGTGGCAACACAAGAACAGGGCCTTCTCTGCAGTGGCTCCCCCATCTGTGGCATGCTCTCCCCAGGGAAGTTTGCCTAGCGCCTTCCTTATACACCTTTAGGCACCAGGCAAAAACGTTCCTTTTCAACCAGGCGTTTGGTCAATCTGATTTACATCCTATGCCCTTTTAAAATGTTTTTTTTTTGGGGGGGGCAATTGGGTGGTTGTTTTTTTTTATTTTTATTAGGTATTTTATGGTTTTATATCTTGATTTTATTCCGTGAACCGCCCTGAGACCCCCGGGTATAGGGCGGTATATAAATTCTAATAATAGTAATAGTAATAATAATTTTTATCTTTTGTTGGAAGCCTCCCAGAGTGGCTGGAGAAACCCAGCCAGATGGGCAGGGTAGAAATATTATTATTATTATTATTATTATTATTATTATTATTATTATTTCCAGCTCTCCCCTCCAGACATAGCTTTCCTTGACAGCTGGGATAGCTCAGTTGGAAGAGCATGAGACTCTTAATTTCAAGGTCATGGGTTCAAACTCCACTTTGGGCAAAATATTACTGCATTGCAGGGGTTGGACTAGATGACCCTCCTGGCCCCTTCCAACTCTACAAAGTCTATTATTCTCCATTACCCTTTTTTCCTTTTCTTTGTTGCATAAGTTATCCAGGAAACCAACATAAAAAGTAGGGTTAATGATGTGATGAGCGGACAGGGAGAGCTGCACACATTGGTAATCTCAGCCTCTATTGTTTGACGCCACGGTTGTTGTTGTTAATATTTGCCAAGCTCTTCTGCTCAGTGGGCCTGCAGAGCTGCTTACAAAGGCTGGGAGAAAAAGGAAACAACAGTGCATGGAAACAAGAAGAAACAATATGAAACCACGGACGAAAACAGTCATTAACAGCAGAAACTGGTAAAAACACGGCGGCTCAGCTGTTAATCACCTCTTTGAATAAATACATATGCAGGTGCGTGTTCAGACAAACGAAGGTCAACTGAATGCTCTTCAGCAAATGATGCCGAACAGTAGTGCCATGAGCATGGGACCCTCATAAAACCTCAAATACAGTGTGGTGCAGTGGTTAAGAGCGGTAGACTCGTAATCTGGTGAACCGGGTTCGCTTCCCCGCTCCTCCACATGCAGCTGCTGGGTGACCTTGGGCCAGTCACACTTCTCTGAAGTCTCTCAGTCTCACTCACCTCACAGAGTGTTTGTTGTGGGGGAGGAAGGGAAAGGAGATTGTTAGCCGCTTTGAGACTCCTTCGGGTAGTGATAAAGCGGGATATCAAATCCAAACTCTTCTCTTCTCTTCTTCCCTTACACCATGGGGAAGACCCATAACTCAGTACAACATCTACATTGCACACAGAAGGTCCCAGGTTCAGTTCCTGGTATCTCCAGCTGGGAGAAATCTCTGTCTGAAGCCCCTGTGAGCTACAGCAAACCAAGTACAGTAATATTGAGCTCGGTGGACCAATGGTCTGATTCAGTCTAGAGCAACTCCCTGTGTTCTGCCAGACCTATGCATGGGGTATAATGTATCCATTCACACACACACATACACACACACCTTGCAGGTGAAATGACTGAAGGGCGGACTGCCCAAGCTGCAAAGCTGTAAAACGGCAAAGAGTTCCCACAAAACTGGATATAAAGAAGATTTATGTCACGTTTGCTCAGCGCAGGGGAATTTGTCTCGAGGCAAGCTCCGGGAAGGAAGATGAATATCTCACCCAGACATGTCAGTAGTATCTGGGCAGTTCATACTGAATTAAAAATAGAAGGTGTTATTTCAGATGGGGGGGGAATAAGTTTGGGTATTTAAATTTGTGTGCACCTTAGAATGATAATTCATTGCCTTTGCTCTTCAGCAGCATCCAGGCCACATCTTGAAAAACCAGAACACCTGGCCTGGATGTTGTCCCATGCTCGGCTCCTGGTCTGATTTGGGGGTGAGGATGCTTCGAGGAGGGAGTTCTCTTTATCAAGGGCAAGACAGCAAGAACAGTCTCCAGCTGTCAGTTTAGAACTTGCGCTTGGCCACAGATTAGGGCTCATTAGGGCTACCCACAGAACGACCTACCTCATGAGCAAGTTTTTGGCACAAAGTGCATTTTCCTCCATTGAAATATCCATTCCCTTTTTAAGCAATTTTCAGTTCAATCAATCAATCAATCAATCAACCAGTCAACCTTTACTGGCATACAGAGAAGGCAGGAATAGATGAATCTAAGCATTGAATTGGCATCTGTTCACAGGAGGAGATGCTTTGAGATAAAACTATACAGACCTAATAAGGTTAAAAGGTTGTACTCGAGTCTTATGACAATGTAGTTTCTGTCAGGAGCTCGTCCTACACTCGATTAGGAACCTGGCAGA
The DNA here is from genome assembly GCF_964188315.1 of Podarcis muralis. Taxonomy (NCBI): domain Eukaryota; kingdom Metazoa; phylum Chordata; class Lepidosauria; order Squamata; family Lacertidae; genus Podarcis; species Podarcis muralis. The sequence continues at coordinate 11,621,676 of NC_135662.1, forward strand.
GACACATGCCCGACTGGCATGTACCCTTCCTCCAGGTCGATCGTTCGGGAGCTTCAAAAGCTTTCTTCTGCCTGAACATCACAACGACCAATGCCAACAGACACTGGCACACTTAGGGATACACAGAGTCTTCGCAGCTTGCGTGACAGACCTCAGCAACTCAGCATTTTGGCTAATCTACTTTATTTACTTATAAACCCACATGGAGCCCTCCAACATGGCTCCCTCTCTCTCTAGCATCAGGCAGCAAAGAGAAAAAGAACAAAGGACAATAGTCCCACTTCACGGAACACAGTAACACAAATATCCTGTCTCCGTCACTTCCCACTCTGTGGAGTCGAAACATACACCGTCATGTGATAAACAACAATCCCATGACTGCAATCACGGAGCAGTAATCTTCAACAGTTTCATGGTGTTCCTCAGGTATTCTGCTACTTTCTCCATTCTGTCATGCCCACAGCTATTCAATAAAAAGGAAACCCTGTAGGAGTCAGAACAATTTAACCTCTCCATTTGTCATGGGTTGCTGCGTAAAATGGGCAGTGGAGGAAGACATGTTCAATAACCTTGACCTGTTCCTACATCACAAGGACAATATCCTCTCCCATTTTAGTTAGCGATGGGGATGGATTCAGCTGGATGTGGATTCCAAAACTGAAAGAGATCATTTCCGGGGTGCGCACTATCCTGCACTACCTGCAGCTTTCTTATGGCACTTGGAAGCATAGATGAAATATACTCGGAGTCAAGTGTGGATTTCATGCTCTTTATTCAGCTCATAGTAGTGAGGAGGAATGGAAGTTCCCCCGAAATGTCTGCTTTATATACATTATTTACACAATGGGCCCCATGTGATTGGCTAAATTCCGGGATTCTCCTGTAGGCCAATCAGGTTGCGGATTCACTTCCACCTGGAGTTGGATTGAGTAGCTCCTGCGGACCAATCAGACTGCTGCATTCTGGATCCTATTCAACTCAGTACATAACACCAGATTTGATCCAAGGTGGGAAGAATGCACCCAATTATTCTCTCTGCAGTCTTTACAACCTTGGACAGCATTGTTTTTTCCATGACCATGCAGCTCCAAATCACATACACAGAGGATTCTCAGAAAATATAACCTCTGCTGTGCTCTCTTCATCAGGTCTTTACTGTTTCCTCCCCAAATTAGGTCATCTCTCAACTCCATTCCCAGAAATCGAAACACCGAAACCTGTTCCACACACTTCCCCTCAATAATAAGTGGCTGAATATTCGATTTACATTTCCTAAAGTCCACAATAATCTCTTTTGTTTTCTTTAAGTTAAGGAGTAAGTTGTTTTTCCTGCACCACTCCCTCAACTGCTCAACTTCCAGCAGCTTAGACAGGAGTTACCTAGCTGTGAGATAATGGCAAGAGAAACAGAAGGGAGGGAACAGATAGCAGAGATTTCATTAGAGAATGTGGGGGACCCTCCCTCCCCACAAACTAGGAGGTCCGTCCGTATTAGAGAACAAAGAATGCAGAGAGGAGGATGAAATTCCCATTGGTGCCCAGGATGTTGCGGGGGATGGAAGGCATAAGATTTAGAGTAGCCAACTGCTCTCCTTGTGGAGAGATGTGGATTTTTGCTTGCAACCAGATGACTGAATAAAAAGGACAATAAAATGTAAACTTCTCATTAATTCTTGTCTGTGAAGTTCCCAGGGGGAGGAGAGGACTCCCCACGCTGGACACCTTAGATGGCAGGGAAGCTCCATCTAGCTCATAAATGTCCACACCGATGGACCAGAGAATCAGGCTGGAGACATTCCCAGCCCTACTTGGGTGTTTTGTTGTTGTTGTTGTTTAGTCGTTTAGTCGTGTCCGACTCTTCGTGACTCCATGGACCAGAGCACGCCAGGCACTCCTGTCTTCCACTGCCTCCTGCAGTTTGGTCAGACTCATGTTTGTAGCTCCGAGAACACTGTCCAACCATCTCGTCCTCTGCCGTCCCCTTCTCCTTCTACTTGGGTGTAGAAGAAGGCAAAACAGCTTCTCAGCCACTGCCGAGAATGGAAAGGAGCCATTTTGCAAACCTCTTGGAGCACAGACTGCTTTGCACATTGTTGTTCTTGGTTGTTTTTTTGCTTTTCGAAATGCTGGTTTTCATCTGGATTCCTATTTCCCTACAGATTTTCAAAGATTTCTTCTTTAAAGAATGCACATGGAAATGGGACGGGCTGGGATTAATTCCTCTGTACATCCCTGGTCCCACTGTGGGAGTTTCTCTAAGTAGATCCCCATTTATCTGTCATGAGAATGACAGCACAGAGGAAGAATGCTGTATACAATGGAGCTAGTTAAGACATCGAAAGCCTGCCAAACATTGCCATAAAGGCAATATAAAATCAAGACTCAGCTACTCCAGACATTAAGAGCTGGAGAGTTTCCTGCAAGCATTTCAACAGTGCCCATAATAACATATTCTGTGTTGGATCCAGATCAAATGAATACTTTATACTGTGGTGGGTTTGTTTGTTTGTTTTTTAAAAAATACTCCTTTAAGTATGGAGGAGAACACCAGCTGATTTATTAATTCATCTCTCATCTCTATTGATTACATTCGCTGCTACGATGGATCTGGATGTGTTCTGTGATAACAACAGAAACCTTAACCCCAGTTCTTTTCTTTTTTCAGAAGAGTTACCCTTTTGTATTGTATTGTTACCTTTTTGTATTGTTTTATGTACTGTGGCTTGCCATTGCTTTATTGATTATAGTTTAGATATTATTGTAACTGTTGAGTGGATTTCTGTTTAACTTTTATACATTGATATTATTATTTTATACTATTCTAATGATTGCTGAATGTTACTTTTTCGATGGAGGTTGCCTGTTTTAAAGTTATGTTTTATTATCACATTTTTGTATTGCATTAGACTGTTATAAGATGTACATTTTTTGTTTCAGCTTGTAACCCCCCTTGAGTATGGTAAGATAGAAAGGCGGTATACAAATTAAAAATGATGATGATGAATCTCAGCCACTGGTTTTCAGGGGCATACTGCTTCCAACCGTTGATGTGGAACAGGCACATCCTTCCCCCACCCCGTGACTTATTCTGCCTTTATTTATTTATAATAATTTTTATTAATTTATTAATTTACATTTTAAAATATTCATTTAAACAATCTGAAATCGATGCCTTTCCTTCTTCTCCTTCCGTGGTTCAGTTTGCATGCCAGTTTACATTTTACATAATCCAGACCATTCAGTAGTCCAGTCTTACATCCATCAAATTTATTTACACTGTTGAATTTATCTTAATGCTACCAGTGTTTTCACATGCACACACTTCTCACCCATATATTCAATAAGCATTGTCCAATCGTCTTTAAACGTGTGTTCTTCTTGTTCTCTTATTCTATATTTTAAATCTGCATGCTGTACATATTCCATCAGTTTAAGTTGCCATTCTTCTTTGGTTGGAACCTTGCTCGTTTTCCATTTTTGGGCTAACAAAACACAGACTGCCGTATTGGTGTTAGAGGTATAGGTTGGTTGCTCGAGAGCAATAAGGCAATATGCTTCAAATAGTCTGTTTTAAAGCTTTCTTATTGGTGATAAAAACCTTTGGAATGCAGAGCGCCTCTATTCCGTGTCTTGCTCATTCACTGGCAGAATCTGTGAGTGGGCGGTCCTTAAACCTTCCCCAGCAGAGTAGTTTCTTGATGCCCAGTCTGCGCCTCCCCTCTCGGCGCGGAAGCTTACTGCGCAAGGAGGGCGTGGGTAACAGGGGACCTCTCTCCTCCCTGCTTTGCCCAGGCAAGGTGTCCTGGCACCGCCTCGCCTCCTCCGAGCCCTGAAGCTCCTCCCCACTAGAGGTGTGGCTTCCTTCCTCCGCTGAGGAGGTCTGCTTCCCACGATCTTTGGGGGCTCTCTGTAATCCATCCAGCTTTTCCCCTCTCGCCCCTGAGCCGATGGCGGTTCCCTGACAATTGGCATACATAAATAACCTTTTTTGACACCTGGGAATTTCCACCTGAATTATCCCCAACAAAAAGGACTCTGGTTTTTTTGGAAAGGAGCTTTTAAACACTTTTTTCAATTCATTATAAATTATTTCCCAATACCCTTCTACAAGTCCACCACATATGATAAAACGTACCCTCAACCTCATTACAGACATATCAAGTTAGCCACCGTGGGAATTTGGCAAGATGGACCATGGGTCTGATCCTGCAGTGCTTTTTGTATGTTCTTATGTTTACTGTGTGATGGGACGCGGGTGGCGCTGTGGGTAAAAGCCTCAGCGCCTAGGGCTTGCCGATCGAAAGGTCGGCGGTTCGAATCCCCGCGGCGGGGTGCGCTCCCGTCGTTCGGTCCCAGCGCCTGCCAACCTAGCAGTTCGAAAGCACTCCCGGGTGCAAGTAGATAAATAGGGACCGCTTACTAGCGGGAAGGTAAACGGCGTTTCCGTGTGCTGCGCTGGCTCGCCAGAGCAGCGATGTCACGCTGGCCACGTGACCCGGAAGTGTCTCCGGACAGCGCTGGCCCCCGGCCTCTTGAGTGAGATGGGCGCACAACCCTAGAGTCTGTCAAGACTGGCCCGTACGGGCAGGGGTACCTTTACCTTTACCTTTTATGTTTACTGTGTATCATCTGTAGCTCACGATTTCCTCTTCCTCCTGCTCCTTCCTGCTTTGTAGTTGCTTACAGCTTTGAACGTAGTTTCCCTCTCCAACATAAATAACATAAACTGATTTTTATTTTTTCCAAACATTGCTAAATGCAAACCTGGGGAAAAGGTAGATTCAAGGCTCTGTTGCTTGCATATCAACCAATATTAGCTGCTCTACATAACATGCTCAGAGAAAACATGTTCCCCTCTTTATTTTCAACTTTCTTGGGCACATGAATCTAACCACAATTACCTTGAATTTCTGCTTAACCCTCAAGAAAGAAAGGCATTTTCGCTGGCCAGCTTTAATTCAAATTCATCAAACCTCCTTTGGGGAAGGTTCTCAGGCAGGGTGGAAGGAGAAAGAACTTGCCCATGTGAAGACCACCTGGTGGAAACCCTTACACATATGATTCTGAATTGTAAACTATATGCCGATCTCCGCCAGCAATTTCTAAATTTCCCTAAATGGAAACCAGAGTCAGAGGTCATACATTTTCTATTACTGGGGAATGATCAGGAGCTCACCACGTTAGTGGCTAAATATCTCTATTTTGTTTTTTGTCATCGAAATACACTGCAGACGTCTGATCTCCCTAGAGACCTAGAGATGTGACGATAGACTGCTCTGCCTCCTTTTAGCAAATGTTTTGTGCCACTGGGGAAATGGTAATTCTGTATTGATTTGTTTTGGATGTTTGTATGTGATGCCAATAAAAGGTTTGATGATGATGATGATATTAGCTGCAGTGTGAAAAGGATGAAGGGGCTGCCTCTCAAAGTTACATTAGCTCATCGATAGCAAGCGCACCCGAAGTTGGCTTTCAGGTTCGGCTGTCTCTGAAAGTCGCATATTTTCCCATTGATTTTACTGACCTTGCCAGCCAATACGAATAAAGAAGTAAGAACTCTGCATTGCTCCACAAGGAGGGAATGGCTGGCAGCCAACGGGATAATGATGTCACGTGCCCATAATGTAATGTTGAGCAATTCCTGCAATTGCTAATCTTGCAGTTATCGTTGGTGGTGGGGGGTTTGCTGTAGTGACTGATTTTGAAGCCAGAGAGATCTAAGACCCCATCACCGTGTTCAAGGAGGAGAGCAGTCATCCAACAGCCAAGCACACCTGCCGGAATAAAAGCGTCGGATGTGCAAAATCACATCACGCACCTACTCGAATGAACGAGTCAGCAAAAATTCTGATTATTTTCAGTCTCACTTCAGTGCCAGAATATGCACACCTAGAGGACTGGCAGGGAGGGGAGTTAATGAAGGAGGAAACGAGTCCACTATAATAAAACCTGAGGCATAGATTAAACCAAGCTGGAAACAGACCATCAGGGTTTCTTTAAGAGAGATGAAAACGGTTTGAAAAATGCTTTGCTTTCCAGAACACAGGCTAGTGGTAGCAGCTTTCTTAGGTAGGGCACTTTGCTGCTTCAACCCAAGGACGAGATGGTGCCCCCCCCTTAATTCCAAGCACAGAAACAGACTGGAGTGGCAGTTGAACCTTAAATGTTTTCTAGGGGTTCCTCCAGCTCTCTGGAGCAGTTTCAGGGAGGCTGTGGGTTGCAAAAGGAGACAAGTCTTTTTTTAGCCAGAATTTGCCAGAACTCAGTTATGGCACCTCTCTGGTTGGCACCATTGCTATTACAAGAGAACAAGGGAGGCCTCATTCATGGTGAGTTCCACACCTCTTTTTCTAGAAAAATAGCAGTCCTACCTGCCATGGCAGGCCTGAAGGAGCGTCTCCTCCCCCATCGTTCAGCCCGGACACTGAGGTCCAGCTCCGAGGGCCTTCTGGTGGTTCCCTCACTGCGAGAAGTGAGGTTACAGGGAACCAGGCAGAGGGCATTCTCAGTAGTGCACCCACCCTGTGGAATGCTGTCCCATCATATGTCAAGGAAATAAACAACTACCTAACTTTTAGAAGACATCTGAAGGCAACCCTGTTTAGGGAAGTTTTTTATGTTTGATGTTTTATCGTGTTTTTAATATTCTGCTTTTTGTTTTTTGCTGGCAGTAAAAAGAAAAGAGATTTTTATTCTGCTCCCCTGGTATACTTAGCCAATCCATCTAGCTCACTTTATCTATCTCACCCAACGTAGTGCCCTCAAAATTCTGTTAGACTAAATTTCCCAAATCCCTGGCCACTGGGCATTCTGTCTGGGGTGATGGGAGATGTAGCTCAGAACATCTGGAGGGCACAAGGTTGAGGAAAGCTGCCACTCAGTAGTGGCAACGGCCAGTGTGGTGTAGTGGTTAGGAGTGGTAGATTCGTAATCTGGTGAACCGGGTTCGCTTCCCCGCTCCTCCACATGCAGCTGCTGGGTGACCTTGGGCCAGTCACACTTCTCTGAAGTCTCTCAGGCCCACTCTCCTCACAGAGTGTTTGTTGTGGGGGAGGAAGGGAAAGGAGATTGTTAGCCGCTTTGAGACTCCTTAAGGTAGTGATAAAGCGGGATATAAAATCCAAACTCTTCTTCTCCTCCAGGATTTGCTCCCCAAGTTGGTGAGGTTCATTTGATAGCAGCAAGAAACTGAGCCTCTGGAGTAACCAGTCCAGTCTTGTGGAAGATTTTGGCATCTTCTGTCTTGAATTCCCTTGCTCTATCTGGAAATGATGGGAACTGTAACTGGGACTGCAAAACTGATGCCACCATAGATGCTGATGTAAAAGTTTCCCTTGGGAGTTATAAGAACATTAGCCTTCTGGATTAGGCCAATGGACCATCTCAGGCACAGAGCAAGGTGTGCTGCCAGGGGAGAAGGGGTTTGACTGGGAAGGGTTCTGGGGGCCAGACAGAGAGGGCTTGTGGGCCACAACTGATGCCTAGCCCTTCTCCTCCACAACAATGAATGGTTTCTTTTGTGAATTCTGACTTTCTGTTGTCACCGTTTCAGCTGCTTGCTAAAATCATCAGAGCAACTCACAACCCTCTGAAGAAAAATTGCATTTCCTCAGTTGGTGGCATGCACAGTTTTTCCCCCCTCTTTTAAAAAAAATAAATTAAACAAGCGTTAGCACTAAAAATAAATAAGCAAAGCCAGCAACAGCAAAGGAATAATCTCGCCCAGCAAAGTGATTTTTCAGGCAAAAATGACTCAGCCTTTTTCCACTGAAAGACAAATCTCCTGAAGGGGAGGAAAGGGGGGGGGGGGAATAATCTAGGCTGCTTTATGTAACGATTGCCTACATTTCTGTTTTGAAAATTAAAGAGCTGTTTCAGCTTGTGCATTCCAAACCCCTGGTGCGCTGTGGCCAAGCTCTGTGGCTGAAGTCTGAACCTCAGAAAAGTATTTCTGGAGATCTAGAAATATCTAGCAGGAAGGGAAGAACAGCGTTCTTTCCTAGCTTACAGTTTTATCTTTTTTCTTCATGTCGGCCAGAAGCATTTTTTAAATAAAAAATATACATAAACTTTGGAAGGGAAGAAAGAGAAATGGGCTCAGAAGAAACCAAAGTCTTAAATACAGTCAGAACAGTGGGTGGTGGAAGGAAGGAATTCATTTTGGGGGGGTGGGATCTTGCATAAAGTAGCACTAGGAACTGCTGCATCAATTTGTGTAACAGTACTACGACTTCCAGGGACGCGGGTGGCGCTGTGGATTAAACCACAGAGCCTAGGACTTGCCGATCAGAAGGTCGGCGGTTCGAATCCTCGCGACGGGGTGAGCTCCCGTTGCTCGGTCTGTGCTCCTGCCAACCTAGCAGTTCGAAAGCACATCAAAGTGCAAGTAGATAAATAGGTACCACTCTGGCAGGAAGGTAAATGGCGTTTCCATGCGCTGTTCTGGTTCGCCAGAAGCTGCTTAGTCATGCTGGCCACATGACCTGGAAACTGTACGCCGGCTCCCTCGGCCAATAAAGCAAGCTGAGCACCGCAACCCCAGAGTCGGTCACGACTGGACCTAATGGTCAGTGGTCCCTTTACCCTACTATGACTTCCACCTTGCTCCCTATTGCCTACACTGGCTGGCAGCAGCCTACCAGGGTTTCAGGGAGCTTTTCCCCAGCCCTACCTAGAAATTCCAAGGGTTGAACCCGAGACCTTCTGCATGCAAAGCAGATGCTCTACTGTTAAGTTGTGGGTGAACATATCAGACAACACAGCAATTCTTCAAACAGCTCTTATTTATTCACAGGCCAGGACAGAACTGAAGGGTTCAGTCAGCCTGCTTATATAGAGCTCCAGTACAACGTTACTGTAACAACTTTCTAAAACTATCCAATCACTGAACGTCACTTTCGATCCCTTATTTGCATAACTATCTACAGCATCCCCTGCTGGCCCAGGGTGAGAACTTCAGTGTATAACATCTACCTAATCATAAGTTCTGTTTTCCACATTTCCACATCAGTTTGCAATTTTAAAAAAAATGCTTTTCATGAAACTTCATCAGCATTCAATTGCCCATTTTTCCTAATTTGCACCTGTGTCTATTAAATCTTGCCCAATGTGCACATTATGGTTCCTCGCTGGCTGGATTTAGATTGCTGGATACAGACGGGGATGTTTGAATGTTGCCCAAGGAATACATCAATACAGTCGTGCCTTGGTTGTCGAACGGATTCCATTCCGGAAGTCCGGTCGACTTCCGAAAATGTTTGACAACCAAGGTGCGGCTTCCGATTGGCTGCAGGAGCTTCCTGAACTAAACTGAAAGCCGCGGAAGCCACGTCGGACGTTCGGCTTCCAGAAAACATTCGCAAACCGGAAACTCGCTTCCAGGTTTGTGGCGTTTGGGAGCCAAAACGGACAAGTACCAAGGCGTTTGACAACCAAGGTACGACTGTAAAAGTTTACACACATGGAAAGAGGTTTCCCCCCGGCATGCTGACATTCTAATGTGCTGGAGCAGAGGTTTTCCATCGTGTGAACCACTTTCACCCCTAAATTGCATACAGAGAAGTTGAAACCCCAGTACTGCGACCCACCTTAGATCAGGCCATGACATGGTTGTGGGTCCTGAGTGAATCACCAGTTGAAGACCAGTGTGCTAGAGAGTTTGCTTTAAAAATGATAAAAATGGAGAGGTGTTTTTAAAAATGCAGCACCCACACCTGTAGTCTGAAGTGATGTACTTCTAGAGCATGGGTAGGCAAACTAAGGCCCAAGGGCCGAATCCGGCCCAATCGCCTTCTAAATCCGGCCCGCGGATGGTCTGGGTGTTAAGTTGTGGGTGAACATATCAGACGACACAGCGATTCTTCAAACAGCTCTTGTTTATTCACAGGCCAGAACAGAACTGAAGGGTTCAGCCAGCCTGCTTATATAGAGCTCCAGTACAACGCAACTGTAACCACTTTCTGTAACTATCCAATCACTGAACGTCACTTTCAACCCTTTATTTGCATATGTGGACCTGGGTGAAAATTATCTACAGTATCCCCCTGCTGCCCCAGGGTGAGAACCTCAGTACATAACACCGGGAATCTGTGTGTTTTTGCATGAGTAGAATGTGTGCTTTTATTAAAAATGCATCTCTGGGTTATCTGTGGGGCATAGGAATTCGTTCATTTTATTTTTCCCCTCAAAATACAGTCCGGCCCTCCACATGGTCTGAGGGACAGTGGACCAGCCCCCTGCTGAAAATGTTTGCTGACCCCTGTTCTAGAGCTGCACCATTTGATTCTCCAAACCATGTTGCTTGGCTCTGAGTTAATTAAAATCCCTGCTTCTGGCTGTTATGACTTAGCTGCCTCCGAATATGTGTGTTAAGGAACTTGTGATGCTAGAGGGGGTTTTTTTGCATTTGGAAATGAGATAATTTAGCCAGCTGCCCTCGCAGACAGTTCGGAACTTGCCCCTTCTTTTTTTTTTTTAAGTTGAGGTTTGTTGTTGCTTTTTTCCCAAACTAAAGATTTCGCTTTGTCTCTCTCCTGGTGGAGATCCAGGAATGCCCTTCTGAAAGACAAGCTCGCTGCAGAGAACGGCGTGTACTTGCAAGCAATATTCCATTTTAAAGGGCTTTAGGAAATGCTTTCCATGCGCTATGGGCTCTTTGCGCAGAGGGCAGGCGTTTTGAAAGAGCTGGCGTGCGCCCAACCCCTTTCCTAAATGGAAAACTCAGACAGGGCTGCTCTCTCGGTTCACTACCAGAGTGGAAATCGCCGAAAGGATGCAGTCACCTGCCAGGAAGCCGTATTTTCCTCCGTGCTCCTTCAGCAAAAAAACCTATCTATCATCCTCCGACATCGTGCCGTTGCTTTAGTTCTGTTTCTTATAAACACAGCAGCAGCCCAGGATGAAATATGAGCTGGGCCCAGGCTGCTGGATTACCTAGGCCGTTCTGTGGAAGGGAATACTCAGCCGACATATGGCAACCAGGCAGCTTTCAGAGAGCCTGAAGCATAACATTTTGCAGTCCAGCATGTAGGTGGTCTGCGCGCCATCACTTTCCACGCTAGTTCTGTTCGCCCTGGTTCTGTAATTCAGCCTGCATGCTGGGGTACCAACCTGCCAGCTCCGTCTCTTTGGGTGGTAATGACCAGTTCGAAAGCCCCATCAAGTGCTACGATGGTGGGGGGAAAGGCTGCCAATTTCTTTCCCTTCTCTGGCTCCGCTCCAGCCTTTGAAACAACAGCCTCAAGTGCAACAATTCGGCTTTCCTTGGCGCAGAGATCAGCCACGAAGGGGAAAGCACCACCTGAATAATTTTGGAGAGCCAAGGCACAAGAGCAATAGAGACACAGGTGGCGCTGTGGGTTGAACCACAGAGCCTAGGGCTTGCTGATCAGAAGGTCGGCGGTTTGAATCCCCACGACGGGGTGAGCTCCCATTGCTCGGTCCCTGCTCCTGCCCACCTAGCAGTTCAAAAGCATGTCAAAGTGCAAGTAGATCAATAGGTACCGCTCCAGCAGGAAGGTAAACGGCATTTCCGTGCGCTGCTCTGGTTCACAAGAAGCAGCTTAGTCATGCTGGCCACATGACCCAGAAGCTGTACGCTGGCTCCCTCGGCCAGTAAAGTGAGATGAGCGCCACAACCCCAGAGTTGGTCACGACTAGACCTAATGGTCAGGGGTCCCTTTACCTTTAAGGTACAAGAGCAGGGGCATTCATGAGATGCGGGCAAAGCATGATGCAAAAGGCAGATCCCAGGTAGGGTCTGGTGTGAGGGTTCACCAGAAAGAGCTTCACCGCAAGTCGATATGATTCGATACGATACGATAATCTTTATTGTCATTGTCCCATACAGAACAACTAAATTGAAAAATCTACATCAGACATTCAAAAACCAACAAGCCTGCTATCCCAGCCTCGTTAACCCCCTAAAAACTCTGATACCCCATAACTGAATACAATATACTCCCACAGAGACTACCTTACACTGCGTTTAAAACCAAAATCGCATTTGGATAGAAACTGTTTCTCAGGCGGCTAGTCCTAGTCTTTATAACCCAGTACCTTCTTCCAGAAGGCAGAAGCTGAAACAGATCATTTCTGGGGTGCGCACTATCCTGCGCTATCTCTGCAGCTTTCTTACAGCACCTGGAAGCATAGATTTGATCCAAGGTGGGAAGAGTGCACCCAATTATTCTCGCCACAGTCTTTACAACCCTGGACAGAATTGTTTTTTCCCTGACCCTGCAGCTCCCAAACCACACACAGAGACCATAAGTTAATACGCTCTCAACAGGTTCAGATGATACGCTAAGTCAAACCTTGAGTTAGGTCAACTTGGCACAACGGTGTGTACACACACACACACACACATTAAAGGATCAGGGAGTTGCCAAGCAACTACCAGTTGTCTTGGCACATATAAGCGGGATATCAAATCCAAAATCCAAAACTCTCACTCCAGTGTCCCTGTTTTCCAGGGACAGTCCCAAAATCACAAAAGCCATCCCAGCTTCTGATCTGATCCCGGAACGTCCCTGTTTCTTCCGCCGGTGCTGTTGCCACCAAGCTCAAAGAGGAAGGTTTTTTGTCCTAAAGTGTTTAGATATATCAAAAGAAAGATAAAGATAGAAACCACATAACAGGTTTTAAAAGGTGGGGGAGGGAAATAGCCAACCAGCACACCAGTCAGTACTAACGAAAGTTGGAACAGGAAACATTTTTACAATATTTATCTATGAGAAGTGGGTGGTTGCTTGCAAGTCACCATATGATAGCCATGAGCTCATTTTGTGAACTGAAAGGAGGCCGTAAGTAAGTAAGTAAGTAAGTAAGTAAGTAAATAAATAAATAAATAAATAAATAAATGTGTAAATGGTGTCATTCTGTAGTTAGACACTAGGTGGCACTGGACTTAATTTTATCTGGGTGGAGTCAAGAGGACCCTGTTCTTGCAGGAGAAAGAAAAGAAAATGATTTCCTAGCCTCCTGAACGTTGAATCCTCTACCCATTCCCTAACAATAAGTAGGATTCTTTCCTTCCTTTCTCCTTATATATTTAAAAAGCAGAGTCATATACATCGAGAGGGTGTCGTTTCCATTTATTAAAAAGCAGCCTCACTATAAGGAAAGGATACAGCTTTGAGGGCTTTTCAGTTTTATAAAACATGGCTTGGGGAATATGATACACCCTCGAAGCTTGGGGTGAATGGAGGCACCTAAAGAGGTTCAAGTCTGGATGGGAAGGCATCGGCTAACTCTAGGCAGGTAGTGTCATTATATTTTTGCACACTAGGCGGCACTACAAAGTGTCCTGTTGCTCTTCTTGAGGAAAAGCAATAAAGTTCTTCTCCAGCTTTCTGAATGGTGGGTTCCATGACACCATGATGGGAGAAACGTGAGATATGAACAAATCATAATCGTAGAATTATTGGGTTGGAAGGGACCCTAAGGGTTGGAAGGGACCCCCTGCAATGCAGGATTCTCAACTGAAGCATCTATGACAGGTGGCCATCTAACCACTGCTTATAAACCTCCAAGGAAGGAGACCTCACAAGCTCCAGAGGGAGTCCATTCCACTGCTGAACAGCTCTTTTTGTCAGAAAGTTCTTCCTGATGTTCAGCCGGAATCTCCTTCCTTGTAATTTGAAGCCATTGGAAGTATGTGGGGTATTGGCCTAATTCAGCAGTCTTCTCCTTGCTTTGCATCTGCTATGGGCTTCTATTTGGTTCCCCTAGAGCAGGATCTGCCAAACTTGGGTCTCCATCTGTTTTTTGGACCACAACTCCCATCATCCCTAGCTAACAGGGCCTGTGGTCAGGGATGATGGGGATTGTAGTCCAAAAACAGATGGAGACCCAAGTTTGGGAAACCCTGCCCTAGTGATATAGCCCATCACTCCATTAATGTCAGAGTCCAAGCAGTTTCTATCAGGATAGGGTCATTGGGCATCACACAGGGTAGCAGATTCCAGCCCTGCCTCCTTCTCTGCTCTCCCAGAAGGAAGTGTCTGCGTCAGCCAACTATGCCTTACAGCAGAACTGGAAAGTCGTCCATCACTTTAAGCTGGATTACTAAAGTGACTCACAGTTTTCAGCCGAGCCAGAGGATGTATCTATCATGTTGATTTTCCTGCCTCTGACAGCTGACAAAGAATGATTCTACACAAGGACAATGCCTTCAGTTCCTGATGCAGCTCAGTGGGTATATTTGGAACAACTCTGGAGAGCCAGATGTCCATGGCTGGGCAAAGAAAACAATTCCGGATAGATTATTTCACATGGTTGTCAGGATGGGAATGCCAGCTTTCAAAGTGCCCAGCTTTCTGTTCTGTAACTATGAGCTCAACCCCTGCACTATGGTGGCGGGTGGTGCTGTGGTCTAAACCACTGAGTCTCTTGGGCTTGCTGATCAGAAGGTCAGCGGTTCGAATCCCCGCAACGGGGTGAGCTCCCATTGCTCTGTCCTGGCTCCTGCCAACCAAGCAGTTCGAAAGCACACCAGTGTAAGTAGATAAGTAGGTACCACTGCAGCGGGAAGGTAAATGGTGTTTCTGTGCTCTCTGGCTTCCGTCACAGTGTCCCATTGCACCAGAATCAGTTTAGTCATGCTGTCCACATGACCTGGAAAGCTGTCTGTGGACAAACACTGGCTCCCTCAGCCTGAAAGCGAGATGAGTGCCGCAACCCCATAGTCGCCTTTGACTGGACTTAACCGTCCAGGGGTCCTTTACCTTTACCCTTTAACTTACTATGGTGGCCTTATCAAGAGACTTTACATTTCCCTCAAAATTCCACAGATGTTTAGCTCAAGCGGGAACCTCCAATTTTGCTTTGGGCAGAATTTGGCGCAATTTAAGGCTGTTGCAAAGCCTTCCAGCCCAGTCCTTAGGAATTTTGCAAACCTTATCAAAACTCTTTTGGCTTCCCACAAAATTCCTGAGATGTTTTGCTCGAGAATAAGCTTCTAAACTCAGTCCCAACTCTTCTTATGACCTTCCAGGCAAGACTGGCTGGACCGTGAACGATGGATTCGTGTCCTGTATTTGCCAAGGCAGTCCCACCCCAGAGCAAGTGGTTTGGCAGCATAGACACATGGGCAGGAGACGCCAGCTTAACTTTTTCATGTCGGTCAAAGAAGGTTAGATGCTGGAAGACCTCTTGCGCATTTCCCATTGCCAAGCCACTAGGGAGCACCAGCGAACTCCAGCGAGCTTGCAGGAAGCAAGCAGCACATCTTGTCCACGTTGCCAAAACAGGAAACGCGGAAAATGATTTAAGCCCCATGCATGAAAACATCTTGTTTTCGTGACCCATTATGCTATCAGGCATAATGACTCACGTTTAATCCCTGATCGTCTGTCAAGCCAACTAAGGGGGGTCTCAGTGCATACAAACATAGACAGCGAATATTGTCCAAATATGTTCTAGCTGTGCAGATATTCCATGGATATTTGAACTTTGGCATTTAATGGTAACAGGCTTATTCACTTATTCACCCATTCAGCCCAGCTGTACACAGGGAACCTTCCTGTTCGTTCTGCTGAATGGGGACCTCGACTTCTGCCCCAAACTCCAGTCCTGGTGGCATCAGTGCTTTCTATCAGTGAGAAAAACTTTCAGAAAAGAATACCAAGCCTGGCCAATTCAGAGGCATCAAAATGGACTTGGTTGCTCCCTCTGAGACAAATAACATACCCTCCAAGTGTCCCGATTTCCAGGGACAGTCCTGGAATTACAGAAGCTGTCCTGGTTTCTGACATGACCCTGGAATGCCCCCATTTTCCTTTTTCCTCCATGTCTTAGATAGCGATTATAATGGTTGTGTGGGTGCAAAACCAGAGTCCTGTTTATCCTGAAAATAAAACACCTGATCCAAATGTAGGAAATGGTAAAGCTTGCATACAAAGTCCTTTCTATAATTTTGAAGGAAAGGTCACCATTCCACTTTAAATTCTTTCACCGCAGTGCTTCCGCAGCCGGCCATTTCTTAGGAAATGTGTGAGTGTTTATTCCTTTGTTGCAAATGGAGCCTTACACTGTCTGTTGTTGTTGTTTAGTCGTTTAGTCGTGTCCGACTCTTCATGACCCCATGACCCAGAGCACGCCAGGCACTCCTGTCTTCCACTGCCTCCCGCAGCTTGGTCAAACTCATGCTGGTAGCTTCGAGAACACTATCCAACCATCTCGTCCTCTGTCGTCCCCTTCTCCTTGTGCCCTCCATCTTTCCCAACATCAGGGTCTTTCCAGGGAGTCTTCTCTTCTCATGAGGTGGCCAAAGTCTTGGAGCCTCAACTTCACGATCTGTCCTTCCAGTTACACTGTCTACTCATAAGTAAGTTCCACTGTATTCAATGGAGCTTGCTCCCAGGTAACTGGATCAACTGGATCAACTTACACTGTGACCCAGGTAACTGGATCAACTTACACTGTGAACTAAGTACCTTTACTCAGAACTATGTCCCACTGAGTTCAATAGGATGTACTCTCGGTCTCTGGTGTGTTCCTGGTCATTCTCATAGTTTCCGTTGTTGTTGTTTGTTGTTGTTGTTGTTGTTGTTGTTGCTGCTGCTGCTGCTGCTGCTGCTTGTTGTTTCCCTCCTTTTTCCCTGACAGGGACTCAAGGAAGCTTCCTGCTAAACATTTACTTCATTCCATTTATCTGTGGAAGGTGTTGCACATGATCCCTTTCCCTCGCATGTGTTTTCTTTACAACGACCCTGTGAGGTAGGTTCGGAGGAGAGGTCCACAAGGTGACCGATGTCAATGCGTATGTGATGGTTATGTGTGTGCTGAGATCGAATGCAGGAGAAGCTTCCCTGACATAGAACAGGATGGTCCCTATTTTCATCAGAGAAATGTCGGAGGGGATGAAGTAAACCTTTGAGTAGGTGAGTGGGTGCATTTGGCTGGTAAATGTGTGTGCATAAATGCTAAAGCATTTTGCAGCAAACACAGATGTCAATGAGTGCAATTTGTGTTTCAGTTAATAACAATAATATTGTACCTTGATTGTCAATGTACAACCTGCGTGCAATGAAATTAACTGAAGCTAATTCAGTTATAGCATAATATCCGTGCTTGGATGTTCAGAGTATATAGAAGTCCCCTTTGCGTGAACCATGAAATCACATTATTTCTGCAGGGGGTTCCCCCTGCCCTTAGCGCTCATCCCATTTTCGTTCTCCCTTGTGTGCGCTTAGAGGTAACTACATCGAGAACAGCAGCAGAGGAAAGGCATTGGCTGGAAGCCAGAGAAAGACTTGTAATGGGCTCTCTATGGTTCTAACCCCTGATGGCTCTAAGTGGTGCTTTAAATTCAGGCAGAATAGAATAGAATATTGCCCGAATGCCCGTTCTGTCCTTTAGGCTGTATTAGACACATCTATTATTGAGATGCATCTATCCTAAATAATCTGCTCATTATTCAAAAGGTTGGAAGTCTCCCATCATGCATGCATGCCCTGCTTTGGGATTTATCGCTCTGCTTTGCCATTCAAAAATTAGCCGTAGTCAGAGGCAGGTGGTTATTTTCAGCTAAGGGATTTCTCCTTGTGGGGCTGGTTGGTGTGAGTTTTGACGGGAAGAAGCAGTAAAGTATCGCTTTCTACTTGAAAGGGATATCAAGTCCATACTCTCTACGTGGGGCTACCTTTGAGGGTGACTCAGAAACTACAACTAATCCAGAATGCAGATGCCAGACTGGCAACTGGGACCATAAAATACCGGTCCTAATGGATCTTCACCGGCTCCCAGTAGGTATCCGAGCACAATTCAAAGTGTTGGTGCTGATCTTTGAAGCCCTAAATGGCCTCGGTCCTCCTGTATACCTGAAGGAACATCTGCACCCCCATTGTTCAGCCTGGACACAGAGGTCCAGCTCTGAGGGCCTTTTGGTGGTTCCCTCACTGCAAGAAGTGAGGTTACAGGGAACAGGGCCTTCTTGGTAGTGGCGCCCACCCTGGGAACGCCCTCTTCTAGTCACTGCAATGGATGCACGACCAGGCACTGCAGTCATTTGCGAAGGATTCCCACACAGCAGAGTTGATGTTGCCAGCCTTAATCTCATGACTGCTGACATCTTTGTAGCACAGAGTTGGTGGGACGAAATGAATTGTGCAATATCAGGCTTAGCTCATTTCCAGATGACCTGGTTGAAGAGTCTTCCTGATATGTTAGTTTTGGGGAAAATTAGATGATGTCAGCTACTTATTGTGCATTCATTCAGATTTGTTTGTGGGGAGGTCATGCAATGTCGCATCAAATTTAATAAATAATAATAATAAACAAACAAATAATAAAATAGGTAATAATAATCAAGCAATTGCCATTGCACCTTTTCCAGAGCATGTCCCCATCATTTTTCTTACAGCAAAAATTCTGATTATTATTTTTTGTGGGGTGAGGGGAGGTGAGCAGGTTTGTTGTGCACAGTTGCCAAATGCAACTTGAATTTTGCAAGTCGAACTTGCTGGCGTACAATCAAATCCCACCCACAAAATAGTCTGGAAGCACCCTTGGAAAGGGAAGCTAAAGGGAAGCTTATGGCACGTTCATTTCTGTGCATATGACCGGGCTCTGGAAACAGGAAAAGGAAAGCCGATAACAAACCGGGGCTTTGCAAACCCCTCTGGTGTGCTGCAGCCTTTTGCTCTGGGTGCCTGTCGAGCTCAGAATAGCATCCCAGGCCACTTAGATCCCCCATCCAGCTGCTGAAAGGATACTCTGGGAGAAAATGACTTGCTCAAGAATTTACCACCACCCCCTGAGTTTTGAGAGCATGCCAGACTTGGCCCTAGGATTTATTTGCTGCTCGTGTGTAGAATTTGAGCAGTCGGGCTGCCAACCCAGTTAAGCCTGCCAGTCAATGAGTTACTAGCTGTTCTAGTCACTGCTGCCAAACGAAACAGAGACTTCTTGCTTTCATGTTTAATAGCTGGGAAGGTAGCGCATAGCGCCTCGCGGCCCCCCACCCCACCTCACTTTCTCCTTCCTGGGCCATGGGGCTGATCTGAGATGGAGAATTATGGGCTGGGGTGTGTCTCTATGCTATGATTCAATTGCAACAAAGAAATAGCGCAGGACATGGTTCTGTATTTTTAATTTTTAGAGCCCCACATTCCTTTCAGGTTTCAAGACAATATGGTTGTGATTCTGTGTTTCAGAGCATGGGAGCAATACCTGCCGAAACCTGAAAAGCTAGAGATTTGGCAAAATGAGACCCTCGTATAGGACCCTCGTACCTACGGGATCGCCTCTCCCGGTATGCCCCACGGAGGACCTTGAGGTCCATAAATAGCAACACCCTAGAGGTCCCAAGCCCTGTGGAAGTCAGATTAGCCTCAACCAGAGCCAGGGCCTTTTCAGCACTGGCTCCAGCCTGGTGGAACGCTCTGCCTCATGAGACCAGGGCCCTGCAGGATCTGATTTCTTTCCGCAGGGCCTGTAAGACAGAGTTGTTCCACCTAGCCTTTGGCTTGGATTCAATTTGATTCCCTCCCCCTCTTTCTTTTTTCCTTTCTCCTCCTGTGATGAGGCTGCATTTTAATGTTTTAATGTTGTATTTTAATCTTGTTTTTTAAGTTGTATTCATTCAACTTGTTTTTATTATTGGTTGTTAGCTGCCCTGAGCCCGGCTTTGGCTGGGGAGGGCGGGGTATAAATAAAGAAAAAAATATTTTATTATCATTATTATCATCATTGTTATTAGCCAGCTCGGGCAACCTTGTGATGGAGAGGCGAGTCAGAAAGATTTGAAATAAAGAACTGATTTGAAATAAATAAACTCCCTTAGTTAAGTGGCAGATTCTCTTTCATTGAAGATTTTTAAGCATAGGTCACATGGCCATCTGTCATGGATGCTTTCCTTGAGATTCCTGCATTGTAGGAAGTTGGACTAGAGGCGTCCTTTCCAACTCTACAATTCTATGATTTCTCCTTGTGCAATGGGACCATCTCCTCCTGCACACCCTAAATATGTTCTGGGTCCACACACACACACACACACACACACACACACACCCTCTGTAGCTGATCTGGGGATGCTGGAAGGTGCTTTACTTGTTTATTTATAAAAGTATTTATATACTGCTAAATCACAAAAGGGGACGCGGGTGGCGCTGTGGGTAAAAGCCTCAGCGCCTAGGGCTTCCCGATCGAAAGGTCGGTGGTTCGAATCCCCACGGCCGGGTGCGCTCCCGCTGCTCGGTCCCAGCACCTGCCAACCTAGCAGTTCGAAAGCACCCCCGGGTGCAAGTAGATAAATAGGGACCGCTTACTGGCGGGAAGGTAAACGGCGTTTCCATGTGCTGCGCTGGCTCGCCAGATGCAGCTTTGTCACGCTGGCCACGTGACCCGGAAGTGTCTCCGGACAGCGCTGGCCCCCGGCCTCTTGAGTGAGATTGGCGCACAACCCTAGGGCAGGGGTACCTTTACCTTTACCGTAAATCACAAAACACATGCAGGTATATGGACCTTCCAGCTTAGCTCCTGCTCGGTTTGCACATTTGTAAACAAACAGATGTTACAGCAGCACCAAAAGACTCCAGTCCTCTCCCATCACAAGGAAATGACTGTGTTGAAGACAGCCCCTGGAACTTCTAAGCTCCTACTGCCCGTGGAAGTGGGAAGCCGCAAAATGCCACTATCTGAAAAGGTCTTGCTAGGAAGCAGCTATTTATTTATTTTTGGCTAGCCTTCAGCCTCGACAAGGCCCTAGAGCATTTGTCCACAGCCTGCAATTTTCTCAAGATACACACACACACACACACACTGCATTTTGCAAACAGCACAGCAAGAATTTCTCAGGGCAAAACACAGAGGCTTGTTCTGTGAGCTGGAAACGGGGTGATTAGAATGCAGAATCGAGTCTGTCAGGGTTGCTTCAAGATCCTAGCTCACAGAGGATCACGCTAGCCAACGGTCATTAAGTAAAAGTCTTTATTGAGTTACAGTTTCCATTCTCAAGCTGCTGCGTGCAACCCTACGTCTAGTAGCTAGATCGGCGAAGCTCCGTCTGAATCTCCGCCCCTCGTACACCAACTTAATATCCTAGCCCTGCTCCACCTTTTCCGCCTGACTGTTCTTCTCTGGGTCCCTCTGCCCCCCTGGGTCTCTTCTTTCCGGGATTCTTCGGACGCTGACCCCCCGGACTCTCCTGTCTCCTTGCGCCGGGCTTTAGGACCCGGCTCTCTTTCCGGGCTGCCTACTGCGCCTCCTTCCTGTGCATTTGAACTTGGCGCGCGCGCCCAACCTTCCACCTTCCGTCTAACCGTTTCTTCGCTCCCAGATGGAGGTGTGGCCACCCCTGACTCGTGCCCTCCCTCCTGCTGTGAGCTGCCAGCGCTTGCCCCCTGGCTCCTTTCCTCTTCCCTGCTCTCTGGCGGTGACGCTGGACCCGATCTCCAACTGCTCTCCTCTGATTCCCCTCTGGCTCTATCTCCCTGGGGTGCCCCCCTAAACTCCCCCCTTGCCTTGGCCACTGGTGCTCCTTTCTGTGAATCCTCCGACTCACTGGAGAGACTCGGAGATCTCGGGTCGTCGTCATCGCTCATCCTTTCTTCTGCCTCCTCCCCTTCGCTCTCTGTTTCCTCCCTTGCCCTTGCCTCTGCTCCTGAACCCCTGACATCCATCCCCCCCTCGAAGCCCCCCACTCCCCCTTCCCCTCCTTCCGGTGCTGGAGCTGGGTGCTGCTGCGTCAAGGAGACGAATGTCGGGTACCGTTCGGTTCCCGTAGCGGGCCTCCCTCCGAAGTCTTCCGGTTCTTCCTCCCTTCTCTCGTCGACGACGGTCACCTCTGCTTCCATCTCTGTGCCGCCGTGCTCGAAACCTGGATCGTCCCCGAAAATGTCCATGTCCGTCTCTCCCTCGCTTCCTCCAGGCGGCGTTGCTCGGCCTGGACCTTCTTGCCACTTCCTGCGCCACTGTTCCTCTGGTTTGTCGTCCCACCAATACGAGGGTTCTGAGGCAGATCCCGAGGGCGACCCCTCCGGGGAACGGACGTCTCGTATCGGGTCCTCGTCCGAGTCGAACCCCCGGAACGTGCTGCCCGAAAGCGTGGGTGTGAAAAGCCAGTCGTCGAAAAAGTCTGCTGGCATCGGTCTATGTGGGAAGAGGGCATGAAACTCGTCTTTGAGCAGAGGTTCGTCCAAGGCGTAGTCCGGCACCCAACTGTTCGCACTGGCCGGGGTGCCCTCCCTGGCGAGAAAGTATTCTACCCCTTCTTCCCCCCATCTGGAATCCAAAATCTCTGTGACTTCGTTGATGCGCTCCTTCTGTGCCACTCCTGCGTGCCCTGTTCTGTCTCTGGCCGGACTCTGTGCCGTTCCGGGTTCCTGAAACCTGTGCGGTGCCTTGTAGGGAGTGAGCACCGATCTGTGGAATACCGGATGCATTCTGGAACCCTCCGGAAGCGCCAGCCTGAAGGCCACCGGGTTGACCTGCTCTTCGACTTGATAGGGCCCCAGTTGCTTATGCCCTAGTTTCTTCTTGGCCAACGACCTGGCCGGCACTGCGTGGGCTGCTAACCAGACCCAGTCCCCCACGTGTAGCTCTTCACCAACCCTTCTGCGTTTGTCCGCTTGTACCTTGTATGCGTGCTTGGCCAGCTCCAGGTGGCGCCTCAGCTGATCGTGGACTTCCTGCAGTTCCGACGCGAACGCATCTGCCGTCTGCGGCTCCCCTTCCCCCAGCCTTTCCAGTCCCGGGAAGGTTCTGGGGTGCCTCCCGTTGTTGGCGAAGAACGGTGTGACCCCCGTGGACACGTGCTTCGTGTTGTTGTAAGCGAACTCGGCGAGCGGCAGGTAATCCACCCACGTCGCAGGCTGTTGATTTGCATAGCACCTCAAGTACTGCTGCATGATGGCATTGACCCGTTCTGCTTGCCCGTTGGTTTGCGGGTGTCTCGCCGACGCCAGGTTGATCTTGACGTTCAGGAAGCCCATCAGCCGCTGCCAGAAATTTGAGATGAACTGCCGCCCCCGGTCGGACAGAATAGACCGTGGCAGACCGTGAACCTTGAACACGTGGTCTATGAACAGTTTGGCGGTTTGTTCCGCCGTGGCCACCTTCGCACACGGAATGAAATGTGCCATCTTGGAGAACAAGTCCACCACCACCAGCACTGCCGTCTTGCCCCTCGAGCTGGGCAGATCCGTGACAAAGTCCAGGGCCACCCTCTCCCAAGGTTCGGCCGGAGTTTGGAGCGGTTCCAACAGTCCGGCCGGCGGTCTAAGCACTGGCTTCGCCCTCTGGCAGGTGTCACACCTCGCCACGTAGTCCGCGACCTCCCTTCTCATTCCAGGCCACCAGAAATCCCTGGCTACTAGTTCCACCGTCTTCTCCTTGCCGAAGTGCCCTGCAGTGGGCGCGTCGTGCAGCTGCTGCAGCACCGTGGCGCGAAGTTCGTCTCCCGGCACGTAGATGGCCCCTTTACGGATGAGCAATCCATCTCGTAGCTGGAAACCGTCGGCCGCTGCTTTGCCCCTGTGCACCTCTGAGATCTTTGCTTGCGCGAAGGAGTCCCCTTGCAACGCTCGTCGCACCGCCTCCAGATCCACGGTTGCCGCGGCGCACGCCCACACTGTTGGTGCGAAGATGTGCATGGCGGCCGCTGGCGTTGCTTCCTCCAGATACTGTGGCTTGCGGGAGAGAGCGTCCGCCATGATGTTGGTGTCCCCCGGGACATACTCTATTCGGAAGTCGAAGTTCGCAAAGAACTCAGCCCAACGTATCTGCCTCTGGTTCAGGAACTGTGCCGTGCGCCAGTGCTCTAGGTTCTTGTGGTCCGTGCAAACCTGCACCGTGTGCTTGGCGCCGATCAGAAAGTGCCTCCACGCCTTGAACGCTGCATGAATGGCCAGCAACTCCCTGTCCCATATGGTGTAGTTCTGCTCGGACTTGCTGAGCTTCCTGGAGTAAAACGCTCCCGGTCGCCACACCCCCTGCGGGTCTTTCTGCAGCAGGACCGCCCCCACGGCTCTGTCCGAGGCGTCAGTCTCCACCCTCATCGGCTTGCTGGGGTTGACATGAAGCAGCTGCTCTTCCGACGCGAAGAGACGCTTGAGTGCCTGAAAGGACTGTTCCGCCTGCTCTGTCCAAATGAACTTCTTTTTCTTGGAGCTAAGCGTGTCAGTGATGGCCGCCGTCTGCATAGCGAAGCCCTTGATAAACTTGCGATAGAAGTTCGCAAAGCCGACAAACCGTTGGACCTCCTTCCGGTTGCGCGGGCTCTTCCAATCCAACACCGCTCGAACCTTGGCGCTGTCCATGGCGAGCCCCTTGTCAGACAGCTTGTAGCCCAGAAAATCCACCTCCGTCACGTCAAATTGGCACTTCTCCAGCTTGGCGTAGAGCCTATGTTGCTTCAGCCTGTTCAGCACTTCCTTGACGTGTTTGTCATGCTCCTGTTGCGACTCCGAAAAGATCAGGATGTCATCTAAGAAACAGACGCACGTCTTGTAGAGAAGTCCCGCCAACACGTGATGCATGAATGCTTGAAAAACGTGGGAGCCATTTTGCAATCCAAAAGGCATAACTCTATATTCGTAGGTCCCCAGTGGCGTGAACATGGCTGTTTTCCACTCGTCACCCTCCCGCATGCGAATGAGGTTGTACGCGCCTCGCAGATCCAATTTGGTGAACACTCTGCCCTTCCGCACCTTTGCGAGGAGGTCGTCAATTCGGGGCATGGGGAAGTCCGACGGCTTAGTCACACTGTTCAAGGTCCTGTAATCCACTACGAGCCTCTTTTGGGGCGTATCCCGCTTCTTAACGAAGAACACCGGGCTGCCTCCCACCGCCTTGGACTCTCGGATGAAACCGCGCTCCAAATTATGGTCTATGAACTCCTTGAGTTCTTGCAGCTCGTCCTCTGACATGGAATACAGTTTCCCCTTAGGCAGCGCCGCCCCTGGCAGCAGGTCAATCTTGCAGTCATATGGCCTGTGAGGGGGTAGCCTGTCTGCCTCCTTCTCGCAGAAAACTTCCAAAAATTCTGCGTACTTGTGGGGAATCGCTTGCAGCGTGCCTAGCAGTAGCTGTGACTCCTCTTCCTCTCCTTCCTGCCTGGGCACGATGCAGTGTTCAGCACAAAAGGAAGAGCCGAAGGTCAGCTGCCTCTGGTACCAAGCCAGCGTTGGGCTGTGTTTGTCCAGCCAACTCATGCCCAACACAATGGGCGTGTCCGACAATTGAGTGACGTTGAAGCTGATGACTTCTTGGTGATTCCCAAGTCGCATCACCATCGGTGGCGTCTGCTGCACCACTTGCCCTCCTAGCAGCTCCCTGCCATCCACCGTGACCACCTGCAGGGGCAGTGTGGCCGGCAGCAACTGTATAGCATGCTGGTTGACAAAGTCCTGCCCCATAAAGTCCGCATTGCTGCCTGAGTCAATGGTGATTGGCACGTCCATGGTGATGCCATTGGGCAGCTGGAGCGACGCGGTGAGCCTCACCACTGGTTTGGGCGGGAGGGGGTTCACGGGCTGTAAAATCTCTGGGGACTGCATCATTAATACGTCTGGCTGGGCCCCAGTGCCTCTTCCTCCAGCCAGACAGCGTCGTTTCCCTGCTGTGGTTCTCCTTGCTGCGTTGCTGCAGTCGCCATTGCTGAGGCTGCAGTGAGCTTGTGGAGCCTCTGGGGACACTCTTTCGCCATATGCCCTGGCTCCTCACAGACGTAACACTTCCTGTTCCCTCTAGGAGGCTTCGCTTTCACTGCTGCTGGTGCTAGGGCTCTGGTTGCTGACTGAGCCCTGGCACCTCCAACCTCCATCGGTTCAGCTCCTCCCCCTAGCGGAGGCGTGGATTGCGTACGTGCTGCTTCTCTGGGAAAGAAAGAGGAGCCCCTGGCTGGTTCGCGCCCTCCACGCCCTTCGTCCCTGCTCCACGGACGTCCTTCCAGCCGTACCCCCACTGCCAGCGCCCTCTGCACGACCTCCTGGGTGGTCCGGGGTCTCTCCCCCCTCGCAATCTCATCTTTTACAGAGCTGTTTAGTCCCTCCCAGAAAAGGTCTCTTACAGGGGTCGCATCTCTGTCCCATTCTAGGGCACTGGCCAAGGCGAAAAAGCGGGCATGGTACTGCCGTACGCTGGCCCTTCCTTGCTTCAGTCCATGAATCTGTTGCCGAGCAAGATCCACGTCAATGCTTGATAAAAAACACGCATCCATCGCTTTAATAAAGGCATTCGCATTTTGGAGC
Source organism: Podarcis muralis (assembly GCF_964188315.1). Taxonomy (NCBI): domain Eukaryota; kingdom Metazoa; phylum Chordata; class Lepidosauria; order Squamata; family Lacertidae; genus Podarcis; species Podarcis muralis. The sequence goes on from NC_135662.1 coordinate 11,647,868, forward strand.
GCCGGATCGTTATCCCTCCATAAATTGCGCAGCCATGCTCTGGCATCCCCATGCAGATAAGACATGATGAACCCCACTTTCTCTTGCTCATCTCTAAAATCTTTACTCAGCAGTTGCAGTGCACACAGTACGTCTGCTTTAAAATTGGGATACTGTTGCAGGTTCCCATCGAAGTGAGAGACCAGACCGCCTGTGCGTCTCCCCAACCCAATCCCCTCTGGTTTGGGTGTCTGTTGCCCTTGCTTCGTAAGCACTTCCAACCTGACCTGGAGATCCCTGTAGGCGGCAGCTGCGTCCTCCTCTCTCTTCCTGGATGCGAGAGCCTCGGCATTCAGCTGTGACACTGCTTCTCTGAGTTCCGCTATCTGCTGTTCAGCCGTCATGTCGGCTGCCGTTCGTGAGCTCACTAGTAGGCACCTGCTTCTCTCCTCTCCTCGAGGCTGTAGATGCCCACAATACAGAGACGGAGCTTACTGTCAGGGTTGCTTCAAGATCCTAGCTCACAGAGGATCACGCTAGCCAACGGTCATTAAGTAAAAGTCTTTATTGAGTTACAGTTTCCATTCTCAAGCTGCTGCGTGCAACCCTACGTCTAGTAGCTAGATCGGCGAAGCTCCGTCTGAATCTCCGCCCCTCGTACACCAACTTAATATCCTAGCCCTGCTCCACCTTTTCCGCCTGACTGTTCTTCTCTGGGTCCCTCTGCCCCCCTGGGTCTCTTCTTTCCGGGATTCTTCGGACGCTGACCCCCCGGACTCTCCTGTCTCCTTGCGCCGGGCTTTAGGACCCGGCTCTCTTTCCGGGCTGCCTACTGCGCCTCCTTCCTGTGCATTTGAACTTGGCGCGCGCGCCCAACCTTCCACCTTCCGTCTAACCGTTTCTTCGCTCCCAGATGGAGGTGTGGCCACCCCTGACTCGTGCCCTCCCTCCTGCTGTGAGCTGCCAGCGCTTGCCCCCTGGCTCCTTTCCTCTTCCCTGCTCTCTGGCGGTGACGCTGGACCCGATCTCCAACTGCTCTCCTCTGATTCCCCTCTGGCTCTATCTCCCTGGGGTGCCCCCCTAAACTCCCCCCTTGCCTTGGCCACTGGTGCTCCTTTCTGTGAATCCTCCGACTCACTGGAGAGACTCGGAGATCTCGGGTCGTCGTCATCGCTCATCCTTTCTTCTGCCTCCTCCCCTTCGCTCTCTGTTTCCTCCCTTGCCCTTGCCTCTGCTCCTGAACCCCTGACAGAGTCTAACTAGATTCCTTCCTTTGAAGCGCCCCCTTCCAGGTCCATCTCTCCTTTCAAAGGATAAAATTAGCAAAACGCAGATGACCCGGAAGATAAGCAAAGCTGCGCTCTTGTGCCTTGCAGGAGGAGACACTTTAAAGGATGCAGTTTGGCTACAAGCATGCAATTGTAATTTATGGATTAAGTGTCCGAGGATGCCAGGCAGATGAGTGCTTACAAAAAATGTCTGTCCTAACTTCTAGCTTTGAAGGATTAACCAGCAAATGCTCACACAGGAACACTTACCAGCTGCTGAATACCTTAAATAGCAGAATCTCTCACCTTCCTCCATCTCCATTATTCCTCGCCTCATTCTCCACATGTCCAAGTCCAAGGCTGGAGTTCAAGGTTCTTTTCTTCCTTTTCTTGCAAAAGTCTCACTCGCTTCTGAGATATATCACCACCATGAATAAGAGAGGAAGTTATACATCAGCCAACCTCCTTTTGCTGAAGTCTGCTTCATTTCAGTGGGAGAGTGACGGAAGCATGTGCCCATTACTTCCAATGAACCAATGGTGCTTCTCCAAAAGCAGGGTAGGCGGGCCTGTTGGGTTGAGAGGGGCACATCCCTGCCGACCTCAGTTTGCCCTCAGCCAGCCCTCACCTGTATGCCACCTTCAACCAGCCCAGGAGGTGGTCCTGCCCGTCAGCTTCCTCCTTCTGAGCCTCAGTTTTGCCTTTGTAGATCTCAGAAGTGAGGGGGACAAGGAGAAAAGTAGATTGAAGCCACATTCACACTATAGGTAAAGGTAAAGGGACCCCTGACCATTAGGTCCAGCCGTGGCCAACTCTGGTGTTGCGGCGCTCATCTCACTTTATTGGCTGAGGGAGCCGACGTACAGCTTCCGGGTCATGTGGCCAGCATGACTAAGCTGCTTCTGGTGAACCAGAGCAGCGCACAGAAACGCTGTTTACCTTCCTGCCGGAGTGGTACCTATTTATCTACTTGCACTTTGACGTGCTTTCAAACTGCTTGGTTGGCAGAAGCAGGGACAGAGCAACGGGAGCTCACCCCATCGCAGGGATTCGAACCGTCGACCTTCTGATCAGCAAGTCCTAGGCTCTATGGTTTAACCCACAGCGCCACCCGCGTCCCTTCCATTCACACTATAAGTACATTTAAAATGCATTTAAGCAGTCATGGCTTCCCCCGAAGAGTTCTGGGAGTTGTAGTTTAAGGGTGCTGAAAGGTTTTTATTTATTTTTTGCATAATTTTTAAAATTTGATTTTAAGACATCTAAACATACAACAAATCACAATTCAAAATCCGAATATCGAGATTACGCTACATCTCCTGACTTTCCCCCATCCCTTCAACGGGTCCTAATGGTAATATTTACAACTGCATATCAATGCTATCCAAGTTTTATCCTTCCAAATTATCCCTAATTTCCGTTAAAATCCTGCTAATGTTTTAACCTGCTTACAATGTTCACGTAAATAAATTGTAAACTTCCCCCATTCTTTTTTAAAGTTCTTGTCCTCTTCCTTTCTAAGCTTCCCAGTTAATTTTGCCATTTCAGCATAGTCCATCAACTTGGTTTGCCATTCTTCTGTGGTCGGGGTTATTTCTTCCTTCGTTCCATCTCTGGTCTAATAGCATCCGTGCAGCTATTATCACATACATAAACAGTCTTTTCTGGTCCTTTGGTATCTTGGTACCTGTAATTCTGAATAAAAAGGCTTCTGGTTTTTTAACAAAACTTATTTTAAAGATTTTTCTCATTACATATCATCTCCCAGAATTTTTTTATTACTTTACACTTCCAAGGGTGCTGAAAGGTTTTTAGGCAGCTTCTGCTCCCCACCACAGAACTGCAATTTCCAGAGTTCTCTGAGAAGAGGAATTACTTGTTAAATGACTCTGGTATTTCTAGCTCTGGGAGGGAAATAGGGGTCTCCTAACAACTCTCAGCATCTGTAACAAACTACAACTCCCATGAGTCATGATGATGATGAAGAAGAAGAGTTTGGATTTGATATCCCGCTGGGTAAAACCGCAGCGCCTAGGACTTGCCGATCGCATGGTCGGCAGTTCGAATCCCCACAGTGGGGTGCGCTCCCGTCGTTCGGTCCCAGCGCCTGCCAACCTAGCAGTTCGAAAGCACCCTCGGGTGCAAGTAGATAAATAGGGACCGCTTACCAGCGGGAAGGTAAACGGCGTTCCATGTGCTGCGCTGGCTCGCCAGATGCAGCTTGTCACGCTGGCCACATGACCCGGAAGTGTCTGCGGACAGCGCTGGCTCCCGGCCTATAGAGTGAGATGAGCGCACAACCCTAGAGTCTGGCAAGACTGGCCCATACGGGCAGGGGTACCTTTATCACTACCCTAAGGAGTCTCAAAGCAGCCAACAATCTCCTTTCCCTTCCTCGCCCACAACAAACACTCTGTGAGGTGAGTGGGGCTGAGAGACTTCAGAGAAGTGTGACTAGCCCAAGGTCACCCAGCATGTGTTGGAGCAGAGAAGCAAACCCAGTTCACCGGATTATGAGTCTACCACTCTTAACCACTACACCACACTGGCTCATCATGACTGTTCATAGTGGCATCATGGTGCTCCAAATGAATGGTGTGAATGTGGCCTTCCACCCTGGATCAAAGGGCAAGGCACAAGTAAGGAACGCAATGTAAGGAAGGGTGCAGGATCACACCAGATGCAAAGAAGACCTTGCTATCCAAGCAAGGCTCATCTGGTAACCTTTTTTCCTCCTCATTAGGGGTCTCCCAACTACTCTCAGTACCATTAGGGTTCTCCCTCCTCTGCTTTATCCTCACAAGAACCCTGTGAGGTAGATCTGGAGATAGAGAGAGATCACAGACTGAGAGTGACTGGCTGAAGGTCACACAGTGAGCTTCATGCCTAAGCAGGGATTCGACCCCTGGTCTCACAGGTTCTAGTCCAAGACACTAACTGCTGCACCATACTGGCTCTCCAATAAAGCAAGATTCCAGTCTTGATGGTTATAATCAATGGGACTTAAATAGGAGAATGGGAAGTAGCCTTTGGCCCATCTAGTTCAATGCTGTCCACAGTGATGGTAGTGGCTCTCCAGGATTTCAGACATGGGTTTCTCCCAGCCCTGCCTGGAAATGCCGAGGATTAAACATAGGACCTTCTTCATGCAAGGACGACACTCTACCACTGAGCTATGGGTATATAACTGGTCTGACTTTGCAGTACAGTCGTACCTTGGTTTTTGAACAGATTAGTTCTAGAACGTTTGATTCCCGAACACCGCAAACCTGAAAGTGACTGTTCCAGTTTGTGAACTATTTTTTGAAGCCAAATGTCCAATGGGGCTTCCACGGCTTCCAATTGGCTGCAGGAGCTTCCTGCAGCGAATCAAAAGTTCCGCTTTGGTTTCTGAACCAGCGCACGGAAAAACCGTTTACCTTCCCACTGGAGTGGTACCTCTTTATCTACTTGCACTTTGACGTGCTTTCGAACTGCTAGGTTGGCAGGAGCTGGGACTGAGCAATGGGAGCTCACCCTGTTCCGGGGATTCGAACCGCCGACCTTCCGATCGGCAAGCCCTAGGCCCTGTGGTTTAGACCACAGCGCCACCCACATCCCTTCTCCTACATAGGTAGGTGGAAATTTGATTCAGTTTCCATTGAAGGCTCATACTTTCCAGAACAGTATATGAACCAAGATGCCGCCATTCTTCGAAACTCACCCTTCTCTGAATTTGGCAGTGCAAAATTCTCCTTGGCACTGGGGTCACTTAACTCCATACCCTCTAACATTTCTCCAATGAAAATGGGTGTCCTATCATGCTCTCCAATATTTCTTTGATGAAAATAGGGCTGTCCTAAGGAAAACAGGACCTTCTGGGATCAAAACTGGGACAGCTTCTGTACTGTCCTTGGAAAACAGGGACACTTGTGGGGCTGCACCCACCCTGTGAGGTCAGTTTGCTGCTGGTGGCTTTGGTTCCTTCAGATTTTTAAACGCTTTCAGGTAACGAGAGCGGTGAGGAAGTTTCCGTCCTTTCGCAGCTGAGCAACTGTACCCCGCAGCCGGTAATTTGCTTTATGATAGATCCTCATAAGCTGTTATTATGCGACGTGGAAGCAGAACAACAGCCGAAGGACAAGGACAGCCAGGGAGTAAATGGAGCAAGCAGCCCACGCAGGGAGAAAGAGGAAGCCGGCTTGGAACGTGACCAAGCGCAACCGAGCAGGAGGAGAGAAAAGGCAAAACGTTGTGATTTAATATGCCAACTGTTCTTAAGCAAATTAGAGGCAATATTTTACTCTCTCTTTCTCGTCATTCTTTTTTTTTTTTAAGGAAATACCAGCTGATAGCACTTGAAACTGCAAGAAGTGAGGTTACAGGGAACCAGGCAGAGGGCCTTCTTGGTAGTGACACCCGCCCTGTGGAACGCCCTCCCATCAGATGTCAAGGAAACAAGCAACTATTTGATGTTTCAAAGACATCTGAAGGCAGCCCTGTTTAGGGAAGTTTTTTATGACTGATGTTTTAACGTATTTCTAATCTTTTGTTGGAAGCCGCCCAGAGTGGCTGGGGAAACCCAGCCAGATGGGCGGGGTATAAATAATAAATTATTATATTATTGGACTGGATTGGACTTGGGGTCCCTTCCAGCTTTGTGATTCTGTGAAGCCCTGACTGTTTAAAGTGGCGTGCTCCTGCTTTATATGTAAAGTGTGAATGTGGCCTCCAAATCCATATTAACAGGATTGCGTGGCACAATTTAGATCCACCCTTTGGCAGGGGGGACTGGAGAAATGGGTGTGTGGTGAGAGGCACCATGTTACGTTTTAAAACATGAGAAGAAACTGGTACCTTCTTTCTTTCTTTTTTAGGAAAAGAGAAAACCCAGTAATTTCGGTTTAGCCGTTGCCTGGAGCCAAGACTTTTTCCGTTCCTTAGCTAAGTCCCTTGTCCCTCCCTGCGTTCTGCCATCTGCATAAGCGGCAAAATGCCACAGAGCTGTTCCGACTCCCTCCAGTTCAGTTTTCCCTTGACTTTGATATCCTGAGCAGGGAGGAGTTCCAAGTGCTGAGTCATCCTCTTTCTTTTCCCCTTTTTCTTTTTCTTTTTGCCCACATTATTTCTGTGTGGAAAAGAGTCCTCATTCCCCAGCTGCGGTTCCTGCACCGGAAACGGCTTCCGATGACTCGATAGCTCGTTGGAAGCACAGTCCCAAATACCCCACTGCTCCTATAAGTTTCCTTTCGGTGATTCAGCCTCATGGGAAACGCAGGGCTTTCTATAGGAACTGCCTCTAGAACTTTTGCAAAGTAATAGCAGTGGAATAAAAGTTTTTTTTGAAAAAAGAAAAAAGTGTGGAGTTTTGACTTGCAATCAACAAAATGGTGAGCCTGATTTGATGAGAAAGGCCTAAGCTGTTCCGTGAGTTGTGGGTTTGGTTTGGGGGGTGTATGGTTTGGGGGGGGACAGTGGCGGAGGAACCTTCTCCGTCACCCAGGGTGGTATGCCGAGGGGCGGGGCGGGGCGAACCACCTGGCAGCCCGATTGGGCTGCGGACGAGCGCCCATACTGACTGCGAGCGGCGCCCATACTGACTGTGTGTGTGCCCTTCACCGCTCCACAGCTGGGGGGAGGCAGCAGCCCATCTTGTCACACACACCCCCGGGGTGGCACCCGGGGAATACCACTCCCTCCACCCTTGTGATGGCCTGGGACTCAGGCTCGGACTCGGAACCAGAGTGTGATGGCCTGGGATTCGGACTCAGAGGCTGAACCTGAGGAATCCCAGCCTGCACAGGAGTCCCCGCCTCCAGAACCAGCTGAGCTGGGGCTGGGGCATGAGCCTGAAGGGTCCTCACCTGTGCTGGATCCTCAGGTGCAGGCATCAGCTGAGCCTGCTCTGGCTCCTGAGGTGATGGAGGACCCATTGCCTGCAGGTGCTGAGAGTGCTCAGCCCCATCAGGGGAAGCTGAGGTTGCCTCTGGGTCCGGTGACCCTCTGGGCTCTCCTGAGCTGCAGAGGCTCAGGGCAGAGAGGTGGAGGGAACTAAGTTCCCGCAGAAGGAGTGCTCACTTCCAGGCCAGGAGAGGCGAGTCACCTGAGGATTGGGGCCGCCCTATGCCTCGGGGCAGATAAAAGCTGGCCAGCCCCAGTCTCAGGTTGCGGGAGCAACGTTGTTGCTAGCCTGTTCCTGCCTGCACCCTGTCCTGCTCTTCTGACAGAGTTCCTGACCCCACCCGACTCCCTGCCTTGGACCCAGCTACAGCTTTGACGGACAGCCTCCATACCGCACCATCGACCTTGGACTGGACTCGGACCTCGCCTCTCGGTTAGCCCCCAGGACCAGCACACAGAGGAGTCTCAGTCTGCACCGGATCCTTTGCCTCAGGCGGCATCTGGACCAAGTGTGGGGCCGGATTCTGAAGAGCCCCAGTCTGCACAGGTTCCCCTGCAACAAGCACCAGTTGAGCCGAATTAGAGGCCTGAGCCTGCCCTGGCTTCCAGATGCGGGGATTACCTTGTTGCCTCCAGCTGGGCAATCACGTACAGCTGCTCCACTACCGGTTGGGTCAGGAGAGGCTGAGGTGGCCCCTGGGTCTAGTAACCCACCGATGTCTCCCGAGCTGTAGAGACTGAGGTCTGAGAGAAGGAGAGACTTGAGTACTCGCAGGAGGAGTGCTCGCCTTTGGGCAAAACAGGGAGGTGAGTCACCGGGGGATCAGGACCAGCCGTTACCCCGACAAAGATAAAAGGCTGTCAGACACCGCCCCAGGTTGCGGGAGCAACATTGCTGTATGCTGCCTGAGATAGTGTGCCTGACCTAGCCTGGTTTCCTGCCTTGACCCTGTCGGACTGACTCCGTGCGGAATCCTTTGATTCGGGACTGGACCTAGACCGCATTGCTCAGGTTTACCCCTGGGCCCAGCGCAGCCCCCTCCCTTCATATGCCACTGTTGGGGGGTATTTATTACATTTGTTATTTGCAAAATCTGGGGCAGGATTCAACTAATGAGTCCTGCCAGTACCGTATTTTTTGCACCATAGGACGCACTTTTTCCCCTCCAAAAATGAAGGGGTAATGTGTGTGTGTCCTATGGTGCGAATGCAGGCTTTCACTGAAGCCTGGAGAGTGAGAGGGGTCGGTGCGCACCAACCCCTCATGCTCTCCAGGCTTCGCACACCTCTCCGCAAACAGCGGGAGCCAGCACTGGGCTCCCACGGCTTGCAGAGAGCTGACTGTTTGGGGGCTGGGGTCGGGGGAAGCTCGAGCTTCCTCTGCCCCAGCCCCGCACCTGGGGGGGGGGAATAATTTTTCCCCCTTTATTTCCCCCCCAAAAAACTGGGTGCGCCCTATGGTCCGGTGCGCCCTATGGTGCGGAAAATACGGTAGGTTTTCAGGGCCCAAACCTGAGACCTAGGGGCAGGCCCCCAGCAGATGGAAGTTGGTTGAGATGGGGAGGGGAGGACAACGGATTCCCTAGCTCACCTGCATTATCATTTGCAGCCAGCCTGTAAGCTGCATGCAAAGTCTTCTTTATCATTTTGTCTTATGAAAGGCACTCTAACTCACCTGAAGATTCAGGCCCTTTACCAGTCACCTAGGGAGCCAGGCCAACCTTGAGATTTCATGTCGGTCATACAGCACCTAAAACCCAGAACCCAAACTCCCCCAAGTCACTTTATACCCCGCTAGTGTCCTGGAAAAACTGGGACATCCCCTTTTATATTGCGAGGGAACGACGGCCGTGCTGTGATCTCACACGATTCCACAGTGTGAATTTCTCCCCTTCATAGCACGCTTTGGGGCACTGTGCCACTTTTTGGGAATGGGGAATCAAAGTGTGAAATTGTGTGGGATCACATGCCCTCCAATATTTCTCCAATGAGCATAGGGACGTCCTATTCAATTATTATCATCATTAGTATTGGTATTATTTCCTATTTATACCCTGCCCATCTGAGGTTAAACATTAAACATTTTATTTAAAAAAACTTCCCCACAAAGGGCTGCCTTTAGATGCCTTCTACAGGTTGTATGGGACATGGGTGGCACTGTGGGTTAAACCACAGAACCTAGGACTTGACGATCAGAAGCTTGACGGTTCAAATCCCCGTGATGGGGTGAGCTCCTGTTGCTTGGTCCCTGCTCCTGCCAACCTAGCAGTTCGAAAGCATGTCAAAGTGAAAGTAGATAAATAGGTACCACTCAGGTGGGAAGGTAAACGGCATTTCCGTGCACTGCTCTGGTTCGCCAGAAGCGGCTTTGTCATGATGGCCACATGACCCGGAAGCTGTACACTGGCTCCCTCGGCCAATAAAGCGAGATGAGCGCCGCAACCCTAGAGTCGGTCACGACTGGACCTAATGGTCAGGGGTCCCTTTACCTTTACCTTAAAGGTTGTATAGTTACTTATCTCTTTCTCTTGGGGGTTGGATAACTCCATACTCTCCAAGATGGGACACGGGTGGTGCTGTGCTCTAAAACACTGAGCCACTTGGGCTTTCTGATCAGAAGGTCAGCAGTTCGAATCCCCACAACGGACTGAGCTCCCATTGCTCTGTCCCAGCTTTTGCAAACCTAGCAGTTCGAAAGCACACCAGTGCAAATACGGTAGATAAATAGATACTGCTGTGGTGGGAAGGTAAACGGCTTTTCCGTGCGCTCTGGCTTCCATCACGGTGCCCCGTTGTGCCAGAAGCGGTTAAGTCATGTTGGCCACATGACCCAAAAAGATGTCTGTGGACAAATGCCAGCTCCCTCGGCCTGAAAGCGAGATGAGCGCCGCAACCCCATAGTCGCCTTTGACTGGACTTACCGGTCCAGAGTCCTTCACCTTTTTTTACCTTTACCCTCCAACATTTATCTGAGGAAAATGGGGAGAAGCAGAACATCCCGGGATCAAATCAGAAACTGGGATGGCTTCTGCAAATCCAGGACTGTCCCTGGAAAACAGGGGCACTTGGAGGGTCTCAAATCATGGCAACCAAAATGACTGTAATAAAAAGTGGGAAGATGGCATTCAAGAAAATGGCATCCCGGCTTTTGGTTTCAGAATGTTGGAGGGTATGTCACCTCCATTCCAGATATGGCTCCAATGCAGATTCTCTGTTTACAGGCACAAGACGGTGTGGTGTGTTGAGCCTTAACAACTGAATTCATAGGCTGCACATGTTGGTTAACTTGACTCTATTATTAACGGTGTTCTGTGCAAATCCTTGGCACGGCTCTCGACCCAGACCTGCATCAGTTTCTCCCCAGGCAGGGCAGGCAGAAAGGATGGAGTCTGAACCACGCAGCACACAGTTCATTCACTGTGCCTGAATACAACAGAAAGATTGTTTTCCTTCCAGCCAGGGGAGAGATGCTGTGCCATTAAAACCACAAATCTGCTGCCATTAAAATTCAATTTAGGACAGCGTGCCGAAACCGATAGCAATGCTTGTGTTATTGCGGGATCTGGCATGTCCTGGCGAAAGCTGTGATGGTTATCTCTACACCGCCTTCCCCTGGGAGAGGAACAGAAGCTGTGTGTGTCTGGAGCAATTGATGGATCAGCCCTGAAACTTTCTCCTTTTTTTTTAAGTGGGGGGAGAGATTCACAGTAGTTCCAGTGGAATCACACAGAGATTAAGAATCAGGGCTGGCTAATTGGAAAATAATTCCCAACAACAACAAAAAGCAATTTCGTTTCTAAAGCGCTTAGAACAACGGAGGAAGATAAGCATATATTATTTGAAACAAATGCTCCGCAGTGCCCCATTAGCTGTAATTCATTGGGTTTTGCAATGAGAGAAATGCTTTTCAATTAACCAACCTCACTTACATGAAATTAAGGGCTAGGTGTTCACAAGCTGATAAATCACCAGGGTGCCCATTGCTTTGGTGATAAGAAATGCCAGCGGCCCCCTTGTGAGCTGCTCCCATTTTGTGGATGAGTGGAAGAAAGGCGGCCCTGTCCAAGCGCTGGTCCAATTTCACAAGAGATGCTTGAAGTTGGTGGTGCCAGCTTAAGGAAAATATTGGGGGCATCAAGTCAAGGATGGTGATATGGGAGACCGGATGGGGAGAAAGAAGGGATGGCAGAAAAGAAAGTAAGCGGCAAAGCTCTGGGCAATGTCCCTCTCCTCCTGCTTCCTGGTCTCAGCAGCCATCGCAGGTTGACTTCACCCAATTTCCTCAACCATTCCAGACCCTCGATCATCTTGGTTGCCCTCCTCTGCATCCAGGGCCAGATTTGTCAGTGTTTGAAAAGGAAAAAGGTTCTTGTTATGTACTGAAGTTCTCACCCTGGGCCAGCAGGGGGATACTGTAGATAGTTTTCACTCAGGTCCACGTCTGTTATTTTAGGTGGGAAACCCTGGGTTGTTGTTGCTACAATGTTGACAGCTGGCTGCCTATAAAAGCAGGCCGGCTGAGCTGTTTGCTGTTCAGTTTCTGTTCCAGCTTACAAAATAAAGAGCTGCTTTGGAGAAATCGCTGTGTCGTCTGCCATGTCTACCCACTATTCAACAGTTCTGACCTCCTTTTTACTCCTTTGCCTAGTCCTCAGACCTTTGTTGTTGTTGTTTAGTCGTTGAGTCGTGTCCGACTCTTCGTGACCCCATGGACCAGAGCACGCCAGGCACTCTTGTCTTCCACTGCCTCCCGCAGTTTGGTCAAACTCATGCTGGTAGCTTTGAGAACACTATCCAACCATCTCGTCCTCTGTCGTCCCCTTCTTCTTGTGCCCTCAATCTTTCCCAGCATCAGGGTCTTTTCCAGGCAGTCTTCTCTTCTCATGAGGTGGCCAAAGTATTGTAGCCTCAGCTTCAGGATCTGTCCTTCCAGTGAGCACTCAGGGCTGATTTCCTTCAGAATGGAGAGGTTTGATCTTCTTGCAGTCCAGGGGACTCTCAAGAGTCTTAGTAGTCCTCAGACCTTAGTTGGCACAAAAGAGTCTTTGAGAAAGTATTCTTGCAGAGTATTGCTGCTTTTATTCTTAAAAAGTCTTCTTCTCCAACCACGACCGACAGCTTTTACACACACCAAACGCAACCAGCTTTCTACCATCCAACCAACCCACACCCAACACTAACAACTGACCACTCTATATGTACAGGTACAATTTGGTTAAAGGTTGCATGAGTCATTGTAGGCCGCTGACTCATGCTGACTTAGTTCTTTTAGCATTAAAGAAACAGCAGCCATTTTTTAGCCATGACAGGATTTAGGTTTGATGAGGCCGTAAGCTAATGAAGGTAATGAGTCCCTTTATATGTCCAGCTGTCCTTTGTCAAAAACAAATTGTCTCTGTTTTTTGTGTTGAATATATGCTATATGGTAATTTATGGACCTGATAGGTATCTAAAGCCATTTGCACATAACAAAATATGTACATCATAGGAGCCTACACAACACAAAACACTGTTGCTGTATGTAGGTTTTATTTTATTTGGGGTTTTTTTATCATATATTTCAGAAAGGTACCTCCAGGTTTTTTTTCTTTAAATTTTTGGGGCCCCCAAGAGAGTGGGGTCCTAAGCTATAGCTCGTTTAGCTTATACATAAATCCGGCACTGTCTGCATCCATTCTAGCTTGTCGATATCCTTCTGAAATTTTGCTGCCCAGAACTCCTACCATTATTCACCTTCATTGAATGTCAGTAAGTTCAACTGGTTGAGCAGGGAAGGGTAGAGTGGGGGTCTCCAGAAGGTCACTGCTTTGCAGGAAGGTTTCAAGCCCATACCAGAAACTTAGGTTTGTGCAATGAAAGTGGGTTAAATTGCTCTGTTGCCCTGGAACAACTAATCCACTTTTTTTATATAAAAAAAGACTGTTGTAGTTTGAAAGTGACAGAGAAAGGCACTGAGAGGTGTGGAATGAGCGAATGATTGTTGGGGAGATGTGTAAATGCCCCACGAGCAAATCAGCATTAATGCTCATTGTTGCATCACCGAAAACAAAATCAGAATGAATGCTCACTAGAGACCTGGCATCGTCTAACATCTGTGTGAGCTTTGTGCAAGTGGATCAGGATGACTGCTAAGCAAACAGGGTGTGTGGAGGAGCCCGGAGAGAATGCGTTTCTCTGGGTTCTTTGTAACAAACAATGTTTTCCACCGCTTCACAAATTAATTAATGACTCTCCCTGGAATGTGTCAACTTCGCAATAGGCATTCAAAAATGTTTGCAAGCAAGACAATGGGGAAGGTACTCTCTTATCTCAGAGAGTTGCTGTTGTTGTTTAATGTAAATAGTGGCAGGAAAGGATGTGATCGTTCAGCGATGAGGCTGTTTTTGGAGGGGCGAAACATCCGACCCACCCCATTGCTAATCTTGATCTGGAGCTTTCAAGAGAGTTAGACAGAATGATAGAATGGAGGTGAAACAAAAAAGTTAAGGTCATATATATACATACAGTCATGCCTCAGGTTGAATGCGCTTCGGGTTGAGCGTGTTTGAGTTGCTCGCCGTAGCAACCCGGAAGTAACGGAGCGCGTTACTTCTGGGTTTCGCTACTTGCGCATGCGCAGACGCTCAAAAGGACGTCACGCGCATGTGCAGAAGCGGCAAAAAGTGACACGCAGGCAGACGTGCCATCGCTAGTTATGTTTGCTTCTAGATGCGAACGGAGCTCCGGAACGGATTCCATTCATATTTAGAGGTACCACTGTATATATTAAATGTTCATAACTGCATATATAAACCACATGTCTGAAACCCCACAGAAAAAGTCCTGAAACCATTTTGTCCCTCCCAAATTGACCTCAAATATTTCTCTGCAAGGCCCAAGGAAAATGGAAAAGCCTCCCCATTGTATTTTCATTCACTAAACCTGTCTTAAAGGGATGTCTGTGTATGAATAGGGTGAGCCTGTGACCTGGCTCAGGAACTAAGTATTTGTCATTACAAAAGACCGGCCAGGCTCCCCAGGGTATCCAATCAAGTGACCATTAACAGGTCTGCTAGACAGGAGATAAACAACGCACTCAGATTTCTGTTGTAGACCACCCTGTGATGTAGGTATGATGTGTATGATGTGTCTGGGGGGTGGTCTTGAGCTACACCCCTTTCTGTGATGTATGGATGATGTTTCTGGGGGTGGTCTTGGACTCCAGGGCAGGCAATTTAAAATATCTATATAAGGGTGGGCACACCTTTGCTCGGGGTCCTCCTCCTTTCCTGCGTTTGAGGGGAGCACCATGTTGCAACAGTTTCAATAAAGATCAGGCTTCCTAGCTGCTTTGCTTCTCAATATTCTCTGGTTGGCCTCTGTTATTTTCTCCGACCAATGGAGAACCTACGAAGGACTCTATAAGGGCTCTTGTGTTCCCCATAAGAGAATAAGGGCAGATTTTTGTTTATTACAGAGGAAAGCATTTATAATTTGGGCAGAGGGGAGTGCTTTAGGGTGCTGGGAGGGGAATATTTTGAACACAAAAGGCCTGCTCTTGAATGTGGTGAGAATTAAAGCATTTTAATGCATGGCTGGGGACTTTAAGAGCATTTGTTGCTGTTCCTTTGCTGTGTCTCCTAACAAGAGCTTGCTGTATAAATGAAGAGGCTGGCAGTGCATCTGAGTGTGTGTTTTGTGTGTGTTTGTATGGCAAGTTTCAACTTTCAACACTTAAAATTCAGGACTCGGCCGCAGAGCTCTTTCAAACAGCCACAAAGAGCTTGCTCAGAATCCATCTCCCCTCCAAGGACGAAGGCCTCTTTGACCTCGTCCTCATTAGTAAAAGAGCCCAGTGCCACCACGCAAGGAAAAATGATGACAGAACATAGACCCTTTCCTGCAAACAGGGCTCCGGAAATGAAAAGCCTCGATAGCTAACTGTTACTGCTTTTTAACCAAGACTGCCAACCAGCTAGGCATAGGGGCAGAATTTCTTCCGGTTCACCTTTTAATGTGAAACTCCCAGATTTGAAGTTTCGTAAACGAACCGAAATGCAGCAAGCCTTTGAAATTTGAACTTCTCCAGATTTTGCAATTCAATTCTTCAACCAAGTGTGCACTGTGCATATAAGGAGAGCGTGCACAACAATGCATATATTAGTTTTTAAAATAAAAATAAAAATGGATATTATATGGGGAATTGCTTTAAAAATGTGCATATGTTAGAGGAAATGTGCTGGCAAATTTTCACGAGGAGTGGAGAAATGTTCTGCATAGAAACCAGTAATTTTAAAATGTATTTTTAAAAAATAAAATCTTTTCCGCTCTTCCTCCCAAAGGGTGACAAACATCCATATATTAAAACGCCACCATTTTTTAAAAAAACCAAACCTATTTAAAAACCAATTTGAAACACTCAAAAAATATTTTAAGGCACTTGGAATGTCTAAAAACATTTAAAAGCAAACAAATTATCTCATACAGATAGGTAGCCGTGTTGGTCTGCCATAGTCAAAACAAAAAAAAATCCTTCCAGTAGCACCTTAAAGACCAACTAAGTTAGTTCTTGGTATGAGCTTTCGTGTGCATGCACACTTCTTCAGATACATCTATGTATCTGAAGAAGTGTGCATGCACACGAAAGCTCATACCAAGAACTAACTTAGTTGGTCTTTAAGGTGCTACTGGAAGGATTTTTTTTTGTTTGTTTGTTTAAATTCTCTCATAGTTAGTAACTTTAAGGTTGCCATGGCCAGTATGTATCAGCTGTCAAATGTCTGGGTAAAAAGGAATGTTTTTAAATTTCTCCTGAAAGTCAATAATGAGACAGACGCACCTCACCTGGGAGGGCGTTACACAAATGGGAATCACCACGAAGAAGGCCATGTCACAGGTTTGCAGACAATGTTATAACAATGTTAATGTACTGTGCTAGGTGTTGTATCATTCTAACTGTATTTTTACAGACATGCTGCGGACTGCTTGAATGAAGGAGCCCTTGCATTTAAAAAATACAGTGGTACCTCAGGTTAAGTACTTAATTCATTCTGGAGGTCTGTACTTAACCTGAAACTGTTCTTAACCTGAAGCACCACTTTAGCTAATGAGGCCTCCTGCTGCCGCCGCACCGCCAGAGCACGATTTCTGTTCTCATCCTGAAGCAAAGTTCTTAGCCTGAACCATTATTTCTGGGTTAGTGGAGTCTGTAACCTGAAGCATATGTAACCTGAAGTACCACTGCATATCTTATCATGGCAATGTCAGGGTTGTCAACTTGGAGCAGAGGACAGAGAGAGCGCAGTCTGCCTTGTTGCTGTGCCTTTAACAGGGTTGATCTGCAAGAATCAGCAGGCGATGTTTTTCATAGCATGGTGCAAAACACGATAATCTGCTCATTACAAGTGCTGTGCTGAAACCTGTCCTCCAATTTCTCAAAATCTTTTTCCACCTGCAGGGCTGTCTTAAGCATATGCTGCGCTGAGGTGCAAAGATTTGCCCAGCACACACACACACACACACCCTGGTTGCCCAGTCCCAGGCACGCAGGAGGGCAGAGCTGGACGGCCGCCTCAGCGTCTTGCTGGCTCAGTCACCCCCGAACACACGGCACAGAGCTGCCCACAGTCTGACCGGCAGGCAGGCTCTTCCCCGGACTGAATTCTCGGGCCCCGGACTCTTAGCCTGGTGCCCCTGAGAGCCCGGCATCCAGGTGCCCCACACCTCTAGCACCTATGGGTAAGACAGTCCTATCCACTTGCAAAAGACACTTACATTTTTCTGCCTCTTTCTCTAGGAATTTATTTATGCTTTCTAGCGGGTGCAGCTTAATTTATCACCGATTAATGCCTGTGGTTATTGTAGGGCTCCACCCCACTCCAATTAAACGTTTCTCCACTATCTGCAGCCTCCCCAGCTGCCAGGACTTACTCCACAATATGCAGCATTCCTGCCTTTACAGGACAGCCCACTCCAGGATGGCCTAGGTTTCCCAGGAAGCGAAGGCACCCAGGAAGCCTGCAGAGTGCAGACTACCAAAGAAATGGGATTGCAGAATGGAAAAATCAACATGCCCAACCACCCTGAATATTCGCTAAGTGCAACAAAATCCCTGCACCCCTCCCATAAGAATTTCATCCGTTTCCAGAGTGGTGCATGCTCTAGTTATCTCACGCTTGGACTACTGCAACGCGCTCTACGTGGGGCTACCTTTGAAGGTGACCCGGAAACTGCAATTAATCTAGAATGCGGCAGCTAGACTGGTGACTGGGAGTGGCCGCCGGGACCACATAACACCGGTTCTGAGAGATCTGCATTGGCTCCCAGTACGTTTCCGAGCACGATTCAAAGTGTTGGTGCTGACCTTTAAAGCCCTAAACGGCCTCGGTCCTGTATACCTGAAGGAGCGTCTCCACCCCCATGGTTCAGCCCGGACACTGAGATCCAGCACCAAGGGCCTTCTGGCGGTTCCCTCCCTGCGAGAAGTGAGGCTACAGGGAACCAGACAGAGGGCCTTCTCGGTAGTGGCGCCGGCCCTGTGGAACGCCCTCCCATCAGATGTCAAGGAAATAAGCAGCTATCCTATCTTTAAAAGACATCTGAAGGCAGCCCTGTTCAGAGAAGTTTTTAATATGTAACGCTGTACTGTTTTTAACACTGATTGGGAGCCGCCCAGAGTGGCTGGGGAAACTCAGCCAGATGGGCGGGGTATAAATAATAAATTATTATTATTATTATTATTATTATTATTATTATTATTATTATTCCACCCTTCTTTTGATAATTTTTCTAATGCAACTGCATGTCACTGTAGTAATTTAGGTCCTAGCCAAATTTGAAGTTAAATTCCATTAAACATAAAGACAAAATGCAAAGAGCAGCTGCCAGGTTACAACCCGGGGGGGGGGGATGGGGGGAAGAGGAGAGATTTAACCCTTCCATCACCTCTTCCTTTATAGTCATAGAATCATAGAATTGTAAAGTTGGAAGGGACCATGAGAGTAACCTAGTCCAACCCCCTGCGATGCAGGAATCTTTCACCCAACATGGGGTTCAAACCCCAAGATGGGGTTCAAACCCACAACTCTGGAATATCAGAAAAGTCTCATGCTCTTCTGATTGAGCTATCCAGTCCTAGTGAAAGTCACTTATTTGAAGATAATAATAATAATAATAAATTATTTATATCCCGCCCTCCCCAGCCAAAGCCGGGCTCAGAGCGGCTAACAACCGTAAAATAACACAACATTCTAAAATCATTTCATTATAAAATTAGTTCAAATCAAATTAATGGCAACCATTGGGCTAGAGTTCTGTGAGGATTGCCAAAGGAGGGGGTCAGGCTGTGCCCTGGCCAAAGGCCTGGTGGAACAGCTCTGTCTTGCAGGCCCTGTGGAAAGATGTCAAGTCCCGCAGGGCCCTAGTCTCTTGTGACAGAGCGTTCCACCAGATTGGAGCCACAGCCAAAAAGGTCCTGGCTCTGGTTGAGGCCAGCCTAACCTCCCTGTGGCCCAGGACCTCCAAGATGTTTTTGTTGGAAGACCGTAAGGTCCTACGTGGAACATACCAGGAGAGGCGGTCCCGTAGGTACGAGGGTCCTAGGCTGTATAGGGCTTTAAAGATGCTATTTACACTAAGAGGAAATCTCTTGTTGGTGCCAATGGAAGCTGTCCTCTGTGCAAATAGCAGCTTTGGGGGGTCAATTTTTGTTAGGACTATGGCATGTGAGGAAATACTTGAATACACAGGGCAGTACCTTACAGTTTCACCTCAGGTGGCAAAATGAGACAGGCCATCACTAGAGGGTTGCTCAGAAGGGAATGTATTCCTCAGTCCTAGAAAAGCACCCATACCCTTGCTTTGAGCAGCTTTCCCCAACCTGGTGCCCTCCACATATTTTGAAAGACAGCTCTCGTCAGCCACAGACAGCACAGTCTAAACATCTGGAGGGAGCATGTCTGGGAAGTCTGCTACAGATGCTTCCAAGCAGCCCGGAGAACACGGGATCTGAACCACAGAGAACTTGAAACCAAGCCATGATGCGGTGGGTGGGTGGGTGGTATTCCGCCCACCCCCACCCCCCAACTCTAAAACACACACTGGAAGAGTGGCAGACGAAGGTGATCGAGTATATGGAATTGGCAGAAATGACTGGCAGAATCCGAGACCAGGGAGAAGAGTTGGTGGAAGAAGACTGGAAGAAATTTAAAGACTATTTGCAGAAATACTGTAAAATTAATGAATGTTAAAATGATGTTGGATTGAAAATAAGTGGTATTGGTATTAAGATTAACAAGAATATGCAAATATGGATTGATAATGAATGAAAATATATAGCTATAATAGGTTAAGATATAGAGTAAAGATGGTTGAAAGAGGGTAAGGATATGCTGAAATGTCTTTGTGAATGGGAATACAAAAAGGGGAGGTGAGAGGAGGTCAAGGAAACAAGTAAATGAGTCCAAAGATATTGAAAAATGGATATTTTTTCTTTTTAAATTTCTTTTTCAACTGCCTGGGGTTTTTTTTTTTTTTGCATTTTGTACCCTTTTTTATTCTTTTTTCTATGTGTGTTTTTTCTTAGTTCGTTAACTGTTGTTATAATTTTAGTTTGTTAATTGTTGTTATAATTTTTTCTATTTTGTAAACTTACGTTTTTTATTTTGTAAAATTTGAATAAATATCTTTTAAAAAAAGAAAGAAAGAAAATATATAAAACACACATCCTGCAATTGAGTGTGTTGGTCCTGAGACAAAGGCTGCTGGTTTCTGGTACCCTGGATGTGAGGAGATTGTGATGCATCGCATCAAGCTAGAGGCCCCGCGCCAAGGGGATGCTGGATCCTGGCACCTGCGTAAAGTAAGTCTCTAGCTGGGGAACGGTTTTATTAGAAGTGGGAAGGGAAACGCCGATGTTTCGTTGGTGCATTTTTGAGCACTGCCTGGCTTCCAAGTCCTCCGGTGACTCACACCCAATCCGCTCCTGCCGCCGCCAGGAAGAAATGGCGATTCAATCAAGGAGCTCTTTTTTAAAAAGAAGGGGGGGGGGACTAATAGCAATCCAGAGTCGTGTCTGAGACAGATGCTTCTTAGAGGGCAGTCAAATTGCAAAGGTTTTGGCGCTGCATTTGTTTACCATTTCAACCTATAACTTGTCTCCTGTTCCTGTTGCCTTTCTACTCCCCCCTCTCTGTTTCTCCCCTTCCTGTGGGAGTTCACAGTTTTAGAATCTCATTCGTGCTTATGCTGCAAAGTGCCACGTTTATGGCACCGTGTGACACCAGCGCGGATGGCTATAAAAGGGGATTAGACAGATTCGTGTAGGGAATAAAGGCTTTTGGTGGCTGTTCTAACCATGATGCGCTAGCTATGCTCTGCCACCAACTGCCCAACACTGCAATGCTTTTGAATACCAGTTGCTGGGAGCCACAGAAGAGGCAAATGTTCTTGAGCATGGGTTCTGCTTTTGGGATTCTCTTGGGGGAACCTGGTCGGCCACTGTGAAAACAGGATGTTGGACTAGTTGGGGCATGGGCCTGATCCTGCAAGGGTCTTTTTCTGTTCTTAATGCTTGCAGCAGGATAGGTAATGGGATATTTAAAAAAAAAATGACACGAACTCTGATAAAAGGGCTTAGGGCCCTTGTAACTATGGGACCGCCTCTCCTGGCATGCCCCGCAGAGGACCTTAAGGTCCATGAATAACCATAGTTTAGAGGTCCCGGGCCCTAAGGAAGTCAGACTATCCTCCACCAGGGCCAGGGCCTTCTCAGTGATGGCTCCCACCTGGTGGAATGCTCTGTCCCATGAGATTAAGGCCCTTCAGGATTTAACCTCCTTCTGTCGGGCCCGTAAGACAGAGCTATTCCGCCTGGCCTTTAATTTGAATTCAGCCTGATCTTTTTATTTCCCTTCCCTTCTCTTCCCTCCCCCTCCCCTTTTATGAAGATCACCTGCTCTGAAACCCCACAGCTAATTCTCCCCTGGCCTCCGTGCTGGCCCAAGTGGGACCAATTCAGCCAGCTAGCCCTGGGGATTATCTAATTGATTTTTTATTTTTATTGTTATACATGTTTTTATACCGTATTTTATGCTGCTTTTATAATTAGGTGTTTTAAAGTTTTAAATTTGTTGTTAGCCGCCATGAGCCTGGTTTTTGAACTGGGAAGGGCGGGGTATAATTAAAAAATTATTATTATTATTATTATTATTGAAGTTGAATATATTGTAAATATTTCAGCTATTTTTTTCCCATGAGCAATCATGTGTATTACTCAGGAAGGTTTTTTTGAGATTGTATCCAAAAGAGAACCGATATAATTCCCTCTCTGAAACTGAACAGGATTGGTTTCATGAAAGACCAGACTTGATGTGCTAGGGATTTATGTCAGGTGATGAGTTCTAGCCCAGGGGTCTGCATCCTTTAAGACAAAAAGAGCCACTTGGACCCGTTTCCGAAGGGGGGGGGAACTGGGAGCCGCAAAACCATTGCGACATTTAAAGCATGCGCGCCGCTGCCCTCCGATCTGACAGCGGGTGGGAAGGTGTCGTCGGGACGGTGCGTGACTAACGCACGCACTGCCCCCATGCGACGTCACAGCCAGTACAGCGCCCGCCACAGTGGGGAGTGTCGGGGCGCATAATGTGCCTCCTCCCCTCGCTAGTATCTGCCCCGGAGCCGCGGCAAAGGTGTAAAAGAGCCACATGCGGCTCCGGAGCCACGGGTTGCAGACCCCTGTTCTAGCCCAATCGTCTGATATCTCAGATGTCTGTGTAGAATGATTTTGTTTTGGAGGATATTCCATTCCATGAATCCCAGTTGTATGGCGGTTGTCCTGGACTGCCTTGTAACGTTAGGAGACCTGAGTTCAGATAGTGGACCAACAATGAGAAGTCTTTTCCAGTTTGTTCTTGGACAGTGTTTCTTTCGATGTGCTGAGCTGCTGGCAACTACATATCGAGATATCGTCTAACACTGTTAGAAGAGGGTTTAGTATAACCTTTGTCAAACTGGTGCCCTCCAGGCGAGAAATCCAACACTGGGCTCTTGCTATTGTTCTATTATTTCAGCTTTCCAGGCGGAACCACTCCTCCCCTTTGCTATTTTGGGGGTTCTCCTGACCCATCCTCAGATCCCATTTGCAGGGTCCATGGAGCCAGGAGTGGGGGGGGGGGGGAGTCCCACTGAGCTAGTGAGACTTGCTGGTCTGGCTCCTGGTATTTTGTACTGTAAATCTCATCAACCCTAGTCAATACGATGGGAGTTGTAGTCCAAAACCACCCAGAGAAGGCTGGCTCAGTTGTGGATGAATTTAAGAATTGAGAGCAGGTCCTGGAGGTCATTTCATTGAGTTGATCAGAATCCACTTCATTACTTGAGCAGCCAATTTGGAAAATGATCTCTACTGCCAAGTAAGGGCAAGTCGCAGAAAACATTATTTCATTTGTGTAGAGTTATACTTATTGTTGAATGTTGTAAAATGGAAAAATCGGAAATAATTTTTTATTTTTATTTTTAAAGTAAGAGCAAGATCAAGTTGGCCCTTTCCCCTATTTTGATCCTCTCAACATTTTTTTAAAGCATTTTTACTGTACTCTCCTGCCAAGAAAGGCTCCCATAAGGTCAATAATGGGCAATATAATAGGGCAAGAACTACCTAAAACAGTCATCCAGGCATCTCTCTCTCTGACCCCAAGCCACACCCTCTTTTCCAGGCCACACCCTCTTTCCCCAAGCCACGCCCCTCCCTAACAATGTGTTACATACTCCTTGAGTGTTTTTGCCTGAGTAGAATGTGTCTTGGGCCCCTGATAATGCTTCTAACTTGTCTAGATGGAGAATAGGGAGGGAGGAAGAAGAAGAAGAAGAGTTTGGATTTGATATCCGGCCTTTCACTCCCTTTAAGGAGTCTCAAAGCAGCTAACAATCTCCTTTCCCTTCCTCCCCCACAACAAACACTCTGTGAGGTGAGTGGGGCTGAGAGACTTCAAAGAAGAGTGACTGGCCCAAGGTCACCCAGCAGCTGCATGTGGAGGAGCGGGGAAGAGAACCCGGTTTACCAGATTACGAGTCCACCGCTCTTAACCACTACACCACACTGGGGTGTGTGTGAATGCGTAGGAACTAGCCTATGGTTCAAAGGTAAAGACTTGTATTTCTTGCTCTGCTCACTTTTGCCTCCATCCGCATGTGGGCCAAGGAAAGAATGGGTTCCCCATACCAATCTAAAAGGCACCACACAAAAGGATAAATGGATGATGAGGGAAGAGGAAAACCATGCATTTCATATTTCTGCTGTAATAATTGTCAAATATTACCTGTAGCAGCAATTATTTTGGTCAGGTGTCTCATCTGCCCTTGACTTTGGGAATAGCAGGAGTGTGGCGGGGGGGGGGGGGGGAAATCCCCAGTTCATGGGAAAAGACGGGTTTAAGACATGGATAGGCAAACTAAGGCCCGGGGGCTGGATCTGACCCAATCACCTTCTTAAACCGGCCCTTGGACGGTTCAGGAATCAGCGTGTTTTTACATGAGTAGAACGTGTCCTTTAATTTAAAATGCATCTCTGGGTTATTTGAGGGGCCTGCCTGGTGTTTTTACATGAGTAGAATGTGCTTTTATTTAAAATGCATCTCTGGGTTATTTGTGGGGCATAGGAATTCGTTCGTTGTTTTTTTCTTTTTCAAAATATAGTCCGGGCCCCCACAAGGTCTGAGGGACAGTGGACCGGCCCCCTGCTGAAAATTTTTTGCTGACCCCAGGTTTAAGACTTAGGAACACGCAGTTACTTAGAGGGCCCAGCTGAGTCTATAATGTATGTTCTATGCCCACACCTTAATCCCATTAGAACAGCAAACTGAGATCTAGGCCCCTTGTAATGAAGGTGCAACCCAGAGGGGAAGCATTTGTTAAACACCCAGCAGTGCAAAAATTACAAGTACATCCTCTTCCTGCCAATAAATGAACCAAGAGCTCCCAGGTATTGCCTTCTGAACAGCAGGTACCAGTCCTTCATGCATCTTTCAGTTCCAGCTCTGGCTCTAAAAGGCTTCTGCTGCACTGACTGCACTTCATTTAAATTCAAACCTCTCCAACTGGGCCCATTCGAAGGAAGCTCTTCAGAACATTTGGAAGCACCCAACTGCAAACGTTCAGGGGGGTGTTTGCTAGTGAGCCAGGATTAAAGCCTATCTGTATGCAGCCTGAGTCTGCTCCAGTTTGTGCTCCTGGTGCAACTTAACATCTCTGGGCCTGAGGAGAGGCGTTGGGGCTCCTTGCTGCACAAACAGATTGATTTTGCAGAACCTGCTGAGGTTACTCTGCTGGAGAGAGCCGGCATCTCAGCAGAAAAGGGGGCGTGCCTGCATGAATATTGGATCAATTCGCTATTTTTTATTCCCCACGCCTCCCTTGCTGTAGCGTCATCTTACCCGGAGACGGGAGAAGTAGATGCAAATTGTTCCAGCTTCAAGGATTGCCTTGCTGAGATCAGCGGCTCGCAGGAAATTAAAATTTAAATGAGCCAGCCTCAGCATCTATCTACAATGAGCATCTCAAGGGGTGGTGGTAGTGAGCAAGGCACATTTCTCTAATGACACATCAGTTACAAAGGGGTATCATCTAGGCAAATAATGAACACTTAAGAGAAACCCACTTGTCAGCTTGATCCATAGCCTGCTTAATGTGAAGTAGCCAATTGATCCCATTGGGCTTCACAGCAAGTAATATGCTTAGAATCCATACAGCCCAACATGGTCTGGGGTTCAGCAGAAGGACTTCAGAATCCTCCAAATCAGACATAACCAGGGCAATTTTCCCTTTTGCACTGGTGATGTTCACCTATGTGAGCAGACAAGTCCCATGGTCAATGCCAATGTCGTCTTCTTCTTCTTCTTCTTCTTCTTCTTCTTCTTCTTCTTCTTCTTCCTCTTCCTCTTCCTCTTCTTCTTGTTTAGTCGTTTAGTCGTGTCCGACTCTTCGTGACCCCATGGACCAGAGCATGCCAGGCACTCCTGTCTTCCACTGCCTCCCGCAGTTTGGTCAAATTCATGCTGGTAGCTTCAAGAACACTGTCCAACCATCTCGTCCTCTGTCATCCCCTTCTCCTTGTGCCCTCAATCTTTCCCAACATCAGGGTTTTTGTTGGAAAGGTGATGTCTCTGCTGTTTAAGATGCTGTCTAGGTTTGTCATCTTCTACCAGATGCTATAGGTGAAAAAGGGATGGAACTCACCTCGTAGCTGTTGGGGAATAACTGGGGAATGCCAATTAGTCGTGAGTCCCATGTGTGTGGGAAACTACAACAATAAAAGATGACTGACTGACTAACTGAAAAGGCACAGGGCTTGACTCACTCTCTAGCCAAAAGAGCCCCCAGAATTTCAAACTGAAATACATTCAGCGTTTGCAAAACATAGGAAATATAAATTGTTAGACCTTTAAATGTTCCAGCGCTCTTATTGTGCTCCCCCGCCTCTATGCCTCTCACAGTGAATTGGCCACAAACTTAAGTAAGTTTAAATGCTTTACTTACAGTAACCAGAGGTCTCCTTCATGCATCAATCATTGCTACAGCAAAGGCAACACAAGTAAAAACTTATTCAATAGAAAATGCAAAAAGTATCTGCAAACATGGGTTCTGGGCATGGAGCAGCAGCCTCATGTGCCCAGTCAGTTATATGGTTCAAAAATGAGAGGGGGGGAGAGAGAGAAAGGAATAAATAAAAAGTGTTACTTGCTCCCTCCTCAAAGATGAGGAGGCATTATTAATTATTATTAATTTATTATTTATACCCGCCCATCTGGCTGGGTTTCCCCAGCCACTCTGGGCGGCTTCCAACAAAACATTAAAATACAGTGACCTAACTGAGTCTTCTCTAGAAATTTACAACTCTGTGATCTTTAACCCCTTCATTTACTAACTAGCAAAGGCATGCATTATTAGGTTTGACTGCAAAATCTCCCACAATAGCATCATAGTAAGCTGCCTTATATTGAATCTGACCATTGGTCCATATAACTCATTATTGTCTGCAGTGACTGGCAAGGGCTCTCCAGGGTTTTCTTTCTAGCCCAGGGGTAGGAAACCTAAGGCCCGTGGGCCGGATGTGGCCCAATCGCCTTCTAAATCTGGCCCGTGGACAGTCTGGGAATCAGCATGGTTTTAAATGAGTAGAATGTGTCCTTTTACTTAAAATGCATCTCTGGGTTATTTGTGGAGCATAGGAATTCGTTCATAGTTTTTTTCCAAAATATAGTCTGGCCCCCCACATGGTCTGAGGGATGGTGAACTGGCCCCCTGCTGAAAACAGTTGCTGATCCCTGTTCTAGCCCTCGCTGGAGAATCTGAGGACTGAACCGAGAGCCTTCCTCTTCTAAGGAAGATCCTCTACAACCTTCTCCCAATCTCTTTTCATCATACGCAGATCAAGTGCCCCTCATCAATGGGTCTGCTGCACTGGTCAAGAGGAGACTTGATCCTTAAACCTTTTCTTCCTTTCTTTTTGCTCACCCTACCATTTCAAATGGCTTCAGTTCACCTTTTCCATTGTGCCCAGATAAGCCAGGACAACTTGGGTTAAGTCACCAACATAAGAATAATAAATTTCTTATTTGTACCCTGCCCATCTGGCTGGGTTTCCCCAGCCACTCTGGGCGGCTCCCGACAGAATATTAAAAACACGATAAAACATCAAAAATTAAAAACTTCCCTAAACAGGGCTGCCTTCAGATGTCTTCTAAAAGTCAGGTAGTTGTTTATTTCCTTGACATCTGATGGAGGGCGTTCCACAGGGCAGGCGCCACTACCAAGAAGGCCCTCCGCCTGGTTCCCTGTAACCTCACTTCTTGCAGTGAGGGAACCACCAGAAGGCCCTCAAAGCTGGACCTCAGTGTTTGGGCTGAACGATGGTGGTGGAGACATTCCTTCAGGTATACAAAGCCGAGGCCAAACTCTGCCAAAGATACATTGGTGTAACTTGCTTGGTTTCAAAGGCTTGTTTTCCCTCTGCCAGGCAAGGCAGAGTAGCAGCTGTAGCCCCACGGCTAAAGGGTGTTTGGATCTGTTGTAACTTTACACCGGCTTAACTTACACCGGAGAGCTCCCTTGCACTGTTGAACCAGTGTTTGCTCGCAAAAGCTTCTAGATCCCCTCCTGCCTTCCCCCTCTTATAAATTCCATCGCAGGCTTCTACTTGGGCATCTTTCCCAGGTGCAGATCAGTGAATCAATGCAAGCTGTTCTTTTGGCAGGCAGCTTGTTCCCAGATTTTTGTTGAAAATTTGGAGTGGGAAGGAAAAGAAGAACAAGCTTCAGCAACTTTTCTTCGGGCTACGAAGGGCACGCAGGTTCAATCTGCACGCACCTTTCCTTGTTTTGCACTTTTTCTTGCTCACTCACTGGGAGATGTGGAGCTTTTGAGCAGGAGCAGAAGAGAGAGCTTTTGTTGTTGTTTAGTCGTTCAGTCATGTCCGACTCTTTGTGACCCCATGGACCAGAGCACGCCAGGCACTCCTGCCTTCCACTGCCTCCCGCAGTTTGGTCAAACTCATGCTGGTAGCTTCGAGAACACTGTCCAACCATCTCGTCCTCTGTCGTACCCTTCTCCTTGATCTTTCCCAACATCAGGGTCTTTTCCAGGGAGTCTTCTCTTCTCATGAGGTGGCCAAAGTCTTGGAGCCTCAGCTTCAGGATCTGTCCTTCCAGTGAGCACTCAGGGCTGATTTCCTTAAGAATGGATAGGTTTGATCTTCTTGCAGTCCATGGGACTCTCCAGAGTCTCCTCCAGCACCATAATTCAAAAGCATCAATTCTTCGGCGATCAGCCTTCTTTATGGTCCAGCTCTCACTTCCATACATCACTACTGGGAAAACCATGGCTTTAACTATACGGACCTTTGTTGGCAAGGTGATGTCTCTGCTTTTTAAGATGCTGTCTAGGTTTGTCATTGCTTTTCTCCCAAGGAGCAGGCGTCTTTTAATTTCGTGACTGCTGTCACCATCTGCAGTGATCATGGAGCCCAAGAAAGTAAAATCTCTTACTGCCTCCATTTCTTCCCCTTCTATTTGTCAGGAGGTGATGGGACCAGTGGCCATGATCTTCGTTTTTTTGATGTTGAGAGAGCTTTAGGAACAACAATAACAAAAAATGACTTTTCCTTTACTTTATTAAATTTATATACAGTCATACCTCTTCTTACGTTCAGTTCAGGTTACTTCCTTTCAGGTTGCGTCCCACACCGACCCAGAAGTACCGGAAAGGGTTACTTCCAGGTTTCGCCACTTGCGCATGCGCAGACACTAAAAATGACGTCACGCGCATGCGTAGAAGTGGTGAATCGTGAGGTACCACTGTACTGAAGATCTCAGGATGGTTCACAGCATAAAAATACGAAATAGAAACACAGAATGCATAATAAAAACAAAAACAAAACCATAACAATCCCTCCCCAAAAACTCATATATATTTCAAAGGACATAGAATGTTAATCAGCCCATGACCTGGCTGAAGAGGAACGTTTTTGCCAGGCACCTAAAGATGTATAATGAAGGTGTCAGGTGAGCCTCCCTGGGGAGAGCATTCCACAAATGGGGAGCCACCACAGAAAAGGCCTGTTCTTGTGTTGCACCCTCTGGACCTCTCATGGTGGAGGCAGACGAAGAAGGACCTCAGATGATGATTGCAGGGTCTGGGCTGGTTGACACAGTGAGTCCTGTACTACGTTGAGTACATAGCTTGTTCATTGCCAGGGCCAGCCCTAGCATTAGACAGAGTGAGGCAAATGCCTCGGGCATAAAAGAATGAATAAAAATAGGTTTCACTCTAACATGGTGACAAAGTTTCACAAAAGAAAATTATTATGTTTTGCAGATTGCAGCGGAAATGTGGAGTTAATAGTGGGTTTAACACTGGAAAATTTGTAAACTTAAAGAACTGAACTGGACATTTTTGTCCACCACCAATTTCAGTGTAGGCAAACTGTGAGGCTGACCCTTAAGAGGTGCGATTGACCCTTGAGATCAATGGTAGATGGCGAAACTGAGTTGCTTCATGTTAAAACCGGAATGATGTAACCGGGGCAACAACAATAAAAAAGCCATATCCCATCTATCAGCCCCTGCCAGACGCATTGCTCAGGGCGGCTACAACATAACTCTGCTATTTTAACTTTTCACCTTTGTTCTGGCTAAATGGGCTGAGAGAGAGGAAGGGTGAAAAAGGCAAAGAACGATGATGGAGATGGAGCACTTAGCTTGATTAACGTTTGTTGGCTCGGATCACCTACGCTGTGAAAACGGGCAGGGTGAGGAAGATTGATACCTGCACAAACGTTTGTCTCTGGCTGCGTGCCAATCTGCGTTTTTATTTTTAAAACATTGAGCTTCCTTCAAGGGGGAGAGAGAGAGAGAGAGAGAGAGAGAGAGAGAGAGAGAGAGAGAGAGATTTGTCATAGGGAGAAGGAAGAACTGCAGCTGGCAAAGAGCTGATGTTCAGTGGCAGAGCAGCTGCACTGCATGCAGGTGGTCCCAGATTCGATTCCTGGCATTTTCTGGTGCCTTCCTGAAGAAGAAAATAATAATAATAATAATAATAATAATAATAATAATAATAATAATAATTATTCATTATTTATACCCCACCCATCCAGCTGGGTTTCCCCAGCCACTCTGGGTGGCTTCCAACTGAATATTAAAAACAATACAGCATCAGACATTAAAAACTTCCCTAAAGAGGGCTGCCTTCAGTTGTCTTTTAAAAGTAAAATAGTTGTTTATTGCCTTGACATCTGATGGGAGGGCGTTCTACAGGGCAGGCGCCACTACCGAGAAGGCCCTCTGCCTGGTTCCCTGTAACCTCACTTCTTGCAATGAGGGAACCGCCTGAAGGCCCTCGGTGCTGGATCTCAGTGTCCGGGCAGAACGATGGGGGTGGAGACGCTCCTTCAGGTATACAGGACCGAGGCCATTCAGGGCTTTAAAGGTCAGCACCAACACTTTAAATTGTGCTCGGAAACGTACTCTAGGTTTTCACCTAGAGAACCTCTGCCAGTAAATGCAGGGAAAGCAGAATTAGATGCTCCAATGGACTGACTCCATGTAAGGCAGATTCCTATGTTCCTACAGAGCTGGAAAAGCCTGGGATTCAGCTAGATCAGCCTTTCCCAACCTGGTGCCCTCCAGATGGACTGCAGCTCTCATGAACCTCAGCCCCGCCAATCTATGGCCGTAACACTCGGGTTGGACTAAATGAGTTTGGGGGGTACTCTTCCAGCCCTCTACCTTTGGTTGTAAAAAGAGGCTACTAAAGAGGTAAGGGTGGCACTGTGGGTTAAACCACAGAGCCTAGGACTTGCCGATCAGAAGGTCGGCGGTTTGAATCCCCGTGATGGGATGAGCTCCCGTTGCTCGGTCCCTGCTCCTGCCAACCTAGCAGTTCGAAAGCACGTCAAAGTTCAAGTAGATAAATAGGTACTGCTCCGGCGGGAAGGTAAACGGCATTTCCGTGCGCTGCTCTGGTTCGCCAGAAGCGGCTTAGTCATGCTGGCCACATGACCCGGAAGCTGTACACCGGCTGCCTCTGCCAATAAAGCGAGATGAGTGCCGCAACCCCAGAATTGGCCATGACTGGACCTAATGGTCAGGGGTCCCTTTACCCTTTACTAAAGAGGTTAGGTTGTATGGTCAATTTATCCCTGAGAAAGCCCTTCTGTTGATAGAACAGGCAGTCATAATGTGGGGTGTAATCTCTTAGTACAGCCAATGCAACATTCCTGATTTCCCTAGAGTGGACACAGGCAGGGGGACATCCAGTCAGTGTAACTTCCTGTTCCACTGGTCTGGAGCATCCTCCCCCTGCATGTGACCTGGGAGATGGACATGGCTCTGGCTGACTCCATAAAAGTTCCAAGTCACACAGCCATTCTCCTCTCTCTTGATCTCTCTCTTCCTATCATCTCTTGCTTGCTGCTCTCTTGCTGCCATGCTGCTCCTCTGCAGCCATTTTGTTATCTAATGTAATTTTGCTGTCTGCTGGCTCTCAGCCAGCAGCACGAGTTCAGTCTCCATATGAGATTAACCCACACTCTGTTTATTATGTAACTACCAAGAAAAGCCTGCCTTTCAGGGATCATATTGTGAACTGAAATGCAAGTAAACTTTTTGTTATTTTACTCAGACTCTTATGTCTTTATTCTTTTAAGAGAGATTAAAGGGGACACCAGGAATAAACTTAATAAAAGATTCAAAATGAATCTGCAAACTTTTGTTGTTTAGTCGTTTAGCTGTGTCCGACTCTTCGTGACAAGAGCACGCCAGGCACTCCTGTCTTCCACTGCCTCCCACAGTTTGGTCAAACTCATGCTGGTAGCTTCGCGAACACTGACCAACCATCTTGTCCTCTGTCATCCCCTTCTCCTTGTGTCCTCCATCTTTCCCAACATCAGGGTCTTCTCTTCTCTTCATTTCCGGGGAGTCTTCTCTTCTCATGAGGTGGCCAAGGTATTGGAGCCTCAGCTTCAGGATCTGTCCTTCCAGTGAGCACTCAGGGCTGATTTCCTTCAGAATGGAGAGGTTTGATCTTCTTACAGTCCATGGGACTCTCAAGAGTCTCCTCCAGCACCATAATTCAAAAGCATCAATTCTTTGGTGATCAGCCTTCTTTATGGTCCAGCTCTCACTTCCATACATCACTACTGGGAAAACCATAGCTTTAACTATACGTACATTAACTATCTGCAAACTAGCTTCCTGCTATATTGAGGGGAATTTGCTCTGCTACATCACTCACTAATGTGAGTGAAGGAAGAATAATATTTATTCAATATATCCTTTCCTACATTCCTTAACATTCACACACATATAATAAATGGTCAAGTACAGGTGATATGTTGCCAAAGAAAGTAAGTAGATGGAGATCCTTCAGGAAGGGCATGTGCCTTTCTTTCCTTCCCCCGTCATGAACTGACAGGATTTCTGGGAGAAGGAAGAAGATCCTGGCGAGAGGTGCAGCTGGGAGTGAGACACAAGGGAGCACACTGGTTGTAGACGATACTCATAGATGATGAGGAGGCAGGGGCTAGCGCACAGGAAGCCAAGCAACAGGACCCCTCTCCAGAGTGGCCCCCACCCCCACGAACACAGCAGGTCCTAAGACATAGGGAACAGCGAGTGGGGCACTCCAGGAAGCAGACGCAGGCCAGGGCCTGCAGCCTAGCTCACTAGCTGGCCAGGTGGGGAAGGAGGTATGTGATTCCTCAGCTGGGGCAAGCTGAGAGCAGGTGAGGGTCACTTGCCTCATCAAGTCCAGATGCTGCAATCAGCAGGCACAGTATAAGAAGAAACAGAGCTGGAGTGCTGTGTCTGCTCAACTACCCATGTTGAGGGACCTCGCCTGGGATTCTCTTTGTACCTTCATGGGTTTCTACTTTGACTCTGGACCAGGCTTCCTCAACCTCAGCCCTCCAGATGTTTGAGACTACAATTCCCATCATCCCTGACCACTGGTCCTTCTAGCTAGGGATCATGGGAGTTGTAGGTCAAAAACATCTGGAGGGCCAAGGTTGAGGAAGCCTGCTCTGGACTGTATCCTGACTGCTGAACTCCTATCTTGGCTTACTTGGACTGGCCCTGGACTGCGTTTCCTGATCTTTGGACTTGGCTTGCATGGATTGGCTTCTGGTCTTGGAACTTCATCTTCCCCTGGCCAGAAGAGATATCATCATACTGTTTGTTGCTGGCATCCATCTTCACCACCTTTGGGGGCGAAGTCAAATCATTGCATTAACAGCACCAAAGTGACCTCCCCAGGGCACAAGCCTGGACAGTGTGCATGGAGGTCCTGGGTCATCCAGACAACAAGAGCCCCCTCTCAGCCTTGCTGGTGTGCTCCAAAGATGAGCAATACGTTTGGCACCAGCCTGGCTGCAGAAGTTGCCAGAAGGAGGTGTACAAGGCACCATCCAACCATCTTAAGGACTCCATTCTGGATTTGTGTAGGTGAAATATACTCAGAGTTGCAAAGTGATTTCATGCTCTTTATTCAGCTCATAGTGGTGAGGAGGAATGAATAGCATGAAATCACTTTGCAACTCTGAGTATATTTCACTGGCGACGAAGGTGGGATCCCGCTGAGCTGACTGCCACACACAGCACCGCAGCACCGCCACCTGCCGCACCGCTGCCTCGCACCGTGTATCCAGGCTTCAGCTCCGGGACACAAGGAACTCAGAATGGCAACCGACAACAGCTTCTCGCCGTTCAACCCAGCATCTGGAGACTGGGAAGCGTACGCCTCCCGTTTCACCTTCCTCCTAGAAGCCCAAGGGGTCACCGACGAAGAAGACGCCAAGAAGAGGGCGATATTCTTCAGCGTCTGCGGAGAGGAGACGTTTGAAATCGCCCGGGCTCTCCTTGCGCCTGAAGACGTCGCTACTGTTCCATACAAAACAATAATGGAACAGCTGAAGGGGCACTTTTCGCCACAGCCCTCAGTGGTGGCTCGTCGAAATGCCTTCTACGCAAAGCGGCAAGCCCCTGGGGAAACCATAACTGGGTTTGTGACCTCTCTCCGCCAAGCCGCCCGGTACTGCAACTTCTCAGAGCTGGAGAACATGCTTCGTGATCGCCTCGTCGGTGGCCTGAAGGATGAGAAGCTGCAACGACGCCTCTACGCTAAGAAGGACCTAACGTTCCAGGTTGCTCTGGAGGAGGCCCTGGCAACGGAAGCTGCCGAGAGGTCGACGCAAGAGGCACGGCCGAGCCTGTCATCCCAACCGAGGGTCCACCACGAAGACCTCACCGACGACTCAGGATCCGACAGGGAGGAGGTGCACCGAGTACAGCAGCGCACTCAAGCAGCCCACATACCACAGCTGCCTCGACGAGAAGGAGGGAACTGCGCAAGCTGTGGAGAAAGTCACGAGAGGAGGACCTGCCGTTTCCGCAACGCAGAGTGCAGACAGTGCAGAAAATTGGGACACATCGCCCGGGTGTGTCGGGCTCGGCCCACCCGACGCCAGGCATCAGATGACCAATCCAAGAGCCCCAGGTCCCGGAGCCCAACACACCAAGGCAACTTGACGGAGCTCACGGACTTCCAGGGATTCCTGGCGTCACCCCCTTCTTCGATGATGTGTTGATTGCCGGGCCCACACCAGAGGAGTTTGAGGACCGCCTCCGCACCATTCTGCACCGTTTCCAGACGGCGGGTCTCAAGGTGAAGCGGGAAAAATGTCTACTAGGAGTGCCTCAGGTGGACTTTCTGGGATTTATGGTGGACGCAGAAGGGGTCCACCCGACTGGGGACAAGGTACGGGCCATTTGTGATGCCCCAGCGCCCAAGAACAAGACTGAACTTCAGGCCTTCTTGGGACTATTGAACTTTTACCATTCCTTCCTTCCCCACAAGGCGGCGGTAGCGGAGCCCCTACACAGACTCCTGGACAAGCGGGCCCCTTGGGTGTGGGGCCAGCGCCAGGAGGCCGCATTCCAGGCAGTCAAGGACTTGCTTGTCTCAAACTCGGTCTTGGCACACTTTGACGAGAGGCTGCCGGTGGTGCTAGCATGCGACGCCTCGCCCTATGGAATCGGCGCTGTCCTGGGACACCAACTCCCGGATGGAAGAGAGGTACCAGTGGCATACTTTTCCCAAACACTCAATGCAACCGAGCGGAACTACTCGCAAATCGACAAGGAGGGTCTGGCAATCGTGAAGGGAGTAAAAAAATTCCATGATTTCTTGTACGGGCAGCCCTTCACCGTGGTGACGGACCACAAGCCGTTGCTTGGCTTGTTTGCCCCTGAAAAGCAGACACCCCAAGTGCTGTCTCCTCGCATCCTCAGGTGGTCAATTTTCCTTGCCAGCTACCAGTATGCACTGATTTACCGTCCTGGGAAGGCGATGGGCCATGCAGATGCCCTCAGCAGGCTACCACTACCGGAAACAGGCCCCGACCCAGCACCTGCACAAGAGGTTATGAGCCTGGAGCTGCTTCCCGACCGCCCCATTCAGGCACAAGAGGTTGCACACCATTCCAAGAAAGATAGGGTCATCTCCCGGGTCCTGGACTGGGTGTGGAGGGGATGGCCCAGCAGCAGCCCCGGGCCAGAATTCGCCGGCTACACAACCCGCAAGCATGAACTGTCGGCCCACAAGGGGTGCCTGTTATGGGGAAGCAGGGTCGTTGTTCCCCAGCCCCTCCGCAAAAGGGTCCTCACAGCCCTACACGAGACACACCCAGGGGTAGTAAGAATGAAGGCCCTTGCCAGGAGTTATGTGTGGTGGCCGGGGATCGACGGAGAGATAGAGGCCTGGGTCAAACACTGCCAGGCCTGCCAAGAATCCCGCCCAGATCCCCCAAGGGCCCCAGTCCAGTCCTGGGAGTCCGCCCGAGCACCATGGTCACGCCTGCATGTGGATTTTGCGGGCCCCTTTCAGGGGAAAACATTCTTCATAGTGGTGGACTCCTACACCAAATGGCTGGAAGTCGCACTGGTACCGTCCACTTCTACGTCTGCAGCCATCCGGGTACTACGCAGGCTGTTTGCAACCCACGGGCTCCCTGACACTCTCGTCTCAGACAACGGGACTGCATTTACGTCAGGAGAATTCCAAACCTTCACAGCACAGAACGCCATCTGCCACATCCGTTCGGCGCCATTCCACCCTGCCACCAATGGCCAAGCAGAACGCATGGTGCGGACCACCAAGGACACCCTTCGCCGCATGACGCAAGGGGATTGGGAGTACCGCCTTGCCACATTCCTTCTAGCACAGCACAGCACCCCCAGCTCAACGACTGGCCGGAGCCCCGCTGAACTACTAATGGGTCGGCGCCTTGCAATCAGATTGGACCGCCTTCACCCCGATAGAGCTCAGGATGAGGTAGTGGTGGGGGAAGGCAGGAACCCCCGGACCTTCGAGGCCCAGGACCCAGTGTATGCAAAGAATTTTGGGGCAGGCCCAGCATGGGTACCTGCCACAGTCACCAGGGTCACTGGCCCCGTGTCGTACGAGGTGCTAACAGATGGGGGGCAATGCTGGCGCCGCCACTGCGACCAGATACGGCGACGATTCCCGGGAGAAAACCAGGAGGAGGAAAGGGCAGAGGAGTCCCAAGGGAACAGAGGGGCAGTGAGGCCCATAGAGCACGAGGGGCCAGCAGGAGAGGCAGAATCAGTCAATACAGAGAGGACCTGCGAGGCCGAAAGGACACCGGAACCAGAACCACGACTGAGCGAGCCGGTTGCGCCAGACCAGACAGCCCCATCACAGCCAGCATCCTTGGAACACGAGCCAGAACCTGAACCTCGGACCAGGGAACACCCCAGGCCGCAACGCACACGTAGGCCGCCGGCGTACCTTGAGGACTATGAATGCGACCTCCCGAGCAGGACTGGAACTTAGAGGGGAGGGGTGTTATGTACTTATTGTTCTAGGACCAATCAGACTGCTGCAGTTTGGATCCTATTCAACTCAGTACATAACAGTAGGGTTTACTGAATTATTTCCCCCATTTCTGTTGTGAGATCCTCTACCCACAGGTGATAATGCTGGATACATTGGTTGGCTCCTGCAGTTCTTGAATATATAGTGCTCCAACAATTCTGCGGTCTCTACAGCATCTCAAACTGCTTGCCAGGAGCATACTTCTGTAGCCTGAAAGATGGAATCTTAAAGTGGTGCCGCATTCTGCAAACTGTGCCGCTCCGAAGCCCATCAGAAACACTCTGCATTTGTAAATAATGGAAACATTTGTACATTTACATTCTGGCATTGCCTTTTAGCCTCTTCAGACTCTTGAAGATACCTTCCTCGATATAGAACTGGAGAGGCCCTGCAGTGTAGAAAAAGGAGGTGGCAAGGTAGAGAAGACTTTGGATTTCAATAAAGCTCCCTTCCAAGTAAATGTGTTTGCAATTGCAGTCTAATCAGCGGAGGGCTTGTGTAATCGAGTTTTCTGCACGCAGCCAGATACAGATGCTTCAGCAGGGAGGTTTGCCATTTTCTCGTCCCTGCCCCAAGTAAAACACCAGAGTCACTTGCATTGTCCTCCAGCATTTTTCGGCAGCGGCTGTGCTTTGTGGCCGAAGGCTTCCTTCCAGCCCCACTGAGTTCTTGCTTTATAGCAATTGTGCTGCACTTGTGGAGACTGTCAAGATGATGGAGGGGGAGCAGGAAGAAATGGAGGGGGGGTGAGCTTTCGGCTGATAATGATGATGAATACACCCCCCTGGAAGGATGGATAGAGGACTGTCTCCTTTTCCCAACCTCTCTGGAGCCGTTTGAGAAAGGAACCCTGGTGGGTGAGGACAAACTGGTTCATTTCCAAGCCACTATGAGAAGACACTGGGGGTGAAATTTGCCCTTCATCTTGCCTTTTGGGAAAGCGTGTTCTCCCTAACAGAGAGCACGTGTTGCGGTTGGGGGAACAGGCCACTGTGTCATGACTAGGCAAATTTGATGGAACCCAAACCTGTAAAGGGTTAATTGGGTTGCTGGGGATTTTTGAGTGTTGCCAATTCGGAGGAGGGGTCAGAGACTATAAATTCAGGAGCCAGACGATGGGACGATCTCTTGGCTGTTTTGCATCAGATCACCCGCCCCCCTCCCTTTTATAGGGTGGTTCCGTGGTTACTTGACCTTGCTATGCCTGTCATGGGGTCGTCCGCCTTTGAGTGGGGGCCTGGTAGGAATTTTGCCATTTGGCTGATTGGCTGGTGCCATTTGGTTTTTGCCTACTGCGTAGCAAATCGTCACAACTTGTAAGGTTGGCGGTTAGGCATTGGTTAAATTGGTTCTTGGAGGGGTAAGGTGCCTATCCCTCCAAATGATGCGGAATGGGAATTCCGTTAAAGGAATCCAGGGGCTTGCCATTCTTTCGTCCTTGTCCCCGGAGTCGGACTTGGGCCGTGCAAGCCCCACCGGAACATGAGGGTGAGAAGTGTTGGACTGATTCCCAGCCTCACTTCTCCCCAATACTTGTTTCCCACGCTGGCTTCCGCTGGTGTCCGGAAGTGCCAGCTCTGTCCTTGGGAGCAAGGACAGATAGTCAAACCAATGCCTAAGCAACCACTCACATTTTTTGTATTTAAATAAAGTTGTGGCCAAAAATTATGCCAAAAACCTTAAACAAAAATTGAAGTGTGATGTGTGAATTTTTGGGGGGTGGCACTGTGGGACTCAACACGCAATGCTGTCACCAAAGTCCATGCATTTTTGTGCACATAACTTGGTTGGAGAACTGCAAGCCACGCATATTCTGTCAACTTGAGTTGCCATTCTTCTTTGGTTGGGACCTCGCTCGTTTTCTATTTGGAGGCTAACAAAACACAGGCCGTAATAGTGGCATACATAAATAACCGTTTTTGTCACCTAGGAATTTCAGTCTGAATTATCCCCAACAGAAAGGACTCTGGTTGGGCGGGGGGAGTAATAATAATATCATAATTTATTATTTGTACCCCGCCCATCTGGCTGGGTTTCCCCAGCCACTCTGGGCGGCTTCCAACAAAGATTAAAAATACATTAAAATGTCACACATTTAAAACTTCCCTGAACAGGGCTGCCTTCAGATGTCTTCTAAATGTCAGGTAGTTGTTTATCTCTTTGACATCTGGTGGGAGGGGGTTCCACAGGGCGGGCGCCACTACCGAGAAGGCCCTCTGCCTGGTTCCCTGTAGCTTTGCTTCTCACAGTGAGGGAACTGCCAGAAGGCCCTCGGCACTGGACCTCAATGTCTGGGCAGAACGATGGGAGTGGAGACACTCCTTCAGGTATACTGAGCCGAGTACCTTTAAAAATGTTATTCAATTCCTTATGGATCATTTCCCAATACTCTTTTACAAGTCCTCTAATCTTGCTCTTCTGCTTCCTGAGAGTATCCTGCTCTGACCTTCATTATCTGGCTGGTGCTTTGTTCCTGGCTCAGTAGCACTGTCCTAGGCATGTTCAGCCAGAAATAATGGGGCTTACTCTCAGCAGGCCTCTGCACATTTGGGCTACAGCAGCTGCAGTCCTAACATGCACTTATCTGGGAGTGAGCCTAGTTGAACGCAATGGCATTTGCTTCTTGGAAAACACACACAGGCTGGCATTGCGACTTGCTTGCTTCTTTGGCAGAGGCTTTTGTCTTCTTAATCCCAGCTGCCAATTTTGTCTTGCTCACTTCTGGATTTTTTTTATTTTGCTTTCCTGCTTTGGACCTTATGGAGTTTATTAGTTGGCTTAAAAAAAGATGATTACATAAAACAAGGATGGGGAGCCTTTGGCTCTCCAGATGTTGCTTCGCCACAACTCCCATCATTCCTGATCGTTGGCCATGCTGACTGGGGCTGATGAGAGTGGTCGTCCAACAAGGTCTAAGGCAGTGGTTTCCAAAGGGGGTGGGGTGGTGGGTTTACTTAAGGGGGCACTGGAGATGGCAATTTAAAACTCCTGCTAAATGATTTCAAACCCAGACACCGGGAAACTGGAATCACTTCATCCAGCCTATTCATTGCATTAAGAATTTTGTGTACCCGTTAACTAAATGTGTTATCTAAGACTCTTGCTCAATAGGTTATCGGGCTTTGAAAAGCTGGTACCACCGAATCAAGTTGATCAACATTGTTGAATTAATGTAACTAAATAGTTTAAATTGGCTTTTGAATGAATGTGCAATTAATTGTTACTAGTTTTGAATTTTGCTGTGTTGTTATCTTCCTTAGTGGGCTGTGCAAACCACTGTTTTGAATAATGCTTTTTATAGGGTAGGGGGGCACTGGGATGAGTTTTTTGGAACCAAGGGGGTGGTAGCCCGATGGATTCAAGTCTAATATCCTATCCACTACCTTTCTCTTCTGTTGTCTTTCTTCCCATTTAGAGTCTGATCCTATTTTGCAATGAGTCCAGTGAACTGTAACTAGCAAGTGAGAGATGATCTCACCCAATGATGTCATTGGGGAGAATGGATCACTGCCAATGTTCCAGTTAATAGCCATTTTTTTAAAAAAATGAATGAAAAAGGAGCACAGAACAAAGTACTTTAGGAACAGATGAGGTTAGTTGAAGTCTTGTCTAAATTTACGCCTGTTTACAAGGGACGGATGGGATGATTAGCTGGAAGGAAAATGACTTTGTAGGTTGATGTTGGGTACGTCTAAATAATTAGAATTCCCCTTGTAGGTGCCAGAAATTGAGACACTAAAATATAAGCGTCAAATAATAATAAAAAGATCTGCATGATTCTGCGGCTCAGGATGATGCTTAGGAATTTCTCAGAAGCTGCCCAAGAATCTCCAACCCTTGAGGACTGCACCAAGAACACAATCTTCTGTAGGTAGGGCTGCCATACGTATGGATTTTCCCAGACGCGTCCGGAAATCAGGCAGCATTTTAGTGTCTGCATGGATTTTCGTGGAATCAGCAAAATGTCCGGGGAAACCCAGGTGTATGGCAAGGGGGGTATGATTTTTTAAAAAAATTAAAAATGCAAAAAAACGCACCCCAAACACATCCCAAAATGTAATTTTTTTGTCTGGGTTTTCACTTTGGGGTATATGGCAACCCTAAGTGTAGGTGAAGTTAATCAGGCTTTCAAGCTTGTTTTCTAAGTTTGGAAGGGAGTCCATCTAGGACAGGGGTCTGCAACCCGCGGCTCCGGAGCCGCATGTGGCTCTTTTACACCTTTGCCGCGGCTCCGGGGCAGATACTAACGAGGGGAGGAGGCGCATTGTGCGCCCCGACACTCCCCACTGAGGCGGGCTCTGTACTGGCTGTGACGTCGCATGGGGGCGGTGCGTGCATTAGTCACGCACCGTCCCGACGTCACCTTCCCGCCCGCTGTCAGATCGCTGCTCCGGAGATATATTTGTTTTAAATGTCGCAATGGTTTTGTGGCTCCCAGTTTTTTTTCTCTTCGGAAACGGGTCCAAGTGGCTCTTTTTGTCTTAAAGGTTGCAGACCCCTGATCTAGGAGAAGGAAAACTCTGATCCTAAGTCTCCACTGCCTTGTGGCTGTACTCATCTGTGAGAAAGACTTCAGGATTAAACCCTGAGAAACAATCAGTACCTACTGCCTTGTGGGACATCTTCAGGAGCAGAAAAGACTAAGGAGTAAACCCGACACAAATCTGGAGTGGATTCCCTAAGGTGGTTGGGTGGCATATTGTATGCCCCCTTCAGGCAACTCCCACAGCCAAGCTGGTGCCAAACGTCTTGCTCTGCTTTCCTTTGGACCACATCAGCAAGACTGAGAGGGGGTCTTGTTATCTGGGCAGCCCAGGGCCTCCATATACACTGCCCAGGCTTGCATCCCAGAAAGGGTAGACGGTTGCTTGTCTATTGGTAGCTTCTGTCAGGAGCTTGTCCTACACTTGAGTAGGACCCTGACAGAGACACATGCCCAACTGGCATGTTCCCTCCCTACTGGTCAATCGTTCAGGAGCTTTAAAAGCTTTCTTCTGCCCAAACATCACAGCGACTGATGCCAACAGACACTGGCACACTTAGGGATCCGCAGAGTCTTTGCAGCTTGCGTGATAGAACTCAGCAACTCAGCATTTTGGCTAATCTACTTTATTTACATATAAACACACATGGAGCACTGCAACATGGCTCTCTCTCTCTCTCTATCATCAGACAGCAAAGAACAAAGAACAATAGTCCCACTTCACGGAACACAGTAACGCAAACATCCTGTCTCCGTCACTTCCCACTCTGTGGAGTCAAAACATACACCGTCATGTGATAGACAACAATCCCATGACTGCAATCATGGAGCAGGAATTCTAACAGCTTCCAAGAGGCAGCTGTACTTGCAGATGATGGTAGCGCTCCCACGAAGAACAGTTACCTCCAAGAGCCTTCCTCTGCAGCACATAACCTCAAGACATTGGCAAACGCGCAGCTTCTTTCTCCTCCTCCTCCTTTCCCACATCTCAGATGCAACTTGCTACAGAATGACAGGATTCATTGATACCTTCCCACTTGCCACTGAAAGCTGCCAAGAAAGAAGGAGCCTGTCTATATTGTACTGGCGCTAAAGAAAAGAGTCTCTGTATCAATGCAAAATAGGTCTGGACAAATGGGGTCTTCAACAAAATGTTATGGGGTGCAAGCCAGTCGTGCCCTGTTCCAGGGTGTCCCATCGCACCATCAGGATTTCTGATCCACACACACCCTCCCCAGAAGACCCTTAGCTTCCTATGTCCACTGATAATAAGACAGTGCTGTTTAGGGTTTGGTTTTAGTTCACTTTCCCCCACCCCCCACCATACTTCTGCAAAGCTTAGGGTCCCCCCAAGCGTATCAATGGCTCCCCCATACAGTGGTACCTCGGGTTAAGAACTTAATTTGTTTTGGAGGTCTGTTCTTAACTTGAAACTGTTCTTAACCTGAAGTACCACTTTAGCTAATGGGGCCTCCCGCTGCCACCACGCCGCAGAGCATGATTTCTGTTCTCATCCTGAAGCAAAGTTCTTAGCCCGAGGTACTATTTCTGGGTTAGCGGAGTCTGTAACCTGAAGCGTCTGTAACCTGTAGCGTCTGTAACCCGAGGTACCACTGTATTTCTCAGTAGCCCTGTTTTAGTTATATAGCCATTGGCACTCAGCACTTGAGTTTTCTATTAGAGGGAGTTACATATTACAAGCATATTTTCCCCCCATTCCTTTTCCAGTGTGGAGATAACTCACATTTCCAACTGGGATCTAACCCAGCTGGAGGCAAAAAGAAAGGAATGGCAACATCAGCATCCAAAGTAGCTGTAACAGCAGACTGTTGGGTCAAAGTTCAGTTCCCAGGACCATCCTGTTGTTTGCTCTGTACAGCAAGGGATTCTGATTCTTTGAAAAACGTTTTCAAGCCCTCTGGAAACACCCGAGAGATGCTTTGTATCAGCCGAACTTCCCTAGATGCACCTTTCCTGGACTTCCCCCTCGCATATCTTCCTAATGGCTTTTAAAATATAAATGTATCGATGCCTTCGCAGCCCTGCGCCTTAGATCAGTTTAGCCGAATGCCAATTCTTTGTGGCACAAAATCTCTACCCCTGTGATCCTGGGATTGCTTCCCCGCTGATCTGCAAAGGAGTAGCTAATGATGTTGGCTCTCTTCCTGGCTTGGCCTGAAGACGGAAACAGCAGATGGGCGGGAGGAGAAAATAGCTCGATGGCAGAAGCAGACGTTGGCCACGATCCAAGGCAGACTTGAGCACGCTTAAGCCCATTGAAATCGACGGGCTTATGCGTGCTTAACTCTGCCTTGGATTGCGGCCATTGCAATTAGCCGGGAGGTGGGACTGAAACATTTGAGGTTCAACTCCTTGGAAGGCCACGGTGCCAAGCTACACATTAAGAAGGATCAGCTGATGCAATCGTCTGGGAAGTTGAGTCCTAGCTCTGGGTTCGCAGCAGTTTCTCAAGGGCCTAAGAACCTAGGTGAGGCACAAAGCAAAATTAAAACCAGCCAACTCTGCCTGCAGGTATACAGTCTAAAAATACACGCAGCTCCAAGATGGAGCTTAGTTCTGCAAAGCACCTGAAAACAAGGGCGTCTTGTCTCAAAACAACATAGAGACTGGCTACATTCACAGCACAGTTTATTCCATTTTCCCTGTTATGGTCTTCATTACATTTGAGCTTTCACAGCAGGTAAAAGCCATTTCTAAAGCTATATAGTTGCTTCAAATT
Organism: Podarcis muralis; assembly: GCF_964188315.1. Classification (NCBI taxonomy): domain Eukaryota; kingdom Metazoa; phylum Chordata; class Lepidosauria; order Squamata; family Lacertidae; genus Podarcis; species Podarcis muralis. The sequence continues at coordinate 11,691,639 of NC_135662.1, forward strand.
GTTTTTAATGTTGCACTTCAAATTGTTTTTAATCTTGTGTTTTAATGTTGTAACACACACACGCACACCCTGGGTCCTTAGGGTGAAGGGTGGGTTCTTCATCTGATGAAGAATGCAAGTTTAGCACTCGTTTCCATGGTATTGGCTTCTAGGGGGAGGGGATGTTTCAAATAATGTGGAAATTGCGCTATATTCCACTAGAGTTCCGTGGTATTCTACTATAGTTCCAGAAGTGGTTGTAATATGGCACAGAAGCTTGAATATAATGTCATGAAACACCATGAAATGGAATAAACTGAAGGCAGCTTGCATTGAACGGGTACCGATAAGCAGAGCTTGTAATAAATGATGGACAGGCAAGGAGAAGAGGCAGAGCAAAACCCGGTGAATCTTGTGCCTCCTGCTCCTCCCTGCCATGATCACAGGAAGTTGCTCCTTCTCCTCCTCCTCCCTGCTATTGGCTTGCTTGCCCGGCAGAGAGAGCCAATCAGCAAGCAGACTGTGGGAGCTATGGGTGCTTCTTCTGTCTACAGTCTCAAGGCTTTCTGTTTGAGATCAAGAAGCAAAGAAGATCAAGCAGTTTCAATGGTGAAGAGGAGAAGCAGATCAAGGGGCCCCTTCCAGGTTGTTTCAGTGTTTTGCAGGAGGGATTCAAATGCATAGCAGGAAATATTAGGTTTCATGCCACAAAAGTGAATTAAATTGCTTTGTTCACCCAAGCAGAACAAATCCACTTTGAAAGAGAACCTTACTTTGGGCAGTTAGTAGAGCGACAGGAAAATGCATTGCAAAAGTGAGGAATGAATGAGTGGTTAATGGCGGGAAATAGACAATGAGCTTTTTAGGAAGAGAGCATTAAGAAGAGTTAAGTGAAACCTGGTGAAACTAAGAATGTTTTGGTGCACCTGGTTAGGAAAGCATTCTTTAAGAAACAGATAAACGTTCCTGGAAGCTCTACCTTTCTTTTAAATCAGAACCAGCGAAGGTGGCGAAGGTCCTGTGTGAGTGCCAGGAGGGAGTTGGAGGATGGATGGCGGCTAACAGATTGAGGTTGAATCCTGACAAGACAGAAGTACTGTTCTTGGGGGACAGGGGGCAGGCTGGTATGGGGGACTCCCTGGTCCTGAATGGGGGAACTGTGCCCCTGAAGGACCAGGTGCGCAGCCTGGGAGTCATTTTGGACTCACAGCTGTCCATGGAGGTGCAGGTTAATTCTGTGTCCAGGGCGGCTGTCTACCAGCTTCACCTGGTACGCAGGCTGAGACCTTACCTGCCCGCAGACTGCCTCGCCAGAGTGGTGCATGCTCTAGTTATCTCCCGCTTGGACTACTGCAATGCGCTCTACATGGGGCTACCTTTGAAGGTGACCCAAAAACTGCAATTAATCCAGAATGCGGCAGCTAGACTGGTGACTGGGAGTGGCCGCCAGGACCACATAATACCAGTCCTGAGAGATCTGCATTTGCTCCCAGTACGTTTCCGAGCACAATTCAAAGTGTTGGTGCTGACTTTTACAGCCCTAAACAGCCTCAGTCCTGTATACCTGAAGGAGCGTCTCCACCCCCATTGTTCAGCCCGGACACTGAGGTCCAGCTCCAAGGGCCTTCTGGTGGTTCCCTCATTGCAAAAAGTGAGATTACAGGGAACCAGACAGAGGGCCTTCTCGGTAGTGGCGCCTGCCCTGTGGAACGCCCTTCCTTCAGATGTCAAGGAAATAAACAACTATCTGACTTTTAGAAGACACCTGAAGGCAGCCCTATTTAGGGAAGTTTTTAATGTTTGATGTTTTGTGGTGTTTTTAATATTCTGTTGGGAACCGCCCAGAGTGGCTGGGAAAACTCAGCCAGATGGGCAGGGCATAAAATTATTATTATTATTATTATTATTATTATTATTATTATTATTATTATTTAAAGAGGGTTCCAGAATTTTCTTTAGTGTGTAGGAGTGGCACTCTAGTATTGATTGGTGTCAGCTGGAGGTGCAAATAAAGGGGGGAAGTTACAGGCTGCAATTTCCGCACAAGGAAAGCACACACACACACACTGTCAGCACGCACTCTGACAACAAGCTTGGAAGTAAGACAATGTGTGCTGCTGATACTGTGAGTTTTGCTGTGTCAGGGTTGTTAATGACTGGACTGAGATTATACCATGCTGGAGAGATAGAGAAGGAATGTAAATAGCTTGTATATAATAGTAACAGAAAGGCTTGTGCAACCAGTCAAGCAATAAAGAAGCTCTTGACTGTGAATTTGAGTATGACTCCTGTTCTTGTCCTCTACCTCCGGGGGAAACTCTGCTGCAAGCAGTAAGGTTTTACCGAGGTTCCACCACACAAGCAAAAAAGCGCAGCAGAAATGCATGGGCAGTAACCTCTAATACACCAGTCAGCATGGGCTCAATCGGGATCACTTGTCTGGCATGAAGAACCTTAGGAGTGTGTGTAGGAAATCCATTTATTCCTTCCATTCCATCAGTAGTATCAAAACTCAACAAACACCACTGGTAGGCCCTCTCTGCTAAACCATTTTCTAGACCAGCGGTTCTCAACCTGTGGGTTCCCAGATGTTGTTGGACCACAACTCCCATCATCCCTGAGCTCTGGCCTTGCTAGCTAGGGGTGATGGGAGTTGTAGTTCAACAACATCTGGGGACCCACAGGTTGAGAAAGGCTGATCTGGACCAATCTACGCTGCCTTTGAAAGTACTTACATTTGACTTAATAATAATTGCTTTTTAAAGAGTTTTGTTGTTCTATTGCTTGATGTTCGGCTGCCCAGAACTCCTTTGGGAGAAAGGACGGGATGTAAATTAATTTTTAAAAAAGCATCTTTAATCAATGCAAATCTGTGCTGCAACTCTGATGGGAATATTGTGTACCGTTCTGCTCACCTTACCTGAAAAAGGCTATTGTTGAGTTAGAAAAGAATTCAGCACAAGGGCGAGCAAAATGACCAAGCAGGTGGATATGACTGTATGTGCAGCATTTGGGATGTTTTACTTTGGAGAAAAGGCAAGAAAGAGGCAACATGATAAAAGTTTATAAAATATATGGAGAAAGGGGATAGAGGAGATAGGGAAAAGTTTTTCTCCCTCGTAACTCTAAAACTCTATAACAATGATGCTGAATGTTGGAAGATACAGGACAGGAGAAAGAAAGTATTTCTTAACATGGATCATAGTTAAACTATGGAGGGGGGGGGGGATAGATAAATAAATAAATAAATAAATAAATAAATAAATATTTTATTTATACCCCACCCTTCCCAGTTCGGGAAACCGGGCTCAGGGTGGCTAACAACAAATTTAAAGTACTTAACTGATGCTATTTAAAAAACAGCATAAAATACGATATAAAACATAAATAACAATAAAATCAAAAAATCAAACATCAACTTAGGGGGAAAATACAACCAATAAACATTAGATGATCACCAGGGCTAGCTGGCTAAATTAGTCCCACTTGGGCCAGGGAGGAGATCAGGGGAGAATTAGCTGTGGGATCCCAGAGCGGGCAATCTTCATAAAAAGGAGAGGGGGAGGGAAGGAAGGAGAACGGAAGATCAGGCCAAGTTAAAATTGAAAGCCAGGTGGAATAGTTCTGTCTTACAGGCCCTGCGGAAGGAAGTTAAATCCTGCAGGGCCCTGGTCTCATTGCTTTTCTTTGTTACTACAATATGTATTTTTGTGCTTTTTATATTGTAAACCAGCCTGTGATCCTCGGATGAAGAGCAGTATAGATATTTAATAAGTAATCATCATCACTTGCTCTCACAGTGATGGAAACCAAGCTAGGACTCAGCTGTGCAGCTGCAAATGAAATGTTTTCACTGTGTTTTAAGTGCAATATACAATGTCACACTAGAGGGCAATGGTGAGCCTTATGGAAAATTCAATGTATTTTTTAAAAGCATTTTCAGAAGCTTTTTTTATATGTGTGTGGATTTCACCCTAGATAGCTTTAAAAGAGGATTAGACAAATCCATGGAAGAGAAGGCTATATACTCTGCCTCTAGAATTGGCAGCAGCAATGCTTCTGAATACCAGCTGCTGGAAACGGCAGGAGGGGAGAGGGGTCTTGTGTTCGAGTCCTGCAGGCTGGTTTTCCATAAGCATTTGGCTGGCCACTGTGAGAACAGGATGCTGGACTAGATGGGACACTGGCCTGATCCAGCAGGCTCTGATTGTGTTATTAAATGTTAAATACCCATCAAATGGCACTGTGGGTTAAACCACAGAGCCTAGGACTTGCCGATCAGAAGTTTGGCAGTTCGAATCCCCACGACGGGGTGAGCTCCCGTTGCTCAGTCCCTGCTCCTGCCCACCTAGCAGTTCAAAAGCACATCAAAGTGCAAGTAGATAAATAGGTACCACTCTGGCGGGAAGGTAAACAGCGTTTCCGTGCACTGCTCTGGTTCGCCAGAAGCGGCTTAATCATGCTGGCCACATGACCGGGAAGCCCGTACGCCGGCTCCCTCGGCCAATAAAGCGAGATGAGCATTGTAACCCCAGAGTCGGTCACGACTGGACCTAACGGTTAGGGGTCCCTTTACCTTTTTACCCAAGCTTTTATCAAGCAAATCAGGATGAATGTAGGATGAACGTTCATGGCTTAATAGCTGAGGTCCAGTTCCAAGGGCCTTCTGGCAGTTCCCTCACTGCGAGCAGCAAAGCTACAGGGAACCAGGCAGAGGGCCTTCTCGGTGGTGGCACCTGCCCTGTGGAACGCCCTCCCATCAGATGTCAAAGAGATAAACAACTACCTGACATTCAGAAGACATCTGAAGGCAGCCCTGTTCAGGGAAGTTTTAAATGTGTGACATTTTAATGTATTTCTAATATTTGTTGAGAGCCGCCCAGAGTGGCTGGGGAGTCCCAGCCAGATGGGCAGGGTACAAATAATAAAGTATTATTATTATATTATAATAGGCTCCCTGCAAACAAATCAGAACAAATGCTGAGCAGAGTCAGTCCTAATCTAACTTCCGCAGCAGCTTTGTGCAAGCAAATCAGAATGGATGCTCAATAAGTAGGTCAAGAGGAGGAGCCCTAGATTGCGTTACACGTCATGGAGGTAAATGGAGACAAGGCTGTTCTTTTTCAGCGGCAGCCTTGCGTTTTTTATCAAATTTACTTCTGCTCTGAATACGTAAAGAAAACGAGAAGAAATGAAAAATCGTGCTGGAACGCAGAGCACTAGAAGTCAGTAAACAGACACCAGGCAAATGAGGAGAAACGAGAAAGAATAGAAGGAGGAGGAGGAGGGATTTTTTATATTTTTTTAATCTATCTTGGACAAATTTAATTTTAGAAAAAGAGCAGTCATCCTTGACGAAATGGCAGAAAGGCACGCCGAGAGGCTGGCAAGAACAGATGGAGAAAGAAGTGAGCCTCTTCCAACGCAATGTTCGGGCTTCGTGGATGGATTTCTTAACGCAATCAGGAGAACGCCTCCATGTTGCAATATTCCATGGGGATTAGTCATCGCTGCAAAGATGACTTTGTCAACGGGATCCGAGTCAAGTGTAATATTCTGCCCGTGGCTTCACCAGAGAACTGTCTCAGTCCCTGTGTAACATGAGGCATTAACGTAATCTCTTCTTTAAAGTCAATTCACGAGGTCCAAACATTCCCCCTCAGTGAGGACATTAAAAACCACCTAGACCTGAGGGCACCAACATCTAACAACTCCCATCCTCCTTGGCCATCAGCCATCCTGGCTGGGGGTGATGGGAATTGTAGTTCAATTACAGCCAGAGGGCACCATTTTGGCTACAACCAGAGATTATAACCATGTCTTGCTAATAAATATGCAACTGTAAAAGAGCACCCTACCACCCTACTGAACATTGAAACCTTTTTCTCTAAAAGAAAATAATATTATTCTTACAGGGAACGCACAACTTCATTAAATGTAATAAATGTTTTACTATGTTTTTATGTATGTTGGAAGCCTCCCAGAGTGGCTGGGGCAACCCAGTCAGATGGTCAGGGTATAAATAACATCACCATCATCATCATCATCATCATTATTGAATAGGATGTCCCCACTTTCTTCTGAGAAATGTTGGAGGGTATGGGTAATGATGAGAGGACTCCAATAACACATGGAAGGCAAGAGATTGCTGATCCCTGAAGAAGAAGAAGTAGAAGAGGAGGAGTTTGGAGTTGATACAGTTGTACCTCGGGTTACAGACGCTTCAGGTTACAGACTCCGTTAACCCAGAAACAGTACCTCGGGTTAAAAACTTTGCTTCAGGATGAGAACAGAAATTGTGCGGCGGCGGCGGGAGGCCCCATTAGCTAAAGTGGTGCTTCAGGTTAAGAACAGTTTCAGGTTAAGAACAGACCTCCAGAACGAATTAAACTCTTAACCCGAAGTACCACTGTATCCCGCTTTATCACTACCCTAAGGAGTCTCAAAGCGGCTAACATTCTCCTTTCCCTTCCTCCCCCACAACAAACACTCTGTGAGGTGAGTGAGGCTGAGAGACTTCAGAGAAGTGTGACTAGCCCAAGGTCACCCAGCAGCTGCATGTGGAGGAGCGGAGACGCGAACCCAGTTCACCAGATTACGAGTCTACCACTCTTAACCACTACACCACACTGGCTCTCAATAGTATCAATTCTGACTGACTGCGGCTCTCTCAGACCTCTGGCAGAAATCTGCCCCAGTCAGGCTGCTTGAGATATTGGAGATGGTGCAGTCTGAACTCGGAACCTTCTGCACCCAAACCATGAACTCTGCTATTGAGGTCCTGCTCCCTAACTGGAAAGGTGTAGCACAGAGGTCAGCAAACTTTTTCAGCAGGGGGCCGGTCCACTGTCCCTCAGACCTTGTGGGGGGGGACTATATTGGGGAGGGGGGAATGAACAAATTCCTATGCCCCACAAATATCCCAGAGATGCATTTTTTTTTTAAAAAAAAAGACACATTCTACTCATGTAAAAACATGCTGATTCCTGGACCATCCATGGGCCAGATTTAGGAGGTGATTGGGCTGGATCCGGCCCCCGGGCCTTAGTTTGCCTACCCATGGTGTAGCATTTTTTGGATTAAGACTGCAATTCTGCAAGGAGTCACCCATTGGTGTTATGAGTCCTCCTAAATCCATCTCCTAATCTAATAATCCTGACAAGTCCATTTTTATTATCAGGAGATCTCTAGGCACCGTTGGCTTTTTACATTCCATTAAACACAACATTTTGGGACTCGGAAGTGTTTGAAATTTGCTGACGTTTCTTCCTTTCGGAGAAAAAAGTCCCCTCTTACTCTGCGTATACTGTACGTTTATGTAACCGTGCCAGAAACACATGTTTTCCATTATTTCTGCTCATCTCAACAGATTTGTCTTCAATACCAAACTTTTAAAGAACACTGCAGATTTAAAAACGGCAACAGCAAACCTTGCTCTGCAGACGTTGCTAGCTACCGATTCTGACATCTCTCATAGATTACAGTTCAAATGAGAAAATTGGGTCACCGTCCCCAAAACTGGAGTGTCACATCAGCCTTTGCAATACAGATGTGTCTTTTTTTAAGATAAATGTAAACAGATGATCTGCGTTAAAAAAATGGAAGCATCTTCGAGACTCCCGCATACAATTTTCCATTTGTTGCTCTTGTGCTGCAAGCCCAGCTCATGTGGAGGAATGTCAGTGAACAAATGAAGGCCAGGATTCTGGCATCAGTCCTGCCTCCCCTTGGCTCCTTGTTCTCTCTTGATACTTTTGTTTTTCAAGCCCTTTCTTCCCTGCAGGCTCAGGACTTCTCAGGGGGAGGAAAATAGCTGGGATTTTTTACAGCACTGGGTCTTTTCCAGCAAGGCAGTCTTGCTAAAGGGGGCCAATTCTAAAGAGGCCAAATTCAGACAGGCAGTCAAAGGCATAGCAGGAGAGAAAGAGGCAACGGGACTGCCTTGCCCACAGAAGGAAATCAAAGGAGAACCTGCAAGGACAAGAAAGGGGACCTGACCTACAGCCAAGAAGTGCTTTATTGCACAGGCTGAGGTTTGGTCTACAAATACAGCAAAATGTTAAGTTGTGGGTGAACATATCAGACGACACAGCGATTCTTCAAACAGCTCTTCTTTATTCACAGGCCAGAACTGAACTGAAGGGTTCAGCCAACCTGCTTATATAGAGCTCCACTACAACACAACAGTAACAACTTTCTGGAACTAGCCAATCACTGAACATCACTTTCAATTCCTTATTTGCATATGTGGACCTGAGTGAAAACTATCTACAGTATCCCCCTGCTGGCCCAGGCTGAGAACTTCAGTACATAACACAAAACAAGGTGGTAAAATGCATGAGAGTCTTGATCTCCGGGTCATGGGTTTGAACCCCATGTTGAATGAAATATTCCTGCACTGCAGGGAGTTGGATGAGATGATCCTCGTGGTCCCTTACAACTGTGCAATTCTATGATTCTGATGTAGGTCCATTAATAATCATAGTTTAGAGGTCCCAGGCCCTAAGGAAGTCAGATTATCCTCCACCAGGGCCAGGGCCTTCTCAGTGATCACTCCGACCTGGTGGAATGCTCTGTCCCATGAGACCAGGGCCCTGCAGGATTTAACTTCCTTCCACAGGGCCTGTAAGACAGAACTATTCCACCTGGCTTTCAATCTGAACCTGGCCTGATCTTTTATTCCCCTTCCTTCCCTCCCCCTCCCCTTTTTATGAAGATTACCCGCTCTGTATCCCATAGCTAATTCTCCCCTGATCTCCTCGCTGGCCCAAGTGGGACTAATTTAGCCAGCTAGCCCTGGTGATCATCTAATGTTTATTGGATGGATTTCCCCCCTAAATTGATTTCTGAATTCTGAATTTATTGTTATTCACGTTTTATACTGTATTTTATGCTGTTTTTTGTTGCATCAATTAAGTGTTTTAAATTTGCTGTTAGCCGCCCTGAACCCGGTTTTCTGAACCAGGAAGGGTGGGGTATAAATAAAAATTATTATTATTTATTAAACAAAACCTGCTCCTTTTCCCTTATGGGGTATCCAAGAGCCCAAATAGAGTCCTTAAGTGGGTCCCCTATCGGTAGGAGAAAATAACAGAGGCCAACCAGAGAATATTGAGAAGCAAAGCAGCTAGTAAGCCTGATCTTTATTAAACTGTTGCAACAGGGTCCTCACTCACCACACGCAGGAGGGAGGAGGAACGCAGAACCATGGTGTGCAAGCCCTTATGTAGATTTTTGAAATTGTCTGCCCTGTAGCTCAAGACCACCCCCAGAAACATCATACATACATCACAGAAGGAGGTGGTCAACAACAGAAATCCTGTCTGCCAGGATACCTGACAATGGCCAGTGATTGGTTACTTGGGCAGCCCGGCCATTCTTTTGTGATGGTAAATACCTTAATTCCTGAATCCAGGTCATGGGCTCACCCTATTCATGCACAGAGATGCCCTAAAGACAGGTAAGCAAAAGACAATGGGGAGGCTTTCCCATTTCCTTCCTCCTTGCAGAGAAACATTTGAAGTCAATTTGGGAGAGGCAAAATTGTTTTAGAATTGTTCTCCTGTACCATTTCAGACATGTGGTTTACATGTACTTATGTATGCATTTGCCTTGTAAATTTATGAGCATTTAATTTATGTAAAGGTAAAGGGACCCCTGACCATTAGGTCCAGTCATGGCCAACTCTGGGGTTGCGACGCTCATCTCGCTTTATTGGCCGAGGGAGCCGGCGTACAGCTTCCGGGTCACGTGGCCAGCATGACTAAGCCGCTTCTGGCGAACCAGAGCAGCTCATGGAAACGCTGTTTACCTTCCCGCTGGAGCGGTACCTATTTATCTACTTGCACTTTGATGTGCTTTTGAACTGCTAGGTTGGCAGGAGCCGGGACCGAGCAACGGGAGCTCACCCAGTCGCAGGGATTCGAACCGCCGACCTTCTGATCGGCAAGTCCTAGGCTCTGTGGTTTAACCCACAGCGCCACCTGCGTCCCTTTAATTTATATATTTGAGACCTTAAATTCTTATAACACTTCTATGAAAATGGATTGAACCAACATGGGCTGAAGACAAGTGATCACGTTTTTGCATGGTCCCTGATCCCCATAGGGTGGGGTACAAATCTAATTACCATCATCCATCATGTTACGTTTGCTTCGTGTTACGTTTTTTCAGGTTGCGTCCTGCGGCAACCTGGAAGTACCGGAAAGGGTTACTTCTGGGTTTCGCTGCTCACGCATTGCCCAGTAGCGCCAAATCATGCTTCACACATGTGCACAAGCACCAAATCACGTTGTGCACCTGCACAGATACGGCGCTTCAGGTTGCGAGCTTTTCATGTTGTGAACGGGCCTCCAGAACGGATCCCATTCACAACCAGAGGTACCATTGTATTATCATCATCCTACAAAAGAGAGAACCAATGCGGAAGACAAAGGGCCAGGCTACAGATATTTCCCTCCTGATGCCCTAGATCTCGGTTTGCAAGGTGCTTGCTTGCAACCACTACTGGGATGCCTGAGGAAAGCATCCCAGCTAGCTTGTAGGGGCCGCTGTCAAGGGATTTCCCCCAATGCAAAAAGTTCACGGCTTGTTGTTGTTGTTTAGTCGTTTAGTTATGTCCGATTCTTCGTGACTCCATGGACCAGAGCACGCCAGGCACTCCTGTCTTCCACTGCCTCCCGCAGTTTGGTCAAATTCATGCTGGTAGCTTCGAGAACACTGTCCAACCATCTCGTCCTCTGTCGTCCCCTTCTCCTTGTGCCCTCCATCTTTCCCAGCATCAGGGTCTTTTCCAGGGAGTCTTCTCTTCTCATGAGGTGGCCAAAGTATTGGAGCCTCAGCTTCAGGATCTGTCCTTCCAGTGAGCACTCAGGGCTGATTTCCTTCAGAATGGATAGGTTTGATCTTCTTGCAGTCCATGGGACTCTCAAGAGTCTCCTCCAGCACCAGAATTCAAAAGCATCAATTCTTCGGCGATCAGCCTTCTTTATGGTCCAGCTCTCACTTCCATACATCACTACTGGGAAAACCATAGCTATAGCTATGTAGTTCACGGCTACCTGGGTCAAAATGCCTCGGGTGACCTGACACTCTGGCTTTCCACATCTGTCTGTGCCGGTGCTCCTCCTGGCTGAGTCTCCTCCTCCAGTGTCACTGCTAATTAGAAATGATGTTCCTCTCCTTCCTCCTTGCTCCAGGCATGTGCCCTGTCACTGACGGAGTTATGTCATCCTCAGCATAACACACAGCAGTGTTTGCAACCTTCAAGGGGCACCAGCTGCTGGCATGGGCCTTGGCGCTCAGCACGACCGCGGCACCAGCTGCTGAGCAGAAACATCTGTGCAAGATGCAGCGCAGAGACGGGGGCCACATGCCGGCCCCAAACTCATTTCATTTCAGGGGTGGGAGGAGGCAGACATGAGCAGAAACCTCTCAACAAACCAGAGCGCTGTATGTGCAAAAGGAGACGTAAAAAGTCACCCGCAGAAACCTCTTGAGGCAACTCCTCCAGTTCTTTCTGTTGTGATTCATTAGGGTTTGTTTGTTTTTAGAGATATTTTCCTGGTCTTGCCATCTTATTGACGCATTCAGAAGTCTATAATAACTTTTCCGAACTGGAAACAATATTTTCTCTCCTTAGCTTGTTTGCATTTTGGCTCAATTCATTATCTCATTGGTTAGTACAGCGGACGCTCGGGTTGTGAACGTGAACTGTGCGGGATGCACGTTCGCAACCCGCAGTGTTCGCAACCCGCATCTGCGCGTTTGATCACACGCGGGTTGCGATTCGATGCTTCTGCACAAGCGCAAAGCGTGATTTGTAATTATAATTTGACTGGACCTAGCTTTCCTTTAAGGAATCTCTTTCCACCAAAGTCCAGCTTCTAAAATAAAAAACGCTCTCAGATCCAATGAGCTTGCAGGTGCTAACAGGGTGCTAAAAGGCATTCTGATTTTTCTTGGCACAAACAGGAATATTTCATCCCTTGTCATCTATAGGAGTTTAATCCCAAGAAGCCAGGGCAGATGGACCCACAGTAGGAAGCAATTAGCTGTTAAAGCAGGGGCAGAAATTCAGAGCTAGAATAAGTAATCTGTTGGTTGATTGGTTGTTTTCTCTGCCCTCTTGTTTCCCCTGGTTTCTCTCCAGGCAGGATAAAATAGCTTTCCGGTGTTCAATATGGGGTGGGTTTTAAAGGAAGGGATAATCAGGGCTCATGCATTTTAACGAGAAGCTACCAAATTTGCCCCCCCCCCTTAAACAATTTTATTGGAGGTTTTTAAACCTACTGAGCACTAAAATCCAAACACATTAATAAAAAGATAATAAAACTCAGTATATAAAAAAGAAAACTAATGAAAGAGAAAGAAAACGTTAAAAAGAGAAAGAAGAACAAGGGAAAATAACTAAGGTAATAGAAAAAAAATAGATCTCCAGCCTCCCTATCTGACAATTATATGTAGTAGTAGTAGTAGTAGTAGTAGTAGTAGTAGTAATAATAATAATAATAATAATAATAATAATAATAATATCATACCCTGCCTATCTGACTGGGTTTCCCCAGCTACTCTGGGTGGCTCCCAACAGAATATTAAAAACAAAAAAAAAAATCAAACATTAAAAACTTCCCTTAAAGAAGGGTAACCACAATTAATCAAAGTGTGTCCCCTTTGAACCAATATGGAAACTGAAACATGATTGTACTTTGAAAAATTGCACTTCTGCAAATTTCAAGATGCATTACTGAAGCTAAACAATGTGTTCAAAAAAATGCATGTGTTGGGGGGGGGGAGTGTACATAAAAAGAGTTTGCAGGATCAGGTCAGTGTCCCATCTAGTCCAACATCCTGTTCTCACTGTGGCCAACCAGATACTAGTGGAAAAACCTGCAAGCAGGATTCGAACACAAGATCCCTCTCCCCTCCTTTGGTTTCCCAGCAACTTTGGGTGATAATAACACAACAACAACACATTATACTGGGGGGGGGGGAGGATACTTGCAAAAATGTGTATAACAAAACTGCATAGAAAAATGCATATATTAGGAGAAATTCGCACGAAAATGCCCATGAATTCCCATGTTGTTGTTTTTCCTTTTCAATTTAGGAATTCCTTTTCATTTTTAGAAATGAACTTAAGACAGGGAAAGTGAGAAATGGAGAAACTGAAAGCGGTGGATTTGTCCATCTTTATTCCATTCTAGGGCGGCACGGAAGTGCCCAAGAGACCTGCGAAATCGTTTGCAAATCAACAGTCCTTGCACTTTGCAAATTTACCTATTACAAAAAAAAAAAGGAGTGTTAAAAGTCTGTGTCATGTTTCCGGGCTACTCCATGAATGCCCATTGTGTATCTTGCCAGCAATGGCTGCAGCTGCTCCCAGTTCTGGAGAGAGGGGCAGGATTGCCGCGTGGGAACAAACAGGAAGGATGTTTCCATGCGCAGGAGCAGAGAGCCTATGGAGCGCATGAAGGAACTGAGTCCAAAACCGGGCATTAGAGGAGCCAGGTGTCTCCTGCTGATAACAACAGCCTCCCCCCCCCCCCAGGTAATATTTAGTGGTGCAGAATGCATGTCTTGGGTGTGCATTCCTTCCAGTACTGCAAGCGGCAGGAGGGAAATTCATAATACGGTGGTACCTTGTGCTAAGCTAAGTACAGTGGTACCTCGGGTTAAGTACTTAATTCGTTCCGGAGGTCCGTTCTTAACCTGAAACTGTTCTTAACCTGAAGCACCACTTTAGCTAATGGGGCCTCCTGCTGCTGCTGCACTGCCGGAGCCTGATTTCTGTTCTCATCCTGAAGCAAAGTTTTTAACCTGAGGTACTATTTCTGGGTTAGCGGAGTCTGTAACCTGAAGTGTCTGTAACCCAAGGTACCACTGTAGAAAGGTTTCTTCTAAAAAAATTATTACGGGCCACTTTTCATTGTTTTAGGTGAGGGAATCCAGAGCGCTGCAAACAAATGCAGAGTGTTGAGTACATAAAGCCAAGTTTGTTTGTTTGTTTGTTTGTTTGTTAATGCATCAATTAAGAATGCAACAGCAGCAGAATTAAATCAACCCGCTCAAAGGCTGCTAGGAAAAGATGAATTTTCAAGGGATGTCCTTTTGCTTTGTTTCTGTTCCTAAAACAGTACATCTGTTTGCAGCCTGGGGCTCCTTGCAAAGGAAGGGCAGGACAAAAATTCAATAAGTAAATAAATAAATAAATTTGGGCCGCCATGCATGAGTGGGGGGGGGGCAACCTCCGTGAAATCCAAATCATTCCGAGATCTTATCAGCTGGGAGGACTCGTACGATTGCATCATTTGCAAAGGATGTAGGATTCATCTTTTCCTCGCCTGAAAACATGGCTTGCCTTGGTGCAGAATTTCCGCAGCAGGAAGGGAGGATTTAGCAGCAAGCACACAGAAGCCTGCCTATGTGTTTTGTTTTGTTTTTACTGTGAAACGTTGCACAGGACCAGACTGCTAATCGGGTTAACAAATGCACAGCGCTGCCTTTAAAGGCACCCTTGTTAAATGCCATTTCCGTTGTGCTTTTCTGAATGAGCTCTGGGCAAGGGGGGGGGGGGACAAAACCACTGGCACATTCATTGCCCTGATACCGGAACTCCAACGGAGTTTGGTGTGTATAAGGGACCCCCCCCCCTCCCACCTTTTGCTTTCGTTCTGGGAAAAGGAGAACCAGCAGGAATGAGGCCTCTAGGAAGCCTCCTTGATTGCTCATTTGGAAGAAAGTAGCGAGAAGGGGCTCAGCGCTGAAAGCCAGCCTGCAAAGCGACATTGTTCGAAACCCAGCGAGGAGCCCTTAAGCCCCTTAAGTGCCGAATATTGCGACTGAAAACTCTGTTTATGCAATAACGGGGCTGTCAGTGTTTACGCTGCCTCTCCCTATGCGTTTTTAGTCAATTCTGCGAGAGTTTGCCAACCACCCTAGCGCGTTGTTGTGAAACACAGCATCTAGAGTCACACGGCACATTTGGAATTTGGCTTTTCACCGCTGTGTAGGTTAGGTGGGGGAAAGAGTGTGCAGAAATCGAGAAGCTGGTGGGAACATCTGTCAGGCGAGGGCGTCCATCTCTCCTCTGCTTAGTCTCTGTGCTCCAAGGGAAGATTATGCATGCTATATTATTGCAGTGCATAGCAATTTTCCTTTTACATGGGATTTAAATGTGTGTGTGTGTGTGTGTGTGTGTTAAGGATTGAGAGGGAAAAGGAGAGAGAGAAAGAGCAGGCTGAAATTGCCAGTACAAGAACATCCTGATAGAAAGTTCAGCCCTAACATGCAGTAAACAACTAGGTAATGCTCTCTCCAGATTTCACAATGTAAAGGCGACCTTGGTCTGGCTGCGCATCTTCATGCAGAAGCAAAGAAAGGGCAGAATTGGGTGCCAAATTCAGCATCCAGAAATACTGCCCAGCATCTCTGCTTCCCAGTAGCTGACCAGATGCTCTCAGAAATGCCATAAATGGCAGGAAGGATGGAGATAGCAATCCCCAGCATGCATGGGCCGCTTTCAAGTACAGGAGTTCCCCTCTCCCTTCTCACCGATAAGAACTAATGAGCATTTGGTAGATCTATAGTCCTTTTATTGCAGCATTATGTTGCAAGCACAAACAGGCAAACCTCTGCAAGGATATCCGTTGCCTACTCTGACTCCTCCCCCTGACTTCCTCAGCAAGAAGCGCACAGCGGGAGGTCCCGTCCCCCCAGCCCGTGTCTCCTTTTTTCTCTGACACACTTGGACCTCTGAGTTCGGGGGGAGGGGTCCCCCCCCCACTCTCAACTGATGTATTGCCCAGCTGCTCCCTCCCTTCTGGTTGCTTAGCTCCTATCTCATAGCTGTCTAGCTCCTCTCTAAACTAAGCAGCTTCTATGTCTGCTTATCTCTCTGATTCTGGAAATGCTGGAAATGGGGGGGGGGCAGGAATACTCCCCCTCCTCTTCTGTTAGGAGCTGATCTCCCTGCAATTGCATTCCCCAGTCTTCCGATCCAGACCAGCCCCTGACAGCCTCAGAGGCATAGTATATAGTATAGAGGTTCTCCTTTTTTGATTTAATTGCTGTTTCCAGAGGAGGAGAATAAAGACAGAAAGGAGTCTGGAGGCTAAAACTTATGGGGAAAGAGCATGGGAACGATTGTGGAATATGGATATAAAATTTACAGCACATTATGGTCTAAGAGAAAATGATATGAAAATGATATATTGATGGTATCTAAGAATTGATGCTTTTGAATTATGGTGCTGGAGGAGACTCTTGAGAGTCCCATGGACTGCAAGAAGATCAAACGCATCCATTCTGGAGGAAATCAGCTCACTGGAAGGACAGATCCTGAAGCTGACGCTCCAATACTTTGGCCACCTCATGAGAAGAGAAGACTCCCTGGAAAAGACCCTGATGTTGGGAAAGATGGAGGGCACAAGGAGAAGCGGACGACAGAGGGTGAGATGGTTGGACAGTGTTCTCGAAGCTACCAGCCTGAGTTTGACCAAACTGCAGGAGGAAGTGGAAGACAGGAGTGCCTGGCATGCTCTGGTCCACGGGATCATGAAGAGTCGAACATGACTAAACAACTAAACAACAACATCATCATCATCATCATCGAGTAAATTGGCAAAACTGTATAAATCTAAATCAAATAAGTGTTGGGAGTGTAAAGAGAAAGAAGGTTCTTTTTGTCATATTTGGTGGTCTTGTAGTAAGGTTAAAGCTTACTGGGAAATGATATATAACGAATTGAAAAGGATGTTTAAAATAACGTGTTTTTTTAAAAAAGCGAGAAACTTTTCTTTTGGGAATTATAGGGACAGAACTATCAAACCTGTACAGAAATGTATTCATGGATGCCAACACAGTGGCAAGAATGTTACTCACCCCAAAACCGAAAGAAGTAGAAGTCCCAGAAAAGGAAGAATAGATACAAAAACTTACAGGATATGCAGAAATGGCAAAACTTACCGGAAGAATAAGAAATCAAGATAACAAACTTTTAATAAAAGAATGGAAATGGTTTGTTGAATATTTACAGATAAATTGTAAACAGATAAGGACATTGGCAGGATTATTGTAATAACCTGCAGTTTCGTAAGAGTGTATATTTCAAGTAGACAAATAAATTAACAAATTAAGTTAATTTGGATATGCAGAAGATATTAAAAATACATTTAAGGAACCGCAGAAAGAGGGGGATGGAAGTTGAGTTTTGAAATGTTAAAAAGATTGTAAAATTAGTGAAATGTATAAACCTGAAAATCATAAATAAAAAATCCCCCCCCCCCAAAAAAAAACCCCACACAACAACTTATGAGGAAAGTTTGAGGGCATTTGTAGTCTCAGGGAAAAGGAAATAAAGAGGTGAGATGAGAAGCATCTTCAAATGTTTAAAGGACTGTCACACAGATGGGGTCATAGTTCAGTGGCTTAACACCTGCCCTGCATGCAGAAAGCCCAGCTTTGATCCTGGTGATGTGAGAAAGGCTTTGTGCTGGCTATCAGGCAATAGCTTGTTCCATTTGCCTTGCTCCACCCTCCAGCACAGTGGCATAGCGTGGGTTGCAAGTACCCAGGGCTGCGCAGAGGGATGGGGTGGGTGGGTGAGAGGGAGGGAGTTAAACAGGCCTAGCAGCATCTGTGTCACCCAGGAAATTGGAGCCACAGAGATAAGAAAAGAAGAGTCATTCCATTGTCTGGAGACAAACGGCCTCGGTCCAGTATACCTGAAGGAGCGTCTCCACCTCTATCGTTCTGCCCGGACACCGAGGTCCAGCTCTGAGGACCTTCTGGCAGTTCCCTCGCTGCGAGAAGCCAAGTTACAGGGAACCAGGCAGGGGGCCTTCTCGGTAGTGGCACCCGACCTGTGGAACGCCCTCCCACCAGATGTCAAAGAGAAAAATAACTACCAAACTTTTAGAAGACATCTGAAGGCAGCCCTGTTTAGAGAAGCTTTAAATGTTTAATAGGTCATTGTATTTTAGTGTTTTGTTGGAAGCCGCCCAGAGTGGCTGGGGAAACCCAGCCAGATGGGCGGGATATAAATAATAAATTTTATTATTATTATCATCATCATCATCATCATCATCATCATCATCATCATCATCACTTCCTGGTTCACATGAAGAAGCCATTTTCAATGGAGAGCAACAATGGAAGTGCACAGCAGTAATGGGGCAGCATCAGGTGTTGAAATTTTGCACCCCTAACAATTTTGTGCCGGGGGCAACTTCGCTTGTGCCCCCACCCCCCATGCTACACCACTGCTCCAGCACTAGGAATCTTCATAAAGGAGTTCTTGCATTATGTGTATTTTAATGAATTGAATCAAGTGGGAGGTTATGAGTCATGGGGTTGAGGAGAGTGTGTGCACGAATGCAACAGTGCTTCGTTTATTTTCTGGTCGCTATTTTGTTAACAAAGCTAATATTGTTTTACAGATTGTTAATGCTGTTGTGCTTTGTGAATCCCACAACGCGATTGTGCTGTTTTGCTTATTTTCCTAGTCGTTTCGTTAATAGTGTTTTATGGAGTGCCATTGTTTTAATGGTGATCTGTTAATGTTCTGTACCATTTGTTGCATCTGTGATGCTCTGTTCTTGCTGTTTATTGTTTAGAAGATGCTTTGCGATTTGTGTGAAAGAAAAGCGGACTGTAATCCATTAAATCCCTGGCAACTCCAGGTAAGCATAGGAGAAAACTCAGCTTGAGATTCTGGAGAGCTTCTGCCAGCAACGTAGGCCATGCTGAACTTGATTGACCAATTGTCTGACTCAATATAAAACAGCAGCCAATGTTCCTGGGAAATGATGAAGTAGATTTGTGCTGTGTTGCTTCAGAGGGGAGGACCTGAACCAACAGGTTTAAATGACAAGAAAGGGAGTTTCGAATGAGCACGAGGGAGAACTTCCTGGCGATATCTGTAATGTATGCACAATTATTTAAATAAGGGCCTTTTCAGAGAACCAGCTATGGCCCGGGCAAGCAGCTCCTGTAGAGCTCGCTCAGAGGTGTGGCCTGGCTGGAGGAGTTTGGTTTCTACTGTACACAGGCTCCAAGCAGGAAACTCTCGATCTCAGGGTCATGGGTTCGAGACACACGAAGGGCATAAAGATTCCCACATTGCAGGGGGTTGGACTAGATCTCTCATGGTCCCTGTTGAACTCTTCAGTTCTACAATCGGGAATGAAGCTTGATTTCCCATCAGCTCATAAGCATGTTCATACATAAACAGCAGAAGACAAGATGGTATGTGTGGCGTTTGCCCTCCTAGGTGTGTGACATGGCATAGTGGTTAAGAGCGGTGGACTCGTAATCTGGTGAACCGGGTTCGCATCTCCGCTCCTCCACATGCAGCTGCTGGGTGACCTTGGGCCAGTCACACTTCTCTGAAGTCTCTCAGCCCCACTCACCTCACAGAGTGTTTGTTGTGGGGGAGGAAGGGAAAGGAGAATGTTAGTGCTTTGAGACTCCTTAAGGTAGTGATAAAGCGGGATATCATATCCAAACTGTATTCATAAGGAAAGGGTTAACTAATTGTAACCAATGGGAACCCAAGGGGCAGAGTTAACTGTGTACAGTGGTACCTCGGGATGCGAACGGGATCCGTTCCAGAGCCCCGTTCGCATCCTGAATGGAACATAAGATGCAACAGCGCATCTGCGCGTGCGCGGGTCGCACTTTGCCGCTTCTGTGCATGTGCGTGACGTCATTTTGAGTGTCTGCACATGTGCAAGTGGTGAAACCCAGAAGTAACGCACTCCGTTACTTCCGGGTTGCCGCGGAGCGCAACCCGAAAGCGCCCAACCTGAAGCACATTCAACTTGAGGTATGACTGTATAAGGTTTAAGCACAGAGGGGTTTGGGGGGGAGTTAGAGTTAGGGTGGGACACGGGTGGCACTGTGGGTTAAACCACAGAGCCTAGGACTTTCCAATCAGAAGGTCGACGGTTTGAATCCCCACGACGGGGTGAGCTCCCGTTGCTTGGCCCCTGCTCCTGCCAACATGGCAGTTCGAAAGCACGTCAAAGTGCAAGTAGATAAATAGGTACCGCTCCAGCGGGAAGGTAAACGGCGTTTCCATGCACTGCTCTGATTCGCCAGAAGCACCTTAGTCATGCTGGCCACATGACCCGGAAGCTGTACGCCGGCTCCCTCGGCCAATAAAGCAAGATGAGCGCTGCAACCCCAGAGTCGGCCACGACTGGACCTAATGGTCAGGGGTCCCTTTACCTTTAACTAGAGTTAGGGTGGTTGAGAAGACAGTCTGGAGTTATAAGAGACAGAGAGGATAAGTCTGTAGGTTGGGCTAGTCTGGTGTGAGAGAGTGAGAGAATCTGTTAAGAGGAGTCAGTCAAACAGTTGAGATAATCAGTCAGAAGGTATTAGGAAGGTATAGGCCGGTAAAAAAACTAAAGTTAAGATACTGACAGGAATATTATGAGAAACCATAAACTTGTTAATGTTTGTAAAATAAACTTGGGGGGTTTTTTGGTTCACTTTTAACAACTCTCTGGACTCAGTGTTTTACCAGAGAGTAACGGGTTGGTGGCAGCGGGGAAGCGAGCACAGTGGTGGCACAGGGATCAATAGACCGTTAAATGTCCGGGGACCCTGTGTGATTGCCACAGTATGAAACGTCTGGCTATGGGGAAAACCACCTTGGAAACTCATTCATTTGAAGTTTTTAAGCAGAGCCCTGCTTAAAATCCTATCACCAATTTTCTGCATCGGTGAGAGGTTGGGCTAGTTGACCCTGAAATACTTTCAAAATTTACGGTCCTATAATAGACTTATCCATTCCATATTTCAAGTAACCTATGCTAGTGGGCAGTTAAAAAAAAAAGTCTGAAAAACACGAACATTAAATAAATATCAGTATGTCTCATTAACTTGTTGGCACAGGATAAGAAGAAAGAATGTACACATCAGGCCAATTTAAAAACCATTAAGATTCTTAATCTTAAGATTCTCCTTCTGTGCTGAAAGCAAGACAACATTGCGAGTGAAATCCTTGTGTATTTGTGCTGCTAAACTTTATGCACACACACACACACACACACACCCCACATGAATAAAGCAGACATCTAAATGCTTGAAGATTAGATACATTTCATTCCGAGTAACTATGTCGAAATTCCTGCTGTTTCCTTTGGCTCTCGCCTTTTCCGCTTCTGTTCCCGAACTATTATGCAGCGCTGTTCTGCACAGTTGGACAGCTGCTACAGTCTGGTGACATTGGTGAGGGCATGTACGCCTTTGCAAAGCAGGGGAGCCTCAGAGCATGTCCTGTACGAGCCACAGAACAAACAGCCAGTTTGTCCTCCCTTCTAAAGGGCACGCAGAGCTATTTTTTTTTAAGCTTGAGACAAAATACCCAAAATATAACGGCACCTTCCCACTACCCTCGCACTGGGTCTTAGTGCTCTGGATTTTAGTAGTGCAATAAACTATAAGGGGAGCCAATGGCCCATCTGAGTCCAGCATCCTGTTCTCACAGTGGCCAGCCTGTGGGAAACCCGCAATCAGGATTCGAACACAGCACCCCTCTCCCCTCCTGCGGTTTCCAGCAGCTGGTATTCAGAACCATTGCTGTCTCCAGCTGTAGCAGCAGAGCAGAGCCATCATGGACAATAGTCATCAATAGACCTGTCCTTCGTGCATTTCGTAGAATCACAGAATTGCAGAGTTGGAAGGGACCCCGAGGGTCATCTAGTCCAACCCCCTGCAATGCAGGAATCTCAGCTAAAGCATCCAGGACAGATGGCCATCCAACCTTGGCTTTAAAAACTCTCCAGCGAAGGAGAGACCACAACGTCCGAAGCGTTGACAGTTCCACTATCGAACAGATCTTACTGCCGAGAAAGTTCTTCCTGATGTTGAGTCAGAATCTCCTTTATTAAACTGTTTTGGAAATGGTAGTAAGGGGAATCAGGTCCCCTAACAACGCTCAGCACCCAACTGCAGTTGGCGCTGTGGTCTAAACCACAGAGCCTAGGGCTTGCCGATCGGAAGGTTGGCGGTTCGAATCCCTGCGACAGGGTGAGCTCCCGTTGCTCGGTCCCAGCTCCTGCCAACCTAGCAGTTCGAAAGCACATCCAAGTACAAGTAGATAAATAGGTACCGCTCCGGTGGGATGGTAAACAGCATTTCCGTGCACTGCTCTGGTTTGCCAGAAGCGGTTTAGTCATGCTGGCCACATGACCCGGAAGCTGTACGCTGGATCCCTTGGTGATTAAAACGAGATGAGCGCCGCAACCCCAGAGTCGTCCGCGACTCGACCTAATGGTCAGGGGTACCTTTACCTTTATGCCTGTTTGAAGTGCTTTTTGGTTCAGGATATGGCCTTAGTAGGGAACAGTTAGTCAAATATGTCAACTTCAAGGGGCCTACTCTAACTACCACCCTGTGAGTTGCACCCAGCTAAGTCCTATACAGTGGTACCTTAGTTCTCGAACTTAATCCATTCTGGGAGTCCATTAGAAAACCAAGGCGCGGCTTCCGATTGGCTGCAGAAGCTTCCTGCACTCAATCGGAAGCCGCGTCGGATGTTCGTCTTCCAAAAAACGTTCGCAAACCTCAACACTTACTTCCGGGTTTATGGCGTTCGGGAGCCGATTTGATCGACAACTAAGCCGTTCGGGAACCAAGGTACCACTGTACAGAGAGGGTAGACCCACTGAAATGCATGGACCCAAGTTAGTCATGTTCATTAATTTCTGTGGGTTGGGCTCTGAGTAGAACTAACATTGGCCACAACCCAAGATCTTCTTTTAAGTGATCTTTCTGTTTTCTTTATGGAATTATTGCAACCGGATCTCCCTTACCAAACACAGAGGGCCAGGAAGATAATAAAATAAATCAACAGGTGACACGCAGAAATTAACCTTTGAGAAAATGACATGTAGGAGCACGTGAAGAAGAGGAGGAATGGTGGTGGAGGGGAGCTACTCTGTGCAATGGAAACAAAGCAAAAAGGAGCCATTGGCTGGGGGGGGGGGAGACACTTAGCTAATAAGTATCCTAGCATTCCTTTCCTGCTACAAATCAAAGCTGCATTGCAGGACTGCTTGGCTGGTGGAAAATATTAACCGGCAGAAAATCGCCACGCTTTTAACTAAAATGTTGCCAGGCACAGATTAAGGAACAATGGGGAGGAAGGAGGCTTTCTAACCCTGCCAGATGCTAGTAAATTCTGAAAGAAACGAAGAAAGGGGAGGGGGAAAAAACCTAACCACCATTCTGGAGTAATGTCATACCTCAGAGACACACGCAAGCACATGGTGGAACGTTAAGAGAGATCCGGTTACAACAAAGTATGTCCAATTGAGTTTTGCATTCCGCCCAGAGCAGGGAAGGGTTAACAGGAGAGGTTGCATGTTCACTTAGCAGTGGAGATTATGGAATGTTTATCCAGCATTCAGATTTCCTGTTTAAGTGTTTGGATTTCCTGAAATCTCTTCTATCAGCCCAAGGGGTGTCCAGTGAGTGGCCTCGCCACCCCACCCCCAGCCCCTTTCGGTAGACTTTCCTTCCTGCTGCCTTATTTGTGTCT
Organism: Podarcis muralis; assembly: GCF_964188315.1. Classification (NCBI taxonomy): domain Eukaryota; kingdom Metazoa; phylum Chordata; class Lepidosauria; order Squamata; family Lacertidae; genus Podarcis; species Podarcis muralis. The sequence goes on from NC_135662.1 coordinate 11,715,169, forward strand.
CCTTACCGGCCAGGACTTTTATATGGATGCAAGTCAAAAACTTTTAGGCTCCCAGAAAACATCTGTGGATCCCTGGACTTTGGATTTTCTTTCAGTTTGAACCAAGAAATCAAATATCAACCCCCAATTCCTGGGAGTTATCACTGGAGCAGTGTGGACCATTTTTCCCCTGTTCAGCTGCCCGTGGGAAAATAATTTTTAACCTTTAATATGGAATGATGGCCTACATTTTGGCGGGCACTTCTGGAATGGGAGATCACTGTGGACAAGTCTTGGTGAGTTATCAACACCGTCTTTAGGGATGCTAAGTCGAGAGACGGGAGTCCAACTTGTGTCTCTGCTCCTTATGTATGGATGTCTTAAATTTCAAATCACAGCGAAAGTGCTTGTTTTTGCTATGTTGATTGTCTCGTGTTTTAATTGTCTGCAAACGCTTGCTTTTCCTTGCGCAAAATAAATGGTGCTAAGCAATTACTTCTGCAACGTCAGGAAGGATCACTCTGCAAATTTCTACACTCGGCCCAGAAATCCTTACTCGCATTAACTTTTAAGAACTGCTCTTGTGAGCAAGTTTTTTACAGAGCTGGGCTTGCAAAGAAGCCACATGCTCAATCCCATTGTCTTGATACTGGCAGAAAGTTAAGTTTTCACATTGAGTCTTACCCACCAGCAAAAAAAACAACACAAAAAACCTAAAACAAAAACACACACAACCTTCTTCAAATAACTATATCATTATGGATGGATGTGATTTGCATTCCTCACAGGCCTGTTGCAAATCAACTCCAGTTCAGTTTTAAAATTTCTCCGTAATGTGCATGCCCCATTTATTTCTGTTGTCTTTTCAAATATTTCAGCGCTAAAAGGGGGGACTTGGATCAAATGCAAGAAGGGGCCGTGAAGGGGCCAGGGTTAGCCACAGACATCCTTGCTGAAAAATTAGACAGTAATAAAAGTGTGAATATAAAAATTAGCTCTTTGGCTAACGGCTCAAAATTGTATCTGAATGTTCGGGTGGGAGTACTCTTTCCATGTAGTGTGTGTGTTTTTATAGGATCATTATGAAAAGGATTGGATGGTCTCCCTCTGTGCTGAAAGGGGGTTCTTAGGTCTAATCCTGTGTATATATCATCTATTGTTACCTGCAACAAGATCAGACCCTAATTATGCAATATTTCACATCATGGACTTATGTTTAAAATGATATTTTCAACAGTAATCCTGGGAATACTCATTTTTTTTAATTTCTATTTTTATGGAATTTCCATTGTCCGTGGATCAAAAGGGGCCATCTGGTAAAGGGTGGGTTATAAATTTTGCAAATAAATAGATGCAAAGCATGTGGTGCCAAGAATGTGCATTTGGTATAGAGATAACTTTCTTCCACTGACTACCAAGTAATGGTGGTTTGAATCCCCATGACGGGTTGAGCTCCCGTTGCTCGGTCCCTGCTCCTGCCAACCTAGCAATTCGAAAGCACGTTAAAGTGCAAGTAGATAAATAGGTACCGCTCCAGCGGGAAGCTAAACGGCGTTTCCGTGCGCTGCTCTGGTTCGCCAGAAGTGGCTTATGCTGGCCACATGACCCGGAAGCTGTACACCGGCTCCCTCGGCCAATAAAGCGAGATGAGCGCCGCAACCCCAGAGTCGGCCACGACTGGACCTAATGGTCAGGGGTCCCTTTACCTTTTTACTTACAATATTGCATCGGTTCACAGCAACAGTAGCAGTAAAAACTACGCAGGCAAAATATTTACATTTACAGTATAACCACCTTCAGGCATTTGCCGGGATCTAGAGCAAGCAGAGAAATGTCTAAATCCATCACTGGTTGAATCACAGGAAAGGAGGGGAAATGACATCACACAGAGCCCTCTCTACCAATTGTATTTCTATGGTCTGAGTATCTGCCTATCAGCAATATATCTCTGTGGACTTAGCCCCTTCTCATGCTAACTAGGAAGAATAGGCATTTGTTAGGTCTCCCTCATTCTCGCTGCTCAGGTCCAGATTCCCACAGGCTCCTGGTTGGCCACTGTGAGAACAGAATGCTGGACTAGATGGGCCATTGGCCGGCAGCCTCTTCTTACGTTTTTATCAGCTACGGCCCTTCAGGAATGTTGGGGGCAGTGGTTAAGGGACAGGATGCCTAAACAGAAAGGGACAGTATAGTTGAAGAGTAAACAAACTTGATTTAAGGTACCTGGGAGATGCATGGAGGAACGTAGGAAGCTGCTTTTGGTCAGGTAAAAGAGTTTCTCTCTCTAGCCCAGTATTGTTTGTGGCCTGGGGAGGGAGAAAGTGCCAAGCAGAGCCCCCCAGGGCCTGTTAAAAGGCACTGGAGGGCCACATTCATTAACCAGATGTCCGGTTTGCCCAGGGCCGGATTTAGGTTTGATGAGGCCTTAAGCTACTGAAGGTAATGGGGCCCTTTATATGTCCAGCTGTCCTTTGTCAGCAACAAATTGCCGCTGTTTTTTGTGTTGAATATATGCTATATGGTAATTTATGGACCTGATAGGTATCTAAAGCCATTTGCACATAACATATAGGAGCCTACACAACACAAAACACTGTTGCTGTGTGTAGGTTTTATTTTTATTTTTTTATGATATATTTTGGAAATGTACATCCAGGTGGTTTTTTCCTTTTAATTTTTTTTGGGTGGGGGGGGCAAGAGAGTGGGGCCCTAAGCTATAGCTCGTTTAGCTTATACATAAATCTGGCACTGGGTTTGCCACTGCCACTATAGATCGTGACGTGTCTTCTGTACCTTTAAGTTTGGCATAGAAAGGGCACATGGCCTATGCAGAATTAGATAGTCTCAAAGATAAGCCAAAACATGAGTTCATTGATAATTGGGAGCCTCTAAAGAGATATTTAGGGACGCGGGTGGCGCTGTGGGTTAAACCACAGAGACCAAGACTTGCCGATCAGAAGGTCAGCGGTTCGAATCCCCGGGATGGGGTGAGCTCCCATTGCTCGGTCCCTGCTCCTGCCAACCTAGCAACCTGACCCGGAAGCTGTACGGCGGCTCCCTCGGCCAGTAAAGCGAGATGAGCGCCGCAACCCCAGAGTCGGCCACAACTGGACCTAATGGTCAGGGGTCCCTTTACCCTTTACCTTTAAAGAGATATTTAAAAAATAAGTGTTGCAATTTGAATTTGGTCGCAGCATTTGAGTAAGCTCTGTAAATAATTAAAGATATAAGGGTAAGAATAGACATGTCTACACAGATGTTTATTACTAATACGTTGATAATTGAAGGCACTAGGTTTATTAGAGTTAAAGGATGTTGAAAAGGACGGGAAGTCAAACTATGTAACAAACTTATGATTTGAAGACTTACATTTCTTTGAGTTTTATCTTGATAATTTGGATATATAGATACAGTGGACTCTTGGGCTGCGAACATGATCCATGCGGGATGCATGTTCGCAACCCACAGCGTTCGCAACCCGCAGTGGTGCATCTGCAAAGCGCGATTTAGCACTTCTGCGCATGCGCGGCCGCTGAAACCCGGACGTAACCCATTCCAGCACTTCCAGGTTTCGGTGGGTGTGTAACCCAAAAAAACAGGATTGTTTACCTCCTGTCTGGCAAGTTACCTGTTAATGTTTACTGGATTGATACCCTGGGGAGCCTGGCCAATCTTTTGTAATGATAAGTACTTAGTTCCTGAGCCAGGTCACAGGCTCACCCTATTCATACACAGACATACCCTTAAGACAGGACTTGTGAAGGAGAAGACAATGGGGAGGCTCCTCCATCTGACCTTGTAGAGAAAACACCTGGTCAGCCTGGGAGTCAAAATGGCTCCATGGCTGCTCTCCTGTGCAGCTTCAGACATGTGGCCTATATATCTATGTACGTTTTTGCTTGGTACATTTATGAACCTTTATTATATACATCAGACCTTAATTTATTTATTTCAATGATATGTCTTGGGTGTATGGATGCAATTATGACAAATAAAGCATAAAGGGGGGGGGCACATGGCCAACTTGGCTTAGTGCAGCAGTATAACCTGGCAGGCCTAAGCAGGCAATGGATGCTGCATGCCGTATATTTGATTGAACCAGCCTGTTCCCTGGCAGAAGGTTTCTAGGGTGTGTGTGTCTGTTTTCCCCTGGGAGGGAGTTTACTAAGTGCTACCATCTCCATGTGTTAGCCCTGATCCCATATCGCCCATACTAATTTTTCAGGAGGGACAAGTGGATGATTCTCCAATGTCCTCAAAAAATAGCTTTAACAAAGCAGGTCATCTGAATGCGGTTGCTTGCTGTGAGTTTGGCATATGGCGTTTGGGGGCAGCACAAATGGGAAAGGGGGGGGGAAAGAGCGTGGCTTGCAGTATAAGTTGTTTTCCTTTCCCCGAAACTTGTGACTGTGCCATTTTTATAGCAGGAAGGGAGGAGAGAGAGCAGCCAGCGCTGTAGATATGGAAAAGGGAGGCTCGTTTTTGAAATGGGGCTACTGGAGCGTAAGCTGACACATGGAACTTTGTTTCGGTGTTCAGCCCTGGTAAAACTCTGCAGAATGTCCGTTCCTCATGCCTCAGCAAGAGCCCATTTACACAATATGCTGCACAGCTTCCAACATTTCTCCGGTGAAAATAGGAATGTCGTATTTAATAATAATAAATAACAACAACAACAACAATAGGTAAAGGGACCCCTGACCATTAGGTCCAGTCGCGGATGACTCTGGGGTTGCAGAGCCACCCCACAGCGCCACCCGCGTCCCTATTAATAATAATAGCAGTGTTTTATTCTGCGGGTACTCAAGGATACGCAATGCTGACACCTCTCTTTTGCTGCTGTTAAAAAGTGTGGCACTTATTGTAACAACTCCATGTGCTCTAGAAAAACACACACACTGAGTAATAGCAACTTTATTATTTGTAGCCCACTCATCGGACTGGGTTCCCCAGCCACTCTGGGCAGCTTCCAACATATACGTATAAAAACATAATAAAACATTAAATTTTTAAAAAAACCTTCCCTATACAGGGTTGCCTTCAGATGCCTTCTAAAGGTTGTATAGTTACTTATCTCCTTGGCTCGAGGGTTACATAACCCTCCAATGTTTTTCCGATGAAAATAAGGATGTCCTACACAGGTGGCACTGTGGGTTAAACCACAGAGCCTAGGACTTGCCGATCAGAAGGTCAGCGGTTCGAATCCCCGCGATGGGGTGAGCTCCCATTGCTTGGTCCCTGCTCCTGCCAACCTAGCAGTTCGAAAGCACGTCAAAGTGCAAGTAGATAAATAGGTACCACTCCAGCGGGAAGGTAAACAGCATTTCCGTGCGCTGCTCTGGTTCACCAGAAGCGGCTTAGTCATGCTGGCCACATGACCTGGAATCTGTGCACCGGCTCCCTTGGCCAATAAAGCGAGATGAGCACCGCAACCCCAGAGTTGGTCACGACTGGACCTAATGGTCAGGGGTCCCTTTACCTTTAAGGAAAAGTGGGACGTTCCATGATCAAATCAGAAACAGGGACGACTTCTGTAAATCCGGGACTGTCCCTGGAAAATAGGGACACTTGGAGGGTCTGTATGCTCTCCCACCACCCAGCACCCCAAATTACGGATTCAGACACAAGAAAAAATATGACACCTGCAAGCATGGCTTTATAATACATCTTTCAGAGGTGCAAGAGCAGCAGCAGAAGGTCCCCGGTTTGATTTCTGGCATCGCTAGTTAGGACCAGGAGAAGACCCTGTCTGAAACCTTGGAGAGAGCTGCTCCAGTCAGTGTAGACAATATTGAACTAGCTGGACAAACGGTCCGACTCAACATGAGGCAGCTTCCTAGATCACTGTGCATTATAGGGATGGAGGACAGTTTCGTTTGGCCCACAAATTCACTGCCAGTTCGCTCTTCTCAGACTTGCGAGTGGAACAGGGCACAGTTAATCTGAATTTTCCAATGCAGTTTCGGTTCAGAAGAAGGGAAAGCTCTCCCAGGGCAGCTTGCATAAAATAAACATAGCACTGCAATATACCATTCCACTAAACAATAATTCAAAGCAGCAGTTAAAATCGCAGCCATGTGTAAACAGCCTCTCAAAATTATTCAGAGAAACCAGGGGCAGGGCAAGGGGACTGTTCCAGTGAATTTCTACAAAGTTAGCCCACAGTTTCTCATAGGTGAGTCTCTGTAACAGCAGTGGCTTCTTTCTTCCCCTCCCAAGGAACCACAGGCCCACTCCTGCAAATTTGGTGTGGGGATGCTCCCCTAGCTTTCCCCCTAAATATTTTTATACCTCTGCAAACCTTGGCATTCCCTCAAACCTGCTGTTGATACCCTCTTGTACCTTCAGTAGAGAAGTTACCTGAGGCTCCAGGTGAATGGTATCTTTTAAAGATCTTTTTAAATCTATGTGAGCAGAGAAAGTCAACCCGCTCCTTTCTTGTAACTTGATTGGGAGTATGTGGGGCATAGGCCTAATTTGGCAGCCCTCTCCTTGTCTTCCATCTTCTATGGGCTTAGTTGTTAATTCCTACTGGAAGGAGCCCCATTTGGAAGTTGTTGTTTAGTTGTTTAGTCGTGTCCGACTCTTAACCGTGGCAATTTTCCCTTTTGCACTGGGGATGTTCACCTATGTGAGCAGACAAGTCCCATGGTCAATGCCAAGGTCATCGTCTTCTTCTTCTTCTTCTTCTTCTTGTTTAGTCATTTAGTCATGTCTGACTCTTCGTGACCCCATGAACCAGGAGCACACCAGGCCCTCCTGTCTTCCACTGCCTCCCACAGTTTGGTCAGACTCATGCTGGTAGCTTCGAGAACACTGTCCAACCATCTCGTCCTCTGTTGTCCCCTTCTCCTTGTGCCCTCCATCTTTCCCAACATCAGGGTCTTTTCCAGGGAGTCTTCTCTTCTCATGAGGTGGCCAAAGTACTGGAGCCTCAGCTTCAGGATCTGTCCTTCCAGTGAGCACTCAGGGCTGATTTCCTTAAGAATGGATAGGTTTGATCTTCTTGCAGTCCATGGGACTCTCAAGAGTCTCCTCCAGCACCATAATTCAAAAGCATCAATTTTTCAGTGATCAGCCTTCTTTATGGTCCAGCTCTCACTTCCATACATCACTACTGGGAAAACCATAGCTTTAACTATACGGACCTTTGTTGGCAAGGTGATGTCTCTGCTTTATAAGATGCTGTCTAGGTTTGTCATTGCCTCTTTAGCAGCCTCTAAATTCACTCTTCAAACCAAGGACCAAATGAAGATTTCACAGCAATCGAGAACAACAGCCAAGCTCTTTTCGGGTGCGCAGACTGAAGATTTGGTCCAAATGATAAAGAGGAGCATCTTTTTGCCAGGAGGTTGCTGTGGAATGCGCTCGGTTTCCTGCATCTGCATTTTGCCAACACAAAGAAAAGCTTTTCCTGTCCAGGGAGCTGCTCAGTCTGCAAACACTTAAAAGTCAACTTCTTGGGAGTGACTTTCCCACATCTTGGAAAAGACTGGCGGTTAGCTCCCAATTCAATTCCTACTGGTGGTATGTGCATGTGTCGCAGTTACAATAAATCTCCTTTAGCAAAGAGCAAGAGAAATGTGTTTTTCCCCCCTTCCAGTTGCCAGTGGTAGCACTCCAATAATACGGTGGAGGAGCCAGCTTATGTTGCATCCTGTTCCTAGAAAAACAAGGGCATTCCTTTACAGCAGACTTGTAAATAGTCACTTACATAAGAGGAGCTCTGCTGGAGGCCACAGTGCCTTATAAGAAATCTACAGCGGTTGGGACAAATGCCACTGAGGCCAGAGACATAAGTAGGTGGAACCACAGATATCTGTCTGACCTTTTACAGTAGACAAGAGAAAAGCCAGAGATTTCTACACACCCCTCTCTGCATCCAGGTAAGAGCCACGGATCATAGAATCATAGAGTTCTGGAGATGGAAGGGACCCCAAGAGTCCAACTCTCTGCAATGCAGGAATCTCAGCTAAAGCATCCCTGAAAGATGGCCATCCAACCTCTGTTTAAAAACAAGGAAACCTGGGAAGCTGTCTTAGAATCATAGAATTGTAGAGTTGGAAGGGGCGCTGAGGGTCATCTAGTCCAACCCCCTTTAGTGCAGGAATCTCAGCTAAAGCACCCATGACAGATTCAACCTCTGCTTAAAAACCTCCAAGGAAGGCGAGTCCACCACCTCCCGAGGGAGTCCGTTCCACTGTTGAACAGCTCTTACTGTCAGAAAGTTCTTCCTGATGTTTAGTCGGAATCTCCTTTCTTGCAACTTGAAGTCATGGGTTCGAGTCCTACCCTCCAGAGCAGGAGAAAACAAGCTAGCTCCATCTTCCATGTGGCAGCCCTTGAGATATTTGAAGATGGCTATCCTCAGACCGTTGCTTGGTCCCAGCGCCTGCCAACCTAGCAGTTCGAAAGCACCCCCGGGTGCAAGTAGATAAATAGGGACCGCTTTCTAGCGGGAAGGTAAATGGCGTTTCCGTGTGTGGCTCTGGCTCGCCAGAGCAGCGATGTCACGCTGGCCACGTGACCCGGAAGTGTCTCCAGACAGCGCTGGCCCCCAGCCTCTTGAGTGAGATGGGCGCACAACCCCAGAGTCTGGCAAGACTGGCCCAAGGGCAGGGGTACCTTTACCTTTACCTTTATCCTCAGTCTTCTCTTTTCCAGGCTAAACATACCCAGCTCCTTCAACCATTCCTCATCAGGCTTGGCTTCCAGACCCTTGATCATCTTGGTTGCCCTCCTCAGCATGGGCTTTCACGTCGTACGCTGCTTAGAGGTTTTAAAAAAATATCAAGTGCTTTCAAAATGTTTTAAACAAACTAGCTGTCCAGTGAAAGGTGGGGTGTGAAAAATAAAAAGGCCTGATTTTTGGGGGAGGAGGGCTCTGCTTAGTTTCCAACGTTTCCACCCCAGTTGCTCCCTAGGAGATTTTCTGCAATGCTCCTGCAATGCTACCACATCACTGCTGTCTAAAGCAGCTGTAGAGTGACAACAGCAGGACAAAAAACAAAACCAGAACCTAAACAACCCCCTGAACATTTATGGTATGAGAAGTGAGCAGATTTCATCAGGAAGTTACAGGATATGCATCAATGGGAAATGAAATATGGCATCCTCAAAACATTTGCAGGTACAAAAAGTGATATTGAATATGCACATTTGGAGGGGAGCCTTCCCGGGTGGCCTCGCTATAGGGAAACTATTCATGGCTACAGCATCAGCACTGCATTTTCCTATGTGTGGCGAGTCATGCATGCTTCCTGTTTCTTGTTTCTGGAATTAACGCCGGAAAAGAGAGAAGGAAGGCCTTGGCAATCTCCAAAACTAGGCATTAGATCTCCAGAGCTGAGCAAAATCAAGAGAAACAGCAGCGGGGGACGGGGACGATGAAGGGAAAGCGATCGACACCCATCCCCTGAAATGTTGTTTGTTAATCCAAATTTGGTGTTTGCTTTTTAGACTTTGGGGTTTTCATTTTGAGTTCATATGAGAGAGACAGAGACTTGTCAAAGGCATGCATATTCCCATGGCCCTAAAATTTGATGCGGGAGACTAATGATTTTCTCCCCGCCCACAACCACATTCCTTTGCAAGATGGCTGTCTGAAAAATTTGAAGCAGGCCTCTCAAGAAGAGATTCCACAAGCTTGAAATCTGAAATATCTGCCCAGCCCTGACTTAATCTCCCCTTCAACGCTGAATTACCTGCAAGGATTCATTGCACTCATACAGGAAAGAACACAAATGTGACAAGGGAAGAGAAAAAGAGCAAACTCTGTTCTGCCACATTTCCTCGCGTACGGTGTAACTTGGAGAGGAAATACCAAAATACCACCAGAAAGCTTATTCCCACAGTGCATTCAGCCTAATCGAAACCAGAAGCACTCAGCGTTGTCCCTGTACAAAGGCTACTCTTGCCAGACTTCCAGATCAAAGAGACTCTGAAGAACCCCAGATATTCAGCATCCCTCCAGAATGACCCTCTGATTCCTCGAGAAGGCCATCTTTTGCTAGCAAATAGTGGTTGTCCAAGGAACATTACAATCCCATGGAACGGATGCTGGAATTCCACAATGCCTCATTATGCTATGCTATGTTATATTAATTGCCACTGCTAATAGACAGCATCTTAAAAAGCAGAGACATCACCGTGCCAACAAAGGTCCGTATAGTTAAAGCTATGGTTTTCCCAGTAGTGATGTATGGAAGTGAGAGCTGGACCATAAAGAAGGCTGATCGCTGAAGAATTGATGCTTTTGAATTATGCTGCTGGAGGAGACTCTTGAGAGTCCCGTGGACTGCAAGAAGATCAAACCTAGAGTGGCTAGAGATATATTTTTCTCTGGCTGCCCAGCCCAGCAGAGAGCCAAGCCCATACCTTCCAACATTCCACGGATGAAAATCGGGACGCGAGAGTGCGGCACCAAAAAGGTGTGTCTTTCAGTGCTACGCTCTCACCCAAGTCAGCTGGCTCATGTGAGAGTGCAACACCATTACAAGCTCCAGGGTCATCTGCAAGTGCTGATTCATCCTGGAGCATTTGGGGATCAAATCAGAAACCAGGACAGCAGCAGCAACAACAACAACAACAACAACAACTTATTATTTATACCCCGCACATCTGGCTGGGTTTCCCCAGCCACTCTGGGCAGCTCCCAACAGAATATTAGAAAGACGATAAAAGATCAAACGTTAAAAACTTCCCTAAACAGGGCTGTTTTCAGATGTCTTCTAAAAGTCAGGTAGTTGTGTATTTCCTTGACATCTGATGGGAGGGAGTTCCACAGGATGGGCGCCACCACCGAGAAGGCCCTCTGCCTGGTTCCCTGTAACTTGGCTTCTCACAGCGAGGGAACTGCCAGAAGGCCCTCGCCGTTGGACCTCAGTGTCCGGGCAGAACGATGGGGGTGGAGACGCTCCTTCAGGTATTCAGGACTGAGGCCGTTTAGGGCTTTAAAGGTCAGCACCAACACTTTGAATTGTGTTCGGAAACGTACTGGGAGCCAGTGTAAGTCTTTCAAGACCAGTGTTATATGGTCTCGGCAGCCACTCCCAGTCACCAGACTAGCTGCCACATTCTGGATTAGTTGTAGTTTCTGGGTCACCTTCAAAGGTAGCCCCACATAGAGCGCATTGCAGTAGTCCAAGCAAGATGTAACTAGAGCATGCACCACTCTGGCGAGACAGTCTGCAGGCAGGTAGGGTCTCAGCCTGTGTACCAAATGGAGCTGATAAACATAGGAAGCTCCTTATATCACAACAGGCTCTTTGTCTATCTAGGCCAGCATTGTCTACTCTGACCGGCAGCTGTTCTCCATGGTCTCAGGCAGAAACAGAGACTGAGAGAGTGGGGTGTCTTTACACTCCCTCCCAAACTAATACTTCAAACTGGAGATGCCAGGGACTGAACTTGCAATCTTCTGAATGGAGGCCTCAGAGATCTATTATTTAAACACGGTCACATTTTTGTGTGTATGCATTGCATGTATGGATGTGGCTTGGTTTTGTTTTCTCCCTCAGTTACTCTGGAATAACTTATTTGACACATAAACTCCCTTGGGGCAGATGTCATAACATTCCAGCCCTTCTGCCAATCCAGCAACATGCATCCGCCCTGTGAAGAAAATTCTCCGTTCTCCTGTTTCTTGACTTCTTTACAATTTGTAAAGATATAACATTTGGAAAGGTGCTTCAGAATGGTCCCCGCGAAAAGATTTGAGATCGACAAAATGAGCCTGAAAAATAAATGAATGAATGACACCGTAGACATCCTTCCGTTTTAAGTATAGTCGTACCTTGGATCCCTTGCACGTCAAACGTTTTGGCTCCCGAAAGCTGCAAACCGGGAACTGAGTGTTCCAGTTCTCAAACATTCTTTGGAACCTGAAATATACTCGGAGTAGAGAGTGGATTTCATGCTCTTTATTCAGCTCATAGTGTTGAGGAGGAATGAAAGTTCGCCCAGAATGTCTGCTTTATATACATTATTTACACAGTGGGCCCTACGTGATTGGCTAATTCTGGGATTCTCCTGTAGGCCAATCAGGTTGCGGATTCACTTCCATCTGGAGTTGGATTGGGTGGCTCCTGTGGACCAATCAGACTGCTGCATTCTGGATCCTATTGTTCTAGGACCAATCAGACTGCTGCATTCTGGATCCCATTGTTCTAGGACCAATCAGACCGCTGCATTCTGAATCCTATTGTTCTAGGACCAATCAGACTGCTGCATTTTGGATCCTATTCAACTCAGTACATAGCAGAACCCAAACGTCCGACGGGGCTTCCACACCTTCTGATTGGCTGCAGGCACTTCCTGCAGCCAATCAGAAGCTGCGCCTTGGTTTTCAAATGTTTTGGAAGTCGAACTGATTTCTGGAACAGATTCCGTTTGACTTCCGAGGTACCACTGTACATAGGAAGTTCAGGCAGTCAAAACACAGGCAGACTGTTCAGGGGACCTGGGCAAAGGTATCACAGCCACATTTTGATTTGGTTTTTAAACTCCTTGCAAGTAGAAAACCGGTGACTCAGCAAAAAAACACACCACCCTGCAATATTTTAGTCCAGCCTGATTATTCACTATGCAACTTTCCTACTTACATAACAACACCAGCCCAAATACGAGAGGGAATTGCCATCTGAGGAACTCCAGGGAAGCATGCCTGGCTGCACAGTTTATGAGATGCATATCTCCAGTACGTTTCCTCTCAATAATTGAATGGGCCAGCAGGTGCTCTGATTATCTCTGCCAAAAGACAGTAACCCAATCCGCAGCGGAGCATAGCAAACACATAACTCGGACGGGGCAGCGGCAACGAATAGCAAAGGGATCTACAACCATCAGCCAACCAAGTGATTTATCATGACATACGGAGGTGATGATTAATCCTGCCCCAGGCCGAGTTATCTGGAAGTTATTTATTTGAATACCTGCACTTAACGGCAGAGTAATCAAAAGAGCTAAACATCCGGCACGGTGGCTGAGCGATAGAGCTATGAATCAGGAGGGCTTCGGCCGTAATCTTGGCCTCCACCATGAACTTACTCAGCAAGCGGTTCTCTCTCAGCCTCTGTTTCCCCATCTGTAGTATGGGGATAATTATATTGTGTTGTCGTAGGGATAACATGAAGACAGTGAATGTGAATGTAGTGCGCTGAACATTTTAAAGTGTCCTGTGCAAGGATAGTGCTGTGTACATGTCATATATTTAAAGCACATTGCTCCCAGCCCAAAGAAACCTGGGAACTATAGTTCTTTGTTCTTTTTCCTTCTCCTCCTGTGATGAGGCTGCATTTTAATATTTTAATGTTGTATTTTAATCTTGTTTTTTAGTTGTATTCATTCAACTTGTTTTTATTATTGCTTGTTAGCCACCCTGAGCCCGGCCTTGGCTGGGGAGGGCGGGGTATAAATAAAAATTATTATTATTATTATTATTATTATTATTATTATTATTATTACCCTTCACAAAGCTATGATTCCCAGCAACCCAAACCAATTACAGTTACCAGACTTCTTTGGAGAGATGCGGTTTAAATATATAGTGTTTACTCAGTCATTATAGGTCTGTATGTGTGTTTGTGTACACTACATTTACAAGCATATATAAATGCGGTCTATTTCTATATTTACATTATTTATATTCTGACCTATAGCAAAAGGTTTCTGGGTTACGCTCACATATCGGGTTGCAATATAAATAAATCCAAGCAACAACAACAAAAAATACAACACTGAGCGGTGCAAGATTCCAGGGGCTCACCTGGGATTCGTGTTTCCTTTTGGAAATGACACACAGCATCCTCACCCCTTTGCCATCTGGCACAGAGCCACCTCGCCTTTGTTTTCTTAATGGCTCATGACGCCAGGCCAATACTTCTCAAGAAACTTCCCTGCAGCTCCAACCGAGGAGGAACTGGCAACTAAAATTGATGGAGTACGCAGAAATGGCAAATAAGAAACCAAGAAGGTTAAATGAATTAAGGTTGGAAAGAGGGAATATAAAATCAAAGCTTTTGCGGATGACATTGTACTAACACTAGAGGACCCAAAGAATAGCGTAAAAGAAGCCCTACAAATATTTGAAGAGTTTGGTGCTGTGGCATGACTCAAGGTAAATAAAAATAAAACTAAAATGCTGGTTAAAAACTTAACTAAGGAAGAAACGACAGATCTAGAACAAAGGGCGGGTATTATGACAACTAAAAAAGTGAAATATCTCGGAGTGTGGATTACGACAAAAAACATAAATTTATATAACGATAATTACGAGGCCACATGGAGGAATATAAAGAAAGACCTGGAAATTTGGGGGAGGATGAAACTATCCTTTTTGGGGAGGATAGCGGTGGTTAAAATGAATGTTCTGCCCAGAATGTTGTTCTTATTTCAAACTATTCCCTGTACTTAAAGGTTTAAAGCAGTGTAAGGAATGGCAGAGAGCCCTGGCAAGATATATCTGGCAGGGAAAAAGACCGCAGATAAAAATGAAAATATTGGTAGACAAAAAGGAAAGAGGAGGCTTTTCCTTACCGGACTTGAGTCTATATTATGAAGCCGCGTCTTTATTGTGGCTAAAAGACTGGATAAGATTGGAAAATAGAGATATACTAGATTTGGAGGGCTTCAATAACAGGTACGGATGGCATTCGTACCTGTGGTACGAAAAGGTGAAGGTTCATAGGGGCTTCCTAAATCATATTTTTAGGGGACCAATATACCAGGTATGGGAGAGAAATAAAAATCTCCTGGAAAGGAAGACTCCCTGGTTGATCTCACCATTAGAGGTGTTAATGATTAGGAAAACAAATATGGAAGAGAAGAATGCCACCTATGAAGAACGTATAAGAACGTATAACAGAACAAGGGAACAAACATAGACCCTACGAAGAGATAAAAAACTTATTCACTGGCTGGTTGCAATACCACCAGGTGAGTGATTTGTTAAAAGAAGATAAAAAGAAACTGGGTTTTGAAGACAAAAAATCTAAGTTCCACGTGGAGGTAGTTGAAGGTAAAAATAAAATACTGTCCAGGATATATGATATGCTACTGGAGTGGTACACAAAAGACGAGGAGGTGAAGGAGGCAATGATTAAATGGGCAATAGACATCGGCCATAATCTTGACTTTGAATGGTAGGAGGAACTGTGGAACATTAGTATAAAGTTTACGGCGTGTATGGCACTGAGGCAAAATATCTGGAAAATGATATATAGGTGGTATCACACGCCGGTGAAATTGGCTAAAATGTATAGGTTAAAGAATAAAAGATGTTGGAAATGTGGTGAAGCAGAAGGCGACTTGTATCACATGTGGTGGTCATGTAATAAAGTGAAAGGCTTTTGGGAATTAATTTATAACGAGCTTAAAAAAATACTTAAATACACCTTTCCCAAAAGACCTGAAGCCTTTCTGCTAGGAATGATGGGTGAAGAAATTAGAAAAGAAGATAAGAACATATTTCTTTATGCCACCACAGCTGCAAGAATTATGTTGGCACAAAACTGGAAAACGGAAACCATACCCAGTATAAAGGATTGGCAGGTCAAAATGGTAAACTATGCCGAGCTTGCTAGACTAACAGGTAGAATACGAGACCAAGTTGAACAGAAATTTCATGAAAATTGGAATAAATATTGAAATTATATCGGAACCAATTTGTAGAGGAAACTGGTGGGGTTGGAATAAATCTAACAGTGAGTGATTAACTTTTCAGAATAAAAACAAAATACGTGATTGTGGAATTTATTTGATACTTACCAAAAGGGTGGAGGGGAGTCCAGGGCTTGGCAGAGCCCGAAATATTATGATTTTCTTTTTCTTTTTATGATTTTTTGTATAATTTGGGGAAGGGAAATAATAAATTATGTAAATATGTACTTATATGTATGCTGATATGCTTATCGGTATGTTTATTTGTATATTTTCTTTGTGTAATTTGAATAAAAATGTACTGGGGGAAAAAAAAAGAAACCGAGAAGAGAGACTTTTTAAATACAGAATGGGAAGAATTTGTGGACCACTTGAAGAATTACTGTGAAAGACTTAAATCATTAGCAGGATTGACATGAAAACATGTAGTAAGAATAAAGTAAGGGAATACAAAAGGGAAATTAGTAAACGGGGGAAATGCAGTGGTAAAAGATAAGTAACCGCAGAAAGGGGGGAGGGGGCCGACTTGAAGACTGGGCACTTTATATTGACTGTGCAAACTTTTTCTTTCTTAAAATATTTGTAAACTGGTAAAATTACACACACACACACCCCAGTAGTGATGTATCGAAGTGAGAGCTGGACCATAAAGAAGGCTGATCACCGAAGAATTGATGCTTTTGAATTATGGTGCTGGAGGAGACTCTTGAGAGTCCCATGGACTGCAAGAAGATCAAACCTATCCATTCTCAAGGAAATCAGCCCTGAGTGCTCACTGGAAGGAAAGATCCTGAAGCTGAGGCTCCAATACTTTGGCCACCTCATGAGAAGAGAAGACTCCCTAGAAAGGACCCTGATGCTGGGAAAGATGGCAGGGACGCGGACTTATAAAAAATATTGGGGGGGCCCGGGAAAGCTCATGAATAATAAATAAGCTCATGAATATGCAAATAAAGTGGCGCCGCCTCCTCATGAGCGAATAGGGGAGAGCGTGCTGCGCCTATTAATCAGCTCCAAAGGAAATTGGGTGGAGCTTTTGCTCGGGAGGGAGGGCAGGAGGCATGCAGCCCGCCCCTCCCTGTGTATTTTGGGCTGGGGGAGGGGCGGCGATGGCGCTCTGCTGGAGGGGCGCCGGAGATTATTGGGGGGGCGGAGCCCCCCCAAACGAATTTTTGAGGGGGCTCGGGCCCCCTCAAGCCCCATGGAGTCGGCGCCTATGAAAGATGGAGGGCACAAGGAGAAGGGGACGACAGAGGATGAGATGGTTGGACAGTGTTCTTGAAGCTACCAGCATGCATTTGACCAAACTGCGGGAGGCAGTGGAAGACAGGAGTGCCTGGTGTGCTCTGGTCCAGGGGGTCACGAAGAGTCGGAAACTTGCCTGGCTTATAGTTTAACATGGCTTTTTTTTTTAACACTAGCTGTGTTAAAAGGTCTGGCACCCACAAACTCATAGCACAGGGGAGTCTGGCACCCACAAACCTATAACAATATATTAAGCAGATATTACAAAAACTCCTGGAAGTCTCCACCACCTTCACCTGACAAAGAAACACAGCCCAAACCAGCAGCCCCTGGAAGTTCCTACTGCTTAGAGGAACTGGGAAGCATGTGAAAATGCATTATATATAATGCATGTTGTATATAATAAAACGTATTTTATTACAAGTATCGGATCCCTTGACAAGTTAATATAAACACATTATATATTAATATGGCAGTTAATGTAGATCAGCTGAGAACAGGGTTGCCAACTTTTCCATCAGCCTCTTTAGCCGCACATTTGAGATGCAGGAAAGAGTGTGTGGGACTATCGTTTCCTGCTAATAACTGTTGCAGATCAAGCCATGGTGTGCAGCTACAGAGGCCAGCTGAAATGTTTCCAGCCCCTAATTGAAAATAGAGAGTCACAATTCCAAATGCAACAGAATGTTGTTATTATTATTATTATTATTATTATTATTATTTCTATCCTTATTATTTTGCCACAATTTATTTTGACAAGCTGGAACGTGTGCAGAGGAGGGCAACCGTGATGATCAAGGGTCGGGAAGCCAAGCCTTATGAGGAATGGTTGAAGGAGCTGGGCATGTTCAGCCTAGAAAAGAGGAGACTGAGAGGAGATATGATAGCCATCTTCAAATATCTCAAGGGCTGCCACATGGAAGATGGAACTAGCTTGTTTTCTCCTGCTCTAGAGGGTAGGACTCAAACCCATGACTTCAAGTTGCAAGAAAGGAGATTCCGACTAAACATCAGGAAGAACTTTCTGACAGTGTTCAACAGCTGTTCAACCTCAAGAGGTTGTGGATTCTCCTTCCTTGGAGGTTTTTAAGCAGAGGTTGAATCTGTCATGGGTGTTTTAGCTGAGATTCCTGCACTGAAGCGGGTTGGACTAGATGACCCTCAGCGCCCCTTCCAACTCTACAATTCTATGATTCTAAGGCAGCTTCCCAGGTTTCCATATAATGGAAGCTAGTGTCCAATGACATTAGGGGAGGGAATGTTCTCCTTTTCTGCCCTAATAAAATGGTTGTTGTTGTTGTTGTTGTTGTTTAGTCGTTTAGTCGTGTCCGACTCCTCGTGACCCCCTGGACCAGAGCACGCCAGGCACTCCTGTCTTCCACTGCCTCCCACAGTCTGGTCAGACTCATGCTGCTAGCTTCGAGAACACTGTCCAACCATCTCGTCCTCCATCTTCCCCTTCTCCTTGTGCCCTCCATCTTTCCCAACATCAGGGTCTTTTCCAGGGAGTCTTCTCTTCTCATGAGGTGGCCAAAGTATTGGAGCCTCAGCTTCAGGATCTGTCCTTCCAGTGAGCACTCAGGGCTGGTTTTCTTAAGAATGGATAGGTTTGATCTTCTTGCAGTCCATGGGACTCTCCAGAGTCTCCTCCAGCACCATAATTCAAAAGCATCAATTCTTCGGCGATCAGCCTTCTTTATGGTCCAGCTCTCACTTCCATACATCACTATTGGGAAAACCATAGCTTTAACTAGACGGACCTTTGTTGGCAAGGTGATGTCTCTGCTTGGTTAGCCAACCGAAATGTTCTCAGTAAAGATAGCCAGTTAACAAACTGGCTCCCATGTTCTGCAGCAGCTAACACTTCTGACATTTTTCCAGTGGTGAACCCACAGGCAATGCAAACTGCAATAATCTAGGACGGATGCGAACCGTGGCCAATAATTATGGGACTGTAAATATTTATATATTGGCCAGACATAAAATTTCTGATTCAATCTCTCGGCAAGGCATGACCATAAAATATAGCAAATTTGGGACTTACAGCCAGGGATGATTGTATGTTTCTTTCTTTGCATCCAGGAGGACCTGTCAAGATGAGCGAACAGCAAGGGGGTGAAAGTTCCTTTCCCAAATTGCATGAGACACATGTCCCCTTTCTCTCTGTTATGCTTGTGTCAAGTAATTATTGCCAAAAGAGGAGATAAAGTAATGCAGGGGGAATAGATGCGACACCAGAGAACTTCATATACTGCTTTGTTTCAGGAAATGTGATCATCATTTTAATCTGCATGGCAGAGTCCAAAACTGTTGTACATACTCCAAGGCAGTGCCCATTAGTGTCAGTTCCTGGAGATTTGTACAACCTGATCATCCCTGTCTCAGTAGCGCACATCAGAAAGTCAATGATAATAATAATAATAATAATAGTTGTTGTTGTTGTTGTTGTTATTTATACCCCACCCTTCTGGCTGGGTTTCCCCAGCTACTCTGGGTGGCTTCCAAGAGAATATTAAAAACACAACAAAACATCAAGCATTAAAAACTTCCCGAAATAGGGTTGCCTTCAGATGTCTTCTAAAAGTCAGATAGTTGACATCTGATGGGAGGGCATTCCACACGGCAGGCACCACCACCAAGAAGGCCCTCTGCCTGGTTCCCTGTAACCTCACTTATCACAGGGAGGGAACCACCAGAAGACCCTTGGAGCTGGATCTCAGTGTCCGGGCTGAATGACACTGGCATCATCCAAATTATTTAATTTGGGTACTAGGGGAGGAACACAACTTACAGAGCAAGGGTACAGAAGATTATGAAATGAATTCACTCCCTTCCATTCGTTCTCTCTCTGTCTCAAGACTTGGAAGACTGCACTGAAGGAATTGGCGGGCTCTTGGGGCTGCAGGAATATGCATTCCTGCAATTTACACACACCCCTTCCAGATGTACCGTATTTACTCGAGTCTAAAGTGCCATCGAATCTAATGTGCACCTCAATTTTCAGAACCTTGAAATAAAGCTTTTGCTGGTGAATGTAAATGTGCCATCGAATCTAATGCGCACCTTAATTTTCGCTATGTAATTTGGCCAAAATGGGTGAGCGTATATTCGAGTAAATATGGTACTTTTCCTTGTGCATACACAATCCGTACTGTTTCCACCTGTAAATGTTTCAGCGTAGACCTACTGGTTCATTTCCAGATGGTCCATGTTCCAGATACACTGACCTATTGTGCCACAATACATAAATTAATGAAGTGGGGTTATATGTGGACTCTCAAGGAAAAACCCACCACTGAATGTCACTATTATTGTGTCAATCACATGTCGCAAAATATACCTGGAGGGTTGGGAACTAGCCTGAAGGGACCCATAGCCTATATTGCCTATTTTGACTGGTAGTGCTCTCCAAGGTCTCAAGCAGAGGTTTGACCCATTTCCTGTTATTTGACCATTATAGGTGGAGACAGGGATAGGGAAGACATGTGATTCCGTTCACATTTAAGTGCAGATTTACCAAATTCACCCTTTCCAGAACAATATGAGAACTGAAACTCCACCACATCCTTCAAAGTCCGCATTTCCCCCAATTTTGCAATGTGGTTCTCCGTAATCTGTATGAAAACACATGGATTTGTGCATTAAAATGCATGCGCGAGTGACAATCGCTTTGCAAAAAAAGTGTAAATCTGACAAAATTGCACACAAGCCTGAGGATAAACTTGACACAAACAAAGTTCTAAACTGATTTGGAAATGTGGAAAACTGAAATAAAATAATAATAATAATAATAATAATAATAATAATAATAATAATAATAATAATTTATTTATACCCCACCCATCTGACTGGGTTTCCCCAGCCACTCTGGGCGGCTTCCAACTGAATATTAAAAACAATACAGCATCAGACATTAAAAACTTCCCTAAACAGGGCCGCCTTCAGTTGCCTTTTAAAAGTAAAACAGTTGTTTATTGCCTTGACATCTGCTGGGAGGGCCTTCCACAGGGCGGGTGCCACTACCGAGAAGGCCCTCCGCCTGGTTCCCTGTAACCTCACTTCTTGGCAGCGAGGGAACCACCAGAAGGCCCTCGGCGCTGGACCTCAGTGTCCAGGCTGGATGATGAGAGTGGAGATGCTTCTTCAGGTATACAGGACCGAGGCCGTTTAGAGCTTTAAATTTAAGGATGGAAAAATGAGAAAATGGGTTCTCCCATTCCTAACTGGAGATTGAACCCAGCACATTCTGTTTGCAGATCATGTGCTCTTCCTCTAAGTCGCACCTCCCCTTCCCCCTCTCCCGTTCATCCCTGGGGACCATATTACATTTTTTTACCACTTACCCCACCACTCAGAGCACCAGATGCTAGCCGCAAATTGCATCTCCATAATTGATATTTTCTTTTCATCTCTGAAAATTCCCCACTCCTATGCTCTGACATCTTCAGAGTATAAATGATGTTTCTCTACACACACACACACACACACACACACACACACACACAAAACATTTGTTGAAAACAGCCGCACTCCAACCTTTATAGACGGAATTGTTTGCTTACATAGAAAGCAGTACTGTAATTACTCGGTACTTGCATTATATATCAAGGTCAAAACTCTGTGATTCAAGCCATTGTTTAGGGACAAAAGGGAGTTGTTTTTCTGGCACAGCGGCAGACAGTACTGTAGCAACAAAGTTAACATGGACCCGATACCGTTTTTTCTGTCTTGGCTAACTCCAGTTCAGCGTTGCCAAGAAAGCAGGCTGTTCAGTATTAGAGAGGACAGTAACGAAAGCATTTCCTCTATGTCTGACGCTCAGGCTCTGAGGTCCATTGCTTACGCGGCCAAAAGCCCACTTTCTGCACACAAGAGCAAGTTTGGGGGGACCCTGGGATTTGCAGAAGTACAACTGTTTTAAAGGAAGGGGAAACTGAGAGCAGAGGACCCCCAACAACAGCTGAATGGGGAGTGAGGCTGTTTATAATGCTTTGAAAGGCAGCTAGATTGTTTGCACCCTCCTCAATTCAGACTGAGGTTGGTTTGGAGGAAAACGCATCCAAAGACAGGATTTCATAAGGAACAATAGGATGAATACAGGCCACCTTTCATTTTAAAAGAAAAAACTGTAAAGCACAGATTCAATGAAATAGTAATGAGCAACATCTAAACAGGGACTAGGAATTTGTGGCCCTCCAAATGCTGATAGACTACAATTCCCAGCATTCTCAGCATTTGGCCACGATGGCTGGGGCTGATGGGATTTGGAGTCTTAACAACATCAGGATTGGGCATAGACTCCTTACCCCATACAGTGGTACCTTGGGTTACAGATGCTTCAGCTTACAGACGCTTCAGGTTATAGACTCTGCTAACCCAGAAATAGTACCTCGGGTTAAGAACTTTGCTTCAGGATGAGAACAGAAATTGCATGGCAGCGGCGCGGCGGCAGCAGGAGGCCCTATTAGTTAAAGTGGTACCTCAGCTTAAGAACAGTTTCAGGTTAAGAACGGACCTCCAGAACGAATTAAGTTCTTAACCCGAGATACCACTGTATCTGAGAAAGTTCATACAATCTCTGCAAATGAACCCAACAGTTAATAACACACCTGGCCCCCTCTAGACACCCTTTTTATTGTTTATTTGTGATTTAAAATGTTTGACGTTTTACTCTGCTTCTATATGTGCTGTAAGGCATATGGTGCTGAAACCCAGCCGGATGTGTGGGGGTATAAATAATAAAATTATTATTATTATTATTATTATTATTATTATTATTATTATTATTATTACTACTACTACTACTACTACTACTACTACTCCTCACAAGTTAGCTCAGTTGGTTAGAGCATGGTGCTGATAACGCCAAGGTTGCAAGTTGTTCAGATGTTCTAGTGCAGGGGTCTGCAACCTTTAAGACAAAAAGAGCCACTTGGACCCGTTTCCGAAGGGAAAAAAAACCTGGGAACCGCAAAACCATTGCGACATTTAAAGCATGCACGCCGCTGCCCTCCGATCCCGACAGTGGGCGGGAAGGTGACGTCGGGACGGTGCGTGACTAACGCACGCACTGCCCCCATGCGACGTCACAGCCAGTACAGCGCCCGCCACAGTGGGGAGTGTCGGGGCGCACAATGCGCCTCCTCCCCTCGCTAGTATCCATCCTGGAGCCGCGGCAAAGGTGTAAAAGAGCCACATGCGGCTCCAGAGCCGCGGGTTGCAGACCCCTGTTCTAGTGTGTATGTGTGTGTCTTGCTCCCATGCTACAGTGCAAGGATGCCCCAAGGTTACTAAGTTTCTTCTCCAATAACACCTGGAAGGCAAGAGATTGCTGAGCCTTGAAGAAGAAGAAGAGTTTGGACTTGACATCCCGCCATTCACTCTCCTTAAGGAGTCTCAAAGCGGCTAACAATCTCCTTTTCCCTTCCTCCCCCACAGCAAACACTCTGTGAGGTGAGTGAGGCTGAGAGACTTCAGAGAAGTGTGACTAACCCAAGGTCACCCAGCAGCTGCATGTGGAGGAGCGGGGAAGCGAACCCGGTTCACCAGATTACGAGTCCACCACTCTTAACCACTACACCACACTGGCTCCCTAATGCAGCAGCACCAGAAAAGCATCGCAGAAGAACTAATAAGGCAGAATGGTGTTTGGACGATCCAGTATAAATCCACCAAACACACTAATGCAACACGTTGCACGACACATCCATCAAAAACCACCAGTCTAGAGGGGTCCCTGAATATTCCACACAGATGTTTGGTCATTGCAGCTAAATGAAGAGGAATAAAACACTCGAATAAGGCCTTGGACCAGATGTCTAGGCAGTTACAGATTATGAAGATGTCAAAGAATAGGCGATTGATGCAACCAGTTCTACTAAGATAGCAGTCTCTGAACTCATTGTAACCTCTGATTTGCTCACAGGCTCAAGGGGTGAATCAGAGGACAAGGTAATCAAAAAAAGAGTCCGCGACTTGACAGTCCTACTGTAAGGGGAAGAAAGAATTTGCCTGTCTGAGGTTTGAAGGATGGTGTGCAGAAATCTTCATAAAAAATCTCTTTGGCATCACTCAGATTCCTTCCGGTGAAGATTTCCCATTCTGAAGGAAGGAAAAACTGAGAGCAGAGGAGCCCCAACAACAGCTGAATGAGGAGTGGGGCTGTTTATAATGGTTTGAAAGGCAGCTAGATTGTTTGCACCGTCCTCAATTCAGATTGAGGTTGGTTTGGAGGAAAACGCAGCAGTCTGATTGGTCCTAGAACAATAGGATTCAGAATGCAGCTGTCTGATTGGTCCTAAAACAATAGGATTCAGAATGCAGCAGTCTGATTGGTCTTAGAACAATAGGGTTCAGAATGCAGCAGTCTGATTGGACCTAGAACAAGAGGATCCAGAATGCAGCAGTCTGATTGGTCCGCAGGAGCCACCCAATCCAGCTCCAGGTGGAAGTGAATCCGCAACCTGATTGGCCTACAGGAGAATCCCGGAATTAGCCAATCACGTGGGGCCCATTGTGTAAATAATGTATATAAAGCAGACATTTGGGGGGAACTTCCATTCCCCCTCACTACTATGAGCTGAAAGCCACACTCGACTCCGAGTATATTTCAGAAAATTTAATAAAAATGATATATATAGAACATCCAAGGACAAGACTGGAACATGATGGGAAGGCTACCAATAGCTGCTACATTGCTTCTACTATCAGAGCAATCTGTTGGCCAGCATAAGCAGCAGCCAGGACTGATGGGTTCTGTAGTCCAGCAACATCTGGAGGGCCTCACATTTCCCCAGCCCTGCTACAAATGGGTGATTCATCTAGAAGTAAGAGCTCCAGGATAACAGCCTCCGAGTTTTGATTGCGTAACTGAGCACTTAAATCATGCGCCCTATATTTTGAGAATAAAGCTGCAAGCCAATTAAAAGCTTCTGAACTGACGGAACGCCTTGCCTGACAGCCAATTAATTGCTTACTCATCCAATTAAAATAATTATAAGAACGGCATCGATGCAGAGGATGTCTAGAGATTAGCGGATGAAGATAATGGTTTTCTCCTTTATCGGCAGAACGCAGAGAAGGCATCTGTTCGGTGGAACACCTGAGATCCATTGCCTGAACAAAGAGATGTCAGTGGATTGCTTTTAATAACAGTAATAATTCCTTTTATATGCCTGTTGTCTTTGTCCATGGAGTTTTCTTGGCAGGGATACTGGAGTGGCTTGCCAGTTCCTGCTCCAGGTGGATCACGTTTGGTCAAAACTCTCCACTATGACCTGTCCATCTTGGGTGGCCCTGCACAGCATAGCTCATAGCTTCTCTGAGTTATTCAAGCCCCTTCGCCACGGCAAGGCAGTGATCCATGAAGGAGAGGCAGTGATCCATGAAGGAGATGTATGGAAGTGAGAGCTGGACCATAAAGAAGGCTGATCGCCGAAAAATTGATGCTTTTGAATTATGGTGCTGGAGGAGACTCTTGAGAGTCCCATGGACTGCAAGAAGATCAAACGCATCCATTCTTAAGGAAATCAGACCTGAGTGCTCACTGGAAGGACAGATCGTGAAGTTGAGGCTCCAATACTTTGGCCACCTCATGAGAAGAAAAGACTCCCTGGAAAAGACCCTGATGTTGGGAAAGATGGAGGGCACAAGGAGAAGGGGACGACAGAGGATGAGATGGTTGGATAGTGTTATCGAAGCTACAAACATGAGCCTGACCAAACTGCGGGAGGCGGTGGAAGACAGGAGTGCCTGGCGTGCTTTGGTCCGTGGGGTCACGAAGAGTCGGACACGACTAAACGACTAAACAACAACAATAATTCCTTTAGCACTGAACACCCTTTCCCCGGGGATTTCATTAAAACTGTGTTTTAAAATCCACATTTTACAATCTATGATGAATAGATTTAACCAACCAAGTCTTTTAGTGCTGAATTAAAGTGAAAGTCTCCACCCTTTCCCTTGAAACATACAATTATGATAATCAACGAAGATGCAGAAATATGTTCAAGTATCCTATTAGCACTGTAACCTTTCTGCAAAGAACTCAGCATGGGAGAACTTGACTTATCCCTTTTTATCAGTACAACAACCCTGTAAAGCAAAGATTAGGAGTCTGAGGCTCTCTGTGTTCTCACAGTTGGTTCCTGGTGTGCTGCAAACCAGAGGTTTGTCATTACAACTGAACCAGGAAACTGCTGGGCTTGATTGAAAGCCAGCCGCAAATATAGTTTGGAAGACTAGAGCAAACCATAGTTTCCAGTTCAGATGTACCATCAAACCCAGAAGTAGTGAATTTATCAGATCATGCCAGGAGAGAGTAGAACTTATTGAGCATAGGGATGACATGAGCACAGGACTCGTTCTCGTTGTGCCAACTTATGGTCTCACATTATCAACTCTGTGGCTACTACTGCTTCCAATCTATCATCTGTAAACCCACTTCAAACCATAATTCCAGTTTCAGGATTGGGAAACAAAACACTGACGCCAGAACTGGCAAACTGTGGTTTGCTGAGCCTAAGTCATCTATGTTTCAGTAACTTTCAGGTTAGACTACTGCAATGTACCCAACTGATCTTGGGACTGATTTTGAAGACCACCTGAAAGCTTTAATTAGTGGCACAATGCAGCTGGCAGACTTTTGACTGGAGCCAGACGATCAGATAACATTACAGTGATTTTGTTTCCACTTTGCCGACCACTAAATTGTTTCTGGGCTTTGTTCAAGGTATTAGTTTTGTCCTCTAAATCCATAAACAGCCTGGGACAAGAGTATCTCAAGAATTGTCTTCCTTCAAAGGAACCTTCTCTGGCAGCTTTGTTTATCATTTGAGGTCCTGCCTCAGGTCCCTTCAACTTTCAGAAATATGGTGTGTCCTCAGGGCCTTTTTAGTCGTGGCACCCATGCTGTGTAATAGTCTGCCAAAGGAGGCCTCCTGCTCACTGCTCATTTTGGACAGGCTGCAAAGACTGTTGCATTTTTAAGGCTCCTTTCATTGCTTCCAAGGCACCAATCCTACACACCTTTTCCTGGGACTAATCTCCATTGAACACATTGGGACTTACTTTTGAGTAAACATACATGCGTAAACATGAGTAAACATACTTTTAGATTTGTCATTGGTTTTATGGGCATTTGATTTTTTGTATTCTGCATTGACTTGCTTTTTCATTTTAAAGCATTTTAAAGAAAGGTGGAATATAAATTTATCATACAGAGGCAGTAAACACTGCTGCAATCATATCTGCTTACCTGGGAGTAAGGTTACTCAATAGGACTAAGTCTTCATTGAACTCAGTAAAGCACACAAAGGATTACACTGTACATCAGGCATGGCCAAATTTGGCCCTGCAGCTGTTTTGGGACTACAACTCCCATCATCCCTAGCTAACAGGACCAGTGGTAGGGGTGATGGGAATTGTAGTCCCAAGACAGCTGGAGGGCCACGTTTGGCCATGCCTGTTGTACATAAATGTGATTAGAAAAAAAACAAAGGGGAAAAGGGAAATGACACACTTGAGAGGGGACAGAGGGAGAGAGGAATGAGAGAGCTTTCAATGTGAGTCTTTAGAACAAGGATGGAGAACCTGAGGCCCTCCAGATATTTGTTGGACTCCAACTCCCATCATCCCTGACATTGGCCATGTCAGCTTTGGCTGATGGAAGTTGTAGTTCAACAAACATCTGGAAGCCCACAAAGATTATCCACCGCTGCTCTGCAACATCGTGGCTTCTTTTAGAAATCCTGAGCTTCCTTTACAGAATTACAGTTCCCAGGAAGTCAGAATGATTGTCCAGCTGGGCAGTCTCTAGGAGCTAAAAGCTGTGTGTACACATTTTCGGCATAAAACTCAGCCAGGTTGTTCTTTTTCTCTGCTGAGAGTCATAGAATCGTAGAGTTGGAAGAGACCCCGAGGATCATCTGGTCCAACTCCCTACAATGCAGGAACCTTTTGCCCAATGTTTCCAAGCACAATTCAAAGTGTTGGTGCTGACCTTTAAAGCCCTAAAAGGCCTCGGTCCTGTATACCTGAAGGAGCGTCTCCACCCCCATTTTTCTGCCCGGACACCGAGGTCCAGCGCCGAGGGCCTTCTGGCGGTTCCCTCACTGCGAGAAGCCAAGTTACAGGGAACCAGGCAGAGGACCTTCTCGGTAGTGGCACCCGCCCTGTGGAACGCCCTCCCACCAGATGTCAAAGCGATAAACAACTACCTTACATTCAGAAGACATCTGAAGGCAGCCCTCTTTAGGGAAGCTTTTAATATTTAACAGACCACTGTATTTTAATACTTTGTTGGAAGACGCCCAGGGTGGCTGGGGAAACCCAGCCAGATGGGCGGGGTATAAAAAATAAATTATTATTATTATTATTATTATTATTATTATTATTATTATTACGTGGGGCTTGAACCCATGACTTTGAGATTGAAAGGCGCACGCACTACCAACCGAGCTATCCCTCAGGGGTCGAAGGTGCTTTGACAGTGGAAGCATCGAAACACAGCATTTCATCACAAACGCCAAGGTAGATACAGGATAGATATAGATTGTGGTCAATGTCCTGGGTACCCTGTTTACCAAATCAGTGGTGGGAGCACACTAGATGCAGATTAAACAGGAGTGTGTACGCAGCTTCAGTCTGTAGTAATTCCCCAACCCGCTCGCTTCAGGGCATCATTTTTCTTCATACATTCATACATTCTTAAGTGTGAAGCGGTCATAATTTAAGCGATTGCTACCATGTTGAGAAGAAAATTGCTGTGTCAACTACAATGGAACAAGTCTAATTGTTTGCTTCAGAGTAACTTTTATGTCAAACTGCTTGGCAGCGATTTCTGTTGCAGTTGCATTCCTGACGCTTTCGGTCCTGTTCCTGCTTGTTCATTTATAAAAGGGGAGATTTGACAAGGGTACGTTGTATGTGTGCTTGTTTGTTTGTTCTTCTTTATATCTTCTGTTTCCTTTTAATTACTTTGCCCCTCTTATTTTATTTTTTCCCCTTATTTGTGTAGGTAACGTTCTTGTGGTGACAGATGAGACATGAGATCTTCAGCCTCCCGGCTTTCGAGCTTTTCCTCTAGGGATTCATTATGGAACCGGTAAGAAAACAAGGGGACGGGAAAAGCCAAGCTGATTCAGTTTTCTTCCTTTTTTTAACATCCCACTAGACTTGTAAAAGTGTTTTGCAGTCCTAACAAGTCTCCCTAAATCCCTGCAAATTTGTTAATTATCACGCCCATTTTACAGACAGCAAGCTGAGGCATAATGACTGGCTTGCAAACACAACCCCACTCCCCTATGGTGTGTTTTGCAGTCCAGTATGAATGAGCCAAGGAGATAAATAACTATACAACCTTTAGAAGACATCTGAAAGCAGCCCTGTATAGGGGAGTTGTTTTTTTTAAATATTTCATATCTTACTGTGTTTTTATATATGTTGGAAGCCACCTAGAATGGCTGGGGCAACTCAGTCAGATGAGTGGGGTATAAATATTCAAATCATTACCATCATCATCATCACCATCATAATTGCATAGGACATCCCTATTTTCGTCGGATAATTGTTGGAGGGCACGAGTTTAATTTGCTGCTGTAAGAATGCCCCATTCATTAAACCTTTGCAAATTGTACACATTCCTTATCAGAACACAGTCAATGTGAAACATTCTTGAGAATGTCACAAGACGGAGGTTTGTCAAGCCTGTTCTCTCCTCCCCTTCCAACCTTGGAGAATGCAGAACGGCCCACCATAGCCTTAATAAGCTTTTGTGTTCGTTCTCTGAATGGCGTGTGCCCACCCCGAAACCTAATTTAAAGTCCGTCGTGTACTTTGTGAAAGTCACTTGAGCAACAACCCGCTTAACGTGGGCGTCGCAAACTGACGTCCCCTAACAACAAACGAAAAAGAATGGTAAGGTTGTGATGGGACTTCCTCTGGATTGAAGTGTGAAGTTAGGATGTTTCATAATAATGATAATATTTTATTTATATCCCGCCCTCCCCAGCCGAAGCTGGGCTCAGAGTGGCTAACAACAGTAAAAATAACACAGTTTACATAAAATCACAATCAATTAATTGAAATACATTTTAAAATCCAAAACCACTGCCAAAATGTAAAATCAGCACCTTCTGCCCCTAGCATCAAACCCACAAACCTTTAACCTGTTGTCATATGGAACGGTAAAAAGAAACAACTTACCACAGAGTTAGCATACCCTCCAACTCCCTGTTTTGACAGGACGTTCCTGGAATTACAGAAGCCATCCCAGTATGTTTCCGAGCACAATTCAAAGTGTTGGTGCGGACCTTTAAAGCCCTAAACGGCCTCGGCCCACCCCCATTGTCCAGCCCGGACACTGAGATCCAGCCCTGAGGGCCTACTGGCAGTTCCCTCCCTCTGAGAAGTGAGGTTACAGGGAACCAGGTAGAGGGCCTTCTCGGTGGTGGCGCCCATCCTGTGGAACTCCCTCCCATCAGATGTCAAGGAAATAAACAACTACCTGACTTTTAGAAGACATCTGAAGGCAGCCCTGTTTAGGGAAGTTTTTAATGTTTGATCTTTTATCGTCTTTCTAATATTCTGTTGGGAGCTGCCCAGAGTGGCTGGGGAAACCCAGCCAGATGTGCAGGGTATAAATAAGTTGCTGTTGTTGTTGTTGTTGTTGTTGCTGCTGTCCTGGTTTCTGATTTGATCCCCAAATGCTCCAGGATGAATCGGCAGCTTGTAATGGTGTCGCGCTCTCACGTGAGCCAGCTGACTTGGGTGAGAGCGTAGCACTGAAAGACACACTTTTTCGGTGCTGCACTCTTGCGTCCCGATTTTCATCTGTGGAGTTTTGGAAGGTATGGGTTTGGCTCTCTGCTGGGCTGGGCAGCCAGAGAAAAATGTATCTCTAGCCAAGGATGGGCGGCCTCAGGCTGAATGCAGCCCTCTAGGCCTCTGGGTCAGATTTACGGAGCTCTCCTAAGGACACACCCCTCAGTGGTAGTGCTTTACATACTCCTGGAGTGTTTTGGCATGGCAGGAAATTCCCCTTGCTTCTCAGGGTGGAGGATTAGGGAGAGTCATGTAGGTTGATGTACATACCCTCCAACATTTCTCCGATGAAAATTTTGTTGTTGTTTAGTCGTGTCCGACCCTTCGTGACCCCCTGGACCAGAGCCCGCCAGGCACTCCTGTCTTCCACTGCCTCCTTCCAGTGAGCACTCAGGGCTAATTTCCTTAAGAATGGGTGTGTTTGATCATCTTGCAGTCCGTGGGACTCTCCTTCATGTGATCCCCTTCATGGATCACTGCCTTGCCATGGCAAAGGGGCTTGAATAACTCAGAGAAGCTATGAGCTATGCCGTGCAGGGCCACCCAAGATGGACAGGTCATAGTGGAGAGTTTTGACCAAACGTGATCCACCTGGAGCAGGAACTGGCAAGCCACTCCAGTATCCCTGCCAAGAAAACTTCATGGACAAAGGCAGCAAGCCCTGCATAAGGAAGTTCTTTAATCATAGAATCATAGAACCATAGACATGGAAGGGACCCAAGGGTCATCTAGTCCAACCCCCTGCAATGCAGGAATCTCAGATAAAGCATCCATGAAAGATGGTCATTCTACCTCCAATGTTTAATGTTTTATTGTGTTTTATATATACATATGTTGGAAGCCACCTAGTGTGGCTGGGGCAACCCAGTCAGATGGGCTGGGTATAATCATAACCATAATGGAATGGTTTTCCCAGTGGTGATGTATAGAAGTGAGAGCTGGACCATAAAGAAGGCTGATTGCCGAAGAATTGATGCTTTTGAATAATGGTGCTGGAGGAGACTCTTGAGGGTCCCATGGACTGCAATAAGATCAAACCTATCCATTCTGAAGGAAATCAGCCCTGAGTGCTCACTGGAAGGACAGATCCTGAAGCTGAGGCTCCAATACTTTGGCCACCTCATGAGAAGAGAAGACTCCCTGGAAAAGACCCTGATGTTGGGAAAGATGGAGGGCACAAGGAGAATGGGACAACAGAGGACAAGATGGTTGGACAGTGTTCTCGAAGCTACAAACATGAGTCTGACCAAACTGTGGGAGGCAGTGGAAGACAGGAGTGCCTGGCGTGCACTGGTCCATGGGGTCACGAAGAGTCGGACACGACTAAATGACTAAACAACAACAACAATGCAGGGCTGCCTTCAGGTGTCTTCTAAAGGTTGTGTAGTTACTTATCTCCTTGTCTCAGGGGTCACGTAACTCCATACCCCCCCCCCCCAATTCTCCAATGAAAACAGGGACGTCCTAAGGACATTCTGGGATCAAATCAGAAACTGGGATGGCTTCTGTAAATATGGGAGTGTCCCTGGGAAATAGGGGCACTTGGAGGGTTTGGATGTTGAACCAGCTCACTCTGCTAATGGGAGGTGCGGCCTGGCATAGCTAGCCCAAACCACAATTTGCAAACCCAGTTCATGCTATGAGTTTCATTCTGGTCTGCCAGCTGATCGCAAATTCTCTTCTTCGGCAATCACTCGTAGCTGAGTAAGATTGTCTTCCATAAACATGGTTTTAACAATGAGTACGTAAGTGACTGTGGAGGCCAATTCTGGATCCACACGTCCTTCCACAGTGGAGACATTGGTTTCCAGGTGGGAGCTGGTCACGGTGTGGATTTGCCAAGCATGCCTTCCTCCTAGCACATTTCTCCCTTGTGTCCTGAGTTCGAGTGTCTTCAAAGCCCATGACACCTTTGGTAAGCGTTGTTCTCCGATTGAAGCGCTCGCAGGCCAGTGTTTCCCAGTTGTTGGTGTTTATACTACATTTTTTAAAGATTTGCCTTGAGAGAGTCTTTAAACCTCTTTTGTTGACCACCAGCATTACACTTTCCATTTTTAAGTTTGGAATAGAGTAGTTGCTTTGGAAGACGATCATCAGGCACCCGCACAACATGACCAGTCCAAATTATTGTCTATCAGTGCAGACACCATTCCAAAAGTATCCCATAACCTTGCTTGGACGAGATGTCTGAGCTAAGCCATCGCATCTGGTCCTCAAGAAGTGACTCTCCTCCCGCTGAGGTCCTGAAGCAGCAATCTTTTATATCAAAGCAAACAAACAAGGCCATTAATTGGTGTTTCATTGCTTGGGGTGTATGATCTGGATACTTTCCCAGATACAGATGGGCGATAAATGAGACTGAAAATATTGAAATATTTGCAATATGGCTTGATGAGCTGTCTTGGTTGTTTTTCCTGCACAATCCTCATATACCAGCTGCTTTTCAGCCTGCCAATTATTGCAATATCCTTCGTGGCTTCGTGTGTTGAACAGTAATACATTACTAGCTCCCTCTCTCTCTTTTTAATTAAAATCAGTGAGCTGCCCAGGCTCCGGAGAATGTTACTTAAGATACTCATTAACTAATCCCCCGTGTTAACATAGGTACTCTTGATAGTTCCTCCAGAAACCTTGGTTCGGATATTCATAGAAGCAGGTGTGGGAGCCTTTTATCTGAACTATGCCTCCCGTCATTCCTGGCCATTGGCCATACTTGCTAGGGCTGATGGGAGTTGTAGTTCAGCAAACACCTGCAGGGCCAAAGGCTCCCTATACCTGGTAGAAGGAAGGAATTCATAGAATCAAAGAGCTGGAAGGAACTCCAAGTTTCATCTAATCCAACTCCCTGCAATGAAGGAATATGGAACTATCCCGTATGGGGATTGAACCTGCAACCTTGGCGTTATCAGCACCATGCTCTAACCAACTGAGTTATCTCCACCATATTGTATATAGTTGCTTCGTGTGTGTGTGTTTTCTTGCATGAGCGGAATAGCAGCACTCGATACAACCCATAATCTGGCAACACTGCCTGCTCGTCCTCCCCGCTTTTCCTCTTATCAACAAGGGTTATTTTCTGCATTACAGTCTCACCATGCATCATGAAAGTTGCTATTATTGTTGCTCCCTCTATTACTGATTATTATTATTATTATTATTATTATTATTATTATTATTATTATTCCCTTCCCACTGCCCAAGGCCCTTGGAGACAAGGAGCCGTGATCAACGGCTGAAAACCGTTCCATCTTTTCCTTCCCCAAGCACATTCCCTCTCCCCCGATGTTCCGGCATTTCTTTCCGATTTGCTGTGCTCTCGGTTTCCTTTCCGGATACCGAGGTTCCAAAGCACCAGCCTTACTGCTGATTGTTCTCCCCGCGAGGCTGGCATGCCACAATGCGTTTGTCAGCGGGGCTGGCTCTCGCATGACAACATCAAAACACAAAGGCAAAACTGAATCAGCAGATCAGTCAGCTTTATCACATGCAGAGCTAGGAGCTTGGCTTCCTTTCCCGGATCGCTTGTTGTTGTTGGGTTTCTTGTTGTTGCTTTTTGTCGTCGGTGGAGAGCAGTCCATGGAACAACACTTACAGTCAGAAATTTCTTCCTAATACAGTGGTACCTCAGGTTAAGAACTTAATTCGTTCCGGAGGTCCGTTCTTAACCTGAAATTGTTCTTAACCTGAAGCACTGCTTTAGCTAATGGGGCCTCCCGCTGCCGCCGGAGCACGATTTCTGTTATCATCCTGAAGCAAAGTTCTTAACCCGAGATACTATTTCTGGTTTAGTGGAGTCTGTAACCTGAAGCGTATGTAACCTGAAGCGTATGTAACCTGAGGTACCACTGTAATAATATTAATTTATTATTATTTATACCCCAGCCACTCTGGGCGGCCCCCAACAGAATATTAAAAACACCACAAAACATCAAACATTAAAAACTTCCCTAAATAGGGCTGCCTTCAGGTGTCTTCTAAAAGTCAGATAGTTGTTTATTTCCTTGACATCTGATGGGAGGGCATTCCACAGGATGGGCGCCAATACCCACTCTGCCTGGTTCCCTGTAACCTCACTTCTCGCAGTGAGGGAACTGCCAGAAGGCCCTCAGAGCTGGATCTCTGTGTCCGGGCTGGATGATGGCTGTGGAGACACTCCTTCAGGTATACTGGGCCGAAGCTGTTTAGGGCTTTAAAGGTCAGCACCAACACTTTGAATTGTGCTCAGAAATGTACTGGGAGTCAACGTAGGTCTTTCAGGACTGGTGTTATATGGTCTCGGCGGCTACTCCCAGTCACCAGTCTAGCTGCCACATTCTGGATTAGTTGTAGTTTCCGGGTCACCTTCAAAGGTAGCCCCACGTAGAGCGCATTGCAGTAGTCTAAGCGGGATATAACTAGAGCATGCACCACTCTGGCGAGACAGTCTGTGGGCAGGTAGGGTCTCAGCCTGCGTACCAGATGGAGCTGGTAGACAGCCGCCCTGGATACAGAATTAACCTGTGCCTCCATGGACTGCTGTGAGTCCAGAATTACTCCCAGGCTGCACATCCGGTGCTTCAGGTGCACAGTTACCCCATTCAGGACCAGGGAGTCCACCACACCCGCCCACACCCTGTGCCCCCAAAACAGTACTTCTGCCTTGTCAGGATTCAACCTCAATCTCTTAGATATGTAATGATAGCTCAGTCTGCCTTCTTGCACCTTTGCTCCTTGCAGACTTTGCCCTTCCTCGGCCCTCTGACTCAGAGACTTCTAGCCTCTCATCACCCCTAGCAGCTGTTTAGCAAGGAGTCTCCATCCCCACCCTCAAACTGGCATTTTAAAGAGTTAGCATTAGCGAAATGTCATCTATCGTGGGGAAAAACAATGGCCTCCTTCTGCAGACCTCCTCCTTTGCGTTCACGTTAAATGGGCCTTTCATTCACGGTCCCGCTTTACGACTCGAACACTCCCAATTTGGCACTTGGCAGTTTCCGAAATAGCATGCCCGTTTCCCTGCATCTGATTGTTAAGTCCCAACCCGCCTCCCCCCACTCCCTGTTCCACCACCTCGGCTCACCCCACCACCACCACTTCCCCGTCCCCTGCAGATCAGTGCTTTAAATATCAAATCAGCTGGTGGGTGTATCTAAAATAGGCACACGCCGAGAAAAAGAAAGTTGGGGGTGTTGTTTCGGTGGCTCATGCTGAAGCACAGCTGGAGACTATTTCTTACAAATACATGGCAGGCGCAGAGAGCGCTCAGCCAACCTCAGGGGTTGCATCACAGTGGGGGTGTCATGCGTTAGTGCAGGGGTGGGTCGCGTGCTGCCTGAGGGCTGTGCATGGGTTAATTTCAAGCAGGTGGGGGGGACAGGGGGGAGAGAAGGAAGGGAAGAGGGTGGAAATGTTTTTGGGGGGAGGAAACCAAAACAGATGGAAGGGTGGAAAGATGCGTGGAGGAAAGCTCTGAAAGGGACTAGCTCACAGCTCTGGGCAAGGATAATCTGTCCTTTCCCGCTGGCATCCCACAGGGTAGAAAAGAAGAGGAGGAGGAAGAGAGAAGAGGCTGGCTGAAAGAGCAGGGTGGCAGGGAAAAACAAAGGTAAAGGGACCCCTGACCATTAGGTCCAGTTGCGAACGACTCTGGGGTTGTGGCGCTCATCTCGCTTTATTGGCCGAGGGAGCTGGCATACAGCTTCCGGGTCATGTGGCCAGCATGACTAAGCCACTTCTGGCGAACCAGAGCAGCGCACGGAAACGCCATTTACCTTCCCACCTATTTATCTACTTGCACTTTGACGTGCTTTCGAACTGCTAGGTTGGCAGGAGCAGGGACCAAGCAACAGGAGCTCACCCCGTCACGGGGATTCGAACCGCCGACCTTCTGATTGGCAAGTCCTAGGCTCTGTGGTTTAACCCATAGCGCCACCTGCATCCCAGCAGGAAAAAATAGCGAGCCCTATTTGGTTTTGGCTCTTTCCTGACCTACTGTCAGCATGTGTAAATCCTTCAAGTGTCCCTATTTTCCAGGGAAAATCCCTGATCTACAGAAGCCACCTTGGTTTCTGATTTGATCCCAGAATGTCCTGCTTTTCCTTAGGACATCCCGAAGAATTCTTGTAACCCGAAGAATTCGTATGGTACGAGGTTCCACTGTAAAGCTCTACAAATTTGAGCCACCCCCTCCCCCCCCCCAAAAAAAGCTCAACAATTTTGGGAATATGGCAACCCTACTCTAGGACAGTAGGGACCCAATTGCAATCAGGAGAAATTGTG
This sequence comes from Podarcis muralis, assembly GCF_964188315.1. Taxonomy (NCBI): domain Eukaryota; kingdom Metazoa; phylum Chordata; class Lepidosauria; order Squamata; family Lacertidae; genus Podarcis; species Podarcis muralis. The sequence continues at coordinate 11,752,129 of NC_135662.1, forward strand.
TTGCTTGCTAGCTCATTGCATCTCGCCTTTCCAAAATACTAGGGCCTCAATAGGATTGGCTGCTCTATCCAGAACCGGCCCTCTCAATAGACAGAGTGCGGAAATTGCCTCAGGCATTAGCTACCAGAGGCCAGCATCCCCATCCATTTCCTCCTGAGCCCCTGACCATTCCCTGCTGCTAGAGATTAGTGCAGTGTGTGGCATATAGCCTGCCATATACCCCCTAAACTAGGCTACCTGCTGACCTCAGGTGCAATGGAGGAAGGTATTCCATTGCACGTGGCAAAGTAGGATTCAGCTGCCAGTCCATTTGGCTTCTTAGCACGGAATGGGGAGGAGCCATCTTGCCCTTTGCCTCAGGCAGCAAAATGTATTGGGCAGGCCCTGGCTCTATCAGCTGGAAAATTATGTTGCTGGAATCTGAATTTCAAGCAGCTGTCGATGCACTGTGTGTACGCTGCCTTGAGAGCAGCTATTTCAAGAGCTGCATTTTTTAACGTTCCATAAACAAAGAAATAAATGGGACCTCCCTGCACGCCGGCTGCTTGTCAAAATAATGGGCATTATTTAGAAGGCAAAGAAGAATCATATGAGGTGAAGGGAAAGGAGCCCTTGACTTGTCTAGAAGCCTCCTACATTTTATGCATCAAAGGAAACGCTTGCAAAGATATCCCTAGAATACCCAAATGTCAAACGTCTGTGCAAGAAGTCATTTCGCAACGTATTTCTTCGAAGTAAATGAGCGCTGATGTCAATATTTGGTTTTGGCTTTAATAGTTAGCATTGGGTTGGCTTTTGCTCAGCAAGTAAGTTGCCTGTTTGAAAAAAGCCAACATGCTTTATTAATTTACCATTTTTTAATTTTTATTTTGGTCATTGCACAAGGCTCAGCTCATTGGACAGGCTGGCACACAGAAAGCGAAGTGTCGTATTGTTTAGGAGAGAGTAGTCTTTCACATTGAACGGAACTGGCAAAGAAGTCTTTAGTAACTCACAGAGAGTGTGCCTCTCCTCTCGTGTCAGGGTTCAGCCCTGCCAAGACCTGGAACCTGGTAAAGGTAAAGGTAAAGGTAAAGGGACCCCTGACCATTAGGTCCGGTTGTGACCGACTCTGGGGTTGCGGTGCTCATCTCGCTTTATTGGCCGAGGGAGCCGGCGTACAGATTCCGGGTCATGTGACCAGCATGACTAAGCCACTTCTGGCAAACCAGAGCAGCACACAGAAATGCCGTTTACCTTCCCGCTGGAGCGGTACCTATTTATCTACTTGCACTTTGACGTGCTTTCGAACTGCTAGGTTGGCAGGAGCAGGGACCAAGCAATGGGAGCTCACCCCGTTGCAGGGATTCGAATCACCAACCTTCTGATCGGCAAGTCCTAGGCTCTGTGGTTTAACCCACAGCGCCACCTGACGCCTCCTTAAAGGGGGAACTGAAGAAACACACAAGCTCCACTGATCTCCAAATTGCCAGGGACCCCAAAGAGCAGTTGGATCTGACTGTTGCTGATGCAGTCCAGACGGAGGCCCCGATACCAGCTGCCTGCTCAGCTCTCAGACCTACGTCACCTCCCTCTGGACCACGGGAGCAGAAGGTTGCCAGCCAGGCAGGAGTTTCAGGGCTGCCACTGAAGTGTCCATGATGTGGGAACGTTAAGGATTGTAGGAAAGGATATATTGAATAAATATTACCCTTTCTTCACTCAAGCTAGTGAGTTATGTAGCAGAGCAAATTCCCCTCAAGATAGCTGGAAGCCGGTTTGCAGATTCTTTTGACTCTCTTAGTTAAGATTATTTCCTGGTGGCCCCTTTGATCCCTCTTAAAAGAAGATGCCTGCTCCTTGGGAGAAAAGCAATGACAAACCTAGAGAGCATCTTAAAAAGCAGAGACATCACCTTGCCAACCAAGGTCCATATAGTTAAAACTATGGCTTTCCCAGTAGTGATGTATGGAAGTGAGAGCTGGACCATAAAGAAAGCTGATCGCTGAAGAATAGATGTTTTTGAATTATGGGGCTGGAGGAGACTCTTGAGAGTCCCATGGACTGCAAGAAGATCAAACCTATACATTCTGAAAGAAAACAGCCCTGAGTGCTCACTGGAAGGACAGATCCTGAAGCTGAGGCTCCAATACTTTGGCCACCTCATGAGAAGAGAAGACTCCCTGGAAAAGACCGTGATGTTGGGAAAGATGGAGAGCACAAGGAGAAGGGGACGACAGAGGACGAGATGGTTGGACAGTGTTCTCGAAGTTACCAGCATGAGTTTGACCAAACTGCGGGAGGCAGTGGAAGACAAGAGTGCCTGGCGTGCTCTGGTCCATGGGGTCACGAAGAGTCGGACATGACTAAATGACTAAAGAACAACAAAAGAATACAGTGGTACCTCTGGTTACGTACTTAATTCGTTCCGGAGGTCCGTTCTTAACCTGAAACTGTTCTTAACCTGAAGCACCACTTTAGCTAATGGGGCCTCCTGCTGCTACCAAGCATTTCTGTTCTCATCCTAAGCAAAGTTCTTAACCCGAGGTACTATTTCTGGGTTAGCAGAGTCTGTAACTTGAAGCGTATGTAACCTGAAGCGTATGTAACCCGAGGTACCACTGTAAAGACAAGAGAGGCTTTCTGAGTAAAGTAACAAAAAGTTTACTCACATTTCAGTTCACAATAAAATCCCTAAAAGGCAGGCTTTTCTTAGTAGTTACATAATAAACAGAAAAGGTAAAGGGACCCCTAACCATTAGGTTCAGTCGCAGACGATTCTGGGGTTGTGGCGATCATCTCGCTTTATTGGCCGAGGGAGCTGGCGTACAGCTTCCGGGTCATGTGGCCAGCATGACTAAGCCGCTTCTGGCGAACCAGAGCAGCACACAGAAACACCATTTACCTTCCCGCCGGAGCGGTACCTATTTATCTACTTGCACTTTGACGTGCTTTCGAACTGCTAGGTTGGCAGGAGCAGAGATTGAGCAACGGGAGCTCACCCCGTTGCAGGGATTCGAACCGCCAACCTTCTGATCGGCAAGCCCTAGGCTCTGTGGTTTAGACCACAGCGCCACCCGCGTCTCATAATAAACATAATAAACAGAGTGTGAGTTAACCTCCAATGGAGTCTGAACTCATGTGCTGCTGGCTGAGAGCCCGCAGACAGCAAAATTACATTAGATAACAAAATGGCTGCAGAAGACCAGCATGGGAGCAAGAGAGTAGCAACAATAGAAAGACAAAACTAAACTGGACACGAGACTGAGAAAATGGCTGTGTGACCCGGCTCTTTTGTGGAGTCAGCCAGTGCCATGCCCATCTCCCAGGTCACATGCAGGGGGAGGGCGCTCCAGACCAGTGAAAAAAGAAGATACACTGACTGGTAGATACACCACACTGACAGAGAGCCAGTGTGGTGTAGTGGTTAAGAGCGGTAGTCTCATAATCTGGGGAACCGGGTTCGATTCCCCGCTCCTCCACATGCAGCTGCTGGGTGACCTTGGGCCAGTCACACTTCTCTGAAGTCTCTCAGCCCCACTCACCTCACAGAGTGTTTGTTGTGGGGGAGGAAGGGAAAGGAGAATGTTAGCCGCTTTGAGACTCCTTAAAGGGAGTGAAAGGCGGGATATCAAATCCAAACTCTTCTTCTTCTTCTGGATGTCTCGCTGGCTGTGCCCACTCTAGGGAAATAAGGAATGCTGCTTGTGACTGTACCAATGGATTACATACCATACATGAAACTACTGCAGAGAAGGGGAAGAGCATGGAAGCACCTCTGTGGATCAGAGCCTGGCTGAGCGCCGGAAATGAGGGGAACCTCCAACTTTTATAGACGCTCCGAGTCTGAGAAGCTTCGTTACTGAAGCAACAACCCTACTGTTTTCCTGAATGGGGGCATGGACACCACGACTCGCAAAGGCAAAATCAACCAAGCCATCCAAATTTGCAGGATTATGTGGGCTGAAGAACTGCAGTTCCCTGGGGCTGGATTTTTTAAATCTTTGCTAGAAACCTATTAGTCTTGCGAACGTGGGAAGGAGAGGGGGGTGTTGCACAGCTCAGGTGACTGGAGGAGGAAGAAGACAAAGATGAAAAGGTATATTGCAGTTCACCTTGTGTGATCCCAAACATGAGGCACCCCGTTTTTCAAGACAGATCTATGCCCAATTCTTCAACAGGGCAAACGTAGCAAAAGGGTGGGGTGCAGCACATTCGCATGTCAAGTATTTAGCCATGCCAGATTTTAAAAAATCAATCCCTTTTTCTATTTCATTTGCAAAACAAACAAACAAACAAAAAAATAAATAAATAAAAATCAGGGATTAGAGGGACTATCTATGGGAGGAAGCCACAGCAGGACTTGATATAGTTTCATGCAGAAATTCCCTTAATCTCAGGGTCGTGGGTTTGAGGCTCACATTGGGCGTAAGATTCCTGCATTGCAGGGGGTTGGACCAGATGACAATATTATTTATTTATTTATTCATACATACATACATACATACATACATACCCTGCCCATCTGGATGGCTCCCAACAGAATATTAAAAACACGAATAAACATCAAACATTAAAAACTTCCCTAAACAGGGCTGCCTTCAGATGTTGTCTAAAAGTCTGGTAGTTGTTGTTCTCTTTGACATCTGGTGGGAGGGCGTTCCACAGGGCTTTGCTTCTCGCAGTGAGGGAACCGCCAGAAGGCCCTCGGCGCTGGACCTCAGTGTCCGGGCAGAACGATGGGGGTGGAGACGCTCTTTCAGATATACCGGCCCGAGGCCGTTTAGGACTTTAAAGGTCAGCACCAACACTTTGAATTGTGCTCAGAAACGTACTGGGAGCCAATGTAGGTCTTTCAAGATGACCCTAGGGGTTGCTTCCAACTCTACAATTATTCTATGATCTGCAGTTAAAGGGGACTGGGCAGCAGGTAGTGGGAGAGACCTCTACCTGAGAGTGTCCCTCAGTCAGAATTGACAACGCTGGGTTTAAAAAAACAAATGGCTTGGTATAAGGCAGACTCCTTTGTTTCCCTGGGAGATGAATATGGAGAGCAAAGCAATGAGGTCTCTAGTGTATAGCTGATTAATTGATTAATCAATTAAACACAGGAAACTGCATCGCACTGAATCAGACCATTACTCCATCTAGTTTTACATTGGTAACACTTGACTGGCAGAAGCTCTCCAGGGTTTCAGGCAGAGAGGGGACATTTGCAGCCGGACCTGGAGATGCCAGGGTTTGAATCGAAGGCCTTCTGCATTCTTCCACAGAGCTGCAGTTCTTCTTGTAGCTGAAGTTAATGAATCAATGGGTTTTCAAGCAGAATTAAAGCCTATGCATGGAAAATGGGATAGGGGACAAATTCCGTTCACTTTGCCTATTAATCTGAACCTACCTAATCCACACTTTCTCAAACCATAGGTGGAACACAGGGGTGTTTTGTTTTGTTTTTTGCAAATTCATACTTCTCCGAATTTCACAATGCAGTTCACCAACCATAATAATATGTACAAAAATGCATATATTAGTGGAAATAACATCCAAAAACGCATTATATTAAGGGAAATTGCTTGTAAATTGTGTTTATTGGGGGGGGGATATAGATAGATAGATGATAGATAGATAGATAGATAGATAGATAGATAGATAGATAGATAGATAGATGATAGATATAGATAGATAGATAGATAGATAGATAGATAGATAGATAGATAGATAGATACACACACAGTACACACACACACACACACACACACACACACACACAGTGGTACCTCAAGTTACAGATGCTTCAGGTTACAGATGTGTCAGGTTACAGACTCTGCTAACCCAGAAATAGTACCTTAGGGTAAGAACTTTGCTTCAGGATGAGAACAAAAATCGTTCGGCAGCAGTAGGAGGCCCCATTAGCTAAAGTGGTACCTCAGGTTAAGAACAGTTTCTGGTTAAGAACGGACCTCCAGAACGAATTAAGTTTTGTTTTTTTTTTAAATATTTTTTATTGCGTTTCTTTTCGTAGTTTTGTACATTCCAAATAGTACAGGAGGAACCAGATACAAGAAACAATTTTTTGATTTTTTTTTTAACGTAAAAAAAGGAAAAAACCTTAATGAATTTGTAAATATATAAACATTCCACTTTCCGTAAATCCTCTTTTGACCTCCCCACACCTTCCAAATCTGCGTTCTTTGTAATAACAATTTCAGCAATTTGTTACCTTGTTTCAAACCTTGTTGCAACTTTCAGTTATTACCGTATTTTTCGCACCATAGGGCGCACCGGACCATAGGGCGCACCCAGTTTTTTTGGGGGGAAATAAAGGGGGGAAAATCATTTTTCCCCCCCAGGCACGGGGCTGGGGCGGGGGAAGCTCGAGCTTCCCCCGACCCCAGCCCCCAAACAGGCAGCTCTCTGCAAGCCGTGGGAGCGCTCCCGCTGCTTGTGGAGAGGTCCGCGGAGCCTGGGCGCGCTGAGCTCAGCGGGCGCAGGCTTCGGCATGCAGGCAAGTCTCCGCAAGCAACGGGAGCGTTCCCGCTGCCTGCGGAGAGGTCCGCGAAGCCTGGGCGCGCTGAGCTCAGCGCGCGCAGGCTTCGGCATGCAGGCAAGTCTCCGCAAGCAGCGGGAGCGTTCCCGCTGCTTGCGGAGAGGTCCGCGAAGCCTGGGCGCGCTGAGCTCAGCGGGCGCAGGCTTCGGCATGCAGGCAAGTCTCCGCAAGCAGCGGGAGCGGTCCCGCTGCCTGCGGAGAGGTCCGCGAAGCCTGGGCGCGCTGAGCTCAGCGCGCGCAGGCTTCAGCATGCCGGCAAGTCTCCGCAAGCAGCGGGAGCGTTCCCGCTGCTTGCGGAGAGGTCCGCGAAGCCTGGGCGCGCTGAGCTCAGCGGGCGCAGGCTTCGGCATGCAGGCAAGTCTCCGCAAGCAGCGGGAGCGGTCCCGCTGCCTGCGGAGAGGTCCGCGAAGCCTGGGCGCGCTGAGCTCAGCGGGCGCAGGCTTCAGCATGCCGGCAAGTCTCCGCAAGCAGCGGGAGCGGTCCCGCTGCCTACGGAGAGGTCCGCGAAGCCTGGGCGCGCTGAGCTCAGCGGGCGCAGGCTTCTGCATGCAGGCAAGTCTCCGCAAGCAGCGGGAGCCCAGCGCTGGGCTCCCGCTGCTTGCGGAGAGGTGTGAAAAGCCTGGAGAGCGTGAGGGGTCGGTGCGCACCGACCCCTCTCACTCTCCAGGCATGGTGCGAAAGCCTGCATTCGCACCATAGGACGCACACACATTTCCCCTTCATTTTTGGAGGGGAAAAAGTGCGTCCTATGGTGCGAAAAATACGGTATGTCTCCGTATTCAATATGTTGTATCTCAATTATAATACCTTTAAAATAAACATAATATGTTTGGTTCACTTGTCTTCTTTTCTCATTTGTGACTTATTTTACCATTTGCTTAATCAAATTTGCTAAAGCATAACATTTCCAATAACATGCACTATCTTAAGATTCATACAACTTATAATATTTTTGCAGATAGTCTTTAAATTTTTTCCAATCACCCTCAACTGATTCTTCATCCAAATCTCGGATTCTGCCGGTCATTTCAGCTAATTCCATGTAGTCCATCAACTGCGTCTGCCATTCCTCCAGCGTGGGTAAATCTTGTGTCTTCCAGTTCTTTGCGATGAGTATTCTTGCTGCTGTGGTAGCATACATAAACAACGTTCTATCTTTCTTTGACACTTTCTGGTCTACCATGCCCAGCAGGAAGGCCTCTGGCTTCTTAGGGAAGGTATACCTAAATATCTTTTTCAGTTCATTGTAAATCATTTCCCAGAAGGCCTTCACTTTTGGGCAGGTCCACCAGAGATGGAAAAATGTCCCTTCTGCTTCCTTACATTTCCAACATTTATTATCAGACAGATGATATATCTTAGCTAACTTGACTGGGGTCATGTACCACCGGTATATCATTTTCATAATATTTTCTTTCAGGGCACTACATGCCGTGAATTTTATTCCGGTGTTCCATAACCTTTCCCAGTCTTCAAACATAATGTTATGCCCCACATCCTGTGCCCATTTTATCATGGCAGATTTAACTGTCTCATCCTGTGTGTTCCACTTAAGCAGCAAGTTATACATTCTCGATAGTATCTTAGTTTTTGGTTCTAATAGTTCTGTTTCCAATTTCGATTTTTCCACCTGGAAACCAACTTTTTTATCCATCTTAAAAACCTCTTGAATTTGAGCATAATGTAGCCAGTCTCGCACCTTATTTTTCAGAACGAATTAAGTTCTTAACCAGAGGTACCACTGTATAGCATTTAAATGCTGGTGGATTTTCAAGGCAACTTAAAATAAATAAATCACAAACTGATGCAGAAACATGGCGAACTGAATTTAAGGCTGGTAAAAATGAGAAATGGAGAGAAATTGAACCGGACAGATTCATCCATCTCTAGAGGGAAGAAAAGTGCAATTACCCAAAACAGGTTTCATCTCGTCATGGCAACAGTGGAATGTCCTGCTGGGCTATTGATTGCTTGACCTGCATGAAATGAAATGGATGGTCCCAGCTGGGTCCAAATGAGCAAGTGAATTACAGTCCTTTCTCATCGGCCTAAGATTGACATTAATGAATATGACCACCTAGTGCTAATTTCTTCTGTCTTCTACTCTCAGAGTGGAGATGTGCAGTAGGGTCAAAAGGACATTTCAAGAAGAAATGTCCCCCAAATATATTTCAATATCTCCCACAAGCTGCTTGCCTTTTTTATTTCCATTGCATATGACCCAGCAAGAGACCACTCGGAGTCTGATAAGCACTCATTTTCTGAATACATCAGGAATAGGAACTCTGGATGTTGTTGGACTACAATTCCCATCAGTGTCATAGCATGGGGGCTGCAATATCCTGGGTGACATGGACCCCATTAGAGAGTTGAATGTAGATGGATACTCTGTCTGTTCACCTCCGCCCCGGCCCCAGGTGCTGGCAACCCATGCTATGCCACTGAGTCTCCCATCAGCCAGCATAGCCAGTGGACAAGAATGGTGGGGAGCTGTAGCCCAGCAACATCTGAACGACCACAGGTTCCCCAACACTCTCTGGATTATAACCTTGGTTGAATAACAGATGTACACATGTGCGCTAGCTTTTAGTGAAGGTGCACATTGAAGCCAAGGTCTATTTTGGCCCAAGGAGGGAGGGATGGCAAAAAAAGTAATTAAAATAAGTAAAACAACAAAAACAAATCTATTAAAATACGTAGAATAAAAACAGCAGATCACTATAAAAGCTCTTTCCTTAAAAACAAACAAACAGTTCCCAAAGTCCTATTGGAATAAAACAGTTTTCACCCACCAGTGGAAGGAGAGCAAGGAGGGAGACAGTCTAGCTTCTTTAGAGAGGGAGTTCTAAATTCTGGGGCAGCCACCAAGAAGGCCCTCTCCTGTGAGGGTGTTGGAACTGAGAGAAGAGCCTCCCTTCAAGATCTCAGATCCCAGGCAGGTTCATATGAGAGAATACGGTCCTTCAGATAGCCTGGGCCTAGAATTTAATACATCCTCTCTCACACACACAAGAAACCCCATTAGTGGATGCAAACGCTTGCAAAATGAGTTTCTATAACTGCACACAGCAGCTTTGCTTCAAAACTCTCTCCCAGACAAAGTGCTTTGAGAGTTACTACCTGAAGCTTATGTGAGAAGCCAAATAGAGGTTTGAAAAGCAAGCATCAAAGTGAGTATCTTCTGTTACCACTCAACACAAAATTTATATGCAAATGCATGCATGCAGTCAAATACATTAGGTGCGCAGTGAATCATTTCTAGCCCACCTCACTCTAAGGGCAAGTTACAACACAGAAATAAAATGTGCAATGAAATCACTCCCTGTCCTAATTTTAGTTACTCTGAAATTAGCTCTGTTCATTTCAGTGGAAGCTACTACCATGAAAGTTCCTGAGAACTATGGTTTTTTGCACAGATGATAGAGGGAGAATCTGTGGACTCCAACTCCCATCAGCTCCAGCCAGCATGGCCAATGCTTAGGGATGATGGGAGTTGTAGTCCAACAACATCTGGAGGGCAGTAGATTCCCCACATCTGGGCTAAAATCAGCGACAGTGACAAAGTAACCTGTGGGATCAGCAGCTGAATATTGGGAAGAAGCACAGATAAGGAGAGATCCTCAGGTCACGTGCAGCATCATAAGTTGAGAATTTGATTGGTAGAATGCTAAGAGGTTAGAGGAGATAGATTTGTTCCCCTCTGCAGGCTCTGCATTTTGGCCAGGAGCCTGATTGCCTACCTGCCGTACACCTGATGTCCTATATGAAGTCAGGTGTAAGACAGGTAAAGACACGACTAGAATGAAGTGGTTTTTGCAGGCACCACTGACCTGCTGACCCGTCCTGTATACATTGCGACCATCAGCTGATTGTTGGGGCTTGCAACGTGTGATAAGCTGATATTCAGGACTTCTAACTGTTCAAAAGTCAGTGGGTGGGTGTGCATGACTAGAGAGATTTCACATACACCAAGAACACATGGTTTGAGTGACTAATCTCTGAAATATTTTGAACGTGGCCACCCATGACTTATCTGCAGTATTGCACAACTGAAATAGTTGAACCTCCTAAAGTCTTTTCCATTGGTCGATGCTATTTCTTGTTTCCTAGAAAACATTAATGAGAGCCTTTGGCTTCCCTAAATTGCCAAAGTACACTCCAGAGTTACTTAGAAAAATAATTAGGAACTATGTTATTTCCTAAGAACTTCTGAAGACCGTTGCTAGATTTGACCAAATGCCTGTCTAGTCTAGAATCCTGGTTTTTACACCAGCTGGCCAGATGTCTATGGGATGTCTCAAAGCAGGACATGAGGTCAACAGCTCTCTTATACTGTTGTTCCCCAGCATAAGGTATTTAGTGTCCCGTCTGAAAACATTCTATGGCTGTGTATGTACTCCCATACATTCTGCAACTAGTGGTGAGCAACAAGCCATATCTATCCAGTCATTTCTTGTGAAAGACTGTGTTTTCCCCACACCAGCTTCATTCAAAATAAGGAAAAGAACACCCTAGCTGTGTTTAAGTTGGAAATGTGCAAACAGCCTGTGTGTGGTGTAATTGTTGAGGAAATATAGTAGCGGACAACTCTGCAGGTTGAGCTAGTGAAGGGACACCAGTGGCGCTGTGGTCTAAACCACTGAACCTCTTGGGCTTGCTAATCAGAAGGTCGGCGGCTCGAATCCCCGCGACGGGGTGAGCTCCCATTGCTCTGTCCCAGCTCCTGCCAACCTAGCAGTTCGAAAGCACACCAGTGCAAGTAGACAAATAGGTACCACTGCGGCGGGAAGGTAAATGGCATTTCCATGCACTCTGGTTTCAGTCACAGTGTTCTGTTGAGCCAGAAGCAGTTTAGTCATGCTGTCCACATGACCCGGAAAGCTGTCTGTGGACAAACCCTGGCTCCCTCAGCCTGAAAGTGAGATGAGTGCTGCAACCCCACAGTCGCCTTTGACTGGACTTAACAATCCGGGGTCCTTTACCTTTTACCTTTACTTAGGTTGGGCTAGTATTGTAAGTCAGAGCATCAGGAGAACTTTTCCAGAAGATTTAAGTGGAATCTAGGTGAGAGGATTTTAAGCTTCTTGCCTTACTGGTCCCCAACAGCACAAAAGAGCCTGAGGGACTTCAACTGCACGAAAGTCTTAATCTCGGGATTGTGGGTTCTAGCCCCACGGTGGGCAAAAAAGATTCCTGCATTGCAGGGGGTTGGACTTGCAACTTCTCAGTTCTATGACTCTGTGTATTGTAGGTCTCACGTGCCCTTTCAGGTATATGGGAACTAAAGATTGGCATGAACGTCAAGTGTCTTGCACAGTCTTCCTCCTGCAGCTTCATCCTGCGCACTTAGCACCACCCACAGAGCTTTAGCTGAAACTCTGCTCTCCCACCTCCCTCAGCTGACTTTTATGTCCAGTGTCAGAATCCCACCCTTCCAGAAGTCAGGGAGGCAATACAGGTGCTCTTGAGTCCTAGTTTCCTCCCTATTTTCTAACTTCCACAAGGTGGATTCTTCTTGCTGTCTCTCTCTCTCTCTATCTTTCTGTCCATCAGCTTTACATCCCACCTTTCTTCCAATGAGCTCAAGGTACCAAACATGGTTCTCTTCCTCTCCATTTTATCCGCGCAACGACAATCCTGTGAAGTAGGTTAGGCTGAGAGGCTATCACTGGCTCAAGATCACCCACCAGGCTTCATGGCCGTGAAGGGATTTGAACCCTGGTCTCCCAGGTCCTAAGGGACGTGGGTGGCGCTGTGGGTTAGACCACAAAGCCTAGGACTTGCCGATCAGAAGGTTGGCGGTTCGAATCCCCGCCACAGGGTGAGCTCCCGTTGCTCGGTCCCTGCTCCTGCCAACCTAGCAGTTTGAAAGCACGTCAAAGGGTAAGTAGATAAATAGGTATCGCTCTGGCAGGAAGGTAAACGGCGTTTCCATGCACTGCTCTGGTTCACCAGAAGCGGCTTAGTCATGTTGGCCACATGACCCGGAAGCTGTATGCCGGCTCCCTTGGCCAATAAAGCGAGATGAGCACCGCAACCCCAGAGTCGGCCACGACTGGACCTAATGGTCAGGGGTCCCTTTACCTTTACCTTTACTCCCAGGTCCTAGCCTAGCTCTCTCCCCAATATGCCACACGGGTGCTTCCAAACTAGTTACTAGAAGAACCAGTAAGAAGCAGTGCATTGTGGAAGTACTTAATGTGGATAACTGAAATGGAAGCTTCCACACACCCCTCTATTTTCTTTAAGTTGCAAAAATACCATGGACAGAATGCAAAGCCCCAGTCCTTTGCGTGTTGACTATTTATTGAGCTCCTTTTACAGCCGTGTGTTTCTGGAGGCTGCTGCTGGCACTTACAATGCGTGGAAACCTTTCTTCAGTTATCACACTTGATTCCCACCCTATGTTTAGGTCTATTTAAACCAATGGGGGAAATGAAATGAGATTGAAATCTTTACTGCTCTGCACAGGGAGGCCAAGAAACTATGATATATATTTGCATTCACGTGTGTGAGACCTATCAGGCACATCTGAAGCTCGCATCTGAAATACAGAATGCTGACAAAGGCTGAACCGGCACTGTATTTAGCAGGCATTGTTGCGCTGAGTTCTTGCATCTCGGAGGAAGCTGTGGTGAGAGGGCAGTAGTGATTTCTGTAGCATCTAACTGGTTCAAAAATAAATGTGTCACTTTCTGTTTTTTGATGGAAAGTTAATAAATGATGTCAGCTCTACCCCACAGCAGGTTTCAGAGCTTGTCCTGGTGACTGTGTCGCATTTTGCATTTTAAAAGTTCAAAGGACTTGGCGTGCATTTATTTCAATAGCTCTCTTTCAGTCCTTATGATATAACCCAGAAAGGTAAAGGTAAAGGGATCCCTGACCATTAGGTCCAGTCGTGGCCGACTCTGGGGTTGCGGCGCTCATCTCACTTTATTGGCCAAGGGAGCCGGCGTATAGCTTCCGGGTCATGTGGCCAGCATGACTAAGCCACTTCTGGCGAACCAGAGCAGCGCACGGAAACACCGTTTACCTTCCCGCTGGAGTGGTACCTATTTATCTACTTGTACTTTGACGTGTTTTCGAACTGCTAGGTTGGCAGGAGCAGGGACCGAGCAACGGGAGCTCACCCCGTCACGGGGATTCGAACCGCTAACCTTCTGATCGGCAAGTCCTAGGCTCTGTGGTTTAACCCACAGCGCCACCCGCATAACCCAGCAAGGTAGGGCAGTATTATCACTGCTGGATTGTAGACTGGGGGAAGATAGGGCGGGATTCTGGCCACATCCGTATCAGAGTTGGCCCTTCCATAAGGCAGAGTAAGGCAGCTGCCTCAGGCAGCACATTCTGAGGGGCAGGCAGTGACTAGAAATGTGTGCTATGCACTCTGCCCTGCAGCCCCTAAGCTAGCTTGCTGCACCAGGGTGCAATGAAGAATTCTGTTCCACCACGATTGAACTACCAGTCTAGCCAGATTTTGTGCATAAAACAGGGGGTGCACCATCTTGTCCTTTGCAGCAAAATGGCTCAGGACACTCCTGATCAACCCTCTTAAATACTCTGATACCACTTTAACAGTCATGGCTTCCCCCAGAGAATCCTGGGAACTGTAGTTTGTTAAGCATGCTGACCTCACAGACCCAAGAGACTCCATGGTTGTTAAAGCGGAATAAGAGTGCCTTAACTTTATGATGTGGCTGCAACCTGAGAGAGGACGGCTTATGATGGGATGGTGGGAACTTATTTATTACATTTATAACCCACCTTTGCCTCTGAGGAGATGAAGGTGACATACATGCTTCTCCTCATTTTATGCACACAACAACCGTATGATGTAGGCTGGGCTGAGCGAGGATTTGAACCCTCTTCTAGTAAATGAAATTCTTCTAGTAAACCCATTTTTTGTACATGGTCTTGACAAATGCATGCATTTTTTTGCAGGCAATGTCCCCTACTAGAATGCATTTTTGTAGGTTTTCTTGTTGTTTAGTCGTTTAGTCGTGTCCGACTCTTCGTGACCCCATGGACCAGAGCATGCCAGGCACTCCTGTCTTCCACTGCCTCCCGCAGTTTGGTCAAACTCATGTTCGTAGCTTCGAGAAAACTGTCCAACCATCTCGTCCTCTGTCGTCCCCTTCTCCTTGTGCCCTCCATCTTTCCCAACATCAGGGTCTTTTCCAGGGAGTCTTCTGTTCTCATGAGGTGGCCAAAGTATTGGAGCCTCAGCTTCAGGATCTGTCCTTCCAGTGAGCACTCAGGGCTGATTTCCTTGAGAATGGATAGGTTTGATCTTCTTGCAGTCCATGGGACTCTCAAGAGTCTCCTCCAACACCATAACTCAAAAGCATCAATTCTTCGGCGATCAGCCTTCTTTATGGTCCAGCTCTCACTTCCATGCTGGTGAGCCTACGTTCTATTAAAATCCATGGAACTTTATGTTTAAGTCATAGTCTCATGTGTTCCAGTGGGGGGGTGCATGCTGTTCTCTGGATTGGGTCCTTAATGCAGGAGTGGACTTTGGGCTTTCAAGTTTTAGCAGCGCCCTGCGCGAGACCAAAAACTGGCTCAGCACCCAGTGTGGCAGAATCGGTTGCACTGCCCTAAATTTGAATTATGGTGCTGGAGACTGCAAGAAGATCAAACCTCTCCATTCTCAAGGAAATCAGCCCTGAGTGCTCACTGGAAGGACAGATCCTGAAGCTGAGGCTCCAATACTTTGGCCACCTCATGAGAAGAGAAGACTCCCTGGAAAAGACCCTGATGTTGGGAAAGATGGAGGGCACAAGGAGAAGGGGACGACAGAGGACGAGATGGTTGGATAGTGTTCTTGAAGCTACCAGCATGAGTTTGACCAAACTGCAGGAGGCAGTGAAAGACAGGAATGCCTGGCATGCTCTGGTCCATGGGGTCACAAAGAGTCAGACACGACTAAACAACTAAACAACAAAAAATCTGCCTCTGCTCAATGCTGCCAATCAAATTACGGAGCAGAAATGTACTGGGGTTTCCTCCCTCCTTGGTTTATTCAGCCTGGAACAGGTGAGGCATACACAATTTGCACATAACAAAAGGCAATATTTAACTGGCCCGTTGAAGAAGAAGAAAAAAACCCTGAGGCCTTTTAAGGATGTACTGTGGGTGGAAGGACTGAAGGATACAGGCACCCCTATCCCATTTCCATTCTGCCGCTGTGTTATCTCCTAAGGTAAATCTGTGAATTGACTGTGAAGAAGGGAATGGGGAAAAGGAGAAAGCAGGGGCAATTTATAATGCTGTAAAATGGCAGGTAAGCAAAGGGTTAAATACCCTTCCCCTCCACTGCCGCTTCTAGTTGCCTCCTCCTGGTGCTGTTTTTCCTGTTTAAAAGGGTCATGAGGCGACTGTTGCACATGCTTGCATATATGATGTGCTCTGACCCTAACGTGCCGTGAACAGGGAACAAAAGGGCAAAACCGGGTGTTGCAGATTTATTATTTCCTCCTCGTGTTATTTGTTTGTGGCATTTGTACCCCACCCTTTCAAACCCCCCCCCCCCAAAAAAAGGCTCTCAGAGCAGCTTACCAGGATCAGCTGCAAGGCAGGCCCTGTCCTTAGGACTCACAATCTGAAAAAGGCATGACACAGGAGAGGGGGGGGACCCAGAAAGGGTGGGAGGAGAGAAGAGCAAGCTCAGTCACAAGTCCTTAAAGTTACAGTGGTACCTTGGGTTACAGACGCTTCAGGTTACAGACGCTTCAGGTTACAGATTCCGCTAACCCAGAAATAGTACCTCAGGTTAAGAACTTTCCTTCAGGATGAGAACAGAAATCGTGTGGTGGTGGTGCGGCAGCAGCAGGAGGCCCCATTAGCTAAAGTGGTACCTCAGGTTAAGAACAGTTTCAGGTTAAGAACAGACCTCCAGATCTAATTAAGTTCTTAACCTGAGGTACCACTGTACAACCAATATTGACGGTGGTTTTGGATGTCCTGCCCTCCAGAAGAGCAGTCTCTCCCCTGAAATACTCTCCCATCCCTGAGGTCAGATCCAGGAGACAATATCCAGGGCTGGAGAACAGGGCAGCTCTATTTGCAGTGGAGTTCTGTTCCTCATGCAGCTTCCTTCCTTCCTTCCTTCCTTCCTTCCTTCCTTCCTTCCTTCCTTCCTTCCTTCTAATATAGCATTTGCTGCTGAAAACGGCAGTGTCTAGTTTCCCCTGCTCTCCTCTCTGCAACGTATCATGAAACTTGCAACATACTGTGAAACTGGCCAGGTGATGTGATATCATCACCTCGCCTTACTAGCAGCAGCCAGTGACGCGGACTGGAGTCCAGAGAAACTCGCAGTGCGGTGATGTCACTTTCCAGAAGGTGACTTACACTAGATGCTATGTGGGATCAGCGAAACGGAATAGGGAGGAGAGATCGTGGTTTCTGCGGCAGCCACGTGTCTGCTGCAACCCCTGCATCTCTCCTGCTAGGGATGGGTGACTCTGTCGATTTTAGTTTCTCATTTTCCCAATCTGAAATTCTCAGTTATCCATGTTTTCACATCGGTCTGCTTTAAAAGAAGGAAAAGAGGCCATCACAAAAATACACTAGTACAGTCATACCTCGGGTTACAGATGCTTCAGGTTGCGTTTTTTTGGGTTATGGACTGCCAAAACCCAGAAGTATCAGAATGGGTTACTTCCGGGTTTCGGCGGTCGCACATGTGCAGAAGTGCTGAATCGCGCTTTGCGCATGGGCAGAAGCGCCAAATCGCGCCGCTGCAGGTTGCGGGCACTGCGGGTTGCGAACATGCATCCCACACGGATCACGTTCGCAACCCGAGCATCCACTGTATTTTAGTGTGACTTTCTCTGAATGCACAAGTTTGAATGCAATTTTGCCTCATCGACACAATTTTGTAGATCAGCGTTCCCCAGTACAAAATGTTGCATCCCTTAATATCCCTTAGCATCCCTTAATATGTGCATTGTTCTGCACGCTTTAGGATATGCTTTCTGCAGACGTTGCAAAATTTGGGGAACTGTAAATTTTGAAGGTTTCAGTTTGCATATTGTTCCGAAAGGGCAAATTAGGTAGCGGAGAACCTTTAAATGTAAACCGACTTGCGTTTTTCACCTTCCCTTTCTGCCTACTGCCTGTTAATCAGCCTAGATCCAGTATGGGGAACCTGTGAGCTGCCTGATGTTGTTAGACTCTTGCTCCCATCAATCCCAGCCAGCATGGTGCTGGAGCCATAAATGCACGTCTTGGCACCTCATCGGGCAACCGGTGGACACTTCCTTCTTTTCAAACTGGTGCAACAGCAACATTGCACCTAATGACATCCTCAGATTTTCTCAGGTTGGATTACACAGGCTTGGGGGCACTGTAAAAAGCTTCCCAGTCAGCACTTCCCCACAGCAAAGAGCTACTGCAGCCGAGGCTTATCTTGGCTTGATTTTCTTTTTACCCAGATCCTTTAAATCCTTGTTGTTCGGCTTAGCGAGGCTGGGTGCCTTCAGACCCCGCCCCCCAACAATAAGGGATTGGAACAAATCTGCAGAGCAAATGTGGGTCAACCTGCTTAAAAAAAAAAGTCTGGTGTGACAAAGGAAAAGGAAATCTCTTGGCATTTCATGATATGCCAGTGGTTGCTTTGACATTGGACCGATATGGCTGTTACACACACGAAAAGTGTGTACACACACACACTGTGAGTGCTGGCGTTTCTTCCCTGCTTTCTCTTAAAAAAATATTCAGTCAAGATTAAGGCAAGGAACCAGCACGTTCACAAAGGCTACCTTCTCTGGTAGCAGGTTTTGTGGCCCACAAAACAAGTCACAAGGAGATACTTCAAACAGCAACAGCAAGTTCTTACCTCCTCGTTCTGACTTCTGACCCTTACCCATAGGGGAAAAGGGGATTCCAGGCCTTGTTTCACCTCGGATATTTCCTCCTCTACCATTTAAGTTCCTGCATATTTAAAGCATATGCATTTAAGCATGCACCTAACATGTGGACGGGGGTCAGGTGCATGTAGTATCTTAAAGTTGTCTGCTCCCAGACGACACTGGAATTCCCTCCATGGAGATGTCAAACTGGCTCCCTCCTTGTTGTCCCTCCTCTGGCAGGTGAATACCTTCTTGTCCCCACAAGGCTTTGGGGGAACCGGGTGCTTTTAATGAAAGGGCTGGTGCAATGCTGTTTTCGATTATTATATGTACGGTTTTAGCAGTTTATCTGTTTATATAGCAATAGATTTTATACACGTGCTCACTCAACTGCTCCCATAGGTGGGACTGGGACTCCCGCAGGTGCCGCACATTCGTAAGAACTCAACCTTTAAGCGTGGAAGCAGCTACACTTCGGAACTCCCTGCGTGTTGAGGTCCATCAGGCTCCTTCACTTCAATCTTTTCGGCGCCTGCGAAAAACATCCCCGTTTTTAGGCGAGCGTACCCAGGTGCTTAGAGAAACCTGGGGTTAACTTTAATCTGTTTTAGTGCTTGTTGTTTTATAAGTGTGTTTTTAAAGTATAGTTGTGAATTTTTCTCGATGTCATTGCCTTATCCTTTTGTAAACTGCTCTTAAAAAAACCAAAAACCAATCAGGCGGTGTATAAATTTTATAAAAAAATTATAAAATATAGAGAGAGTTTTGACTTCATCAAAGTTTAATTGCTTTTTTCCTATGTTTTTTTAGCAATTCTCATTTTTATCCGTAAGCCGCCTTGATCCCCTGTCAGGGCGGAAAGTCGGGCTAAATAAATAAACAACTTCTTCTTCTTCTTCTTCTTCTTCTTCTTCTTCTTCTTCTTCTTCTTCTTCTTCTTCTTCTTCTTCTTCTTCTTCTTCTATTAGAGGCTGCCTGCGTGTCTCTGCATGGAACATCAGCCTCCGCCGCAAGCTGCCTCAGCTGCGCGCGCTCACCCCACGGAAAGGCGCGTGCGTGCATGCGCGCGAAAGAGAGAGAGAGAGGGGAGAGCCATTGCGTACGCCTAGGCGCGTGCGCAGGGCTACTTCCTTGTTTTCCTCACGTGACAAGCCTCCTCCTGAGAGAGAGAGAGAGAGAGAGAGAGAGAGAGAGAGAGAGAGAGAGAGAGGCGGATGGTTAGTGGTAGGCGGAGCCTGCGCGGGAGGCGAGAGGCGGGAGAAGGGGGGGGGAAAGCAGCGTAAGGGGCGATTGGTCCGTTCGACGGGTGATTGAAAGGCGGGCTGCGGTGGGTCGGACCGGTCGGGCGAGCGGCGCGTGCCTCTTTCCCCCTTCCTCTCTCTCTCTCTCTCTCTCACACACAACACACACACACACACAACCGTCAGGCGCGAGGGCGTGTGCGCGCGCACTCTCTCCCCTCCTCCTCCTCCTCCTCCGTCCTTCCTTCACTCCCTCCCTCCCTCTCGCGCGCGCGCTCCCGCCCCGGGAGGAGGAGGAGGAGGCGGCTGCAGGAGCCTGCGCGAGAGCGAGCTGCGCGGAGGGAGGAGGAGGAGGAGGAGGACGCGCGTCCAGCAGGCAGGCAGGCAGGCAGTCCAGGCTGGCGGGCGGAGAGCGGCTCGGCTCCCTCCTCACGTCTCGTCTTCCCGGGGACTCGGACCTGGACCCCCTCAGCCGCCGCCGCTGCCGCTGCCCTCCGCCTTCCTCCTCCTCGCCGCCGCCGCTCCTCCGCCTCCCCGCGCCGACCCTTCCCTCCTCCTCCTCCCGCCCCCCAACTCCGGCTTGGGGAGGGGGGGCTCTCCGCCGAGAAGGGAGGGGGCCGCCTGCGCAAGTTAGTAGCCCTCTGAGGAGAAATGGGGGGGGTGCGCTGAGGGAGGAGGAGGAGGAAGGGGGTTTTCCTCCTCTCTTTTTATCATTAGTATATTTTTTTTGGCGGGGAATGACCTCCCCCCCCACTCACGCCACAAACACTCCCCCCCGCACACACTTCACTCTTGAGGGGATGCTTTGTGGTTGTGGGTTTTTGTGGTTGTGCGTTAGGTTCACTGAAGGCGCTTTTCTGCCCACTTTCCATCTATTTTGGGGTGTGTGTGGTGGTTTTTTTTTGGGGGGGGGAGGAGGGAAATAAGACCTGGGATGAGGGAACAGCCCCCTTTTTTTTCCCTGAGGGAGATGTCAAGAGGATGTCTCTATCCCACCCCACCCCCTGCACCAAAAAAGAGAGAAGATAATATGAATACGGACTTGGGGAGTTAGGCTTTCCTGGGGTGGGTGATGGTTGCTTTTTTTAATGGGGGGGGGACTGTGGTTTCCCTCCCCCCCTCCTCCATTCACTTTCCTGCTAGGAAAAAGAAAGATCTGGTCAGGAATTTCGCTTTCTGAAAGGCAATAAGAAGGAGAGAGGGTGTTGCAACAGAGAAGGCTCGGATGCTGTGGTTCAAAAGGCTCTCTGAGGTTCCAGAAGATGCACCCTCTTATTTATTTATTTTTAAAAATAAGGAATGGGCAAAACAGTTGAAGAAGATCCCTTACGAAGTGTAACAAGAGTACGCCGGTGTTTGCAGCTTGGAAGCCCACTCTTTTGGGATCTGGTGTGGAGATGGTTGGTGGTCTAACCTTGGAATCGCCAGTCTGCACCCCTCTCCTCCCTCCCCACCCCTCACTAACGTAGCCTTTAGGATAATCTTGAGGATGAGTCAACTGGATACCCTGTTTTCTTAAGTGGGAGAATCGAAGGAAGTCTCGAACTGTGGAGGAAAAGAAGAGGCACCAAGGAGATGGGATCTATGAGGCAGGGTTCCCCATGGAAATACTCTGTAAGGGACTGAGGTGGAGGGACACCCATCGTTTCTTCCTTCAAAATAAGACATCTTCGAAAGAAGTGAGCCTAGTGATGATGGGGGCAGAGACAGTCTGATGAAGGCATCTCCTGTCTTCCCACCCACCCCCCTCTACAGAAGCAGGCTGTGAACTCTATTCCCAAAAGGGTGCCATGCAGTCAGAAGAGAAACTAGGTGCAGAAAGGGGTGGTGGTGCGGATTACTTAGACGCCTCCCTCAGCTAAAGCTTCTTTGCCCTGTCTTGTGTTTAATGCTCAGTCTCTCCTTGTCTCTTCTTTCCTTGTCTGTGTTCATCTGTTTCTGCTGGGCAGGATCATGCCGGACCAGATCACTGTGTCGGAGTTTATTGCTGAGACCACAGAGGATTACAATTCCCCAACCACATCCAGCTTTACTACCCGGCTACAGAACTGCAGGAATACTGTCACGCTGCTGGAAGAGGTAAATAAACACTTGTCACCTTTGCTTTCTGTGTATGGTTGCATGGGGAAGCCAGGTGACATGCATACCGCCCTGCTTTCTTCATGACTATAGCGTGGATGCTCTTGGGTGATGATTGCACACAGTGCTCATGTCTATGAATTCCAAGGGTTTTGGTGTTAAATGAGGTTGAATATTGTCTTTTCTGTGTCTTGTTATCCCGTGTTGCTTTCCTGATATCAGTAGTGTTGACTGCAGCAGGATTGTTTGATGACATGATTTATGCAGAGCAAACGGTTAGACAGAATGAATGAAGCTTGATGTGTCTTTGGCACAGATGAAGCAATGGATAATTGGTGGCAAGGACAAGCTGTAGAGGAGATCTCTTTGAAATGGGAGATTGGTGACAAACGTTTTGGGCTATGATGTTGAAAGGGGAGGAATGCAATGCAAAATGATGCAGTCATGCCGTCTCTTGGATGGTAGAGCAGCTCTGCACAGCCTGATTCATGTCACCCATCTCAAAATTAGCAGTTGCATGTCATTTTCAGTCTAAGTCAGGCAACATACCTATATAGTTCCTAATATTTTTGAATATTGTACTTGATGTGGGATGCATTGTTATTTAAGAATCTGACATTGAATTTTGTTTGCGTGGTGATTAAAAAGCTTGTGGAGATCACAGCAAGGTTAAAATTGGATTTTCATATCATGGTCCACATGGCTTCTTAAACTAAGTCTTGAGTTTCCAGTTACCTTATTTTTCAAAAGGTGTTGTTCATATTATAATGGTTTTGTGCATATTGTAACAGGCAAGATAAACTAGCTTTATTGAAATTGCAGAAGAGCTTTCTTTCACACATTCACAATAAAATTGTACTGATCAAGTTTGTGCTCTGGGGGATGCAAAATGCTATTCCAAAAGATTAGTTATAATTACTTCCTTGTTGAAAGTAATCTTGTATATTAACAGCCTGAGTGCTACTAAGTAATTGGATAATAGAATTGGAGGATAAGACCAGTTGTTTGTGAATATCTTGTTTTGAAGTGACATTGATTCAAGCTTGCAGATTTGCCACACTGTTGGTTTGTAGTTGCCCCTGCAAGAGTACTCTCAAGTAAAATTTCTCCCAGTACTGTATATAGTTAAACATTGCTGTCAGCTGTTCATGTGACTCCAGAGAGCACTGAGATGGGATGCTACTGCATCTGGTTGTGGAAACAATGGTGACCTCTTCTGTCTAAAGTGTTGCTGGCCCTTGGAAGTCAGAAAGCTATCTATAAGCTCATATGGCATTGCCTAGTGCTAGGCAGTTTAGGACTGTCTGCTTTCATATCAGACTATGTGCCTATACTTCAGGCTTTCTTGTTCTTTAAAGAGTTGATAAACATATAGACAGAAGGAAGTCAGAGCTTTGCTTGCAGCCTGACAATCACTGCTGGTATCTCCCTCTGGCTTTCAGATCCAAGAAAGGGACAGGGAAATGTGCTCTGTACAACACACAAATAAGCACAAAAAATATATTTTCAGGGTCCAGGTGAAGAGATGGGAGGGATCTTGACAACTGAGTGCTGTGCTGAGCAGTCACTAATTTCACTCTGGCGTTCATTTTGAACAGACATATAACTTTGAAATACTAGTACTGGAGCTTCTAAAACAACATGTTGGTAAAAGAAAACTGGCAATACAGTCTCTCTGTGTTATATGTAGTCTGGCTGCATAAACTGGTAATCTGTTGAAAACTTGTGTTCCATTTAAGTTTTTCCTAGGCCATTATGCTGAGTGGAGGAAGCAGGCCACTAACTTGTATCAGAATGTTGTTCAAAAATATGTATTTTTTCAGCGCTGCAGTCCTTAACACACTTAGTGAGGAACAAGTTGGGTCCACTATGCCCAGCATGTATTCAGATGTTGGAGAATTTTCAAAACAATGAATCCAGGGAAGTGTTTTTAGTGGGGAAACTGCTGCAAGTGAGAATGTTCAAAAAGGCTGTTAATCCACAGTTGGAGGACTAGGCCAGTAGGGATCAGCCTGTTTTTGTTCGGTACCCTTCCAAAAGTAATTTAATCCCTTTCCTTTCTTTAGTAAGTCATTGAATCAGTGAGAATGTGACAAAATATCATTTTTATTTTGTTTCCACATTCCTTTATTCTAGCCAACAAGACATCACAGAGATGAATTCCTCATTTTCATGTCATAACAAATGGAACAAATTCATGAGGGGGAAAGGAAGTGATGGAATTCATTGGCTTTATTGATTATAGTTTTCTCCTCTTTTTCCAAGTAGCAAGCCAGATTGCTGATTATTCAGGCTTTATGCTCACTTCCTTATGACTTTATATAATGCTAAGTATAATGCATCTTGCCTTGCTGGAGGAAGCAATCCTTGGAATGGTCTTTTAAAGACTGTATTCAGTGAAAAGGCTGGACAATATATTTCTATCAAATGGCTGCAGCAGTCAAAATCCCCCCTGGCAGGTTTTTAGAAGGGAGCCTGTTAATAAAGTACTAGCATCTTTCAGAAAAGAAACATCAGAGATCGAGTTCCTGAAGAGCTCTTGTATAGCCAACTGGAAGCATACTTGAAAAAGTCTGTATCCAGTGTTCAGTCTTTTTATAAAGCGGAAAGAAAGTAACACACAATTGGGTCAGGAGAAGGTCAAATTTGTAGAATAATCAGAGGTATTTTTTTGTCATTGCTCATATCATCAACTGCTTTTATTTTATGGAATGCTGATGATGAGCTGTAAATGCTCATGGGTGTAGCATAAAGTAAATACAGTATAAAATAGTAAAGGAAGGTAATTTTGCAAACGTGTCTACCTTCTGCTTATCAAAGAGGAAGAACAGCCATTAACTGGCATTCTGTTGCACTGTTGGAGTATCGAATACCTGCTCCAGAAGGAATGGAGAACCTCAGCCTTGGGGACCAATGGGCCCTCGGAGCATCTCTGTCTACCCCTTGGAACTCTCTCTGAGCCATACCTCTCACTGGCCCTGCTTTGCACGCTCTGGAATATGTCCCTGAACTGTGATAATGTTTCATGCTTGCCTGGAAAGGAGGGTAGAGAGGGAAATGTGAGTGTGAACAATCTTTTTTACTGTACCAAAGGTAAAATTCCCATTTATTGCTCTGCTTATTTATTACCTCTGTCATGCGATCCAAGGAAGGAAGTGTGGCCATTGGGCTGAAAAAGATTCCCTACCTCTGTGCTGCAGTTTTTGAACAGAAGTAATTTTAAGTCTGGATGGCAGGGAAATGTTTTATTACGTGGAAGTTTTGCCTTCAAGATTTGATCCCATCATCTTAAATAGTTAATAGAGTATAATGTTTGAACAAATGGCAGTTCTATTGGCATGGCAGTGTAGTTCTGGGATGAATGTCAGCATAGACAGTTCTCAAATGAGAATCTGTATGCCGTTTCTCCCGGTTCTTCCTTGAATTACTGTGGCAGTACTGGCTGGTCGAAGGACTCCTCTGCTACTATGGATATGCAGTTAATTGTGCAAGGATTGTTAAAGTTATAAACTGATTTCCAGCAAAGTGGTTTTATAGTCTATTTTCCCTTGATGCTCAAGCCTGGGGGTTGTCTCTCTGTGTGCACAGCACATCTGCTGCTAAAACAGACGTCCAAGGACTGCTCCTTACTAACCAGAATATATTGCACATAAGACCACTAACAGTGGATAGACCATTTTGGGGAACTTTTTTGTGTGTGAGAAGGGAAAATCACCTGACTGAACTTAGATGTGGGGTAGGGTAGATCCATCAGGAGTTCATTTAGAAAGGATAAAAGGAATTGCAATTTAAGTTGACTTTGGGAAGGTAACTGCATACTATTAGCTTGGATAAAATAAAAGCCTATTCCACACAATATCTAATCACAGCTGTTCGACAGTGGAATATACTCCCACAAGAGGTGGTGGACTCTCCTTCCTTGGAGGTTTTTAAGCAGCGGTTGGATGGCTTTGTGTCATGGATGCTTTAGCTGTGATTCCTGCATTGCAGCGGGTTGGACTAGATGACCCTTGGGTCCCTTCCAACTCTAAGATTCTGTGAAAGCCTCTGTGAAACCTGTATTTATTCTATGTGCACTCTCAACACACAGGGAAGGCATTCTTTGAGAAATGAGTCCAAGCCATTTAATTCATTAAAGAGTATAACTGGAACCTTGAATTGAGCCTGGGAGCCAAGGCAGACGCTACAGTTGAGCTGGGATCACTGAAATGTGCTTCCTGTAGTTAGTCAGTAGGGCTTGACAAGCATCTGCATTTTGTACCAGCTGAAGCTCCTCCAGGGGCAGCCTCATGTAGAGTTTAGGAAAATAATCCATTCCAAGGTGTGTCCCGTGTATGAATGGTGGTGGACCGATCCTGATAGTTGAGGAGATGTAGTAGACAATTTATCAAATGTAAGTGATAAAAAATATTCCTTTCTGCTGCAGGCTGAATTTCTGACTGTGGAAAAACTTAACTCCATCAAATTTAGGTGGTTTCCTTCTCCTTTAGATATCCCCTTTTTTCCTTGCTTCCTTATTTTTCACTGAGTGCATTTTCTGTTACATTTTCAAACTTATATATGCTTCTTTAATAGGTGCAGAAATACTTTTTTTAAAAAAAAAAACCCACCCATGTAAAAATAGGATCCTTGGGGAATCTTAATAAATTTGCAAATGTCTAAGGCAAGCTGCAGGCAGTATTAATCTACCTGGGTTCTAAAGTGTACTGTATTATTTTTACCAATAAACAAAGGTTACATGATAATCTTTACTAAAGCTAAAATAATGGGATTATTTCTGTATTTTATGTTCTTGCTGATTTGTTTCAATAATATTCAACAAAGGTCTTATTGCTCTTCTTGTATTGCATTTTTTTTCTTGCTTAAAATATATTTTGAAATTTGATAGAGGCACACAGCCACACCCTACACATTAGTTCTGTTCTGTTCATTCATCTAGTTTAATTATTTTGCTACATGCCTATACCACTCAAAACATAAAATGTAGTGGCCCCTTTATTTTTCACTTACCACTAGATATACATTTATGATTTGTAAGTGTCTGTAAAGTGCACTACAGTGGTACCAAGGGTTACAGACGCTTCAGGTTGCAGATGCTTCAGGTTACAGACTCCGCTAACCCAGAAATAGTACCTCGGGTTAAGAACTTTGCTTCAGGATGAGAACAGAAATCGTGCAGCAGTGATGCAGCGCGTACCTAAAGTGGTACCTCAGGTTAAGAACAGTTTCAGGTTAAGAACGGACCTCCGGAATGAATTAAGTTCCTAATAAGAGGTACCACTGTACTGCAGTCAGTGAAATAGAATAAGAGTAAAGGTAAAGGTAAAGGTACCCCTGCCCGTATGGGCCAGTCTTGCCAGACTCTGGGGTTGTGCGCCCATCTCACTTAAGAGGCCAGGGGCCAGCGCTGTCCGGAGACACTTCCGGGTCACGTGGCCAGCGTGACAAGCTGCATCTGGCGAGCCAGCGCAGCACACGGAAACGCAGTTTACCTTCCCGCCAGTAAGCGGTCCCTATTTATCTACTTGCACCCGGGGGTGCTTTCGAACTGCTAGGTTGGCAGGTGCTGGGACCGAGCAACGGGAGCGCACCCCGCCGCGGGGATTTGAACTGCTGACCTTTCGATCAGCAAGTCCTAGGCACTGAGGCTTTTGCCCACAGCGCCACCCGCGTCCCTAGAATAAGAGAGTTCTAGTTAAAACAACTCTGAGCATATTGTTATTCCTAGCAATCTATTATCAGATTATTTAATTTGACAGTTATAAAATATTCTGGCTATTGCTTCTAGAGCACACAAAACCTACGGTAGTTAGTCCATTATTTCACACAGAGGCCAGCCAGGTGCCTCTGGAAAGTCTGCTTATAGGTCTAAGGGCTGTATCCCTCTTCTGCTATGGTTCCATAGCCACTCTGTTCTAACTCCTCTGCCAGTCTGCTTCATCGAATGGCTGTGGGTTCCAATACACAGAGAAATGCAGGGTTCTAATAGAGGGAGAAAAACATTTTGCTAAATCATTTTGTTGCCTGTTCTCCCAGCTGAGATATATATTTATGGAGGTATTCACAATCCCTATTAACCACCTTAAATATTTGGATGTTATCATCAGGGTTGGGCATCTCACTTTTCATGCCTAACTGTACATTAATTAAGAACAAACTAAACAGCACTGATCCCAGTACAACTAATTGGTGGACTCCACTGATCCTATCTGTGCCAAGTGTTTTTCCGTCAGGACAACATCCAAAGGATAATATATAGTTTATATGTGTAAGATCTTCAGCATGTTTTGAAGCACAAAGGCAGGGATATTGCTTATTTGTGTCTTCTATAATAGCTGAGGGCATAACATTTAAGGGTTTTGGTAAAGGAAATCCTATCTCTGAGTTTCTGCATGTCCTTTAAGCAGCAAGGTGGGACAAAAGAATGCAAAGGGGACATTTCCTACACAACAGCTGACTTTTAGAAACTGATATAGGGAGCAATCCTATGCACGTGAAGCTGCTATAAAGCAACCTGGTGTAAAGTTACACCAGATGCAAACCCTGTTCTGCAGCAAGGCTACTGCTCTGCTGAAGCCTAACAGAAGGAAAACAAGCCTGTAAAATAGTATTCTATGCCAGGTTGCCAGGTCACATGACCAAGCTGAATGGACTTGGGATCTAGCCAAGTCCCCCTCTCTGATCACGCACCTGCTGCCGCTGCCACCCCTTTAAGGGAGCATACACCAGCCTCTGTTCAGCCAGGATAATCAAGATACTGTATCCTGGTGTATCTTTGGCTGAGCCAAGGTTGGAGCCACTGAACTTTCAGCTGAATTGGGAGTTCTTCTGCATTCTTACCTTTGTAGAAGCTGTGTTGGGCCATCTTCAGCTAGGCTTGTTCATCTATACGTATCATAACTTTGTATTTAATAACACTTTCCACCAATTAGCCAGGAAGTGACATTAAGCTAACTGGCTTGAATTTCTCTGGATCCCTTGTTAAATTGGCTGCTTTCCAGTTCCTTGGAGACTGATGTTAGAAGATCAGTAATTTCATATTTCAGTTCTTTAAACTCTTGGGTGGATACCATCTGGCTCTAGTGTCTTGTTAACTGTCATTTTGTTGATAGGTCCTGGAATTTCCAATCTCTGTCACCACAATTTGTCTCAGTTGTTCAGAATTTGTTCTTCAATATGTCCTGTTGGGCACAGGTATAAAGTATATGTGTAGAATTATATATATTACCTTTCTATATAATGCCGTACAGGTAAGTCAGTCCTTCTGTTCAGTAGAGAGAGCTCAGGGTGGCTTTCCTTAAAAGATTTTCACCACACTAGAGTTAAGGCCAGGAACATAGGTTTAAATATTCACCATGTTCTGCAGCAAACTGCTGGCATGAACTTAATACAGTATGCAGTGTGGAGTGCTGAGGGAGTAGGAAACACAGATGCAAGCTCTTAGTTACAATTTCATCTAATGACATGAGTAAAAAAAGGTGTCAAAAGTTTCTGGGCTCTGCTGTGTTAATGGAGTGGTCCTGTGTCTCCTCTTTGATTCAGCTGGATAGAGCAGCTGTTGCCAGGTTGATGAATGGAGGTGCTTGGCTTCTTGACAGAGCTGTTGCTGGATGTATTTAAAAAATAGTTATGTTAAGACGAAGATCAACTTTTGGAACAACAGTATTAAGCCAATATAATGTAGTGGTTAGAGCATTGGACTAAGGCCTGGGAGGCTGGGGTTCTAATCCCCACTCAGCCATGAAGCTCACCTTGGGCCCATCACTGTGTGTTAAAGGTAAAGGTAAAGGTACCCCTGCCCGTACAGGCCAGTCTTGACAGACTCTGGGGTTGTGCACCCATCTCACTCAAGAGGCCAGGGGCCAGCGCTGTCCGGAGACACTTCCGGGTCACGTGGTCAGCGTGACATCGCTGCTCTGGCGAGCCAGAGCCACACACGGAAACGCCGTTTACCTTCCCGCTAGTAAGCGGTCCCTATTTATCTACTTGCACCTGGGGATGCTTTCGAACTGCTAGGTTGGCAGGCGCTGGGACCGAGCAACGGGAGCGCACCCTGCTGCGGGGATTCGAACCGCCGACCTTTCGATCGGCAAGCCCTAGGCGCTGAGGCTTTTACCCACAGCGCCACCCGCGTCCCTCACTGTCTGTTAGCTTAACCCTAACCTATGGTACAGGGTTGTTGTGAGGATAAGTTGGGGAGAAGGAGAACTATGTCTGCCACATTGAGCTTGTAAAAAGATAGGTGAGATATAAATGTAATAAGTTTATAACAAAACATGGTTTACCAAACCTTATACCACAATTTAAAGTACACTTGAATGTATATTAACTTGCAGTCCATTGGAGTTCATTAAAATACAGTGAATTTAGAACAAAAACTGTTGTGATGCAGTATGTGTGGGGTTGCCCTTGAAAAGAGTCTGGAAACTCTTACTGGCCCAAAATGTCATTGTCATGGTTGACAGGAGCTGGCAAAACTCCAGTTTTGCACTATCTCCTTTGGTTGTCTTTCTGGGCCCAGTTTAATGAAGTGTGTGTTCTTAACTTTTAAGCTTCAAATGGCCGAGGCCTTGGGGGCTTGAAAATCACATTCTCTTCTGTGTTCTCTTCTGTAGGCATTGTTCAGTATCTGAGGCCCTGCTCCATGTTCCCTTGCTTGCTGGAGCTCAACCATTGGCAGCAAGAGATGGAGTTGTTTCAGTCTTCCCATAGGGGCCTAAGAAAATGTGAAAATTTCAGAAGGCTTTTAGGGGTGGATAAGTGTTGATTCAGATTTTTGCTGGTTTCTTGTTTTGTCTTTCATCTGCTCTGGACATGGTTTATTGCTGTTATGTTTGGATTTTTTTGGAATGTTTCAGTTATATGATTAGTTGCCTTTTGTTTACTACAAAAGAAAAGTGGGGTTATTTTAGAACCGAGCCCTTGATTAGTAAATATATTGAGGGCTACAGTTAAGAAAATGCTTATAGGGATAAAAATATTTTCAAAATCGTTTATTGAGCATTTGACAGCATTCATTTCATGGTATTCAATTTAAAGTTTTTCATTTTGCTTCTGTGGATTACCTAGTGCCAACTGAAAAGTGAAAGAAAGGGGAAGAGTTAAACTGCTTATGCATGCTTGAGAATTCAGTGTCAGTATAATGCCTCCCCAAACTTAATTTGTATTTATGATACAACAATCTCTGCATTCCATATTCTATCATAGGGAAGCATTTTTCTTTGTTGGACTGCATGCAAGCTGTGGAGTCAAAATTAGGAACCCCCCCCCCCCACTCCTTCCTTGCTCAGTGGGCTGTCAGGAAAGGAGATTACTCTCACCAGATACTTAAACTGATTGGTGGCAGAAGGCTTTTCTCATTGGAGATTGCTGCTCCCTCCACTGGTCCATCTATGTTGGCTGCCCCTCCTGCCCCCACACCTGCAAGACATTAAGCCGAGGGCAACGTGTAACCCACCCCATTCTAAAAAGTGACATCTTCTGCAACCATAGCAATAAAATAAACACTCAGTAGTGAGTTGAATGAATTATTTTTATGGCGATGAACAAGGTTGTTAGATTTAAAAGTAATGGATTCTCTGTGTACTAGAACGTGTGCAGTAAGGTTAATGCAATACCACTGGAGAGCTTCAGCACAAGTTACTCTTAGGTGTAATTAATGCTTTTGAATAAATATCAGTAGTAAGTGTCATTGTATTGTACACATTGAAACTAAATGCAGAATAAGAATATGAACATCAGTACTTCATAAGTTTAGTGATTTTTATTCAGGGGGCTTCCACCCTGCTAATGGATGTGTTAATGTTGGAGACCTATTGTGCAGTAAGGTAAAGGACCCCTGGATGATTAAGTCCAGCCAAAGGAAACTATGGGGTGCGGTGCTCGTCTTGCTTCAGGGCAAGGGAGTCAGTGTTTGTCCACAGACAGCGGTACCTATTTATCTACTTGTACTGGTATGCTTTCAAACTGCTAGGTTGGCAGAAGCTGCGAAAGAGCAATGGGAGCTCACCCCATCGTGCGGATTCGAACCGCTGACCTTCCAATCAGCAAGCTCCCATTGTTAGTGAATCTGAGTGAATAGCAAAACTGACACAATTTGACTGGGATAAAGCAGTAAAACAAAAGCCTGCCTGTAATTAGAGATGGACTGAGCAGCCAAATTTATCCCTGTTCAAATTTGGTAGTACTCCGTCATAGGCCCATCACATATTGTGTGGACTTTTTTGAAAGAACGCTCCCTCTCCAAACCTGCATTTAAATTGTGCCCATTTTGTATGTAAAATACAAACAAACAAACAAATTTGTGAATGTTTACATAAACTTTTTTTTTATGTACATTTTCCCGCACAGTGAGAATGTATCACAGAATCTAGATAAGCATGTAATCCGATTGGGAGTGGTGTTCTAGTCTGCAGGCAAGTTCAGCAGCATTAGATTGGGTCAGTCTTCTGGAAAAAAAGCAGGCTAAATGAATTCCTCTTCCATTTGAATCTGTAATCAGTGTTGTGAAAGTGGACAGTCTTCTGGTGTCATTTGTAAGAGATACTGGCAGAATAAAGGTATTAGAAGCCTGTCCCAGGTCCTCAGATGTTCCAACTGCCACTCTGCTGATTAATTATGCTATGGTCTTGGAAACAAGATAGAGAATCCAACAAGGATGGATTTCCAGCACTTCTGCTGTACATTGATTTTGAGGATCATTCTGGATTAAGAGTCTCTTTGATTTTTGCTTCTTACAGTAATCTAGTTTATGTTTGACTCCTCATAGTAATTCCATGGTGGTTATGTAGCGCAGTGCATGTTGCATTATTTCACAGATGGAAACTCCACATTGATCTTACTCAAGAATAATAGCATTTGTGATTATTCAGTGACTGACTCTATAGTGCTATTCCTGTAGATAGAGCTTGCTTTATAGCAGACCTATAGTAGAAATGGCTATTTTTATACTGAAGAATCACTGAGCCTTAAATACAACTTATTACGTTCAGTTATTTATTTTTCTGATTATAACTTCTGGTTTTAAAAACCAAACACCAGAAAGTTGTATTTTGGGAATCGGTGTGAGGTGAGGTGTTTTTTTTTAAAAAAAAAAGTCTGTAGATGTAGAAGAGAAAGTAAGCAACACCTGAATATTTCTCTTTCAATATCGCTCTCCAGCCCAAACCTCTAATGTTTCCATCTGGTTGAGCCAGTGATTTGAGGTAACGGGAACATAAAGAAACAGAGTAGTGTATGATTGCATGAAACTCAGCTAGAGTTTGCATCTTCTACTACTGTACTCTCCCAGTAGCAGCCTTTCATTATTCCACCGCTTGTGGTCAAGTATGAGCTGAACAGTCAGCTACTGTTGCAGAGGGGAAAGACCTTGTTTCAAAATGAAGTTGAGTTTAACTGCACTTTTAAAGGAAAGTGATTCATAAGGGCAACAAATAGATAGAAGGGGGAAATGCTAAGTCATGCTATAGTTAAAAATAAATCCCAGAGGGTGCTTGAACTTCCATTTTCAAGCTGAATACATTGCCACATGCCAAGTAATCCGTTTCACTAAAGTTCAAACCCCAGATGACCTTTTTGAGAACAACTCCTGTTTTCACCCACATCTGGAATTTTACTGTCCTTTTGAGTCTGGGTTCCACCCAAACTGCTTTAGTAAGTGTTCCCACGCTAAACTTGCAATCTTACGCACACTTACCTGGGACTGTATTGAGTAAATTTACTTAAGATCAGGCTGTATAGTTCTTTTAAGAACATTGAAGGTGATGTCACTAATGGATCATAATTATTTATTTATTTTGGTCCTGGTGTTACTTCTGGTCAAACAAATATTGTAAAAACCTGTTAATTGGAGACAAAAATAAATTGAGTGTACATTTCAAGAGGAATTATGCTTGCATCATACTACACAACAGTTGTGGTTCTGAGGGGAAAGGCTAATTTTTCTCCATGTTGCCTGCCTTTTTAGGCTGATGCAGACTTAATGTGGTATATCTCTTAAAAATGGTTATGGGGTTATGGAATCATGTACACATTTACCAATTGCTTCTCTGTTAAGCATGGACTCCTACTACTACC
Organism: Podarcis muralis; assembly: GCF_964188315.1. NCBI lineage: Eukaryota > Metazoa > Chordata > Lepidosauria > Squamata > Lacertidae > Podarcis > Podarcis muralis. The sequence goes on from NC_135662.1 coordinate 11,785,908, forward strand.
AGACTCTACAGCTGTTACACAACCAGCACTAACCAATGTTTATCTTAACCAGCATTTGAAACTGGGGTGCTGTCTTCAGGAGCTAGTGGGTGAAGACTTCATAGCTTTATTTTGTTTATTAGTCTCTGCCTTGTTTTGAATGTTTTGTGCTTTCTATACAAGCATGCTCCTCCCTTCCCTTCATCAGTGTGACCACAAGAAGGAAATTGGGCCTTCTTTTTCTTTCTGCAAGGAGAAAAGAAGGAAATAGGGTCTTCTTTTTCTATCTGCAAGGAAGCGTCTATTAATATTTTCAACTAACAACAGATAGTTTTGTTTAAACAAGAACGAATGGTGGTTGGTTTAAGTTATGGTTTGTCCAAGTAAGAAACAACATTCTGGCTTGTTTGGGCAAGTGTAAACTAATCAGAGTTTGTCATTTCATCCAAAGTGGAAGAAACTGCATTTGAAAATGAAAGCAAATGCTTCCATTCTCCTGGAGGAGGAGGAGGAGGAGGAGGAGGAGGAGGAGGAGGAGAGAAGGCTCCTCATAAATGTTGATGCTAAAATATTTTGTTTTAACACCAAGACACACTTTTAAGATTTTGTTGCAGAAATTCATATGCAAAGTTGGTCAAGCAAAGATAAGTGTGTTAATCATAATAGCAGTTCTAATGCATTTACTAGATTGCTAAATAAGCAATACTCTTACCTCATATTGGAAAAGTTGTGAATTTTTCAACCTTTGAAATTACTACTACTGGACCCAGGAGTGCAGTCTGTGAGTTTGCTGAGCAGATTGTTCCTATGCATTTTGCTTGGCTCAGAAACTTCCAATCCAATATCGAGTGAAGTAAACTGATGAATGTTTAACAATATAAGTGTGCAATGAAGAAATAAACTCATAAATAAATTGAGAAGCTTGTTTCGGTATAGGCAGCTGGCAGTGGGGGTACAACATTGCAGGGGGTTGGACTAAATGACCCTTGTGATCTCTTCCAACTGTGATTCTATGAACATAGCTATTGTGGTTGGTATTCATTGATAGCCTTATTCATAAGGACTGTTGCTGCCATGTGATTCCAAAGTTGCAAGAGATGTGGTAATGGGGAGAACAATCATACTCTTCCCACACCAATAACCCATGGAAGCTCTACCTATGAACAAGGTAGTAGGGAGAAAAGTAGCAAGTATGGACAGTTTATTTCCCCTTTCCCCCTCTTATTGCAACTTAATGGTAATAATTTCACAGTAACTGTGGCCCACACACATGAGGTTAGTGAGTGGAGAAAGAAGAGCAGGGAGGACTTGGGCAGCCCACAATATTTCCACATACACCCTCACATCTCCTAAGTTCCTGCTTCTCTCTAATGAGGCAGCAAGTGGCTTGAGCCCCACCATGCACGGAGCTTATACTTGGCATGAATGGCCAGCATAAGCAGATGCATAAGCAGATCATGAGTCACTGCCCTAGGGGAGTAGCAGAAAGTCCAGAATTAATATTCCTGTGGTCTGTTGTGGTGCTGTGCACATGAAACAATAGCTGCTGTACCTGCATCAGCATTCAATAAGAATAATTGCATTAAAAAACACCAGTGGACCTATAACTGGTATATTATTGTTAATTTTTGAATTGCATTGACGTTTTAATGAAATGTGATGCTGTATATTTGAACTGTCAAGATTAATATATGCTAATGTCAGCATGAGTTAATTGATAATAACCTGCTTTTAGATTCTCAGATATTTAAAGAGAATTAAGAGAAGCACTCAGTTGCCCTTTAAAACTTGATAATTCCTTTTGTAACAGGTAGCAATAAGTTCTCCTTCTTTTTCTTCACAATTGCAAAGAAAATGATTCATTTAGTTCTGTGATTATCGGAAATCCATAGGCAAGATACAGCTGAAAGCATTTTCACGTGTTTGGGGGTGGGAGTCAGGGAGTAATCTACTACTTTTGGTGTACTGTTACGTGTTTTCTTAAACTGTTAGGTACTATTCCTTAGCTGCAGACACACTTCTTTGCTTTTTGGCTAAAAGTTTTATACTTCAAATTCTGGATATTCCATAAGATGTTGAATTTGAAGCCTGCTATAGTGGCCATGTGTGGACGTCATGTTGACCATAGCCATAGTTAGGGAAATCAGCCTGTGAATGGACTGTGTGCTGGTCTATGCAGCTCATGTAGTTCCTGTTTCATTTCTCCTTTGCTAGAGTGGGGAAGCAAGCAGTGAAGTGGCTGGCTAAGTGTTGCATGTGAACCACCGCTTGTGCTCCCCCCCACCAACCACACTGTGAGGGGTAAGCAGAGAACAAACTTTAGCTGCTCTGTGCTAGGTAGCTGATGTTTAGAAATACGTATTAAACCAGGGTTTAGTAATTTCTATGTGAGCAGTGCAAAACCTTAGCCCTGAGATAAAAGGGGAGGATTAATTCCACTTGCTGCTTCTATCTGGCCATTAACTCCATCTTCTTATTCTCTTTGGCTCTATGCTGTGTTCAGTTTGCTAGATAAGGTTGTAACTAAGAAAAGTGATGCTTTGTTCTAGAGCAAAGGAAATCAGCTGTTCTTGCAGAGACAGCGGTAATCATGTATTTAAAATCAGTGGTTAGGGGAAAATAAAACTTTTAATTACTAAGTACTCTGCTATTACAGAAAATGTGGTTGATGCAAGTTAAAGGGAGACTAATCCATCAAATGTCTGCATAGGATTTTTATTTGCAAATATAACACAGAAAGTGGGGGGAAACCCACATCCCCAGCTGACATTAACAATAAAAATGTTATTTCAGTAATAAGATAAGTAGTCCATGTGTCCAAATAGGTATCTAAACGAGATTGCTGTTCATAAGTCATGTGTACAAATGTAGAAAGGGCAGTGAGAACTTCAGACCACTGGGTACTAGATGGTGAATGTTTGTCATTCCAGCCTTGCAATATCTTCTTCTTTGATGATCACTTGCAGCCGAGTAAGATTGTCTTCCATAAACACGGTTTTAACAATGAGTTTGTAAGTGATTGTGGAGGCCAATTCTGGATCCAAACGTTCTTCCACAGTGGAAGGGTAGGAGTTGATCATAGTGTGGATTTGCCAAGTGTGTCTTCCTCTTAGCACATTTCTCCCTTGCGTCCTGAGTTCAAGTGTCTTCAAAGCCCATGACACCTTCGGTAAAGGCTGTTCTCCAACTGGAACACTCGCAGGTCAGTGTTTCCCAGTTGTCAGTGTTTATACTACATTTTTTTAGATTTGTCTTGAGAGAGTCTTTAAACCTCTTTTGTTGACCACCAGCATTACGCTTTCCATTTTTAAGTTCGGAGTAGAGTAGTTGCTTTGGAAGACGATCATCAGGCATCCGCACAACATGACCAGTCCAACGAAGTTGATGTTGAAGAATTATTGCTTCAACACTGGTGATCTTTGCTTCTTCCTTTACACTGATATTAGTTTGCCTGTCTTCTCAAGTGATGTGCAAATTTTTTTGGAGACACTGTTGATGGAATATTTTGAGGAGTTGGAGATGGCGTTTATAAGTGCTTCATGTTTCACAAGGTGGTAGTACAATAACTTTGTAAACAAGTATTTTGGTTTCCCTGCGAATGCCCCATTCCTCGAACACTCTGTGCTTCAATTGGGAGAAAGCCCAATTGAATCCAGAGCTCAGGCGATGCTGGATTTTGGCATCAATGTTGGGCCTTGTGTAAAGATAACTGCAACAAGACAAGATATCTATCTTAAGGGGATTGAATATAGCCAGAATCTTCCTGCCATTGTGTTTTCGGGGTCTGCTTCAGAAATTGCTAGGACTTGGACTTAAATATCAATAGTACTCTTGCTATAGCTACTTTGCCAGCTGCTAGTAAGTACTTTTAGAAATAGATTATAGTTTGTTCTCTTTCTGTCTTTGCTGCATATATATGTATATGTACTGATAGACAGGAGAGAGTATATCACTCATTTCTGTTTCATATTTTGCTGAGGTACTTGTGAGTTTGAGATGTAGAGATTGTCACCTGAGTGCCTGATGTCATTTGACACACATATATTTGCTTGTATTCAGTGTTAGTCATTCTCGGAATAAACCCATACATATTAATGGACATGACCAACTTTGGTCCATTAGATTTAATATGTCTACTCTGAGTAAAATATAGGTGGATACAGCACAATCTCTATGCCACTTCTATGTTCATCCATAATCCTCTTCCATCACAGTTCTGTATTTTTCATGTGCATTAAAAAAAGGAAAGAAAATTTGTATTTATATACATACTTTAATATTTATTTTATAATGCATTTCCCCTCAAAATAAGCATTTAAAAAGTATTTATACAGTTCCTGAGCTAAGAACTGTCAGAACATTTGAGAAGTGTAAGAGCTGGTGGATGGATACACACATTGGTTAGAAGGGGCAGATCTGGTCAGCTTTTTATCAGAATTCACAAATATCAAATTCCTCAAACATCCCTAGCCTACTTTAGTCACACAGTACAATCTCTGCTAACCCTTACAACGATGTATAATGGGATTATCTTCCACAGGAATGGTATCTCCTCATGTGGTGAACAGGAAAAAAATTATTTGCTGTATACCAGCTGAGACACAACTCTCTATAAAAAGGAAAATGTGCTTCAAAAAGAGATCAAAGCTTCCTTCTGGGTCCTGGAAATTCCCCTATGTTGTCAGTTTAACAAACCTCATTGCTAAATCAGTTGTTTCAGGCATCTTGTAGAGCCATCTTTTTTTTACCCAGGCTCTCCCTGACCCATAAAGTCAGGCTCTGTTTTCATTTGTTTGAATGCCTGTTTTTTATGTACTTTTAGACAACTGGTTTTTACATTATTATTTTTTAAAAAAATAATAATCACTAACAAGGAAAGTTTTCATTTTTTCTTGTGGAAATGATGTATTCAGGCTTTTTTTTTTAGTTTAGTTTATTTTTCCGCCAGTTCACAGGTTTATTGTTCTAGCCAAAGGCCATGACAATCTTGTAGCAATAATATCAATAAAATAACACAGAAATGAGAGTCAGAGTTGGTTTAAATGGTGGTATGACTGATGCTTTTAAAATGTTTTAAGGAGTGAAACAGAGTTGCATTCTGGCTCCCACTCCTTTTAACTTTTATCTTGATGATTTGGTGCTAATGCAAACTCTCCCTGCCTAGTAATTAGGAACAGAAAGATCTTAATTTAGATGTATGCAAATGATGTAGTGCACCTCTCTCTTTCCCAGGTGGGCCTCAAAAATCTCTTGGAAGTTTAATTTAAAATGCAATACAGTGGTACCTTGGTTTACAACCAAAATCCGTTCCGGAGGTCCGGTTGTAAACCAAAACAGGTTGTAACCCAAGTCAAGCTTCCGCCAATGCCCCCCCCCCAAAAAAATTGGTTGTAATCCAAAAAAAGGGACACACACTTCCAGGTTTGATGCGGTTGTAATCCAAAACAGTTGCAAACCAAGGTACCACTGTACATTTCGCTGCACAGCAGTTTGCATATTGAAAACCACATTTTGGGGTGCATGGTGAGTGCAAAGCAAAATGGTTACATGAACTCACAGCTCTCATCTAAGCCTCCAGAAAATCCCTACATGTTTCTCTTTCCCCTCCATACCAACCCAAGAATTACATGGCCACCAGAATAGGGATTGCCCAAGATCGATTCCAAGGGATTGCCCAAGATCTTTTTCAGACCAAAGGACCCCTTGCAGGTGGCAATGACAAGCAATCTCTCTCCTCCGTCTGTCTCCCTCTCTCTCTGTTGTCGGTATTTCAGACTTAAACTCAATAAAGAAATATGTGAAAGAAGGAAGGAAAACAAATTTTGGCAATTTTCATTAGTATATTTTAGTTTTTCTTCCTGAGGGAGGGCAGACGGATAATTTCAGGCACCTTTTCTAAATCTAATTACTGATATGGTTAATTCTGATTGTAATTGTTTTGTATTTTTAATATATAATTTTAGCAGTGTGTGTGTTTTTACAGTGCCCTGGGATCTTTCAGCAAACAAACAAACAAACAAACAAACAAGTTGGCAAACCTCATTTAATTTCCATTCTATAAGTATTAAGTGCACAATCATAATCCATATCTATGGTCAGTAACATTCAGCCACCATTAATTAAGATGCCTTTTTCATTCTTGGTTACTTTTACCACTGGTAGAAATGAACTGAAAGTGTTAAGTCACTTCACCTCAGACACCAGACACCCAGCAGATGGTAACATTTGTGAATTGTTGTTGATCTGAGCAGGATTAGTTTGGTGACCTAGGGGTGAAAGGCTGTCTATCCCATTACTATATCCTAAGACATCAGATACCCTATTTTGTTTCAAGAACCAGCAAAAATGGAGAAAAATCATAGAGAGAAACCAAAGCTATTTTGATAAATACCTGTTCTATATTATTTTGTATGCATTGATATTCTTCCATAAATAATGATAATTCTTCTTTCTGTCTTGCATGCTGCTAAATTGTGATTTTAAAAACAGATTTTTTTATCATTCATAGGGCTTTACAAAATAGATGCCATGATTTATTTGCCACTTAATATTTTTAAGCTTATTGTATGTACATTTTTTCTAGTACGTTTTGGAATTTAGTGTTTTATATTTGTTTATCCTATGCTAAAGCTGCACATTTCTCCCAAGCACATTTACTATGGTGTAAATCCCACTGAACACAGTAGACATGCCTAGTATTCTGTGGGATGAAATCAAGAAGAAAAATATTTATGTATGACCTGACCCTTACGTTTGTTTTGCTTGTTACTCTGCTTTTGTAAAGCTACCTTTTAGTAGGGGAAGTCCGAGAAATGCATGACACTTAAAATATGACACTTAAATCTGTGGAATTTCAACTGAGATAATAGTGAAACTACTATAAACTTCAGTATATTTGTTTGATTTCAAGCTGACCATATAGCACTACCCCCTAGGTCTGCCAAACTATTTTCAAGATGCTTTTTGCCTCAGGAGCACTTTAGTTCAGAGTTCTTTAATTGACTTGAAGTGACTGAGTGACTGAAGACCTCCCTAGAGGGTAAGAACAATGCCTCTACTGTACAGGGCTGGCAGCTCCTGACATTATTCGGTATTTGCTTACAAGAGCCTCATGTTCAGGTTTTCAGATGTACAATTCAAAATAGAAGTGGCTTGCCTTTGACACGGTCTTTCTTTTTCTGTCCCTAGGCGTTAGATCAGGACCGAACTGCACTACAAAAAGTTAAAAAATCTGTAAAATCTATATATAATTCTGGGCAAGGTAAGCTTCATTTTTCTTAATCATAATAAAGAGTTACTTAGTAGTGTTAATATTTCTTGCTATTTTACTCTTTTTAATATTCAAGAAATGGCTGTCAAATACCTATGGATAAAATCCAGTTGAAAGGCACTAGCAATTTAAAGGAGCTTTATATATATTTTCTGAACTAGAGTTTACCAGTTCCATTTATCACAGCTTTAATTGTTTTGCAGGTATATTGGTATATGCACATTGGTATATATAGTTTTTTGTGAGATTTCAAACCCCCCCCCCCCAAAAAAAAACAACACAGCATAATCTGTTGCTCAGGACAATATTTGGCTGTCAAAACAAACACAATGTCATAAAGATTATTCTGTTCATAAAGAAGTGTTTCCTCTTGGCTGTATTGATATTTCTTAGTTCATTGGCAGACTGTTGAGTTTTGTATTCTGAGAGTACTTTTACTTTCTGTACTCATGATTTTAGACTTCCGTCACTTCCTGTCTGTCCCCTCCCCCCCGTACTTTTTCCTGTCCTAAAAAATGCCTGTGAATGAGGCGAGTGTGATTCAGGATTTCATTAATCAGTTAAGCGTTATTTATTTTGACTAGGTCCTTGTCAGTGCAAGGTGAACGGGAAATAGATGACTTTCCTAGAATATATTTAATAAAAGTATGACCTGCAAAGAAAATAACTGCTAAATGAAGTGTTTAAATCAAGTGGTTTCTTTTAAACGTAATGTGTGCCTATTCCATCTTCACATATTTTGGTCTATAGCAGGGGTCAGTAAACTTACCGTGCCTCGGGCCGGTGTCCCCGCGCGGAGGGCGGGGGAGTGCATGCCCATACAGGTGTGCACATGCTATTTCCGGTGCACTTCCGGGTTGGAGAAGCACCGGAAATAGCTTGTGCGCATGTGCACAGGCCTCCTCAGACCCAGATGTGCACCGGAAATAATGTTTGCGCATGCGCACAAGCTATTTCCCGTGCTCCTCCAACCCGGAAGTGGGCAGCCACGCAGCGCCAGTAAGAGTGGGCAGCGGGGGTTGCCACGGGCCGGATAAACGAGTCCCTCGGGCCTTATCCGACCCGCAGCCCTTAGTTTGGGGACCCCTTGTCTATAGTCATCTTTAAAAAGAAAGAAAGAAAGTTCACAACATTCTGATGTGTCTCAGTTGCTGTTCCTTTTCCTCATGGCTCAGAATTTTAATGAGCAAATTGAGCGTGTGTATTTGGAACACCAGAAATTAAAATTAAAAATTAAATACTATAAGAACTACAAGAGTGGGGCAATATGTGTACATCCCACCAAGCCCACCCTTTTTTCTCTGATAAGTAATGGTGCTGCCACTATGACACACTTGTGTCATTATCAGTATGTTAAGAGCTTAAAGAAGTGCCTACCCATCACTGTGTGATACGGTTTAATTGCCACTTACGACAGTCCAAAGGCGGATTTGATTGGTGTTTTTGTGCTTATGTTTTGTATCTTAAAGTCATGCTGTCAACTGTTCCAGGCATAGCCAAGAAGCTCACCACTCTTCCTGTTAACCATCAGTCACTGGCCACAAATACCAAACTTCCGCCACATTCTGTAAAGCCATTTAGCCACAGGGGGATGTTCACATTTTTATTGTGGTATCAAAACACAGTAGTTGCAGACATCTTTGGATGACCTGACTACATAAATACACTGTGATGCTTAGTCCAGTCACTTTAAAACCATTATGACAAGCAATTGCTGTGGTTGTAGCAGTGGTGTGGCTTATACACGAAATTCTTACTTCTTAGCCATTTTTCAAATTCTTGTTCTGAAATTAGCTAGGTGAACACTAGCACTTGTTTCAGGGCCAAAGGACTGACTAACAGGAAAATAAGCATCTCTCTCACTGAAATATTATTCAGAGTGGTAATCTTGCTATCAAAACTTTAATAATGCTACAAGCAAGAGGCCAATTTAAAGTTGTGCTTCTTAATACTATTGTTAGTATTAATATTGTTTCTCATTCGTAGGAAAAAAATACATTTCTATATTTTTCCCTCTCAGAACATGTCCAAAATGAAGAGAACTATGCACAAGTACTAGATAAATTTGGGAGTAATTTCTTAAGTAGAGATAATCCAGATCTGGGCACTGCTTTTGTAAAGTTTTCTACATTGACTAAGGAATTATCAACACTCCTGAAAAATCTGGTAAGAAGTTTCTAATGTTTTGTTTCTTCATAATATTTACATTTTAAACAAGTATTTGCTTTGCTTTCATTTATGTAACAAATTGTCCGCTCTAGAAAAACTTTTCAAATTTTCTGTAGGCAGCAGCATGTGTTTGGTTCTAGCTGCAGATAAAGACAGGGAGAATATCTCATTTAATCAATACTATACCATATTTTTGAATTATGGTGAATTATGGTGCTGGAGGAGACTCTTGAGAGTCCCATGGACTGCAAGAAGATCAAACCTATCCATTCTGAAGGAAATCAGCCCTGAGTGCTCACTGGAAGGACAGATCCTGAAACTGAGGCTCCAAGACTTTGGCCACCTCATGAGAAGAGAATAATAAATTTAATAATAATAAATTTTATTTATATCCCGCCCTCCCCAGCCGAAGCCGGGCTCAGGGCGGCTAACAACACTAAAACAGTACAACATTATAAATACATTCTAAAAATTAATTAAAATACAAATTGATGGCAACCATAGACTAAAGCTTTGTAGAGATTGCCAAAGGAGGGAGTCAGGCTGCGCCCTGACCAAAGGCCTGGTGGAACAGCTCTGTCTTACAGGCCCTGCGAAAAGATGTCAAGTCCTGCAGGGCCCTTGTCTCTTGCGACAGGGCGTTCCACCAGGTTGGAGCCGCAGCCGAAAAAGCTCTGGCTCTAGTTGAGGCCAGCCTAACCTCTCTGTGGCCTGGGACCTTCAAGATGTTTTTATTTGAAGACCGTAAGTTCCTCTGTGGGGCATACCAGGAGAGGCGGTCCCGTAGGTACGAGGGTCCTAGGCCGTATAGGGCTTTGAAGGTTAAAACCAGCACTTTAAACCTGATCCTGTACTCCACCGGGAGCCAGTGCAGCTGGTATAGCACCGGATGAATGTGATCTCGCAGCGAAGACCCCATAAGGAGTCTCGCTGCGGCATTCTGCACCCGCTGGAGTTTCTGGGTCAGTCTCAAGGGCAGCCCCACGTAGAGCGAGTTACAATAATCCAGTCTGGAGGTGACCGTCGCGTGGATCACAGTGGCTAGGTCAGGGCGCGAGAGGTAAGGAGCCAACTGCTTAGCCTGGCGGAGATGAAAAAATGCCGCCTTTGTTATAGCTGCAATCTGCGCCTCCATGGAGAGGGAGGTATCGAAGATTACACCCAAACTCTTAACGGACGGTGCTGGCATTAATTGCACCCCCGCAAGAGAAGGGAGTTGCCCCCTCAATCTCATATCGTCCCGTCCCAGCCAGAGGACCTCTGTCTTCGAAGGATTTAACTTCAACCGGCTCCCACGTAACCATCCAGCCACAGCTTCCAAGCATCTGATCAGTGTGTCTGGGGCCGAGTCAGGATGGCCATCCATCAACAGATAGAGTTGGGTGTCATCAGCATACTGATGGCAGCCCAGCCCAAAACTCCGGACAAGCTGGGCAAGGGGGCGCATAAAGATGTTAAAAAGCATCGGGGAGAGAATCGCACCCTGAGGCACTCCACACACCAAGGAGTGGCGGGATGACAATTCCCCCCCAAGCGCCACCCTCTGTCCCCGACCAGAGAGAAACGAGCACAGCCATTGAAGGGCTGTGCCCTGGATCCCCATGTCGGCAAGGCGGTGGTCCAGGAGTTCGTGATCGACCATGTCGAAGGCTGCTGACAGGTCTAGAAGAATCAGCAGCCCCGACCCGCCTCGATCCAGCTGCCTACGGAGATCATCTGTTAAGGCAACCAGAGCTGTCTCGGTCCCATGACCAGCGCGGAAGCCGGACTGGAATGGATCCAGAGCCGATGTTTCATCCAGAAACCTACCAAGCTGTTCCGCAACCGCTCTCTCAATCACCTTACCCAGGAATGGAAGATTCGAAACCGGGCGGTAATTGGATAGATCTAAGGGATCTAATGATGTTTTCTTTAAAAGCGGGCGCACCACTGCCTCCTTCAGTTCCCTTGGGAATGTCCCGGTGCCAAGGGACAAATTGATGATATCCCCCAGGGGGGCCCGCACCTCGTCTGGACACGCTCTAATCAGCCAGGACGGGCACGGGTCGAGAGGACAAGTGGTGGGCTTTCCAGCTTGGAGGAGTCTGTCCACATCGGCTGGGGATATCCGGTCAAAGTGGTCCAATACTGGACCCGAGGACAGTCGAGGGGCCTCCAGTTCCTTTATTGTATCGAAATTGGCGGGGAGGTCATGGCGGAGCAACAGGACCTTCTCCGCAAAAAAGCTCGCAAATGCCTCACAGCTGTGTGTCAAATTGTGTGTTAAATTTGGCTGTCCTTCGAGGGACGTTAAAGACCGAATTATACTAAATAATTGCGCCGGGCGAGAGCTGGCGGATGCAATGGAGGCTGAGAAGTAGGACTTCTTAGCGGCCTTCACTGCCATCTCATAGGTTTTCATAAAAACCCTATAAGATGTTCTTGAAGCTCCGTCACGGGCACCCCGCCATACTCGCTCTAGCCGTCTGAGGTCCCGCTTCATTTTCCGGAGCTCCTCGGTAAACCAGGGAGCCCGGTTTCTGCGGGGTCGCAGAGGGCGCTTAGGTGCGATCTCATTGATGGCTGCCAGGAGCTGGGTATTCCAGCCCTCAACAAGCTCAGTCAATGAGTCGCCAGGGGGAGCAAGGTCCCGCAAGGCTTGACGGAATCTATCAGGGTCCATCAGCCTCCGCGGGCGAGCCCAAATCGGCTCGCCACCTAAGCAGGGTGAGGGTGGAACGTCAATCCTGGCTTTCAGAGCGTAGTGATCAGACCATGGCACCTTCATCGAAGGAAACATGATCACATCTATACCGACGCCAAAGATCAAATCCAGCGTGTGGCCTGCTTGATGTGTGGGGCCCGAAACAAACTGGGAGAGCCCTAGTGTCGCCATGGAAGACACCAGGTCCAGAGCTTGTGAGGAGGGAGTGGCATCAGCATGGATGTTGAAGTCCCCCAATACCAATAGGTTAGGGAACTCCAAGGCCCAGCCGGCCACCGCCTCCAGCAGGCCTGACAGGGTGGCTGCTGGTGCGCTAGGTGGCCGGTACACCAGCCAGACAGCCAAGCTCACCTCGGAGCCCCACACTAGGCCAACACATTCAATGCCGGGGATCGATGGCGATGGTAGAGCCCTGAAAGAACAATCTTCCCGGATTAATAATGCCACCCCTCCCCCCCCAGCCCACAGTCCGCGACTGGTGGAGGACGGAGAAACCCGGGGGTGCCATCTCTCGTAAGGTAACAGTATCCCCTTCGCGCACCCAGGTCTCCGTCACACAGGCCAGGTCGACCCCCTGAGAGATGAAGAAATCTCGTAGGGTGGCGGTTTTGTTGCCTATAGACCTGGCATTGCACAACACAAGTGACGGAGGTGAGTAATCCTTGCTCACCCTACCCTCGTCTCTCGGGATGGGGCGCAGATTGGAAGGGGTACGAGCATATCCGTATCTCGATCCCCTTCGCCTATGACATCTGCCCCCACCGCCATACCTCCCTCGCCCCTCCACAGTAGGAATCCCAAGCCTCATATTCGCCTCCATTTACAAAATATAAAAGCAAACAAACAGAAACAATTACACCAGAACAAAACCAATCCCCACCCCACTCAACAACCAGCCCACCCCAACCCAAAATAAAACAAAACAAAATAAAAATACATGGATAAAACCACCGTTTATGGTGGAACAACAGAATAAAAAGTAAAAACACCTTTACAACGCTTTAAAATATATAAAAACATTTTAAAAAATTTGCTGCAGCAGCACCAGTGTCCCCAAAGTTGTGGCGGTGGTGGGTGTGGGCCCCGCCCCCCGGGCCCAAGATGGAGAATGGGCTTCAGGGGGGAGCGGTCCTCCCCACAAACTCACGGCAGAGCGGCAGCAGCAATGTTCCGAGGCCTCCTTGGAGCCTTGTGTGCTGAGGTGGAGTATGGGGCCCGCCCCCAGGCCCAAGATGGAGAATGGGCTTCAGGGGGGAGCTGTCCTCCCCAAAACTCACCGGCAGAGCGGCAGCACTCCCTGGAAAAGACCCTGATGTTGGGAAAGATGGAGGGCACAAGGAGAAGAGGACGACAGAGGATGAGATGGTTGGATGGTGTTCTTGAAGCTACCAACATGAGTCTGACCAAACTGTGGGAGGCAGTGGAAGACAGGAGTGCCTGGCGTGCTCTGGTCCATGGGGTCACGAAGAGTCGGACACGACTAAATGACTAAACAACAACAGCAACACACCATATTTTTAGGCGTGAGATTTTCCTAGCTCTGCAAATGACAAGGAATGTTTTAAACGTGTGCTGCAGGGGTGGCATTCAATGCAGTCTGTGCTTGAATGGAACAGTAAAGGAGCTACTTAATTAAACCATTAAGAGCTCATAGACCAATACAATCATGATCATTGTATGTTTCTGATTTATTCAAACTGCTTTGTGACACTAAAGAAATGGTCAGAAACCTTAAAAGGTCTTACTTCATTTTTTTGTGCTTTTTAAAAACACATTTAACAGGGAATTATTTACAATATTTGAGTTGATTGTGATGATTGCTCATAGAACAGAGCTCGGCTGCCTCCTCTCCACCCCCAAAAAAGCTGTTCCTGGTTGTTGGATAAATGTTTGAGAATCGCATGGGCTATTGAATAGAAGCTGTGGCTAGAGTGTAGAGTTGACAGAAATCATGGACATTCCTATGGTTCTAGTGTAGCCTTTCAGGCCTTTCCCATGGGTAGGATGAGCATTACTCCCGGGAAGGGAAGAAGGAGCCAAAAGGACACCGAGGGTAAAGCCCACTGTATATGATTTTTAATGGTCACCTCAGTATGCTATTTTTTTGGAGCGTATTGCAGAATGGAGAGCTGAAAGGTGTCTTGTGTTTTGTTTCTCATTTTTTGTCTTTGCAAAGCTTAGATCTGTTTACACTTTACTCTCCTAATGAGAGAACAATATGGTTTATGCTTCATCATTAGCCAAGCCTCAGGCTTATGTGCTTTATGACTCTTCTTCAAGAATAACCTTTAAATAGATATATTTGGATGGTAACGGACATTCCTTCCAACCCCCAGTGTAAAAAGAGAACTTGTTCTTCCTCTAAAAAGGAAAACGTTCTTGTTCTAAAAGAGAGAGAGAGAGAGCTGTAAAGCTCAAAACACTTTGAGCCATTTTCAAGAACAAAACTGACATTTTACAAAGCTGTTGGAATTTTTTCCTGGTTTCATGAATTGGTATAGTTTCCCTTTGAAGACCCTCATGATATGAAGCTTGATAAAGGGCTTATTTCAAACAATAATCTAAATTTTTGCGATAGGTGTAAATGCCACATTAGTAGAAACAAGACATTAATGGATATTTGTAGCTCACCTTAAGCTCATACTTTTAAAAATTGAATAACACTGCTTTTTCTTCTTAGCTTCAAGGCTTGAGCCACAATGTCATCTTCACATTGGATTCCCTCTTAAAAGGAGATTTGAAAGGTGTCAAAGGGGTAAGTTTTTTGCTTGAGAACTATAATAGTATTGCTGACTTGGTTGCATGGGCTTTTGCTGCTTTCCCATCAGTGTTCTTGTGGTGACATCATATCTGCATAAAATTCTGTAGAATCAGCTGTAATTGCATGCTTTACATTTCATGCTCCTTCTTCGAAGCTTGAGATATATGTGCCTTAAGATCCATGGGAAAGAAATTCTTAAAGTTATAAAAAGAGAAGCCTTTCTTTCTTTCTTTTTTTAAAAAAAGTAAATTATAATCTTGAAAGAATATCTTAGGCATATACATTTTAACATAGCAGTGTCATAAACTTATTTTAAGTGCATTTTCTCTTTCCTAAGGATCTTAAAAAGCCTTTTGACAAAGCCTGGAAGGATTATGAGACCAAATTGTAAGTATTGTTCACTCCGGGTAAACATTTGACCAGCTTTAAGTGTGTGACCTAATCATTTCTTTCAAGCCTTGAGCTTTTCTGGGGATGTCTGTCACTTTCTTCAGTGTCAATGGATGATATGGAATTATTTAATAGGCACATAGTAAACTTACGCATTTCATTGATGCTTGGGAATATGTTCTTGTGGATTGACAAACCTGGTTTAGTATAGTTTATTCCTCACTTAGTGAATATGCATGCGATAACAAATATTACAAGTTGCCACTGGCCTCATTCACACTATGGCTTAGCATTATGTGTGTGCCACACCTCTCTTCTTCTTGTAGTGTAAGCATAAGGAAATGGGATGAATTTGCTTCTGCTTTCAGCTTACAATGATTTGTTATGCCTGAATCAGGAAAACTGCACTTTAAGCTATGGCTTGTCCATACCAGCAAGGTTTGTAAACTATCATTTGAAGCTGGCTTATTCAGGCAAGCCTTAGTTAAAGCTTTGGTTCATACATAAAGACAAACTGCAGTTAGTTGAAAAAGGAAGGATGTTCTTCCTTCCTTCCTTTTTCGTTTATTTTGCTGCCCTGGAGTAGTGTGGAGAATTTCCTAAGCATGAGATTCATTCAGATAGCATTATGTCAGAATTCAGCCACTGAATTCTGAAAGTGCCTTTTTTATGGGGCCCATTTGTTAGCAAGGACAGGAGTGATACCTTACCCCCTATCCCAGTAGGAATAGGGTCAAGCAGAGCACCCACTGGCAATTTGGTAGAAATGCAGTCCTCTCCAAACACAACTTCAAGCGATCCTTGGTGGGAAATACCATAGTCACATTCATTGAATGTTGAATTCAGACTAGGGAGACCCAAACTCAAAATTCTTGTTCGGTTACAATATTGCTTAGATGATGCTGGGCCAGTCACACACACTCAAGCCATCATATTTCACAGGATTATTGTGTTGATTTGTGATTTTCTTTGGAGGGGGGAATTACATATGGTGTCAACTCTTTATGGGAAAATAAATATGTAATCAAATACCGTATTTTTCGCTCTGTAAGACGCACCAGACCATAAGACGCACCTAATTTTTGGAGGAGGAAAACAAGAAAAAAAATATTCTGAATCTCAGAAGCCAGAACAGCAAGAGGGATCGCTTCGCAGTGAAAGCAGCAATCCCTCTTGCTGTTCTGGATTCTGGGATAGCTGCGCAGCCTGCATTCGCTCCATAAGATGCACACACATTTTCCCTTACTTTTTAGGAGGGAAAAAGTGAGTCTTATAGAGCAAAAAATACGGTAATTCTTTTTTTAAAAAAAAATCTACTGTTTCCAACAATAGATATATAATTTTATTTGCAATTAGCATAATTGTTAATAGATATTTCATGCCCAACACTACTGCCTGAAAAGATTACTATGGAAGATTATGGTCAGGAACTTTGTATAACCCAGTTTCATTTGGTTTTGGTGGATTTCAGTTGGACTCCAATATATGTTTTGTGCATTTGCTTTGTGTATTTGTAATACTTGGAAAAGAAATGATACAGCAGCAACCTCTAGTTCTGAGGAACAATTCATAAATTTGTAAAAGTAGCAGCTGATCTAACAACTTACACTTGAAGGAATTCAGCAATGCCGAGACTTGTAGGTCTTTGATAGACTTTGGTGAGTTGCTGGCTGCATCCATACAGTATTGCTGTAAAACTGGAGAAATGGATCAATATGTTGAGCAAAATGCAATGTTTGAAACTGAGTGCTAAACGTATAAAGGTGGAATGTGGATAGAAGTAAACTACGAAGAATAGCGGTAGTAGTTGTTATGGCAAAGTTTGGTTTCTGTTTTTCACTTTCTGGTTCGTTCTGTATGTTCTCGTTTACTTTGGCTCCCATCCCATGACTCATGTAACAGAAATAATAATGAAGCAAAAAGAAAATGAAAAAGATGTGTTTATTAACACTTTTGAAAGGTGGAGTCATATACAGAGGTATAAGAAAATAGGATTTGCAGCCATTCAAGATCACCTCTATAATATTAGTGACAGTTGTGCTAAGTGAATTGAACACTGGTTAAATTTCCTTTCTACATGCTTCAGACAGCTGTCTGATTTATTTATGTTTTTTTTAAGTGCAGCATGTACTTCATCCGTTTTGAGCGTTAATTCCTGCCTCTCACTTTTTGAAAAAAGAAAAGAGTATTTAAAAATTGAAAGACTGTGCAGGAAAAGTAAGAAGTGACAATGTTTATTGACTGTATGCTTTTGAAATTTCAGCACAAAAATCGAAAAGGAAAAAAGAGAACATGCAAAACAGCATGGGATGATACGAACTGAGATAACTGGAGCTGAGATAGCAGAAGAAATGGAGAAAGAAAGAAGGCTATTTCAGCTCCAGATGTGTGAAGTAAGTAACAAATTGTTTGAAATGTTTTTATCCAAATTTCTACTGAAATATTCTAAAAGTCCTGTTACAAAATGTTGCTTGGTAGGAAATAGTACATTGGACAACTCAGCGGCATAGCAAATTTTCTTTTCCTATTAATCTGAATGTCACATAAAGCTTCATCTAGCCAATTCCATTTTTTACTTTCAGGGCTAATTCACACTTAAGGCACTATTCAGTTTTAAGAATGGGTTAGAAATTGTGGAGAGGAAGAGGGAACAAACAGCTTCAAACAATTTGGGGGTGGGGACCATCTGTTTATCATGGTGTTTGTTTTTAATTACTTCTAAATAAATTTTAAGTTTCCTATGCCATACTGATCTATTTTGTATACACTAAAATCTTAATCACTGTATTGGTGGAGTGGTTTCAGATGTCAACTGCAAGGCAACCTCCAAGATAATTGCTGAATTTGTTAAACAGATCTGAAATAGTGCTTGTATTTGAGCACAGCTGAAGCCCCAATATATAATTATCTACTGAGCTTTGGTTTTTCTTTCTACAGTATCTCATTAAGGTTAATGAAATCAAGACAAAAAAAGGTGTGGACCTTCTACAGAATCTTATTAAGTATTATCACGCACAGTGCAAGTAAGTATAATTATTTAGCTAAAACTGATCTTACTTTTGCTTTGGTGTTTTCTGTTGCTGTTTTATAGTAGATTTGCAAGATTTTATAATTATTCTCCTTAATAAATTAAATAAAATTATTTCTACTGCAGTTCAAACCACCCTTTGTAATAAGTGTGCTCAGTTCTTACTATTACTCAGTTCTTACTATTACCACGTAGAATTCCAAATTTTATTACCCTTTCAACTGGCATATAAATTAGTTTTAAAATTTGGCCTGTCAGCAGAACATTTGGCAGCTCTGTGAATGGAATTTTTCCAGAAAGAGGGAAAGGGCAGCTTAGGAAAAATTCTGGCTTTTTAACTGTGTGTGTGTGTGTGTGTGTGTGTGTGTGTGTGTGTTAGCTCTTTTGGCATTTAGAAACCAATATTCCTTGCAACCTGACTTTCAGAAGGTTGTGAGCTGATGCGTAGAACTGTCAGGTCTTTTCAGTGGATGTTTTGCCTCAAGATTCCCTTCCTTTGACATGTATTTACTTCCATGTGGTGATGGAAACATCAGAGCTTTGCATGAATGCAGAAGCCTTCAAGTTCATCAGTTGATTAAAGGGCTGAAAATTGGCCAGTAGGTGAAACTATTCAGCAAGATTCAATCTTTGTTGTATTCCTGCATGAACATATTTACAGTAGGTTGTATTGAATGCTGCATATGTTCTGGTTGTGCAATGGGACTGCCCCTTTCCTCTAGAATACCTGCCTCAAAATCTGTTTCAGAGGTTCCTCCAACCCCAGAACAGATTTTTTTTTGGGGGGGGGGGCTGCAGAGGAGAGGAGGAAGTTTCATTGTGCAAGCAGAAGTCTACATGAATGGAACAGCAGTGTTGAATACAGTCCAGTGGGCTCACACATCTGTTATGCTTCTTAATGACTAAAATTAGTGCATCCCTGAATAAAGTGTCTGCTTATATTTGTGAGAAGACTGTAAATGTCAAGTTCTGAAGGAATTTATTATTACAGCTAAATGATATGCAGATGGGGAGAAATGGTCAATAGACGTCAGAAGGGCAGTGGGAAAAGTACTGATTTGCTGATAATCACAAGCATTTTCCATTGTAGTTTCTTCCAGGATGGCTTGAAGACGGCTGATAAACTAAAACAATATATTGAAAAACTGGCTGCTGATTTATATAATGTAAGTCATTCATAAGACAGGAATATTGCCTGTTTGGATTACTGTTTTTTAAATATTTTTGCTAAAGAAATGGAAAAGCATTTCAGTTTTAGGCACCTTAATATACAAAATAGTTTTTTACAAATCTAGTTTGAGGCAGCAACCTTTCAAACATTTAAATTAGGCTAGTTATTATGTACCCTAATTAGAGTTTTGTGATTAAGCAATCTATATTTTTCCCTAATAAAAACTATGTAATAAATTGGTTAATGATTTCAGTATGAAGTCCAGTAAAATAATTTCCCCTTTGTACCATTATGAGCCAATTCTCACAATATTTGAAAAAGAATATTCTGACTAATGGTTTGAAAAAGCACCATCTTCTAGTAGCTTGACTCAGTAAGTTTCAATATAGTATAGAAATGAATAAATCTTAACACATGCATATAGGCAAGAGCAATGCAAACACACACTTTTACTTGGAATTTAAAACGGAGTGTCTTGGACCTTTCCAAGAAAAGCTGGGCCTAGGATATATTAATATGTATAATAGGCACATTATATATGCTATTCTAGGCTACATCAACAGAAGTATAATGTCCAGATCAAGGGAGGTAATAGTCCCACTGTATTCTGCCTTAGTCAGACCACACTTGGAATACTGTGTCAAATTCTGGGCACCACAATTTAAGATGGATGTTGACAAACTGGAACATGGGCAACCAAGATGATCATAGGTCTGAAAACTAAGCCTTATGAGGAGTTTGGTATGTTTAACCTGGAAAAGATACTATAGCCATCTTCAAATATCTTAAGGGATGTCACATGAAGGAGGGAGCAAGCTTGTTTTCTCCTGCTCTGGAGGGCAGGACTCGCACCAATGGCTTCAAGTTGCAAGAAAGGAGATTCCGACTAAACATTCAGAAAAGCTTTCTGACAGTAAGGTCTGTTTGGCAGTCGAAAGGGACTCCCATGAGAGATGGTGGACTCTCCTTCCTTGGAGGCTTATAAGCAGAGGTTGGATGGCCATCTGTCATGAATGCTTTAGCTAAGATTCCCTCATTGCAGGGGGCTAGACTAGATGACCCTTGGGTCCCTTCCAACTCTACAATTCTATTTAAAAACTGAAGTAGTGTTTGGTCATTTTACTCTAGATAAAGCAGACACAAGATGAAGAGAAGAAACAGCTCACTGCACTCAGAGACTTGATAAAATCTTCGTTACAGCTCGACCAGAAGGAGGTAAGGATCTTAAGCAAACTATTAGTTGGGGGCTGAACTTATCTGAGTTTATTAAAAGTACACAGTTACATGTACATTAAAGTACATAATGCCAGTGTTTGGATGTCCAAACTAACACTCACTCTTGGTTTAGCCAGGTAATACATGAATGAGCTTAGCTTCCTCCTGGGCTCATGTGCTTCCCTCCTTTTCTCCTCCCAGTCATGCAAGCAAAGGTGTTCAGAAGCTTTTGCTTTTTATTAAGCCCTGTTTGTTTCATCCACATAAGGGGAAATGGTCTATTGCTATGGCTTTTTAAAAACAAGAAGAAAAAGTGGGAGGGGAATCTTACTTATAGTAGGTCCCATGCCTTTCAAAAAAAATATTGTAGGCCCAAAAGCTTTCAGAAAATTATAGTTTCAGGGGCATGCTTTTTTATAAACAGTTCTCACATCCAAGCAAACCTGGTGATAATTGTTTCTAAAATGTGCCCTTGAAGACTTTTTTTAAAAAAACATGTTGGGCCTACAATACAGTACATTTCTAGTACCTGGAGTGCTCATCCCCTCCCCTCACAACGTTTTTATTGCCTGGTCGATTGTGCTGTCTCAGTTTTGTGGTGGTTTCAAAGCAAGCCAATTTTAACCCATGTTTTATGATGCTGGCTAACTATCCTTCATGTTAAAAACTTAATCCCTGGTTTGGATGAAATTCAAGCTGAGTTAGCCAAAGTGAAAGCTTCCAAAGTAGTCCTTCTTGGCTGCAGAGGAGGAGAGGGAGGAATGTGTGGGCCCAAAAAGAGGATTAGACTCATTCACACAGCACTAAATTACACAGCACCGAATGCAGCTAATGTTCTCTCTCAATAAGTGCATGTAGTTCACAGTTGGTATGATGTGGATTTATGATAAGGATCTGCCATGTCTGTTACCCACTGGATCTTTTTCTGTGTCTGCTGCTTGCTTTGCTTATTAAGTACTGCTCAAAAATAATGTTCAATTCGGTGGAGATTCAGTTTTCAGTAGTGGCACTATTTCAGATACTTAATATTCAGAACACATACTCAATACTCAGAAGCCAGAAATACCCACTGATGAAATCATACAGATTAACTAGTCCAGGAACTTTAGAAAGGCTGTTTCATACACGAGGCCAGTGGTCCCCCAACTTTCACACAGACCCCCGCCCCCTCAGACCATTTGAAAATTGCTGAGGGTCTTGGTAGACCACTCAATGATTTTCTGTCTCTTGTAGTGCACTATCCTGGATGCTGTATACTTTTTTAAATTGTAATTTATTGCTTCTTCTTATATATTGTATTTTCTTGTATTACAATGTAAGAAATAAAAGAAGCCAGCAAAATTTAATACAGTACAGTGGTACCTTGGTTCTGAATCCATTCTGGAAGTCCTTTCGACTTCTGAAAACGTTCGAAAACCAAGGCACAACTTCCGATTGGCTGCACTCAAGCTTCCTGCACTCAAGTGGAAGCCGCGGAAGCTGCATCAGATGTTCAGCTTCCCAAAAAAGTTTGCAAACCGGAACACCCACTTCCGGGTTTGCGGCAGTCGGGAGCCAAAACGTTCGAGTCACAAGGCGTTTGAGAACCAAGGTACAAATGTAGTTGTGCTGTCTTTCATCTTTAACTACAAATCCCCAGATACACTGCAAACTACATGATGAAGCTTGCAGACCAGTGGTGAACCATAGACTCCAGTTTGGGAACTCCTATACTAGGCCATATGACCATGATGTTCAGAAGTGTACCACCAGCTTTGTTACCCAGAAAATCATCCTACGCAAATGCCATTTTTAACTGCACATTTTAAAGGAAGCCAAAATTTATTTTGGGTTCTATGCACAAAAAAGTATACTAATTATTCTTGAAGCAGATGGTCTGTTTAATTAACCATAAAGATTACATCTTTTTGAGAAGTTAACAAATGTCCACCTCTCATGTTGAGAAAACTTAAACTTGTATACTTGACATTGGAATTTCATTTTCTCTTATTCTTACCATGTAAAGGAACCTCTGTCCCACAGGCTCCTCTCAGGGGGTCCAGTTTGACCCACAAGGTTGTTTTCCCCAAACCACACCCACCTGCCCTTAGCTGACATCAGTCATGACATCAGTTGGTGGGCATGAGGATGGAGTTAAAATTCTGCATTGGCTGAACTGGGATCACATGCATGTGTCTAAGGGACGTGGGTGGCGTTGTGGTCTAAATCACTGAGCCTAGGGCTTGCCAATCAGAAGGTCAGCGGTTTGAATCCCCGTAACAGGGTGAACTCGCGTTGTTCAGTCCAGCTCCAGCTCCTGCCCACCTAGCAGTTTGAAAGCCTGCCAAAGTGCAAGTAGATAAATAGGTACCGGTCCGGCGGGAAGGTAAACGGCATTTCCGTGCGCTGCTCTGGTTCCCCAGAAGCGGCTAACTCAAGCCCAAACAAATATTTAACCTCCCTCTTGACAGCTGCCAAGCAGGGGTTAAATTCTGTTAAATTCTTCAGGAGGATGGGAGAAAGAGGCGCTTTGCCAACCCTACGATTGGTGCTTCCAGCTGGCTCTTTGGGTGCATTGAAAACCCCGCATATGGGATTTTGACAACTGAGTGGTTCTGGTTATCTTCAAATTTGGCCCTTGAGTCTGAGCCTGATGAGGATCTGGCCCATAGAACTAAATAGTTTCCCCACCTCACCACGGACTGAACTAAGTAAATAACTGTGTTAATTTAAGTTGATTAATAGTCCACAGACCTTTAAATGACAAAACAAAACCTTCACAGATATTTGATTCCATACATTTGAGTGGAAAGAACCCCTAAAATGCAGAAAGACCTTCCAACAGAATGATTAAAAGTTAAATATTATGATGGGAGGTAGTCCAACAATATCTGGAGGGTCACAGGTCCCTATCCTTCCCCTAGTTATGCACTGTAGCATAGGCAGCTTAATTGCGAATCCTAGTAACATGTATACACACTTTAAAGAACACTAAATTTATTTAGTTCATAGCTAATTAAAACTAGCAACATAAGGGTGAGGTTGTGAACCTGGTCGTTGCTAAGATTATACACCAGATACTACAGTACTGTTACAAGTGACCTGCAATAATTGATTGGCATCTGTATGTCAGGCAGATTCTTAAAGTATACTTAAACTGGCTTATTTCTTCATAAAAGAGCAGTTAAATGAATAATTGAAAAGAATTATAAATGAATATAATGGATACATTCGCATCTGTATTCTGAGTTTCTTAGTAAGATGAATAGGAGGGGTGACCTCAAAATTTTGCTCTGTTTTGTGTGTGTAATTAAAATCTACAGTGGTGCCCCGCAAGACGAATGCCTCGCAAGACGAAAAACTCGCTAGACGAAAGGGTTTTCCGTTTTTTGAGTCGTTCCGCAAGACGAATTTCCCTATGGGCTTGCTTCGCAAGACGAAACGTCTAAAGCCGCTAAGCCGTTAATAGCCGCTAAGCCGTTAATAGCCGCTAAGCCGCTAATAGCCGTGCTTTGCAAGACGAAAAAACCGCAAGACGAAGAGACTCGCGGAACGGATTAATTTCGTCTTGCGAGGCACCACTGTATTTAGATTTTCAGCAGTGGTTGCAACTTTCATGAGAACAAATCGCAGTAAGATATACTTGTTTACAAAAGTATAGCATTAGAATGCAGCTATAAAATAAAAAACCAATCTTGTGATATTTTGTTCAGTGACAGCATTATTGATTGTGCTTCTAAATTATTAGCATCATTCTACATTTAATTCTATGTGCTTTCTGCAAACAAAAGAGCAAAATATCAAGCTGGTGCAATATACAAAACATTTCTTGGAAGTATGTTTTCCACATGTATAATTCTCTCTAATTTCATATTAAAATTTGGCATTTAAAAACTGTAAAACAATGGCCTAGTTGGAACCTTGTAATCACATTCAAGTACATGTGGAGCCCAGGGAGAAAATTTAATGTAAGGAAACAAACTGCTTTGGGGCAGAGGAGTTGGGCCTTCTATAGAAACACAAACAGCAAGGGCCATGTTAAAGGAAGTAGGAAAATTGTAGAAGAGAGACTTGGAGTAACCTTAGGGACACTTCACAGTACACTGATGTTTGTGATTCCTAATTGACGTGTTTCAAAATGGAAAGCCTTTTAGTGAGCAAGAAAATTCTGAGTTATAAAATGGCTCACATGAAAAAGGTTAAGCATCTGTTTCTCAACCTGGGTGTCTCTTTCTCTCACAGTAGTATTCTGCTGTTTTTCATTTATTTGTTGTTGTTTTTAAAAAAAGGTCAGGGCTTCATAACAAACATTTGTGTGTATTTTGCCCCTTAATTATTCTTTAAGGTAGTCAACAAATGACTTTACTCATGAGATGTTTGTAAAAAATACCCTGTAATACTGAGCCAGATTTTGCGGAAATTTGGAGAGGCAGTGATCAATTTTAAAGAAACATTTGTTTATCATTTAGCTAGTATTCTTATTTTTTCTAGTGATTAAAGATGTGCATTTTTAAGGAAAGACCTTGTTTGGCGTTTTTCCCTTAAAATGAATTTTTTTTCTATACAGTGTTCCATTATGGCTTTGAAATTATGGCATTTATACAGTAATCAGAATAATGGATATTGTCCTGTCAGTTTGTAAAGAATTAATTTGGATTAGGTATGGTCTTTTTTTAAAAGAAAAAGAAACCCCCAAAGCTTTAATCCTAGATTTCTAGTGGATCTTCCTTTGCTGCTTTGCCAGCGTTGTTCATGCCCCTTTTGTAAAAACTCTTTCATCCTATCCCATAAAGCTATTCTTTTCCACCATAAGGACAGAGCTCCTATATACGTTATATTGACCTTTGGGGACTGCATGCCAGCAGTGGGTGTGGCCACCCCACATCCTCACATGCACGCACAGACGCATCTCAACTGCACCATGGAATCCTGGTTATATGATTGGCACAAGGTCACCCAGTGAACTCCGTGGCCGAGTAGGGATTTGAAAATCTCCCAGGTCCTAGTCTCTAATCACTATACTGGTTCTCAAACATGTGGCCCCCTGGGACTGAACTTCCATCATCCCTGATCATTGACCATGCTGGATGGTAGGGCTGATGGAAGTTGGAATTCAGCAACATCCATTCAGATCCATTTTTAGGTTTGTTTGGGTTTTTTTTAAAAAAAAAAAACAGCTTTTGATTGTATGGGCAGGTTGCCTTCTGAGACCACCTTGACCCAGTATTGCTCAGTTTTTATAGAAGGCCATAACCGCCCATAAGGAGAACATCAGCTGATAGGTTATATAGCACTTGCAAGCTATATTTTAGAACCTAGTTGTTCACCAAAAGTAAGAATTTGTAAATTAATTCAGATGCTACTTTCCACTTGATATTAAGGAACTTAACCCAGGAAGAGCATGGCATATTAATATCAATCAAAACTTGAAGATGTGGAACCCCTTTGGCTTTGAGCCTTGCTCTGCTAATGGAATTGCAGGTATTGGAGGAAGAGAGGTGGTAAAATATAGGCTGAATATTAGTAGAAGTAATCTTTGTTTCAGATTCACCAGCAGCTTTATGAAAACGTTTTAGCTGCGGAATGGTTATCCTTCGTTGCTTACCAAGCTAGTCCTTCTTTTTCCCTTTTTGTGAGGAGTTGTGAATCATTTGTCCATTACCCAGCAAGCATTAGCTATGAAACATCTAAACACAGCTATTTCTACAGATGCCTATCTGTGCCTTTTCTACAGACTGAAATGTTGGAATAAGAGACTGCAAAATGCACATGAATATACTCCTTTTAACAAATGCTGTCTTAAAATATTCTACTTTTTTCTTCCTATGTTGCCTTTGCCTTTCCTGATCGAAGTCTAGGAGAGTAAGTCAACGCTTTAATGAATCATTGCTTATTGTAGTGAGTTTGTACAGCTTTTAGTAGCTGCATTCATTCATTCATCAGCGGTATATGTGTATCTATATATGCATACAGGCATGCACACACTTGTATACATTGGATTTCATTCCACCCCTTCTAAACCATCAGCTAAACCAATTAATATAATTTGGTAAAGCTAGTTAAATAATGAAAATATTTGCATTGCAAATACACTTTGGGTGTATAGCTTACTTGATTCTTCTATGTGCAGTGTTTTGCCAAACATTTTTATTTTTCCGCAAAAACCTTCTGGATTTATTTTTTAAAGTAACACCTTCATCACCTTGTGAAAACATACCATTATCCTTTACATGCTAAAGAAACTGTCCATGTAAAAAGTTGGGACTGTTGTTCAAAGCAAGATAGCTGCGTTTTTGTATAGTGGTTCTATAAATGGAGGGATTGAAATGGTATTAAGAAAAGAGGGCTTGAAAACTAATAAGGAAAAGGAGAAGCATTATGTGTTCCTTTATGTTCTCTCTAGGATTCACAGAGCAGGCAAGGAGGATATAGTATGCACCAGCTTCAGGGAAATAAGGAATACGGCAGTGAGAAGAAGGGTTATCTTTTAAAGAAGAGTGATGGGTAAGTACTTAAGAGCACAGTATTTGATAAGTGGAATCAGCCAGTGCTGTAAAATGTATGGTGAGGGCCCCTGCTGTACCGGCATAAGTCTTCTATTTTAGCTTATGATATTGTGAAACATTACATTACAGTAATACCTCCGCGAACGTCCGCCTCGTCTAGCATCCATTCCGACGAACGTCCGCAGCAAACCTGGAAGTACCGGAACGGGTTACTTCCGGGTTTGCCGCATGCGCAGAAGCACTAAATTGTGCTTCACGCGTGCGCAGACACGGCGCTTTGCCCTGCTTCCATTCCAGGGCTCCAGAACGGATCCCAGCCGCAAAGCAAGGTACAACTGTACTTGAAAACTGACTTAAGCTGAAATCTTCTGAAGTGCCCAAAAGTCTTGTAATTGTCCAGGGAATGACCTATTAATTCATTTACCATTCAGAAATGAACGGAACTGGGTGATCTTCACAATATTTTGCATGCCATATCCGTGCTGCTGCTATCATGTGAAAATTATTGATGTTGTTTTGGTCTTATGGTACTAGGAAAATTAAAGGATCAAGCTTTAAGTACAACAAGTAGTTGCAGTAATATTCCTAAAGCTTTTTTTTCCCCCTATGCCACATTCCTTCCATATTTAGCCTACGGAAAGTTTGGCAAAGAAGAAAATGCACTGTCAAAAATGGTATTCTGACCATATCACATGCAACCGTAAGTAGTCTTTTATACTGCACCTTTTATATTCAATTATACCCCAACTGCATTCTGCTCCAGTTAATGTAACTTTGATATAGTTACAGATCATATGTGTGTGTGTGTGTGTGTGTGTGTGTGTGTGTTTGTATTAAACACACATAAAAAGGCTTGCACATAGATCTAAACTGTCTTGTATAGTTTGGTCCCTAAAATATAATTAGCATTACATTGAAATTTACACAAATTTTAAATTTAATATTCCACTCTGTTGGGTCTCTCTCAAAACCGCTAAAACACAAAAAGTAATGAGACATTTTTATTTTGTTGTACTTTTTACGTTAAGGATGGTGTTTTCAAGTTTCCCAGCCTTCTATGAGCTGGTAGCTTGCCTCTCATTGAGTACACCTTGAAATTATATACTGTTGGTAAGTCTGCTCTCTAGTTTTGGTAAAACTCTTGAAACAGCTGCTTCTTTTATGTCACTTTTCTCAAGTTAAAGGGGGTTTTATACTACCCAAATTCTGTCCTCCAATCTAAGTAATTAAAGGTTTGGAGTGAAGCTTCTCCCTTACTCAAATAGTTTGGATCTTAACGGTGGTGGATTTTCTTCTTCATGTTGCTTTTCGCTGACAAATAGGAACTTTTTGAACAGACGTCTGTACCTCTTGCCATTTAATTAGTGGTTACCCTCCACCACTCATACTACTATTTCATTCTGCATCTTTAGTTTTGGTATAGTTTTGTGCGTTAATAGCAAATGTGAATCTCCATCTGAATGTACGCCTGTGTCCATTACTGATGGTACCATATCTGGTTAAACACTGTGGCCTTTTAATTAGCAGACTTACAGATTACAGACACAGGTGGCTACAGATGAGCAAGTGTCTCATGATGGCTGCTTAATTGGAAATGCTGACTTCACAGGGTGAGCTGTTAGTCTGGTGGAATTTGCAACATAGTAAAGTCTAGTGTAACCACATCACTGATCACCCACCTTCAATGTGCTGAGGCATGCTTTGGCGATAGCAGATGACATGAACAGCTCGTTCTGGCAGATGATAATGAACAGCTCATTATGTGACAGAAGACATCCCATGGAATTTTTTTTAATTCCCATCACAGGGCTGTTACTCATCTTTATCCATAATAAATAAATAAGCCAGCTTTTCTTCAAGGAGCCTTTTCCTTTATGGTACAGTGTTCAGTAAGAAAAGTGATTTCTTTATATGCCTTGCCTTAAATGGGTTCTAGTCATTGTACCAAATGTCAAATGCGAACATGGTTGTTTTCACAACATGTTCATACAGCAGCAGATTTTTTTAAGTCTACAAATCAAGTATGTAGAATTTGTACACGCAGGTCCCGCTTTATGAACACTCAATATGCAGAAATTCACTTATCAGAACACAAGGAATTGGTACCCAAACCTCACTATATGCAATGCACATTCAGATATCCAAATAGAAAGCATTTTTCTACTTCCTTGTTTGCCTTTTGCTGGTTATCCGAGGGAGGGAGGGGGAGGAATCGAACAGCATTTTTTCAGGGGTTTCTGGGTTTTTTGTGTGTTTTGGGGTCAAAGTTCCATGGTCAGAAACACATTAGAACTTTTACCATAGGAATTAATGGGAATCATTGACTCATAATGTGAATGCTCACCCGTTGAATGATTTCCAGGGAACACATGGTGCTTGTAAAGCGGGGTCTGCATGTACATTTGACTTAACATGGTTTTATTTTGCTGATGGGATTACCTGACAAATTTGCAGAACTTTCAAACTGATAGGAAAATATAAAATATATAATTAATTTAAAATTTTGCTTTGCCCCAAAGAGATGTTTACTTTCACCAGAGTTAGATTGTGGCTTGATTCAGGTTTAATGCCAAAGCACGACTTGTTATTACAAGAATGAGCCTTATCCTCTTACGTTGCCCCTCACCTCACATGCTTCACTTTACATCAACCTTGGAGAAACCATAGTTTGTCATTGCATCCAAACTAGCAAACAATGGTTTGTGCGAGTCCTGCGAACCAAGTTGGAAAACCAAATTGTAGTTCGCTAGTTCAGAGGTTAGTTGGATACTAGCAAGTTAAGAATAAAGTTAGTAACCTAGCAGGTGCATTTTATGCTAGAAAGTTTTGGTTTGTCGTTGCTTCTGAACAAGCCCTTGGTCTTTTTAAATCTCTGAGATCATGTTTTACATTTGTTAGCAAGATAACTGGCAGATGATTTTTGGTTGAATCATCTTTTGCCTCCCCCATTTTTTTCTTTCGAATAGAGAAATCTAAGTGGCCTTTGGAATTAGAAAAGATATTCAGAAGTAAGTTTTTGTTGTTGTTCATTTTTATATTCCTTGAGTAGTCATGTTTCATGATCATGGAAATTAAGATTTTATAAACTTAAAGGCTGTATAATATAGCCATGGATGAGAGATCAAGTGCACCCCCTCAGGCACACATTCTGTTCTTCCGCTCACTCACTCAAATTCCCCTTCCTTTTTCAGTGCTAACTATGGTTGTGTCTGCATTCCTGGATGCCAAGCAGAGTCAATTTTCAACCAGAGTTTGTAGTTCTGCAACAACACGTGAAAGCGGGTTTTAAATGTAAAATTCAAGCTAACTGTGTGTAGCATTAAACTTGATGCATATCTAACACTTGTCATAATTAGCACTGAAAAAGGAAAGTGGGAAACGTGAGCAGGAGATGGAAGGATCAATATACATTTGTGAGTGGAGGAGGTAAAAGTTAGAGATGTTTTTTAAGAGAGTGGGGGAAATTGCATCTATTCCCAACCGTAGTCATCTGTAGTGATTTCTGAGGTATTGGCCCTTCTTCCAGAATCAGCTTTAAGATGTGGCATTTACCATCTTGAAGTTAGACCCAAAGGGTTGGATCCAGACACACTCAGAAGAATTCCACTCTTCCTGGAGGAAGAAGTGGCAACATTTCCCAATTCCTCTTTTCTCTTGAAGCCCCTGGTACCCTCAGGAAAGCTGCTGAGAGGGCCGTAGAAATATTATTGAGCTCAGCCTTACTGTCATTTAAACGTGCTCCCAGCAGCATGACTCAATAAATCTCTATATTGCCTGTAAGTGGTATATCAATCTGTTATATCAAGGCAAAAGTTTGGATTTTGATTGATCGATTGATCAGTGATGGACTCTTGCTGGCTATGCATAGGGGTGTGAGATGCTTGGCAGGGGGTTGGACTCGATGGCCCTTGTGGTCTCTTCCAACTCTATGATTCTATGATTCTATGTCCAGAACATGTAAATGCCTGTCTCTTCCTAATTAAGTAATACAAAGCACACTCTTACTTGGTCTACTTTATGATTCCCCATGCTCTACATCAAGCCCTGACACACCTCTGTATCTCAGGTTGCCATGCATGAGTAGAAGTTTGGATACTTTAATAATGCTTATTCCAGCTTTACAGTATTTTCATACGTGAGACATCTCTTGCCTTACTTTACACCTGGTTGTTATTAATACATCAGAGAGGCATTCATGATGCAGATGAAGATCTTTGTTAATGTAGTCTTGACATTGTTAGAACTGTTGTAATAAAAACTCTTTTTTTAAAGTGGTCATTTATGAAACAGGCTTCTCAGGTGTTTGCCCAGTGCAGGACTGGATGTTTTGGTGTAGACATCTGTAAATGAAATTTTGGACAGTGCTGTATTTATTTTAAAATATTGGTAGACTGAAGTGAAAAGGTTTTCTGATAATTTTCCAATAAATAGTACAACACATTCCTTGTTTCTCTTCCCCTCCTGCTGCCTTTAAATATCACTTAGATGACTACTTTATCCTATCTTTTTCTCTGTGCTTATGAGATGAATGCCAATATCTCATCCCTCTAGTCTTACGTAACTTGACTTTCATGATTTGAATTCAAAGGGTAAGGGGGAAAGATGTTAAATATTATAAAGCCTGACAGATTAGAGGCCATGGAGAGGGAGGTAAAATTGTAGTGGGCAGATTTTTCTGGCAAATATAGAAATAGCAAGTGGTCATTTAAATACCAAAGATAAACATGCCATTCTTTCCCCACAGCAATAATTGTTTTCTTTGCCATTTAAACTCACTGATGATATTGCTTTTAAGATTTTAAAACCAAACAATAAAGCACAATATTCATAGTTGCCAGCTATTTAAATTTTTGTTTCATACTTGCCAGGAGATGAAATTCAAGTGACATATGTCTGTTTTGCTCTTTTCTAGCACAGCTAAGCATTGAAATAACTTTTTGGTAGTTAGTCTTTTTGGGAGTAAGTGACCAAACAGTGACTTTTCATGACTGAAAGTGATGGTTAGTATCTCAGTACCTGTGGTGTGTGTGTGTGTGTATATACATACATACATACATACATACATACATATCCATTGGATGGTGAACTATGCTCTGATACAGAAAGCTTATGCTGTAATACATTTGTTGGTAGTTTCAGGTATCATGGGTTGTTGACAGTGTTAGATACAGAGCTGGATGCTATGTGTAGAGCTGCTTAAGAAAACCTAACATTGTAAGTAGCTTGAACCACCCAAGACAACACATTTAACTCAGTTTTAAACTGTGCCCTGGCTTATATCCAGTGACTCTAGCTGTTGTTGGTTTGGATAGCTTCCGAAGCTACCTATGGAGAGCTGCTTCAGCACTATTGACTCCTTAACTCACTCACCCTTTGCCTTGTCGTATTCCTAGAAGTAGAAGAAGTGATTCTTCTATTTAGATCTCCTCTGTGAACAGTTTATGGCACCAGGACCTCCTGATGGCAAGAGAAAGAAAACGTTTTAACCTGTTTTTCACATAATATCACCTTTCACAATTTCCAACATAGAAATAGCTTACAGCTGTTCAAATATGAGCAGTGGGTGGTAATCAGTAAAGTTTTGCTTAACACAGACCATTGAAATAAATGGACCAGACTTATTAGTGGTCATTAATTTCAGTGGGTCTGCTCTAAACAAAACTTAGTTGACTACCACACAGTATATTTTGGTGTTTTTACAGATCAGAGATATTAGAATTTTTTATTTTCTTCTGATCTTGCGTGTCGTACAACCCCAGCTTCTCCAAGCCCTGTACTGTCGTGCAGGCGAGGGAGTTCCTAGCCAAGGTTGAGTGTATTCCTCTGCTCACCCACTGCTCCCAACTTTTCATACCAAGTGGGCAAGGTCAACATTTGATGCCTTCTCATGCCTCCAGGACCCTGTCAGAGCCCTCCTGCCTCCTTCGCAAGGCCCATTGGCTCACTTACCCAGCTTTGGGAAGGCGGCACGAGGGCTGGGGTGGGGGAGTCTCAAATGTTGTTGAGGGCCACCCAAAAAGACCTTGAGGGCTACATGCGGACTGTGTATTGGACTGCCTTCTTTAGACTTTTGCACTGCCACCAGGTAGAAAAGTTATTTTATTTTACCATACTGTCTTATTACCAAGGCAGCCTAAAATCTCCTTTGTTTCTCCTCAAAAGCTACTCAAGGTTTGGGGTGTCAATTAATGAAGCAGAGTTAAAAGTTTGCTAAAAAGATAAAAAATAGTACCTTGTAGGGAAAAGGTTTAACCTGCCAACTTACGGACCAACCCAGCTCTGTAAGTGTGATGTTTGTATGACACTTCATGATGCTCTTCTCCATGCAGTGTGTCTCCTTTTTCTGAGAAGATGGCACCTTGAGCGGAAAGCCAAAAGCAAGTCCACATAGCCTGGGGCTATGTCAAGTGCAATCAACAAATTCAGGGAAGTTAAGGGGCTTTAATCCCTATATACCAGGCATGTCCAACTTTAACCTGAACCCCAAAAAAGGGGGTAGATCACTGCCAGTTTATAACTCTGTGAGTAGATTGCAGTGTCTTGGGAGTTGGCCACCCCTCCTATATACAGGTAGAGCCTACTTTCAGACCATCTGGTCTTCAGTGAATTTACCACCATCCAATCTGAGTCCTTGACACGTCCAGTTTAACAAGTTAATCCCGCCTGACTTTACTCCAGAAGTATCCAAAGCAGTTTACAAACAGAAGATAAAAATTCCTTGTAAAACAAAAACAACATTTAAAAAATAGATAACGGATGATAATATAGTGCTGTGATACAGATTTCCACAAAATAATATGTGTAAAGCACCCAGGGAGGTATTCTCCTTCAAAGGCTGTATTAAGTGGCATGATTTTTAAGCCTGTCTGGTTAAAGCATAATTTATTTTATTGTTTGCTTTTGTTGGTTTTCTTCAGCAATTCGTTTTTTATTTTTGTAAATTGAGGCTGTTGTAAATTTTATATTCGTATAGGAGGGGTAAAATAGAAGCCAGCATAGGCTTTGTTAGGAACTTGACTGTACTATACCACCCTAATTTTCTTCGTTGACAAGGTTATATATCAGTTGACATCACTGAGGCTACAATCCTATATCCACTTACCTTGGGAATAAGCCCCACTGAAAACGGCATGAACTTCTGTGCGGCCGTGTATAAGATTGTGCTACAAGCTGGTCCAATGTGATATTTTCTTTTAAAAGCCCAGAGCAATACCATAAAGAAAAAATGCTATTTGTACAAATCTTTCCGACCGTGTTTATATGTAACATTTTTTGCTTTGAAACAGCAGTGTCCTTTCTCCCCAGCTGCGTATATCCATTATTTCCATTTTCTTTGGACTTGTCTGCTGGCAGTAATTCATTGAAACATCTGTGGAAAATAACCTCTGCAGACTTGACAAGCAAGCATTTGAACATACATTGTTCAAGAGCCAGAGGACCGTAAACCGAAGAAGGAAGAACGTCCATGCAGTTCTGTGTGCCGATACCTGAGTCCTGAGATAAACCTACACACACAGCTAGTGAGGGTGGACATTAGCATGTGCAAGGTTTCGTACATCTACGTTAAGAAGAAGGGGACTTTGGATATGTCTTTGACTATTTTATTCATACAGACTGTTTGCATGGATGTATTTCACAACTACTCTCCAGGCAGAATCTCTTATTCTGTCACATGCAAGAGATCTGTGCCTGCTCAGAACAGCATTGAGAAATATCTAGATCCACAGCCCTTCATCACCTTGCGCAGGGAACTTATTCCCTTGTCTCTGATAGCTCAGGGAGAGATCCAAGGCACCTTCCTCAGTTTCTTTGTTACTGTTGCCTGAGTGTCATAAGTAAGCTTTCTTGAGAAATTCAGAATTTTTTTCTTATCTGTGTCCTGAAATGGGACATGAGTGGCACTGTGGGTTAAACCACAGAGCCTAGGAGTTGCCGATCAGAAGGTCGGCGGTTCGAATCCCTGCGATGGGGAGAGCTCCCATTGCTTGGTCCCTGCTCCTGCCAACCTAGCAGTTCGAAAGCACGTCAAAGTGCAAGTAGATAAATAGGTACCGCTCAGGCGGGAAGGTAAACAGCGTTTCCGTGCTCTGCTCTGGTTCGCCAGAAGTGGCTTAGTCATGCTGGCCACATGACCCGGAAACTGTACGCTGGCTCCCTCGGCCAATAAAGCGAGATGAGCTCTGGGACCCCAGAATCAGTCACAACTGGACCTAATGGTCAGGGGTCCCTTTACCCTTTATGCCCTGAAATAATATCTCTCATATCCCATGGTACATCCTCCATTTTCCCAAGCATCTCCATTATGTGATTAGCCATACTTCTGCATACTTCAGCCCTCTGATTTTACACTATCAAATTCCGGTTCCAGACAGATCAGTCCCTATAAGGATCAGGCAAATGATTGGTGTATATATATATATATTAGTAATATTTATAAGCAGCAAAAGATCACAAAATACCTGTGTCATACAACATTCTATTTTCAATAAATAAATAGATAGCATCTTAAATCAGATGCTACCCATGAGTTAAACTCATCCTTCTGGCATCCAGTGAAATTTGTTACATCGTTGGAGCCTGCCTTAACTTCAGTGGGCGGTGTAATCAGCAGGATAGGTGGTACTGTTCTGAAGGACCCACTCTAAGCTACCATGGAATGAACCTCCGTCAAACGTGGCACAACATAGAGGGCTTTTGCAGAAGATTACAGGCAATGACCAACTGACATTCGACTCTATGCATCACGCCAGACCCGGAAGTTACTTTAAAAATGGATAAATGGCCCTAGAAAAGCCCAGAAAGGTGGGGGGTGGCACTCAAACTGCACCTAACAGTCCCACAAACCTTTGCAAGTGCAGTTAGTTGCAGGAGCCCTTGCACTAGCCTTTGAGACCTCCGGAGAGTTTGAACAATGAGGTTTGGAGGGAGCAGTTGTGATGTTTGCAGACTTTCCCAGTGGCGTTTCAAACATACACAGTTTCACTGACACTCGCGGTGGCTCAGAACATAACCCCTGCATAAATGGGGAGTTGCCTGTATAGCGAATGGGCAGATACAGAGAGAGGACCCCTCCGATATCTTAGTCCCAAATTGTATAGGGCTTTGTGCACTAACGATAAAACCATAAATTTGGCCCACGGCGTATTAGCAGTGAGTGTGGTTCCCTCAGCACTGGTGATAACATGTTGAAGGAAGGAAGCCTTAGCCACAAGTCAGATAACACTTTGCAGTAACTGCAGCTTCTGGACCAAACATTACAGCTCCTTATGGTGCATGTTTCAGTAATCCTAATTGTGAGATTGCCAATGCGTGGACCACTGCAGCTATTAATATTTCTGTCCAGGAAAGGCTGGAACTGGTATTCTTACGTTAGGACAGAACAAAGAGAGAAAATGAGTATCCTGTTAATCCCCAAATATCTAAATATTTGGGCACCACCCAAAGACTTTGACCTAGCCCGTGAAATGCTTCCAGTCAAAAGCATTTTTAAAAGGTTATTTTTGTGTTGATCAGTGTTGCATTATGTAATAGAAACTTTATATTCAGAGGGTCTAGAATCTGCACAGTCGCACAAGTCTTTATTTGGGAACACCAGCTGCTGCTCATGTCATTGTGGATTTTTTAAAAAAAACACACACACCCTAAAACTGCATGAATTTGAGATAGAGATTATCATATTTTTGATCAAGTATGGGGAAGTAGAGAAGGAGTGAAAAGAAGGCATATAAATTGCTCCAGGGAAACATTTGCTGGGCATGTGAGACAAGATTGCAGTAGTTGGATTCCTTCTGATTTACAAATTTTTACTAGACATTGCCCCCTTGTGTTCAAACTTACTTGCCAAACCAGTAGATGCATATACTGTAGCTTCTGAATTCGGTTCTAAAAACAGAATTGAAGAACTGTTTGATCAATGCATTGATGCTGGATATAGTATATGGTAGATGTTTCTCCTATATAGTCTTTAACAAAATACGTCATATGCACTACTTTGTATACTACATGCTGCATGCAAATGTGTTTTGCAGAATCTCTAGGGCTCCTTTTTCATCCCCAGGGAGGCAGCAGTTTGGAGAAAAGGGGCTCTTCTCTTTCCCTGTTCATCTCTTTTGCACTCCAAACAACCTTTCTGGAGGCAGGTTTTTTTTAGGGCTGGGGGAGGCTCTCAGCACTTGATTACACTTATTTGCATGTCACATTATAGTTAGGTAGAAGCTGAATGAGACTGAAAACTAAAGCATTCATAAGGGATAACATAGCCAGAAAGTCATAACAAATTGATTACTCGGCGTTTTGAATCAAAATAGGTTTTCTTCTGATAAATTTTCTTTTAAAGAAGTTTGAATGAGATGGTAAATATGCAGTTCTTCGGTTCCATAATATGCTTATATTTCAGCATGTAGATGAGTTGCTGCACACAAGGAACATAAAAATGCATGGAAGAAAATAGAACATCTGCATATTGTCTCTGAATCAAGAATGCTATAAATAACTTTTTCTTTTTCAGTCAAACAGGCAACCTGCTAAATTGAATTTGCTAACCTGCCAGGTGAAACCAAATGCAGAGGACAAGAAATCATTTGACCTGATATCACGTATGTTATCTGTAAAGTTAATTAGCCTATGTATTGTAGATTTATATAATTGGGTTCTCATGCATAGTTATTCTACGTTGCATATTTGCTTCGAAATCAGCCCCTCCAGATACTTCTTATAAGTGAGCTAACTTGTATATTTCTTAATGTGATCAAAACGCTGTCTTTTGAAGTAGATATTTTTAAGGGTTGATTCATTTCAGCGTATGTCCTTGGTTGCCAAATAGGCTTGGCTAACTTAAGGCATGAAAGCTTCAATAATCTAATGTAAAGCCCAATGTAAAATTCATTTCATATGTTCATTAATTTTCTTTACTTGTTTGTGTTCCAGATAACAGAACATACCATTTTCAGGCAGAGGACGAGCAAGACTATGTTGCGTAAGTATATTTTTGTTCCTTGACTCAGCGCAAAATGTTTGCTTGCAAAACTGGTTTTAAACTGGAGGCAATTGCTTACTACGTACACCTCTCCCAGCAGAAAACCAATGGGAACTGCTTGCCAGCCACATTTGCCATTTTCCCTTTACGCCTTGTATCAAAGGAAGCTAGGAGCCCAGCCCATTGCATCACACTCTATTTCCAATTCTACCAGAACTGGTTTCCAGGGGAGAGTTGCCACTGACACCTGCCAACCCCCTTAAGAATATATTGTAATGAATTTGATAGCCCTTTCCCCTCAGGTGATTGTACTGATGCTTTCCTGCATAGCCTGATTGTATGAAATCGTATTATTGCTTGTGCATAATTTTAATGATTTTTTTATAAAGAAGATGATGTTCAAGGCTCTCCGTTAATTGCCTTGTGCTTCTACCAAGCCCTTCAAGACCAGTTCAGTTATTTTATAAATAAATAAATAAAACAGTTGTAGAACATACCATTCCATTTCTCTACCAATAGTTCCAGAGATGAAATCGTTGGTGGAAAGCTTTGTCTATGTCCCGTTCCCTCCCTTTCTGAGTTTTCTCTTGGGTGGAATCTACACACATATAAAAAAAAGTTTTGAAAATGCTTTTTTTAAAAAAAGGTTTTTAAAAATGCATTGAATTTTCCATAAGGCTCACCATTGCCATCTAGTGTCACATTGTATATTGCGCTTAAAACACACTTAAAATGTTTTATTTGCGCCTGTATAGCTAAGTCCCTAGTCTTTGTTCTAGTTCTTCAGATTGTTGCTTATCTCATGCCCTTGATCTGGCACCAGTGCTTGCAGAAGCCGGTTTTTAGGATGCTGATTTGCAGCCAGTGTGTTTGTGGGCTATAGGCTGCTATAAACTGGCTCACGTCATTGCCCTTCAGAGTTTAGCACTTGGTATCTGTACTGTCAAAGGGAAGTTTCTCTCTCATTCTTAATAGCCTACTATGTTGGCAAAAACCTGAATTTTGTTACTGAAGCGCACACGTTTTTTCTCCTGTTACTCTGGCAGTGATATATACTCTATAAAGGATGAATCATATAATTTAAAAATACTTTCAGTAGATCGATTTTTTGTATATTTCATAAGGGGGGAGGAAAACCATATTCTTCCCCAGCCTGATGTGAAATTAGTCATGTCCCTCCTGTGGCCTGCAGACATGATTTGATTCATTGGCAGTTCACTTCTGGGAGGAGAATCTGTCCATTTTTATCCCTGCTTTCCTTCCTTGTATCATGGGCAGTAGAACCTTCCAAAGCAGGTACTTACAGGAGCAGTGTTGAGTTAACGCTTTGCCTTTACTGTTACCTACTTTTTCCCCAGGCTAGGACTAGTAAGGGACACGGGTGGCGCTGTGGGTTAAAGCCTCAGCGCCTAGGACTTGCCGATCGAAAGGTCGGCGGTTCGAATCCCCGCGGCGGGGTGCGCTCCTGTCGTTCGGTCCCAGTGCCTGCCAACCTAGCAGTTCGAAAGCATCTTTGGGTGCAATTAGATAAATAGGGACCGCCTACCAGCGGGAAGGTAAACGGCGTTCCGTGTGCGGCTCTGGCTCGCCAGATGCAGCTTGTCACGCTGGCCACGTGACCCGGAAGTGTCTGCGGACAGTGCTGGCTCCCGGCCTATAGAGTGAGATGAGCACACAACCCTAGAGTCTGGCAAGACTGGCCCATACGGGCAGGGGTACCTTTACCTTTACCTAGGACTAGTAAAAGGGACTTCATGGTAAATCCACCATGTGGTTCCTATTCTCTGCCATCTGTCATTTTGGGTTGCTGCAACAGACAGCCTGGGCCTGGGCCTGAAACAGCTTTCTTCCAGTCATACAGAGAGAAAATGCCATAGCTTGTGCTTGCCTGAGCCTGCCTACCCTTTGTCCATATATAGTTTTGCATGGAAACAGCTTTTTGTGTTCTGTGGTCCCTCCGAAACAGGAAGCTTGGGCTACACTTCCTCTTTCCATACTTCTAGACTAATGTGCAAGGGAGGCGGAGGACTCTACAGGGAGGAGGTATGGAGCATAACCTGCTAGTTTAGAATTTCCATCAAGGAAGAAGCAGAAAAAGATTGTTCAGCACACCATGAAAATTCAAGCTAGTGTAATTTCACATCAGCTATAACACAATCCAACAGAACAAAGTAATGGCCATTCGACTTCAGCTGCTTTGGACGTTTGCTGCTCAGAACAGTGTTTAACACTGTTGATGCTACATTGGCCATTTTAGACTTGCCAAATAAAATTAAGGTGTGTGGAGACTTTAACAGCAATAAATGATTGAAAACAAATAACACATTTCTGTCTCAGAAATTTAACACATTACAGAGAATTGCAGTGCTATTTGTTCAGCTCTGTTTTGTTGCAGACAATTATTTATAAATGAAACAAAATGGTATCATGTACCTTTTGTGAGATTTTGTTTACCTGGTTTGCAATATGCTTGATTATTATTTGGGAATGAGTTGTTCAGTTTTTTAAACAATGAGTTGTTTCAGTTTATGAGATATATCGCATAAAGTAATATGGCAGCTAAAATGTGCCTATTAAAATGAGGTTAGATTTGTAATTTGGGGATGGACTAGTTACTGACCAGGGGTCAGCAAACTTTTTCAGCAATCCATTGTCCCTCAGACCTTGTGGGGGGCTGGACTATATTTAGGAGAAAAAGAAAAAAGAACAGATTCCTATGCCCCGCAAATAACACAGAGATGCATTTAAAATAAAAGGACACATTATACTCATTTAAAAACACACTGATTCCTGGGCTGGATTTAGAAGGCGATTGAGCCGGATCCAGCTCCCAGGCCTTAGTTTGCCTACCCATGGGTTACTCAGTTGGAGAAATGTGGCAAGTCTGTTTTAGCAGACTTTGCTAAGGTTGGTGTCCACTTATTCTTGCTTGCTCTTCTTAAGTATGTTTCAAATTTTGTACACTTTTGTTTAGTACTCCTTTTCATATATCCCAGTACGTTAGTTCTTTCTGTGGCAGTCTCTTGTCCTAGCCTGGCCCAAGCCCAGATGTCTCTGGCAAATGTACTTTTCTATTAAGCTAGCAGATCCCACCTATATAAGTAAATATATTTATTCATAGTAATTAAAATATAATACCATTAAGTATGGTTGCTTACCATACAATCGAAACCCTGATCCACTGTGCTTGATGGGGCACCTTAGCACACCTGCACAGGTGGGCAGGCAAAAGCTTCTGGTGATGGCCAGAAGAACCCCCCAAAAGGGGCATGAGTTGGCAAAGGATCTACTGGATCCTGAACCAGCCCTTCTGCCAATAACATGATGGTAATGGGCCTGATCTGGGCTTTCCTGCTGCACCAGCCTCGGAGCTGGCACAGTTTAATTAACATTAAGTTAGCTATCTCTTTAACCTTAACAAGTTAATGAACTGGTTTATTCCCAACGACTGTTATTTGGATCATAAAATCTTAGTTACAAGCATTCCTTCTACTTCAAGACTGCCTCTCCTGACACACCATATGCTTAGCAACCGGAAGATCTGAGTTTTTAACATATTCCATAACTGCAGTACTTTAGTGGTTAATATTCTGTTGCACAATGTTGTCAGACTTTTTATTTAGTTCTATTAATATATATTCCCCACATTTTCTACTACTTTTCCTACATGTTTTATTTCTAACCTGTTCCATTTATTGTGCTGTCTTTTTCTACGGTTCAGATTACTGTTTACCATTAGCATGTGCTATAATCTTTCTGCTCTTTCCTGCCTTCAGACAGTTGTCTTTTATAGATTTTTACATTGCAAAAAGACTTTAAAAAACAACCTCTTTGTATTTTAAATTAGATGGATATCAGTATTGACCAACAGCAAAGAAGAAGCTTTAAATATGGCATTCCGTGGAGAACAAAGTGCAGGGGAAAATAGTTTAGAAGATCTTACAAAAGCCATTATTGATGATATACAGAGATTTCCTGGAAATGATGTCTGCTGTGATTGTGGATCGCCAGGTATTTTTTACGTGCATTAAATATATTTTTCCTAATGTGGAAACTGTCTGCCCAAATGTTTTATTTCTAGGGATTTATTCATCACACAGATTCAAAGTTTAACAGATGTATAAAATATCAATAGCTGTCCTGCTGTTATAAGAAGAAAAACGCTTCTTAAAATGCTGCTTGTTTTTTCTTCTGTTTTTTTGTTCAGATCCAACATGGCTTTCAACGAACCTGGGTATTTTAACCTGTATAGAGTGCTCCGGAATACATAGAGAAATGGGTGTTCATATTTCTCGAATCCAGTCTATAGAGCTAGACAAATTAGGAACATCTGAACTCTTGGTAAGCAACATAAAATTCACCAGGCTTAGAATTAATATATCTGGGCAGTTACTGTTAAGCAAAATGTTACAAAGATGTGGAAATGGCAGCGTGCATGTTTTGCATACAGAAGGTCCCTGGCATCTCCAGGTAGGACTGGGAAAGACTTCTATCTGAAACTAGATGGACCAGTGGCCTGGCTTGATATATATATGTGTGTGTGTGTGTGTGTGTGTGTGTGTGTGTAGATTATGTCGCTTCCTGGCGGGCTTATATACAGTCAAGACAAGACAGTTCCCACCTACAGGTTTACAGCCTGAAACAGACATAGGCAAACTCGGCCCTCCAGATGTTTTGAGACTACAACTCCCACGATACCTAGCTAACAGGACCAGTCGTCAGGGATGATGGGAATTGTAGTCCCAAAGCATCTGGAGGGCTGAGTTTGCCTATGCCTGGCCTAAAATAACATGACATATAAGGGGGAAAGGACCGGGAGGGAATGGGACTTTGGATATGTCTTTGACTATTCTATTCGTATAGACTTGTTTGCATGGATGTATTTCACAACTACTCTCCAGGCAGAATCTTATATTCTGTCCCATGCAAGAGATCTGTGCCTGCAGGTTGAGAAAGGCTGATCTAGATCCACAGCCCTTCATCACCTTGTGCAGGGAACTTACTCCCTTTTCTCTGATAGCTCAGGGAGAGATCTGAGGTACCCTCCTCAGTTTCTTTGTTACTGTTGCCTGAGTGGCATAAGTGAGCTTTCTTGAGAACCTCAGAATTTTTCCATTATCTATGCCCTGAAATAATATCTCTCCTACCCCATGGTAGATCCTCCATTCTCCCAAGCATCTCCAGTATGTGATTAGCCATACTTCTGCATGCTTCAGCCCTCTGATTTTACACTATCAAATTCCGGTTCCAGACAGATCAGTCCCTATAAAGATCAGGCAAATGATGGGGGTTTTTTAATATTAGTAATATTTATAAGCCGTGAAAGATCACAAAATACCAGTGTCATACAACATTTCTGTTTTCAATAAATAAATAAATCTTAAATCAGATGCTACCCCTGAGTTAAACTCATGCTTCTGGCATCCAGTGAAAAGGACAGGGAGGGAAGAGGGGAATCACTCCAGCACCAGTGTCTAAACAGTTCCTGTAATGACCAGCTGGCACAGTTCAGGGGCAGGAGGTGCCCAATAGAACTGGGCCCTCGAGCAAAGCTGACTCAATGAGCCCTGCTTCCTGTCTCTCCTACTGTGGGAGTCTGATAGAATGGCTGCTCCCAGGTGAACCAGTTGTAGGAGCGGAAGCCTGATGGAGCTGGCCTGACACAGCAGAGCCGATGAAGTGAGCTCTGCTTCTCGGTT
The DNA here is from genome assembly GCF_964188315.1 of Podarcis muralis. Classification (NCBI taxonomy): domain Eukaryota; kingdom Metazoa; phylum Chordata; class Lepidosauria; order Squamata; family Lacertidae; genus Podarcis; species Podarcis muralis. The sequence continues at coordinate 11,829,754 of NC_135662.1, forward strand.
CTCCCACTGCAAGGCAGCTTCCTATATCCCTGATAGTACTACTATGTTATTTATCTTTCAGGGTGCTCAGTTCTGGTGGGTATCTTGATTTTTCTACTACAGTCATACCTCGGGTTACAGACGCTTTGGGTTGTGCGATTTCGGGTTGCGCACTGCGCTGAACCCGGAAGTACCGGAACGGGTTACTTCCAGGTTTCAGCGCATGCGCAGAAGTGCTAAATCGCGACGTGCGCGGAGCGCGGGTTGCAAACGTGCCTCCTGCACGGATCACATTCGCAACCCGAGCGTCCACTGTATTTGCTTGAGTGCAAAATGTTTGGTAATGGCAGACTGCAATTTCTAAGGAAAAGGTTTCTCAGAAGGCCTATGGTGTTCTGTGGGGAGGGGTTACCTGGCTGTGTCTTTGAAAATGCAGTATACTTCAAATACTACACCTTAAAAGTCTTTAGATGAATACTCTTGTTCTGTATCTTCCACAGCTGGCCAAGAACATTGGAAACAATAGTTTTAATGAAATTATGGAGGGGAATTTACCAAGTCCTTCTCCAAAACCTACTCCATCAAGTGATATGTAAGTCATGGGGGAAAGTATTGTATGCGGACAAAATTAATATATGTCTTGTTTAATGGACCTAGCGAGACTCTGATAAAGCAAAGCCAATACATTAATTTTCTTAACAAGCAGCAAATGTTGAGCAACTTTTCAGATGGCGTTTTTCACAAAATTGACTCTCCCCCCCCCCAAGCTGATATTCATGTTGCGTACTTTTTTAAAAAAAAGACATAATAAGCAGAAGCAACAAGTGTTTGGTGTTCATACTTTCATAAGGCATTTTTAATTTGGAAAGACAGGATTAAGTATTGTAATAAATACCAATGGTAACATGAAAGAAAAGCACCAGTAGTAATGTGAAAAAATGGTGGGAAAACCTGTGGATTGCCTCTTGTACCAGGTCTTGCTTGGACCACAAAAATTATAGTGAACAAAAAAACAATGTTCAGAGCTAGGGCAGAGATTACTTTTCCCACAATAAAATTTTGTCCCATTTCTGCATGCACACTGAAAATAAAAGACTTTTTTTGATTCTGAGCTTGCTAATAGAGGTGCAGTTTTCACATGGCTGACAGACCTTTTTGCTACCAGTTGAGACATCGCAAGTTTGCAAACAAATGATTGAATTTGCCCTTAGATACTTTAAGCTAATGCTTTTATTGTCCTTTAGTGCACCTAGTTCAGGCAAAGGCAAACTCGGCCCTCCAGATGTTTTGGGACTACAGTTCCCATCATCCCTTGCTAACAGGACCAGTGGTCAGGGATTATGGGAATTGTAGTCTCAAAACATCTGGAGGGCTGATATTGCCTATGCCTGATCTAGTTCCATCTCTTAATAGTTTAATGCATTTTTCTCAACAAATTGCAGTGAATTTCTAAAGTTTTGTTCATGTTCCCAACCCAGTGGTTCTGGGGGGAAATTGTTGCACAGCTAGTCTTGTTATTGTTGTTCAATTATTTTGAGTGATTTGTGAAAAGAAAAGAAAAGAAAAGATCAAACTTTCATGCAAGATTTACAAGCTGACATTTTTATTAGCCTGCTGGTAAAAATCTAATAATACACACTTTCTGAATGATATCTTATGATGACAAAATGCAGCAAATTACGTCACTTTTTGTTTACTTCCTGAGTTGCATTTCTGCCTACAGCACCACTTCAGGCCCATGTAATTGGATTTTTTTAAAAAAAGAGTGCCATTGTGTGGCTACCTCCTATTCTCCAGCCACTCACTTAACCAATTCAGATCCTCTTCTGCCCTTAATGATTCCATGCTCTCTTTCATTCTTTAGTATTACTTCCCTCTTTCAACTTTTTGCTCATTCCCTCCTGCAGTTTCAAGCTATCAATTTCTGTTTGGCGTTTGGACAATTACATATGCTTACCTGCTATAATCTGATCTTGAAAGAGGAATGTTACATGGATTTAGGAGTACCTGTGGACCAGTCACATTTGCCTCACTGGCTCAATTTAGGAAATGTTGCCTAGGACAGTGTTTCCCAACCGGTGTTCCGCGGCACACTACTGTGCCGTGAGACATCGGGTGGTGTGCCGTGGGAGGGAGGCGGGCGAGAGGCGGCGGCGGCGAGGATCCGGCGGGGGTGGGGGGAGCGGGGGCCGTCGTGCGCAACCGAACTCACTTGGCGCGCTGCCGGCTTGTCCTCCTTCAACCCGGGTCGGGCCAGGCCTGCTCACGTCCCCGGATCCCCTAGCAGCAGCCGCACGCTCTCCAAAAGCGCAACGCTGCGCGCAACCGCTCGGCCAGCTGGTGCTCTGCGACTCCGCCCTTTCCCCTCCCAGCGCCGGAGGGTTCGCGCGACCGCAGCTGTTCCCTTTCGCAGCGCGCGGGAAACAATTCCAGGCCGATTGCCTTGTGCCGAAAAGCACCGCCTCTCCTTCCAGCTCAGGCCCGGGCCGCCGGCTCCCCGAATGACGTCACGGGGGCGGGGCTTTAATGGTGGTGTGCCGCGAGATTTTTTTCCGGTAAACAGGTGTGCCGTTGCCCAAAAACGTTTGGGAAACACTGGCCTAGGACACTCCATGCAATCGTCTTAAGATGTTCTTCATAGTTTCGAGGGTTTGAAAATCTCAGAATTTTAACAAATAGCCTGCTTACACAAAAAATACTTTTAGTTAGCATTTCTAGACCGAACTGGAATTGGACATTTATAATACATAGGATTTGGTGCGGGGGGCAATTTTTGATTTAGAGGGCTTTGTGGTAAAAGCATCGAGCAAGCTATAGTCTCTATAGAGAATAATGGGTGAACAAGTTACTGTTAAGGAACATCTTTAAAATGAATTTGTGGCCTTAAATACAAAATTAAATTTCATTTTTTTTAAAAAAAAAAAGCATTCTTCTAATTCCTATGGGACTTCTAGTAATGTTTTCCCCATTTTCAGGACTGCACGTAAAGAATTTATTACTGCTAAGTATGTGGATCATAAGTTCTCCAGAAAGACTTGTGCATCTGCAGCAGCTAAACTGAATAAACTACTTGAGGCTGTTAAATCCAGGGATTTACTTGCACTACTCCAAGTCTATGCAGAAGGGGTCGAACTAATGGAGCCACTGCTAGAGACTGGACAGGTAAGATACTAGTCAAAATATGAAAGGTATGAGCATTATAACAACACACAACACTATACAGTGTTTGCATATGTCTTTGTTTGCATGCATTTTGGATTACAAACACGTCAAACCCGGAAGTGTGTGTCCTGGTTTGCAACCTTTTTTTGGATCACAACCCATTTTTTGGGGATTACGAACAAAAAAATTTTGGAGGCCGCATTGGCGAAAGCGCACCTTGTGTTACAACCTGTTTTGGTTTACAAACGGACCTCCGGAACGGATTATGGTTGTAAACCAAGGTACCACTGTAAATAGATAACATGCAGCAGAACAATAGCTATGCAACTCACCTTGGCACATGTTTCTATTATACTGAGTATTATTTTGTCCAGAGGAAAATTTACATTAAATTTTAACAAATTCTTGTGCACACATGAGATTAGTAGCTCGTTGTATCTACTCCACTTTTGATGTAGTAATTCTGTGAATGGCTTTAATGTGTTCTGGCTGGGAGAAATAATTTGTGTCATAACATTTTTACCCAGTTGGAATGAACCTGAGAATCTTTAATCCTGCAACCATTTTTTCCCCTATCCTTAGGAGCCGGGTGAAACAGCCCTCCATTTAGCAGTCCGGACTGCTGACCAGACCTCACTCCACCTGGTTGACTTCCTGGTACAAAACTGGTAAAGGCCACCTACTTGCCTCTTAGCTGCAAACATAAAAATCAGTTTCCACCAGACTTTGAAAAGCTAATTACGCCTGATACTCCAGTTAAGAAAAGTCGTGCAGCTATCACACTAAGGGTTAACTACACTTAAAACGGGCAACTCGCTTTTTCTTCTTTTTCCAAAAAGCAGCCATACAGGGGCCCATCTTCCCAGCATTGTTTCCCTGCCATAAAATACCCCAGGTTGCCCCCCAAAGTTATTTTCAATCAGCAGAAATGCCAGCATTTTGGGGGGGTCTGGTGGGAAAATAGTATGGAAAGGACCAGCCCAGCCCACTTTCCTTGTGCTGCAGTCCCACTCCACGCATTTGTGGTTTTTTGTTGGGTTTGTGTGTGAGAGGGAGAGGGAGAGTGAAATGAATATTATTATTATTATTATTATTATTATTATTATTAATGAATGTTGCCAGTACTTTAAATTTGACCCCCTATTTGATATTTTAATGGAGCTATCTAGCACAGCTCCAAAACAAACTGTTCACCACCAGTTCAGAATGTATCGATGTAAAGTTGGAATTTATTTTCTTTTGCTCCATCATGCATCACACATTCTGCCACATGCACTCATCACCACCTCTCTCTCTCTCTCTTTTGGGCTCTGACATGGCCTCAAATCTCCACCTTCCTGCTCTTGTAACAATTTCTGAATACAGTCATACCTTGGTTCTTTTATGTCTTGGTACGCGTACATTTTGGCTCCCAAACACCGAAAACCCGGAAGTAAGTGTTCAGGTTTTCAAACGTTCTTTGGAAGCTGAATGTCTGAAGCGGATGGCGCAGCTTCTGATTGAGTGCAGGAAGCTCCTGCAGCCAATAGGAAGCTGCGACTTGTTTTTCGAATGGTTCCAGGAGTCGAACGGACTCTCGGAATGGATTAAGTTCGACAACCAAGATACCATTGTATGAGCAACCTTGACTGCTTATCCTGCCACCACAAGGTTTAGCTTAACCTTTTTCTAGCAGCTGCCACAAGTTTTTTGTTTTTTTCCTTGTATTTGTGGAGGGGAATAGCAATACACCCAAGTCTGTCAAATTTGGGGCAGGGTGTGGGGGCAAAAAGATTGCTTACCATAATATTTCACATTATAGAAAACTTGCATGCTAGAGATATATTACAGATGAGATGGGGGAACAGGACGGCTTCTATTATTGAAGTACTTCAATATTGGAGTACCTTTGAGTACCCCTAAAGGGTGCTCCAAGTACTGAAAGGGTCCGAAAATCTATCACTATTCCCCCCCCTTGTTAAATGCTTTTGTCAATATAGAAAAATAAACATTCATGTGTGTGCACTTGCATGCAAGCACACAACAAACACAATATGAATTATTTGTTATAAAGCACTAATGTTGTTTTTTCCCTTTGTTTTTTAGTGGAAACCTGGATAAACAGACAGCATTGGGGAATACGGTTCTGCACTACTGCAGTATATATAATAAGCCTGAATGTTTGAAATTGCTTTTGAAGGGGAAGCCAACTATAGATATAGGTGAGCAAGTCTGTAACTTCAGAATATTTTCAATATTCCATACAGAAATGTTTTAAAGGATAAAATCTTTAAACGGGGGTGTGAATAGTTCACTACCCAAGGAAAAAGTGTAGCTGACCAAGGAAATTGTTTAACTTAGACACAGACTTGAAGTAATTAAAAAAACCTTTCTCAAGTAATTAAAAAAAAAAGCCCTTGGTGCAAATCCCTTGGTGGTTCCTGATTTGCATTTTTCTCATATTTCAAATGCACCTTTGATCATTTGACTCAGTTATATTGCCTTTGATGTTAACTTGTTAAAATGAGATGCTGTTTTGCTCCTGCCTTCCCAGATAGTGAAAATTCAGAGTAACATTTACAATGTCAGCTTCCATTTTTTAAAATGTTCCTTCTGAGCCTTTGGACTCTCTGAAGATTCATAACCATACAGCTTTACAATTGAGAAGTAATAGTTGGGGTGTCATTGTAGTACTCCCAAAATAAAGACCATTTCCAGGATCCAGCAAGAATAGAGCACTCCAGGATCCCCATATCATTCTTTTGCTTCTAGTACCTAGCTCTCAGCTGCTAACCACTGCACATCAGCATTGCTTCCAGAAGAAAAGCAATAAACCCCCTTTCATTCTGTACAACAATCGAGCTAAAACTGAATTCCTTAGTTCTGAACTGTGGTAATTTCATAAGCTTGAATTGTTCCCATTGTTCAGTGGGTTGTGCTGTTCTCCAAGATCATTCTTGTTGTGCATATCAATAGCTTGGTTTTCATATTCTATTTTTAAAATATAGAGTCCTGGATTTATTCTATTTTTTGCAGCACTGTTTGACTATTTAATATCATATTTCCATTTTCTAGTAAACCAAACTGGAGAGACTGCTCTGGACACAGCAAAGAGATTGAAATCTATCCAGTGTGAAGACTTGGTAAGGGGCTGGGGGGGAATGCTATGTTACACAAATGGAAATGAGAGGGGAAAGGGTCTGAAAATTCCTCTAATCGTTCAGTAGAATGGTTCCATAGATCCTATTAGTGAAGTTCTGCTCATGGGAGAGCAGGGTGTTTTTCACCAGTTCCTCCTGTGCACGCCTCATCTGCTACAGTGAGTTGGAGAACGCTCTGTACAGCATGGGAGGAAATACAGTGGTGCCTCGCAAGACGAAAATAATCCGTTCCGCGAGTCTCTTCGTCTAGCAGTTTTTTCGTCTTGCGAAGCAACCCTATTAGCAGCTTAGCGGATTAGCGCTATTAGCGGTTTAGCGGCTATTAAAGGCTTAGCGGCTAAAAGGCTATTAGCGGCTTAGCAGCTTAGAAAAAGGGGGGGAGCGAAAAAAAATCGCAAGACGTTTTCGTCTTGCGAAGTAAGCCCATAGGGAAATTCGTCTTGCGAAGCAACTCAAAAACGGAAAACCCTTTCGTCTAGCGGGTTTTTCGTCTTGCAAGGCATTCGTCTTGCGGGGCACCACTGTAGGGTGTCAGCAAAAGTTACCTCCTTGTCTCCCTTTTGTGAGTGGCAGCCTCTGCTGGCCTCCCAGACCAACTCCACTCGCAGAAGGGTGACTCTGTAACCAAGCCTGTAGGCCTAGTCAAAATCACAGTGTCAGGGAACTGCCATCGGTTCACAGGTGAGAAACAGAAGGGCAGTTGTGTTACAGGGAGCCTCCGAAAATTTTGCAAAGCAGTTTCAGAGAGGAGGAAAGCCCCACCTCTAGTGGAGAAAAGGTGCAAGGACCAGAGGATGCTAGTGAGAGCCTTAAGGCCGCTCCTGAGCAAGCCGGAGAGGGGGGAAGCACGCCCTTGCCATCTCCCATCCTGCGCAGTAGTCTGGGGCGCAGGGAGGGGTGGAAACGGTTGGGGGTAACGAAACTTTTATGTTGGGGGAGGTACAAAAAAAGACCACTCCCGGATTCTGCTAGCGATTGAGCCAGACATGAGCCTTGGGGCTCTTCACTGTAAATAGTCTGCACCAAAATAGAACCTGTAAAACACAGGTCGGAGTCCTGTCTGCTTACTCTCAAGCAACCGCAACAGCACCTGACACACAGGGTTCTGGGTCTTTTATTTTTTAAACTCTGAAAACAAGAACTTAGGGTTTTCTGCTTGCTATTGATAGTCTATAGCTTGTATAAGTCAAGTCATGGTAAAATTGCCCCTGGAAAGGACGCAATTAGTCTTTCTTTAAAGAGGTAAGATTAACATTTCCAAAATGCATGTCTTTTCAGCTTTCTCAGGCCAAAGCAGGAAAGCTAAATCCACATGTACACGTAGAGTATGAGTGGAATCTTCGGCAGGAAGAAATGGATGAAAGTGATGATGACTTGGATGACAAGGTAAAGAATAGTCTTGGATCAAATTATTACGCATTGAATTTTGGGGATGACTGCACTCTTAGTGCACCCATCATTCCTCCCTGGTCTCTGAAGTCTGAAGCTCAGTAAGAGCTGTTGCTTTGATCTAATAATTTCTCTCCGTATATTGTTTTTAAGAGGAGTTCTACTTGTTCCTCTTCTACTTTCATTAATATTGAATCACTGTTCTAATCAATTGTTCTTTACATATATAAGTAGACTGCACGTAGGCATTTGTGTGAGAGTCTTAATGTGCTTGTCTGGGAATAGATGGTTCGTGCTGCATGGAGGAGTGCAGAAGGAGGAAGTTTAGAAGCCGAGTTTGAGTCCAAAAACATTGCTGAAGGAATGCTAAGCTTATCCAGGAGCTGTGGAGAACGATCAACACATTAGAAAAGAGTAGCTATAATTGCATTAAACCAGTGTTGTGTAGTTTGTGGATTAGTAACTGATCTTAATCTCACAAATAGATATTTTCAGTAATTTGTAAATCAGTGGTGGGGAACCTCCAGCCTGCCAGGCTTCTCTATTTGACCTACAGCATGGTGTGACCCAAACTATGCTCACCTCTTCCATTACATGACATCATATTGTCAAGGAAGAATTGAGAGTACATTCTAAGGCTGCTCCTGATTCTTCCTTTGTAAGCTGCAGGTTCAAAGTTGAACAACCTGACGTCACACAACATCAGGTGCTGGTTTGGCCATAACGAAGCTTTTAATTAGTGGGCCATGGAAGGTTTCAGACCTACAAGCCAACTATTATTATTATTATTATTAATATTATTATTATTATTATTACCCTGCCCATCTGACTGGGTTTCCCCAGCCACTCTGTGTGGCTGTTTAATTCATTTATAAGAACATTTATAGAACCATCTGATTAAGAAACAAATCAAGATAGCGTACAATAAAACCATTAAGCCATCACAAAATAATAAAATATAGAACAAATGACTAACACAAAATGGGGAAATTCTCAAGCACTTGAGAGGTCTATAGACATATTGAAGATATCAAAGATCTAAGGACTGGAAGAGACTAAAACATTTACCTAGCATTCAAAGAATCATATAAAATTTGTTCTCAGATACAGAATAACTATTTAACTAAAACTGTCAACAAGTTACTGGGACTTGGAAGCAAGCTACACAATGTGCAGACATACATAATAGAATCCTGCTGTACACTTTCCCCCTTTTATTTCTTTTTTGAAATAATGGAATGAACAAACTTTGGATCCAACCCTCAGAGCAGAGAAGTGGGAGGGGAGTGCTTAACCCTCCTTGTACTTGTAAATTTTCTCCTCCCAATTGCTCCCTCTCCGCATGAGGATCTAAACCTCCAATTTGAAACCTGCAGTAGTGGTACACAATTTGGAGTAGAAACAGCATCTCCCCTATAGGGTTCAAAATACACATTTTCCTATGGATGTTAAGCACTATATCTCATTAGCTGCTTCTCTGACAAATTCCTCCACCAAAAGCTCTTTCTCATCTTTTAAGAAATGTTCAGGCTCTATTGTACATGTTGGAAAGCTGTGTACAAACAAACAGAACCACATAGTTAATAAACAGCTATATTTTGTCCAAGTTCAAACATTATGCTACAACTGCTTTCGCCAAGTGGTTTTAGAGAATTACTTTTATTTTCTGCTATTGGGAGCAGGCTTGCTCAGATAATGGAAAGTGTACTGCAAAGCTGTGTGTGCACAGTTAACACTGACATTCTTAAGTACACAGGAGATCAATTTATACCGTGGTACCTCGGGCTGCATACGCTTCAGGTTACATACGCTTCAGATTACAGACGCTTCAGGTTACAGACTCCGCTAACCCAGAAATAGTACCTCGGGTTAAGAACTTTGCTTCAGAATGAAAACAGAAATCGTGCTCCGGCGGCGCAGCAGCAGCAGGAGGCCCCATTAGCTAAAATGGTGTTTCAGGTTAAGAACAGTTTCAGCTTAAGAACGGACCTCGGGAACGAATTAAGTACTTAACCCGAAGTTCCACTGTATATCGTTGGGTTGCATGAACTTTTTTCAATTTCTTCCTTGGCAACTTTTTGCATCTATGTTAACAGTACAGTGGTACCTCTGGTTACAAACTTAATTCGTTCCGGATGTCCGTTCTTAACCTGAAACTGTTTTTAACCTGAGGTACCACTTTACCTGAGGGATGCGGGTGGCGCTGTGGGTAAAACCTCAGCGCCTAGGACTTGCTGATCGTCAGGTCGGCGGTTTGAATCCTCGCGGCAGGGTGCGCTCCCGTTGCTTGGTCCCAGCGCCTGCCAAGCTAGCAGTTTGAAAGCACCCTCGGGTGCAAGTAGATAAATAGGGACCGTCTACTAGCGGGAAGGTAAATGGCGTTTCCGTGTGCTGCGCTGGCTCACCAGATGCAGCTTGTCACGCTGGCCACGTGACCCGGAAGTGTCTTCGGACAGCGCTGGCCCCCGGCCTCTTAAGCGAGATGGGCGCGCAACCCCAGAGTCGGACACGACTGGCCCGTACAGGCAGGGGTACCTTTACCTTTACCTTACCACTTTAGCTAATGGGGCCTCCCGCTGCCACTGGTATGTGATTTCTGTTCTCATCCTGAGGTAAAATTCTTAACCCAAGGTACTACTTCTGGGTTAGTGGAGTCTGTAGCCCGAGGTGTTTGTAACCCGAGGTACTACTGTATTCATATATTTCTAAAACAGACAAACAAAGAGGGAACCATATTGGTCCTTATGAAAAACCCCAAAATCCACATTAGGGACCAACCAAAATGTCATAAAATAATGAGCAGGCTTTCTGGCACTCCAGAATTCTTCGTCAGGTTGGATATTACAAAAAGCAGGAGGTGGGAAGATGAGTGAGGGGGTACCCAGAAGTATAAAAAGTACAAAATAAGGCTGAATGTTGTGACCATGAGGTCTGCATTTAGTCACCTAATTGAGATTGGGAACTGATTGAATTAATCTCTGCTAGGTGCCGAAGGTATCAGGTTACACCTAATATTCTGGGATAAAGAAGCAGTGGCAGATCCCCCTTTCTTCTTTTTTCTTTTTGAACAGATCACCATTTTTGAAAACATAAAGGCCTACTGTTACCCACATCTGTCTCAGGCCTTAAGCGAAAGACAGTTTCCTGGTTAGACAGAAAGCCCGAAGTAAAGAGAAACATGGCAGTCCGTATATTAGTGAAGCTGGAGATTGATTTTGGGTTGTCTGCTAGGTAAGAGTCAACTGAAGCCAAATTGTATAGTGCTGCCTACTGGTCAGAGAGATTGCAAAGTCTGAGAAGCACAAATATATGTTTGTGTAATAGTTCTTTCTCTTTCATCAGCATTACCCTTTAAAAAAACAAACAACTGGATGGTGCACAATTATAATGAGTCTATTAAATTTTCCCACAGCCTAGTCCGATAAAGAAGGAGCGTTCCCCAAGACCCCAGAGCTTTTGTCACTCCTCCAGTACTTCTCCCCAAGACAAAATGGCTCTTCCTGGTCTTAGCACTCCAAGGGACAAACAGCGACTCTCCTATGGGGCCTTCCCCAATCAGATTTTTGCCTCCGCAAGCATAGACTCTGCAACTTCTCCGACAGGAGTAGATGCCCCTCCACTCCCTCCCAGAAATGCTGGTAAAGGTATGTTATTCAATACCAGTCACTTGTTGTAAAACTTTTGTGCTTAACTGGGATTTTCCTTTTTTGAAATGTTTTCAGGGCTCAAACGGAAGGTTTATAATTTTCTTTCATAAATGGACAATAATACTTTGAAGGCTATTATAAACCTCTTTTGTTAAAGCACCAAGTATCCAGCAGTGCTCAGGTGCTTGCTTAACTTTAAGAAACAGTTGCCTGAGTAAGGTTTGGTTAATGCTCATTCTGCTCACAGTTCTAAAGCTAAATTGACTAAGTCTTGACGAGATAAGTACATCAGACTCTCCATCAGATCACCCCACCTAATCCAGACCATGGTGGAAACAATCAAGTAAAATATTCTATTTCCAATAGAGCAATGATGAGCAGGTAACCAAGCGATTCTCCAGAAAGTTAGAACAAAACTAGGACTGAACTGAAAGGGAGAAGGTGACTTTTTGCAAACTGCTTTAGCTAAATTAAAGCTTTCCTTGCCCATGGCGCTCTGTCACTACATTCTGGTGGTTTTTCAGTGCTTTGAAGGGGGGTGGGGTATGCAGGAATTTACCTATTTCAGGATTGCCTTCAATGACATCAGTGGATATTCAAATCTCCTTGGCTATGTAATATTGAGGCATCATTCTTTCTACTACATAACCCTCAGTTGGCTGGGATCAGCCATGTGACTGATTCAGAGCACACTTTTGCATAGCAAAGAGTTTCTTCACTAGCTATGTTCCTGAGTCTGGAGAAATATCACCCACTGGAGCCTGTATCTACCAAAGCAGATGCTTTGCTGCTTTAAGTTGTCAAACATCTTTGGAGCTATGGCACCAAACCAGTTGGCATGGTTTGACTAAAGCTGCAATCCTATACACAGTTAGCTTGAAGGGAGCCCCATTAATCTCTCTTGGGCTTCATCCAGTGTCATTTTGCATAGAAGTATTACAGGGCATGTAAGGTTTATATGAATTATTGTTGCAATCTTCATCCACCTCTACTTGTGTAGACATTTGATTCTATGCTGTTTTGTGTGTTGCACTATTTATTCAAGCTGAATTTGACTTCAGTGTTCCCTTAATTGAAATTTGAATCTGCTGTGGTACCCATGGCGTGCACTTGCCTCCCAAATGTGTATGCAGCTGTCTAGTTTGCAGTGCAACTTAATGAGCAGCTCGTGTTTGCGATAAATATTAGGTTTGTCTAACTGTACTTGCACTTGTTTTCTCTGGATAATGATAGACCCTTAGACTGTTATAATAGATTTCCCCATTCTTTCTAAGGTGGCACAACTTTTAAAACGAATATTTGCCCATTTTCACTCTTTAACCAGGTAGATAATGAGATAAACAATAATATAAGCAATACAGAATCAGAACAATGACTAACATAATATACCTTTGCAATGATAATCCCTGACCTTATGCAGGATGTCACAGTGCAGTGGAACCTCGGTTTTCGAACGTAATCAGTTCCGGAAGACCGTTCAACTTCCAAGGCACATTTGAAAACAGAAGCAATTACTTCCAGGTTTTTGGCATTCTGGTTCCAAATCATTCAGATTCCGAGACGCTCAAAAACCGAGGTTCCACTGTGTTGTTACATAGTCAAGTGTCTGCATCTTGTTTGTTTTGATTCAAAACAAGCTAAAACATGGTGTACTTTTAATAAAAGCCATCTTCTAATTTCTTCTAAGATTCAGTGCACTTATTTGTATCATCTACTTTGTATTCAAAGGTATGTTTTGTAGTAGTAATAACAGTATGTGTTTCACTTTATTTCACATTTACCAGTGAGAATTTTTAATCAACCAAGGCGATTTTTGTATCTCAGAATTTCAGCATCTTTTACTGCTAATCTGTCATTAGAGCATAACATCCACGTCATTTCTTATATGGCATTGATCTTATATGACAGTATAACGAAGCAGTAGATTCTCTCTCTTTTTAACATTTTAATGACAAATTGTATTTATGTAATGTTAAGCACTTCACAGTGTTATTGTAATCTATAAAACAATCTAGTACATTTGCTATTTATTTATTTGTTATGGTGTCTATATAGGACACCCAATAAAACTTATGTTTAACAGGCTTTTAAAGTTTAAATGCTAAAATAGATGGAAGCAAAATTGTAATTTAGATACGCAAGTTAGAACCATGATCTCTTTTATGTATACACACAATGCATTACCAGTGGTAATCTGCTATACAGAAAGCCACCAAAGACAGTACAGTAAGCCTTCAACTTCAAATGCACATTTAACTTGTGTGCATTCAGCTTTAAATGCATGGCAAAAGAAATTAAAAAAAGATTAAAAAGGGGCAGAAAGTAGGCTGAGTTCCTCTTCAACCAGGCCTTTGGCTTATTAATATTCTACAACCTTTTAAATGTATTGGGTGGGGGCCTATTGTTTTGTTTAGTTTTAACTATTTTGTTCTTGTATACTGTATTTTTATCTTCTAAACTGCCCTCAGATCCTTGGATGAAGGGCAATATATAAATTTAATTTTAAAAAATGAATAAAATTACTTTGGCAAGCCCACCCACCATTGAACCTAGTGAATATTAACTATACACAATTTTGGCTTTAGGCTCAATCTCTGGAATGTACCCCTGCGTAGGTTGTTGGCTTTCTGTATCTGCTTTCAGTGGTGCATGCTTTAGCAGAAAGTAACTTCCAATCCACATCTGTTCCTTTCCTCCCTCATTTATTTTAAAATAGATAATAATTTAAAATAGATAATAATAGATTTATTTTAAAATAGATAATAATTAAGTAATTTAAGCACTGTCTGCTGTGAGTAATATTAAACTGAAATTCCTTTAGGGTGCTTCCTCTCTGATACGCCAAATGTGTGTGTGTGTGTGTGTGTGTGTGTGTGTGTGTACGTGTACGTGTACGTGTACTGTTCTAGTCAAAATACTTACATTGCCAGAAAGGCTAAGAGTGTAATAAGAGTGTTGTTAAAGTTTGGAATTGCTTATTGTTGCTTTTCAGTCCTTTGCTTTAATGTGGTCTGGTGCCTCCCCCCCCCCCCCCCCCCGCTTTTTTGGTAGTTCCTTTTGTGCTGCTTTAGTGCTAACCCTTCTGTGTGTTGGTAAAAGGCTGTTTGTTTGATTTTACAGGTCCGCCTGGCCCTCCTTCAACCCTTCCTTTAAGCACTCAAACCACTAGTGGCAGCTCCACTCTGTCTAAGAAGAGGCCCCCTCCCCCACCCCCTGGACACAAAAGAACCCTCTCTGACCCACCAAGCCCACTACCTCATGGACCCCAGAATAAGGGCCAAATTCCTTGGGGTGAGTTTTAAAGCACTTAAGACAACACTCGGGTGAGAGGGAGATGCTCACAGTGGCTCAGTTCAGACATCACATCAAACCTTGGTTCAGGAAGGCTATCCAAGATTCAATAGAATGTTGGAATTGGGGGGGGGGGGGGACATAATTTACAATTGGCCGGCAAAATTGGTTCTTAGAGGGTTAGTGCAAAACCATGGCTGAGTGTGATGCATGAATTGAACCAGTCGCTGCTAATTATAAATGAATCTCTCCAGCTGATAAGCTTTCTGTGACTTTTCCTGTGTCGTTCCGAAGGCTCATAGCTGCCTTAAAAAGGTAAAGGTAAAGGAACCCTTGACCATTAGGTCCAGTCGTGGCCGACTCTGGGGTTGCGGCGCTCATCTCGCTTCATTGGCCAAGGGAGCCGGCGTACAGCTTCCGGGTCATGTGGCCAGCATGACTAAGCCGCTTCTGGCGAACCAGAGCAGCGCATGGAAACGCCGTTTACCTTCCCGCCGGAGCGGTACCTATTCATCTACCTGCACTTTGACGTGCTTTTAAACTGCTAGGTTGGCAGGAGCGGGGACCGAGCACTGGGACCTCACCCCGTCGCGGGGATTCAAACCGCCAACCTTCTGATAGGCAAGTCCTAGGCTCTGTGGTTTAACCCACAGCGCCACCCGCATCCCCATAGCTACCTTGGTTATTTCTATTGGCAACAACGTGCAGAAGTAGCTAACGCAGTTACCAAACATGTTGAGCTGGGTTCAGCTAAACTGTTGTGCTATTGGGAACCCACTCAACAAGTTTTCCTAGCTCAATGGGGCTTATCTCTCCCCCCCCCCCCCGCCCCGCCCTGGGTGCCCCTACAGAATTGCCACTGTGGATCAGGAGACACCCACCCACCAACCATGAATTGCATGTAGGGGGAATAGAGAGAGAAGATAATTCCATCTGGCATCCGCTGATGGAACATTCATAATAGGGCAGTTAATTATTTCCAATATTTGTTAGCACAGTTCTGTTTAGATTGATAGGAAGGTCCTCTGGGGCCAGAGAGTGGGAAATCAAGCCAGTTTATGCAGAGCTTAAGGTGTTTGCTTGAAACTACAAAAACACACCCTTCATAAGATTTTAAAGCTGCTGCTGTCCCTAGGCTACCATGTTGCCTTGTACTCTGCTGAAAACATTTTAGCCTCCATAGTCTGCTAAAGTGCAATAACTAAAGCAGAATTTTTGTGTGTGTGTCTGGCCAAGTAAATTTCAGGTTTTTGTAAGATTCTCCTTTACTATTGTGCAGTCCTGTACATGTCTACTCAAAAGTAAGTCCCATTGAGTACTTACCCCCAGGTAAGTGTGTATAGGATTGCAGCCTAAATTACTTTGCCATTTTCCTGGCAAACCATTAACTATGGTTTACCATGATGCACAAACTGGTCTTGTGTGACATTTCTGTACATCAGGTTTGCCTGACAAGTCTATTTTCAAAGCCCTCGACTTTACTTCTGAAAGTGTTCTAAGGAATTACTTGACCTATATTTTCAAATATGATGATGGCTTTTGACTGCAATGGCAAAAAGCTTTAACCTGAAAAAGTCTACAATTTGATTTGTACTCAGCCTTTAGGAAAAAATTATGAGATTTGTACGGTTTTCTTTGGGACTTGATTTATGCCCCCCCCCCCCAAAAAAAAACAATCCAAGAACAGTTGAATAAGCGGGAAATAGGTGTGTCAGTTTATAGATCAAAATTCCCTTCAACTGTAAGTGGGTGAGCATTGTTACAGGGTTGTTACAAGTCACAGTGACTTGTCATTTTAGGAAGTGAAACTTTATTTTTGCAAATTTCTTCAGTGAGGAGCTTTTTCTATGCAATTTTACATGCAATTGACTTACCCAGCTAAACTAAACTACATTAATTTAATCTTTTTAGCTCCCCTGATTTTTGGAATTTGAAAGTCGAAAAATTCAGCAGGCCCTGCCACGTCCATGTAAACAAGTGAAATTCAGGAATAGGGGGAAATGTTTCTGGCCATACAAAATAGCATTTTGTAAAGGTGTCCATACGGTGCTTTTCCTCAGACAAACTATAAGCTGTAACAAGCTTTGTGCGATGGTTTGTCTGGAGAAAGCTAAACCATGAGCCCAGACGATCCTTCAGTTCAGCACAGTAGCAGAACAACTGGTGTGGAGCAAGGCAGCTGTGATCTCCTCTTTGGGAGTCCACATGCTTGTTCACTCTAAGCCACAGTTTGGCTTAGTGTTACATGCAAACAAGGAGTGTGGCAGAGCTAACAACAAATGTATTATTCTCTGGGGCTCCCTTTCTAGCTGGCATAGCCAGTAATGGATTGTGCACTTGGTTTTTGTGTTGAAAAGTTAATTAACTGTTGCATGACAAAGGGAAGGCCTATGCTTAGTTAATGGCCCTTTATTCACTAAATTTATTTATGTGTTTGCATCCATGTGCTTCTTGTAACTATAAATCTTTTGGCTTGCATCTCTGGCTTGTGTCACCTGCAGACTGAGACAACAAAGATTCTTGTGACACCTTAAATACTAACAAATGTATTGTGGCAGAAAACCATCCTGATTTCGTTTAAGTGGTTTTGTTGTTGTTTGTTGTTGTTGTTGTTGTTGTTGCAACAGTCTATAACATTCTCTGAAATTTCTAAATAAAACAGAGATGGCAACTGTTGATTAAACTATAACAGAACTATAATTGTTGGGAAATAACTGGGCAACACATAACCCGGCAACAGATGAGCCGAGTAAGTGAGGTGCTGGGCTTTGAGAAGGAAGTGGAAGGGCTCTGACAGGGTCCTATATTCCTCTCGCCTCCTTTCCAAAGCCTAGCTAGTACTTTCCCGGTTGTGGAAGGGAGGTAGGAGGACTCTAGGACCTGCCACAACCTCACACCTCCTTCCCCAAGCCTAGTGCCTCTCTTATCTTGGCCTACCTGCCCCCACCCCAGCGACAAGGCAGTCTGCGGTCCACAGGTTCCGTGTCGAAGTACACTTGCAGGCCCACCTGGTATGAAAAGTTAGTCCGCCTTGCTCTAGAACAGGCATAGGCAAACTCTTCCATCCAGATGTTTTGGGACTACAATTCCCATCATCCCTGGTCCTGCTAGCTAGGGATCATGGGAGTTGTTGGCCAAAAACATCTGGAGGGCTGAGTTTGCCTATGCCTGTTCTAGATCAAGGAACGGCTAAGGGAGCTGGGCATGAGGAACGGCTAAGGGAGCTGGGCATGTTTAGCCTAGAGAAGAGGAGGTTAAGGGGTGATATGATAGCCATGTTCAAATATATAAAAGGATGTCATATAGAGGAGGGAGAAAGGTTGTTTTCTGCTGCTCCAGAGAAGCGGACACGGAGCAATGGATCCAAACTACAAGAAAGAAGATTCCACCTAAACATTCGGAAGAACTTCCTGACAGTAAGAGCTGTTCGACAGTGGAATTTGCTGCCAAGGAGTGTGGTGGAGTCTCCTTCTTTGGAGGTCTTTAAGCAGAGGCTTGACAACCATATGTCAGGAGTGCTCTGATGGTGTTTCCTGCTTGGCAGGGGGTTGGACTCGATGGCCCTTGTGGTCTATTCCAACTCTATGATTCTATGCCTGATCTAGAACAATAAGAACCCTTCTAGCAATAAAAAGCCTTGGAGTTGACTGCACCCCCAGTAGTGTCCTTTAGAGGGTAGACAAGAACAGGATAATCAGAACAAGGCTTCTTGAACTGGAGGGGATGGGTGGGGACAAAGGAACAAGAGTTACTTCTAAGTGAGGGCCTTGCCCCACTTATTGCAACATACCCTTATCCTCTCCATGGGGCACGGAGAGGCTCGTACCTTCCTCTTGAATCTCCAGATTTCCAGAACTTTTGGCTTTTCTCCTTGCTTGGGTGGCCACGAAAGGTGGTCTGTTGTCTTCTGCTCCTCCTCACTGTGAAGCAAACGGCATGCTAAATCACATTTTGGCTGCCCCCATCCAACCTTTGCTTGCTGTTCTGGCCAAAGGTTTTGATTTCTCAGCTGGGAAGAGAGTTGGCTCAAAGAAGAGTTCTTTCCTTGGGCTGCCTGAGGCAACAGGGCATCTAGAATGAGGCACAATTCAGGCGGCAACTCATTCACCCGTCACACCAGCCCTTTTCTTTGCCAAGAATGTGGTTTCCTTTTATACTATCAATTTAACTCTCTGAGGACCAATTCACACACAAACTCTGTGCCTCCATTCTAAGCGATTGCCATTTGTGTGAATAGGGCCTTAAACGTATTAAATTCTTCACTTGGGTTCTTAGGGCTGAATTGCACACATCTTCAGAAAGGTTATTTGCATTTCTTCATTCGCATCACTAGATTAATTGTTATCAACAAATTCAACCTCTCTGGGAGAAATTAATTTGCAGTTTGTGGTGAAAGAAGGTGATAAAATTAAAAGTTCTCATAGAAACAGGGTGTGTTTTTAGTATCAGAATGTGAAACCTCAGCAATATAGCTAGTGCCGTACAATAGTAAATTAGAGTTCTACCTTCAGCTTCCTAGCACATTTTGGTGTAAACAGTTGGGTGAGGGTTTTTTAAAAACCAAATATTACAGAAATAGGAAGTTCTATATAAGGACTGAAGTGTTAACAATTTTTCAAAAGAGAAAATGCCTCAGATCACAAAGTTTTAACTCTTGCCTAACCTGTTTCATAGCACCTTGGCCACAAACACATGCATAACGCACAAACACAGTACAATGCACTTCCTGTACAAACATGCTATTATAGTATAATTCTTTTAAATACTTTCCCTTACTAGCAGACGGACTTAAATTGCTTAAAATCAACATTGCATAGGAGGCCATATTCTAGATTATAAATGCCTTTTCTGGCCTTAAATCACTATGCATAAAAAAAGGTAGCGGTAAGATCCTATAGCTTCTACTTGAAAAGTCTTTACATTATTTATGATATCTGCTACTTCACCCAATTTAAAATTAAAAAAAACTTATTTAACGTTTTAATCCATAGGTAATGATTTGGGTCCTCCAGCCACAAAGACTGCAAACAAGTTTGAGGGGATGTCTCAACAATCAGGGTAAGATTTTTTTTTATATTTCCTGTTCATTCACTGAGGCCAAACAATGATATTAATCCAGATTTTTGTGAGTCAGTAGAAAATTGTTCCTTTTAAAAAAAAAAGCATATTTATAGTTGAACTCAACTTGTTTACATTTCACCTTCTCTTTTCTTTTTAATAGCTTTTGCTAGGCATACCATCAGGGTTTGTAATGTAAAAGTCAGTATCATGTTTTCTTCAGACAAATCTGTGATACAGCCCCACGTGCATTGCAGTTCTAGCCACTCTTATCTAAAAGAAGAAGAAGAGGATGTTAACAGAGCTAGAAAAGCTGTCAATAGAAGGAGGCCTGATTTCAGAAAGGACCCTGTTGACATCACGAAAAGCCTTTTCTGGCACATGTTTACACGGCTTTCCTGACCCATGATATAAAATTCTAAAGCACCAGTGAACTTGGAGGGTTTCAGCTTTAAAAAAATCTTTTTTTAAAAGCTATTGCAGCACTAGCTTTGAGGAAATAGGCTATGCAGACATCTCCTCTCCACTCCAGAAAAAGGCAATGCAGTGCTTTCATGTGCTTAAACTAGCACTGTTTCAAAACCTTTGGAGCAAATTTCAAATGTCCCATTTAGTAGGAAATAAGTCCTGGAAATGTGGCAATCAGTGCAAATCTTCAAACATGTCAGGTACAAGAGATCATAATGTGGCATATATATATTCTTAGTTTTTAATAATATCCTTGAGTTGATCATCCAGTGCTGAAATAATTCAGAATTCAAAGAACCAACATCTCCCCTGCCCCAGTTCATGATTCTTTTTCAGTTCTGTTTTCACTTCTGATTTCTGTTCCAGTGGTGTCTTAGTTGAACAGGTCACTATCCATACTCTTTCAGTAGCCTATTTCAAAAACAAGCTTAGAATAATAGAATCCTTATATGCAAGCATTGTTATACAGTGGTGCCCCGCAAGACGAATTCCTCACAAGACGAAAAACCCGCTAGACGAAAGGGTTTTCCGTTTTTCAATGCGCTTCGCAAGACGATTTTCCCTATGGGCTTGCTTCACAAGATGGAAACATCTTGCGAGTCTTGCGGTTTTTTTCGCTCCCCCCCCCCTTTTTCTAAGCCGCTAAGCCTCTAATAGCCTTTTAGCCGCTAAGCCTTTAATAGCCGCTAAGCCGCTAATAGCCTTTTAGCCGCTAAGCCTTTAATAGCCGCTAAACCGCTAATAGCGCTAATCCGCAAAGCCGCTGATAGGGTTGCTTCACAAGACGAAAAAACCGCTAGACGAAGAGACTCGCGGAACGGATTATTTTCGTCTTGCGAGGCACCACTGTATTTGAGTAAAGGAAGCCCACAGTCAACACCCCTGTGAGGTTTTGAGTCTGTTCTATGGAAAGTGTTTGTGCTGCTAACGTTGATGCCTGGTACTCTAAAAAGGAGGCATTTGGGTATTTCATTATAGAGATGTAAACCATTATGTGTTTGTTCATCAGCACTGGGACTGCTAAGACTGCACTGGGTCCAAGAGTTCTTCCAAAACTACCTCAAAAAGGTAAGTATATCTCTGAGCATGAATGCATACAGAGCTATGTTATACTAAATCAGATCATTGAACCACTACTGTTCTGGTCTACTGTTGACTGGCTGGGGTCTCTGAAATCTCAAGTATAGATTTTCCCCAGGTCGGTCTCTTCCTCTATTGCCTTACTCACAGCATGTTTGTATTTATATTGTGAAGAGTTGTTTGAACAACATAAAGTTTCAGCATAAGAAACCTGCCTAATCCTGGGATGCTTTGTAGGTTTCAAGACATAGGAGTGGCAAGAACTAAGAATATAGTTGCTGCAGTACTCTGTTTTACAAATGTCTCTTAGACTATAACAGGGATGGGGATTTCAGGCTCAGGGCCAAGTTCGCACTTCCACATCTCTCTGTTTTATTTATTTAATTCCATTTATGAATCCCCACAAAATGTCTCAAAGCAATTTCATGGTAAAAACAACAACAAACATAATGAAAAATAAATGCATATATGCAAATGGAAACTATTTCATATGTGAAAACAGTTTGAAGGCAGACTGGGATCAATATATTCACTTAAGAGGCTGGTTGAAAAAGGAAGGTCTTCAACAGGTGCCAGAAAGGCAATAGAGATCGTGCCTGTCTGATAAGTAGAGCGAGGCGTTTCCAAAGGGTTAGTGCTAAAATTCCTACATTGTGCAGAACACAATCAGGTGTTATCCTCAGGAAGCTTTCTCCTGTTGAGCACAGTGATTGCGTATAAAAGTATAGGACCTTGTGTGGGACTTTTATCTGTTGCAAATAGAGAAATAGCAACCCATTCTGAAATTAATTCCATTGTGTTTCCTTTCTGTTTCAGTGGCACTAAGAAAAATAGAGACGATTCACCTTCCTTCAATAGACAAGCCCAGTCAACAATCGGAAACCTTTCAGAAGTCCATTTCACTTTGTATTGATCTGCCACAGAAACCACAACCTGGAGATTTGCCCCCAAAGCCTCAACCCATGGAACTACCCCAGAAACCTCAGATTGGAGATTTGCCCCCCAAGCCAGGAGAATTACCCCCCAAGCCCCAGTTAGGAGACCTGCCACCAAAACCACAGCTCTCAGACTTGCCTCCGAAGCCGCAAATGAAGGACCTTCCTCCCAAGCCTCAGCTAGGAGATGCTTTGGCAAAAACTCCTGTTGGAGAAGTGTCACCGAAGCCTCAGCCCTCGGAGGCAAATCAAAAGTCTCATTCTGTGGATCTTTCTCCAAAGGTACAATCGAAAGAGGCCGTCCAAAAGCAAGCATCTGAAGACTCCAATGATGTAACCCATGCACTGCCAGAGACCCCAGTGCCACTTCCTAGAAAAATTAACGTGGTAAGTAGATAGATGGTTTGTTCTCTATTAAGGCAGCGAGGGTTTGTTGATTCTGCCAACCCTGCTTTGGGGTGTGCAGAGTTCTGTGCAGAAAATAACACCCAGGGAATTTGAGGTACACAGCGAAGCTGCTTGAAGGAAACAGCTTTCCTAGTGCATTTTGCGCCCCATGCCAATACCTTTCTGTTGCTTCTTGGCTGACTTTAATCACTTGCTGCACAGTCACAATCAGGTATTTCAAAATAGCCTAGCTGATAAACTATGACTAACACAGGCAATTTGAGGACAAAAAAATCGCTCTCTTCTCATGACTACTTGAATGCCATTGTTGGGACATGTGCAAATGAGGTGTCCAGTGCCCCAACAAATCCTGTTTTGTGGGATCAGCCTGATTATGTGGACAAGGTGCTTGCAGTAATTTAACCACGTGCTCTTTATCCTTGCCCATCAAGGCTGCTTCAAGCTAGCCAAGGGGATTTGACTGAGCATGGTCCAGGCTATGATCAGTGTGTCGCAGAGCAAGCAAGTGGCGCTTACTGCCCTTAAAGGGATGATAAGTGTGCCCCTTCCTTGACCTTGAGGTTTACAATAGCTGCCACTCAGTCGCAGATACTTGGAGAGTATCAGAAGGCACCATTGGAGGTTAACAGTTGTCTAAACTAGGGGAAGGATACCTTTTTCAGTTTGAAGGCTGCAGTCCTTATATGCAACCTTCTGGAGAATACATAGCAGCATGGGCGGGGTCAGAGGCAAAAGCAGATGGAGCATTGAATGTAAAATTGACCCTTGTACAGTAAGCTGGTATCTGCATATACTCACACAACCCTCTATCTCCCATCTTAAAATCAGAGTGCAGGGAGATGTACCAACCTGACAAAACAGTCAGGAAGGGTGTAAGTAAAGCTGGAGAGTCACAGCAATATTATTACGTTGTTGTTGTTGTTGTTGTTGTTGTTGTTGTTTATACCCTGCCCATCTGGGTGGGTTTCCCCAGCCACTCTGGGCAGCTTCCAACAAAAGATTAAAAATACATTAAAACATCAGTCATTAAAAACTTCCCTAAACAGGGCTGCCTTCAGATGTCTTCTAAATGTCAAATAGTTGTTTATTTCTTTGACATCAGATAGGAGACCACAACTGAGAAGGCCCTCTGCCTGGTTCCCTGTAACCTCACTTCTCGCAGGGAGGGAACCACCAGAAGGCCCTCGGAGCTGGATCTCAGTGTCCAGGCTGAACGATGGGGGTGGAGACACTCCTTCAGGTATACAGGACCGAGGCCGTTTAGGGCTTTAAAGGTCAGCACCAACACTTTGGATTGTGCTCGGAAACATACTGGGAGCCAATGTAAGTCTTTCAAGACCGGTGTTATGTGGTCCCGGCGGCCACTCCCAGTCACCTGTCTAGCTGCCGCATTCTGGATTAGTAGCCAGGCAGACAGGTTGGAGGACTGTGAAAATTGAAAAATAAATTTCATCTAAGTTTCCAAAGTGTAAAGAAAGTACTGGGAGATAAACCTGGCTCCTTTATCCCTATAAAAATGCAACGCAGGCGGTTACCATTTTTGGTGCGTCCAGTTGATGCGCAACCGCCAATGCGCGGGTCCTTTTGGAGCCAGAAGAGGGAGGAGTGGGGGCAGGACAGGGGGCGGGGCAGATTTTTGCATGCTCCACCAGTGCGTGCTTTGACCAGAAATGCAACCCCCGTAGAAACGGGGAGCTGCCTGTCTAGAAGAACATGGACTAATATTGCAATTGAGCCACTTTCACAAAGGCAAACTCTCAAGTGCCAAGGTTGCCTGGTAAATTGTCTTCATATAACTGCCAGTGGCAAAGCATTGAAAATCTTCCCTTCTATCTAGGAATATAGAATGCTGCTAGATACATTTTGTTGCCCTTACTATGTTCTGGCTTTCTGGGGCTATTTTTTTTTTTTGCGTGTCTTGAGATGTGTTAGTTTTTATTTAGGGTGAGATCCAATGAGCATCAACGGGTGTCTGTTTCTGCAATAGGGCTTCTTCTTGCTCTCCTGCCCATATATGGAGCAGATTTTGTGGGGTGTGTGGGAGGCTGGAGGGCAGAGAAAAGAATCCCCCAGTTCCATTGTGCAAGTGGATTTTCTGTTGTGCAGAAAAGCGGTTACCATTGGATTTGGCAGGAGTTGTTTTAATGGTTGGGCTGTTGTGAGTGAGGGTTGTTCCTTTTGTTTTTCCCCAAATCATTCATGATTCGTGAGCAGATCAGTTGAAGGGAGAAAGTGGGATAGAAATTTCAGTGTAAATAAAATCTATATATGCAACTGGGTTGGCCAACCTCTTCAGCCTGGCAGCCCTCTGCTTGCTGCCACAACATTATGATAGTGAGCTACTCAGCCAGAAAATAAGAAATTGGTCCTAAATCTCTTAATAGGCTCTCTGGATAATGGCCATAAAGGTTTTAGTTGATATTTATTATAGACTCTCTATCCTCTGATAACTGCAAGGGTAATGTATCTACACATCTTGGTGAGCTGCACATGTCAGGAAGGGGACATTAGGAATAAATACTGTTGGCTGGGATCCAAGTGGCATGGCATGTTTTTGCACCAGATCCTCTCTTCCATTTGTTTTCTGTCTTTTAGAATGTAAGCCTGGTGGCAGGGGCTGCCTCCTTTGTTCTTACGTAAGCTGTTCTGGGAGCCTTTTCAGGTGAAGAGTAGGGTATAAAAATACAAAAAAAAGTAACAAAAAATAACCCCCACCCAATCACATATGTATGCATTGTGCATCCCATGGATGTTGCTGGAGCACAGCTTCCATCGCCCCTGATCACTGACTATGCTGGCTGAGGCTGACTGGAGTTTGAGTCCAGCAACACCTGGAGGGTCACAAGTTCTACATCCCTTCAGAAACATCTGGGGAATAAAAATGCATTCACCTATTGCCTCCAAGACAAATGGTGTATTCCCTACTGCAGCCTTGCTGGGTACACCTGCGTCTTCTTCTGTAATTCACTGTACGTCAGGACTTTTGTTTCTTAAATGTTCTTTTTTTAAAAAAAGTTTTTTTTAAAAAAATTGAAAACGTTAAATTACTCAACACATACTTGGAAATTTTTGAGGGCTTTAGGCCTCTGTTGGTTTAAAGTATTTGAAATGTTTAAACGTATTGTAGCATTCAGTGTTTTTGCTGTTACCTTAAAATTTTGCTCTGTAGTTGTTATTTTCCTGCCTTTTAGCTATAATGTGATTTACATTTTAGGGAAAGAACAAAGTTAGGCGAGTGAAGACAATCTATGATTGCCAGGCAGATAATGATGATGAGCTTACATTTGTTGAAGGAGAAGTTATCATTGTGACAGGTGAAGAGGACCAAGAGTGGTGGGTATGTACCTTCCTGCTTTGAAAAACTGAATCCAGTTCCATTAAGTGGTTACAGGTCTGTGAAAAGCAAAATAACACCAAGATCATATTGTTTCTAACATTAAATTAAATTAATCTTCCACCACACAACTCAGGCATTGCCTAACACTTCTTTTAATGGTACGGCAATATAGTTTTAGCATGCATTGTGTTACTAATTGCGTTTTAAACCTTGCTTATAACTGCTAGTCTTTTTTCTGTAATTAAAGTATCAAGTGCAGTTCCATTAAAGAAGAGTGCACATTTTGCCACAGATTTAAGTGGGGAATGGACTGAACCCAAGTGATCTGATCCTATACAGGCTGCATAAGTCAGAAAGTGGGTTAGGCTCAGGTACAAGATTCCTTGCAGCAAAGCAGCTGCATAGGTCATGGTGTTATCCTACTAGCACGGGGGTAGCCAACATGGTGCCCTCCTGATGTTGTTGGACTGCAGCTCCCATCAGTCCCCAGCAGAGTGACCAATGGCCATGGATAATGGAAGTTGTGGTTAAACAACATATGGAGGGCACTAGGTTGGCTACCCCCGTCTCACTGAAGCAGACCATTGCATCAGAGCAGCGGTTGATGACTGCGAGAACAAAAGAGGCCTTGCACAGAAAAAAGATATTAACCCTATCCCTATCTTAACAGCTAGGAGCCCACTGTGTGCTTGCAGACCTGCACATTTAGGCCAAACTAAAAAGACAACAACCAATTTCATCAGCCACTGGTGCTTTTGGGTGTGCATTCCTAGCATGGCACGTCTGCTTGGCCAACTGGGTTTTGAAACTCAGCAGATGGCTGTAAAGCCCTGCTCAAAAACCTTTAGTGAGGGAGGTTGTTGTTTAGTCGTGTCCGACTCTTCGTGACTCCATGGACCAGAGCACGCCAGGCACTCCTGTCTTCCACTGCCTCCCGCAGTTTGGTCAGACTCATGTTTGTAGCTTCGAGAACACTGTCCAACCATCTTGTCCTCTGTCGTCCCCTTCTCCTTGTGCCCTCCATCTTTCCCAACATCAGGGTCTTTTCCAGGGAAGTGAGGGAGGACCCCCCCCCCCAAAAAAAAAAAACAACAACACACCAATGTAACCGCATAACTGTTACCCACATAAGGATCATGGCTGAAATATTTGGTGTTTCCCAGATTTCAGGTATCTATTAATTAGACTTGCTTCCGTATAAAAGTGGCCAAGTTCAGAGTGAGGATATCGAAGCATAAAACTACCGACTATCAAGCACATAATACACATTATTGCTCCATGTGGGATAGCAAATGCAGAGGTTTGAGGGTGGGGGGCCCGATGCCTTCTGAGCCAACATTGTTTCTTCTTCTTCTCTGCAGATTGGCCACATTGAAGGCAAGCCAGAGAGAAAAGGGGTCTTCCCAGTATCCTTCGTCCATATTTTGTCAGACTGAGTCGAATCGGAAACTTGAGCATTGCACATCCTTCCTGCAAGACGGGCTTTTAGCACGAAGCAAACAGCTGCTCCCTCCCTGTAATTCTGTGCACAACTGTGGATATATATGTATATATAACTGCTGTTACAGAACAAGAACTCATTTACGGCTCACCCAGCGAGGTGACTTATACTTGTATTGTACATAACGGTGTTACTCTGCCTTTGCCAGTATTACGGTAGCCTTGGGACCTGGCATGCCTTATTGGGTTTGCTCAAGCCATCCTTGGCATCAAGCACTTACATCTCTTTGTCTTTGTGTATGAACTACCAGCTCCCTAAATGTGGTTGGTCTCATCCGGTCCTGTTTAACTACAGAAATTACCATCTCTAATAAATCAGTATTCCTAAAATAGATAACTAGCAGAGAGTTAGATTCAGTTTCCGAAATGAACTGCTTTGGCTCATTTACAGCCCTGTTTACAGCTACCAATGTACACACTTTACAGCTTGCGAAATCTACTTCCTTGGTATTGTCAAAGAAAGTGTTCAATGTACACATCAAACAAAAGAAATATTCACTGATGCTACAGATTAACCAGTAGTCTTTTGTGGTGTGTTTGTGTGAACAGGCATTTTATGTTTGTATTATGTCGTTGGTGTTTCTCCCTCTGATATTTACCTCACCTAACACCATCTGAAAGTCTTCAGTTAAAATTGCTCGTGTCTAATGAAGGAACACTTATGGGACTTTTGGCTGGAGGTTTCCTTTCACGGCACCAGGGTCTTTAAAAGAAAAGCAGCCCATCCCCATCTGCTTACTAGCATATTCCACTCCCTACAACCTCTGTTTATGCAGAAACATTACAAGTGTCTGTCAGCTTTTTCAGGTTTTCACGCAGTGCACTCCTGTTACAATCTGGTTGCCACACAGACTTGAAAGATGAGTTTACTTGAGCACTAGTGTGTGCTAACTAATTGGCTCATTTAGAAGACACCTTTGCTGTTGGGGGATTTGAGCCTTCGACCCACTGGAGCTATTAAGTCATAATGCTCTCTTAGTTCTGTCGCCTGGAGAAATAATAATTAAAAAACAAAACCCTGCCATCAAAACGAGAGAAAGATGACCTTTCATGCAAATTACCACCTGTTAAATAATGACGCCAGACTGTAACATCTGGAATTAAATTTGCTTTTGTGGAATCCTAATTATGGCTCGAGGTTGAACTTTCAGAATCTGCCAACAATCCGGAAACCACTGAGCTGAACTTAGGAAGGATATGTTTTGATCTGACACTCCATTAGTTGCATCTAAAACGCCTTCTTTATTCTGATCAATGTATTAAGGATATATGCTCATTTCGGATATGGTGTTTCATTTATTTATTTGTTGATCTTTGTTATAATATGCAAAGCAGAATGTTCTTGTTTTGCTTATGATTCACGGAACGTTTTACAGTGTGGCTCCATGTGGTTTCCGGGGTTCGCCTGGCTTAAAGCAGGGCTGGCTAACCTGTGTCTGCCCCGGTGTTGCTAGGCTACAGTCATCCCTGATCACTGGCTATGCTGGCTGGAGCCAATTCGGACTGGAGATAGACAAATCTGCAAAGCCACTAGTTAGCCACTCCGGCTTTAAACAACTGCTTTTGCAACAGCCCAATTTTCTTTTTCCTTCACAGCAGATTCTCGTGACTCCCTGTCAAAAGGTTTCCATTTCACGAAAAGCACAAGTTCACATTAATCACTCCGAGGCTTTCGCTTTTGATGTTTTACAAACCTGTAGTCAGTGAATATTTATTTTTATTTAAATGGTTAACATACAGAACATAATCAACTTAAGAAATCTTGCATGAAGAAGAGCAAAATATTTATCAGCTATTATTGGAAAGTGGTTTTTAAACTATTGCTTCATCTGTGTCATGGCACATTCTGTTAAAAAAGATATAAGCTTTCAAGTGAGTGACTGAGCCTACTGGCATCGACTCTGCAGTGTTACCGATTTCAGTGTTTTCTCAGACTCATGCTGTTTCTATGAAAGCCAGAACAAATAATGACTTTGCATTCCATATTGCTCATCAATGCAGTGTGCTTCAGATGCATTAAAGAACAAAACTGATCTACCTTTTTTGTCAAGTATATTTTAAAATGATCTCGAAATCCACTGGTTGAAAGAGAGAGAGAGAGAGAGAGAGAGAAAGCGCAACCCATATAAAGGAGATCCAGATGTGTAAAATGATGTAGAGTCAAAATGTCTATTATTTTGTATGCTTTTTTGAAGTAGTATAATAATGAATTTTTTAAAAAATAAAATGAGTTCCATCAGGAACAAGAGTTGACTATTCTGGGTGATTTGAGGGTCCATAGGAGAATTAAAATACCATGTATGATATATAGGTTGAGTTTTAAGTACAATATTGTATTTAAACTCAGAGCCACTATCTGCAATTTTGTACATGACATATTTGGGAAGTCTTGTTTGTTTTGGGTTTTTTTTCCCCCCTGGGGAGAGGGAAGTATGTTCTGCGAATGGTGTGTTATTTTACTGTTGAACAGCAATTGCTATTTATTTTTTTATGACATAGTGCATCAACATGTATAGCAAGCAGATCTGGTTAGAGCCACTAGTTGGAAACTGAAGTCTCATTTGAATGTTACAATCATAATACATCAGTACACTTGTCTCCTCACGTGTTTAATGTGACAGTTTGAGTACTGTATGTGTTAATTTCTACTTTTTTAATATTTAAAATTGCTTTGAAATAAATGTATTCAGTTGATCCCAGGCATCTGAATGTCCTTTTATCAACTGGAGTCTGCTATAGGAGGAAAAAGTAGATCTCATTCACATACAATTATAGAGCATGTGTTTTTTCTGATGCTCACGTTAGTTTCTATTCAGTAAAGAGATAAGAGCACCAGATAAACATATACATTCATTCTGGTGTACATACAGATTTGAGCACAGATTTTTTTTGGGGGGGGGGGGGGATCTGGATGCACTGAAATGCTTCTCTTTTGGTCTCTTACTACATTGTTTGCAGGTAAAGGCCCGGTCGTGACCGACTCTGGGGTTGCGGCGCTCATCTCGCTTTATTGGCCGAGGGAGCTGGCGTACAGCTTCCAAGTCATGTGGCCAGCATGACTAAGCTGCTTCTGGCAAACCAGAGCAGCGCACGGAAACGCCGTTTACCTTCCCGCCAGAGCGGTACCTATTTATCTACTTGCACTTTGATGTGCTTTCGAACTCCTAGGTTGGCAGGAGCAGGGACCGAGCAACGGGAGCTCACCCCGTCGCGGGGATTCGAACCGCCAACCTTCTGATCAGCAAGCCCTAGGTTCTGTGGTTTAACCCACAGCGCCACCCGCGTCCCAGGTAGTTTATACTAAACTGTCTCTCTTCTGGTCCTAATATGCAGCTCCCAAGTGTTAAATGCTAAGACTATGTTGCTAGTACAAAAAGCGTTGCTTTTCAGTAGCACCTTTAACTTTTCCACCTGTGTGCACATGCCATGAGGTAAAGAATTGGGGGTGGATAGATCTGTGGTCACCTTCATTAGTCCTTTTATTTCCACTCTGTTTAACCCTCATTTTTAAAAGATTTCTGTGCAACTACAGCTGTTACGCTTTAAGGTTGAGCAGCTGCCAGATTTGTGTACATATTGCCTTTATTGTACAAGCTGCCCAACTTTTAAACAGAGGTAGGCTACTTTGGTGGGAGAGGCTCAAGGGCCACAGAGTCCCTTCAGGAAGTCGCAGAGAGCCACATCCCAAAGATAATGGGCAGGACTAAAGCAAAATATGGGGAGGGACACACACGAGTTCTCTCATGTATTTACATACTCATTCACTAATCCAATCATTTTCCATGGCAGGGTAGGGGTCCTGTACAGAAAAAGCTCACCTGTGAACATGCTATAGCTCTGGCATATCGGGCCTGCCCCTCAATGATCTAATCCTACCTCAGGTTCCCTTATTACATTTAAAGAATAGATGGTAACCTTGCCCCATTAGTTTCTTGGCTAGGTAAAGGTAAAGGGACCCCTGACCATTAGGTCCAGTCATGACCGACTCTGGAGTTGCGCGCTCATCTCGCTCTATATGCCGAGGGAGCCGGCGTTTGTCTGCAGACAGCTTCCGGTTCATGTGGCCAGCATGACTTAAGCCGCTTCTGGCAAACCAGAGCAGCACGCGGAAACGCCGTTTACCTTCCCGCTGGAGCGGTATCTATTTATCTACTTGCACTTTGACGTGCTTTCAAACTGCTAGGTTGGCAGCAGCAGGGACCGAGCAACAGGAGCTCACCCCGTCGCAGGGATTCGAACCGCCGACCTTCTGATTGGCAAGTCCTAGGTTCTGTGGTTTAACCCACGGCACCACCCGCATCCCAGTTTCTTGGCTAGGCGTACACCAAATGTCAGGATTTCTGGTACCTTTTATACCAAGCTGGGTTGCTATTTCGGGATGCATGCTTGGAAGTGTCTTTTAAAGTGAGCAGCTTAAAGCAGTGATGACAGGATAAACATTGCCTACTTTTCAGGTGCATTTTTGCATCTGCTTATTTTCATAGGCTAAGGGTTTTTTTTATTTGTTCATTTGCTACATCCTACATTTGGCCTGGAAATCATCCCAGACATTTTCCTAGGAAACATATAGCTATTAACCTTGCAGAATTGCAATTTCATGTAGAATAATGTGTTTGCTGATGTTTTAAGCAAATGAAAGGCATCCTATATGCTTCCTCTTGAGTACCATTCAACCTCAATGATGTCAGAGAACCAAAGGAGCAGGCATTGCACCAAATTCTTAGATTCAGACAACAAAAATAGCAGATATTAAGTGCTTTGTTACACAGATTGCAATTTTTCAAAGAAAAGTTTTACAGGACTCTGGTTTTTAGTTTGCACTGTTTGTTCACTGCCTTATGTCCTCATGAGCTAGATTTTCAGTAAAGCCAGGGAAACCATAGCATTTTCACTAAAACCACTGGGTTGCAGAATGGACAGGAATCTCTGTGATGACTGCTCTCCAAGTGGCAAGAGCTTGTAAACACACAAAGCCATTTTTAACTGCTCCTATGGTTTGCACACTCACAGCTCCTTGACTGCAATTCTACACTGAGTTGGATTTGTGCGCATGCGCAACCCACCACCACTTCTGGATCTCATACATCTTGGATCTCAAACCTTTAGGGTCCCTGCTCTGCTTCTCTCCTGCCTCCCTCAGGTTCTCTAGCCTACAACCTTGTTGAGAATGAAGCTCTCTTCCTGGTCTATCCATTGGCTCTGTTACACCATGCCACTGCTGCCATGTTGCAGCCAGGATCTTGCTCAAAAAGACGTGGGCGTCCTGCATGCCTGACCTGCTGCATTTGACTGTAAGGAAAGTCTGCCTTGTTGACCAACACAATGAAATCCCTTCTTCAGAATTGGGTATTGGCTGTACCCTTTCATGGGAGACCGCAGCCTCAGATTCTCCAGCAACGCTTGAAAGCCACAGACCTACTATGATGTACCAGCAAGTTTCAAGGACACAAAGGTGGGTGTGGCCTCCCTTTTTGGGCTTCCAATGTCCATCAGTCCCAGCCCTCATGGCCAATGGAGGAGGTCTAGTCCAGCAACATCTGGAAGACTGCAGGATTACCAATCCTGAATTAAGAACCAGTCATCTTAATAAAATCTTGCTCCCTGCCTTTCTCCTTCTAAAAAAGATTTGTGTACCCACCAACCTTGGGCAGCAATAATGAAGTATGTTCCAACAGAAGAGTTAAAGTTACAAGTTGGTAACACACACAGGCTAAGGAGATCCTTTGCTGTCTTGCTTCCTTGAGGAGGAGACAATAATAATAATTTATTATTTATACCCCGCCCATCTGGCTGAGTGTTAAAAACAATACAGCATTAAATATTAAAAACTTCCCTAAACAGGGCTGCCTTCAGATGTCTTTTAAAGATAGGATAGCTGCTTATTTCCTTCACATCTGAAGGGAGGGCGTTCCACAGGGCGGGCGCCACTACCGAGAAGGCCCTCTGCCTGGTTCCCTGTAACTTAGCTTCTCGCAGGGAGGGAACCGCCAGAAGGCCCTCGGCGCTAGATCTCAGTGTCCAGGCTGAATAATGGGGGTGGAGACGCTCCTTCAGGTATACAGGATCGAGGCCGTTTAGGGCTTTAGAGGTCAGCACCAACACTTTGAAATGTGCTCGGAAATGTACTGGGAGCCAGTGTAGGTCTTTCAAGACCGGTGTTATGTGGTCCTGGCGGCCACTCCCAGTCACCAGTCTAGCTGCCACATTCTGGATTAATTGCAGTTTCCGGGTGACCTTCAAAGGTAGCCCCAGGTAGAGCACATTGCAGTAGTCCAAGCGGGAGATAACTAGAGCATGCACCACTCTGGCGAGACAGTCTGCAGGCAGGTAAGGTCTCAGCCTGCGTACCAGATGGAGCTGGTAAACAGCTGCCCTGGACACAGAATTAACCTACGCCTCCATGGACAGCTGTGAGTCCAAAATGACTCCCAGGCTGCACACCTGGGCCCACTAGGCTGTCTCACCTAGACACCACCTAATATGTCCTGCCTTATCTAGTTGCTCAACTTATATCCCTCCCTCCCCTCTCAAAGGAGCCCAGCGGGGTCTTAAACCCATTAAGCCTATTCACAGCAGAGGAAGCTCTCTAGCCACCAGTTGTGAAGTAAGATTCAGCTGCAGCTTTTGCAAGTTAGCCACAACCCTTGACATCATTGCGCTTCCATCTTACGTGACTCTCAATGGCAAGCAACCCTTGCAACGGAAGTGCCGTTTCTCAGTTCTGCTTCCTCACTACACCCTGTCAGATGGAAAACAAGTCAGTGCTACGACTTGCTAGGGGTTACATCCCTTTTGTGTGTGTGTTTTCACTCAATCTAGGGTTTTCCAAACCTGAGTTTCAAGCTGCTTTTGGAGTACAACTCCCATCACCCCTAGCTAGAAGGATGATGGGAATTGTAGTCCAAAAACTGCTGGAAGCCCAAGCTTGACTTAATCAGAGCTACTCAGCCTTTAACTGCTCCATGTCAAGTAGGAATTGGTTAAGATTGTATTGGCCCGGGGGCGGGGGGGGGGGCAGATGATAAGAAAAAGCCTCACCTGCTGTCTTTCAGCCTGCTGACAGCTGTGAAAGGCATCCTAAGCTGTAGGAAAGGGCTCTATCCTGCTCGTCTTCAAGGCAGCAAGATCCTGGCCCATAGCCAGTGCCGGATTTACGTGTAAGCTAAACAAGCTATAGCTCATGGCCCCACTCTCTTGGGGGCCCCATAAAAAATTAAAGGGGAAAAAAATGATGTACATTTCCAAAATATAAGATAAAAAACAAATAAAATAAAACCTACATACAGCAACAGTGTTTTGTGTTGTGGAGGCTCCTATGATGTAAGTCATGGGCCCCGCCTGCTAGCCTGCTCCCTAAAATATCACTGGTTTGCTCATTTCTGTAGGGTGAATGTAGGGTGCCTACATTCTGTATGTGCAAATGGCTTTAGATACCCATTACGTCTATAAATTACTATATAGCATATATTCAACACAAAAAACAGGGGCAATTTGTTGTTGACAAAGGACAGCTGGACATATAAAGGGCCCCATTACCTTCAGTAGCTTAGGGCCTCATCAAACCTAAATCCGGCCCTGCCTATAGCTATGGACCTCGGTGTGACGCCACTCACCCTTTGAAACTCCCTCCTGTTACATATCAGACAGGTGGCATCTCTACTCAGTGGCGTAGCGTGGGGGGTGCAGGGGGGGCCGGCCACACCGGGTGCAACATCTGGGGTTAGGGCAAATCCATTGGTTAGGGGGCGCAAATCCACGGGTTAGGGGGCGCAAATCCACGGGTTAGGGGGCGCAAATTACTTGCCTTGCCCCGGGTGCTGACAACCCACGCTACGCCACTGTCTCTACTACTCTACTTTAGAGGAAAGGAATCCCATAGCTTAGATATCAAATCTTGTGGGGGCCTCTAGGTGCTTTTCCTCCAGAAAGGTTCAAAGCATAGGTGTCTATTGACACCTGGCAAATGTTGCAAGTTTTTCTCCCTCCTTCTAACACTAGAACTCGTGGACATCCAAGGAAGCGGAAAATATTAGAAGGTTCAGGAAAGGCAGTACTTCCTCACCACAGTACATAGCTACAACTATGGAACTTGCTTCTGCAGGAGGCAGTGAGGGCCACTAGCCTGGATGGCTTTAAAAAAGGACAGGACAAATTCGTGGAGGAGAGGGCTCACACCCATATCCAACTTATGGTCTGTGTGTGTGGTTTCGGAGCTGCACAGTCAGGAGCAAAACAATGCTGTCCAGGGTTGTAAAGACTGTGGAGAGAATAACTGGGTGCACTCTTCCCACCTTGGATCAAATCTATGCTTCCAGGTGCCATAAGAATGCTGCAGAGATAGCGCAGGATAGTGCGCACCCCGGAAATGATCTCTTTCAGCTTCTGTTTTCTGGAAGAAGGTACAGGGTTATGAAGACTAGGACTAGCCCCATGAGAAACAGTTTCTATCCAAATGTGATTTTGGTTTTAAATGCTGTATAAGGAGTCTCTATGGGAGTATATTGTATTTAATTATGGGGTATCAGAGTTTTTAGGGGGTTAACCAGGCTGGGACAGCTGGGATAGCAGGCTTGTTGGTTTTTGAATGTCTGATGTAGATTTTTTCAATTTTGTTGTTCTGTATGGGACAATGACAGGGACGCGGGTGGCGCTGTGGGTAAAAGCCTCAGTGCCTAGGGCTTGCCGATCGAAAGGTCAGCGGTTTGAATCCCCGCGGCGGGGTGTGCTCCTGTTGTTCGGTCCCAGCACCTGCCAACCTAGCAGTTTGAAAGCACCCCCGGGTGCAAGTAGATAAATAGGGACCGCTTACTAGCGGGAAGGTAAACGGCGTTTCCGTATGCTGCGCTGGCTCGCCAGATGCAGCTTTGTCATGCTGGCCACGTGACCCGGAAGTGTCTGCGGACAGCACTGGCCCCCGGCCTCTTGAGTGAGATGGGCGCACAACCCCAGAGTCTGTCAAGACTGGCCCGTACGGGCAGGGGTACCTTTACCTTTACCTTTATGGGACAATGACAATAAAGATTATCATATCGTATCATATCATTTCTCAGATGAAAATAGGGACATTCTATTCTACATCATTCTACATTCTCCTGTGTTTGGTCTCGCTGCACACACATATGTCAAATACACATATACGTCAGTCACTTTGAGCCAATTTTAACCTTTCCACGGAACCTACCTCACAGGGTTGTTGCAAAGAAAAAATGTGCAAGGAAAGGGATCCTGTAGCTTCCACAGGTAAATGGAACAAAATAAAATTACAGCTGTAAGCTCCATTTACAATAAAGGAATAAAGGCTCCTAAGAAATGGCTGGCTGCTGAAGTATTTAAAGAATTTAAAGAGGATTTGTGACCTTTTCCTTTAGAATGATAAGGGCTTCCTTTATTTGCTGCAGGTATTTTATTTTCAGTATAAATACACACACACAACTTTTAATTGTTCTCCGAGAAAAATGGAAAACCGGACATCTCGGGGGTCAAATCAGAAACCGGGATGGCTTCTGTATCTCAGGTCTTTCCCTGGGAAATCGGGATGCTCGGAGCGCACGAGGGGCTGTCAGTGGCTACTTCTAGCCCTGACGGCTTATGTTTATGTTCACAGTTGTTGGCTTCTGAAAACCAGCTCCTGGAAACATCAGGAGGGGGAGAGGAGGGCTCTTGTGGTCGAATCCTGCTCGAAGGTTTCCCACAGGTATCTGGATGGCCCCTGTGAGTACGGGATGCCCCTGGCCTGATCCTGCAGGGCTGTTTTTACGCAGATCCTCCCTCCTTTTCCAAACGCGTGGCACAAAGCTAGGGAAAGCTTTGCTCGCGCTCTGCCGACTGTGTGTCCAAAATCAACCTTTACTCCCAGGTAGATGCTTTCAGGATCGGGGCACGGATCGAGCATCCTGGAGGTAAACAGGGCTCCCTCCTCCTCCTCCTGCTTCCCCCTGACGGGTCCCTTCCTTTTATAGCTATCTTTTTTGTCTCCCGCACGCAGCTTGCCGCCTCCTCTTCCTTGCAAACCTGTAGCAGTGACGTTGAGACTGACCAACCCGGAAGCTCCGTTGCCTTTTGCAAAAGAGGCTGCAGAAATCTGGTTCCTTCTCCTGGCCGCCACCCGTTGCAATTCGGCGGATCGCTTTTGCACCCACCCCGCTCCCTCGGATCCGCGCGCAGCGGAAACGGTGAGTGTGACCTGGCTATTAATATTATTATTATTATTGCATTATCATTTATTTGGCATTGCATTGCGTTGATTTGCAACACCGTCGCGCCTTCCCATCGCTCGCTCGCCCCTCTCTCCGTCTTTGAAGTCATTCAAACCGGTTTCAGCGCAAAGCGAAGGCGGTCGAGCATCACTGTGGGGAAAGGGATCGAGGGATCGGGTGGGGAGCAGCGGAGCGTTGCGGTTTCCAGGCTGCCTCATTTATAAGGGGGAAGAAAAATGGGGAATGGGGGAGCCACCTTTCCCAATGAATATGGGGTGACAAAGCAACGCAGCCTCCCTCCCCTCCTATTGGCAAGGCCTTTCTCAGGCCCCGATCCCCACGCTGATGTGCGGTCGTCGGGGCCCGATCCTCCGCGTGCGGATTCCTCGGCAGGAAGTGTCGCCCAGTGGGTGCTCTTTACT
Source organism: Podarcis muralis (assembly GCF_964188315.1). Lineage (NCBI taxonomy): Eukaryota > Metazoa > Chordata > Lepidosauria > Squamata > Lacertidae > Podarcis > Podarcis muralis. The sequence goes on from NC_135662.1 coordinate 11,867,766, forward strand.
CCCGGGGGAGCCTGCGTGCGCTTGTGGCCACGATCCTTGGCGGTGTGTGTGTGAGTAGGGGGTGGAAACTGCATGCATGCCCTTGTGCGGCCCGATCCTCTGCTTGGTGACTCCGGGAGGATGCATTTATATTGCTAGGGAAGCGAGCGCAGGGTTGCAGCCTCGCTCCTTGCGTACGTGCGACCCGATCCTCCGCGGTGTGGCTCAATTGGGGTTGACACCGTGGGGTGCAACTCCTGCCAGCGTAGATCTACTCGGAAGTAAGCCCTGTTGACTTCAGTGGGGCTTACTCCCAGGTAAGTGGGGTTCGGGTTGCATCCTTCCTTGCCTTGCAGGGTGCAGAATTCGATCGGTTTGCATGGGTAGCCTTTTTTGATCACCTCCTAGCAGGCGACAGAATAGAGGAAGAGCAAAATATTATGGCTGTTTCTTCTTCTTCTTCTTCCTCTTTTGACGCTGGTGGAGGCGGGGAGAGGGAAGTTGAGCTCCGTGTTGGAGCATCTGCTGGGCTGCTAGAAGGCCCCCAGATGCGGTCCTTGGCATCTCCAGGTGAGGCTCCTACCTGAAACTCCGGAGAGTTTCCTGTGTAGGCAGTATTGAGCTGGACGGATCAATGGCCTGCTCAGTATTGTAGGGGGACGATAGCTAAATGGCAGGGCACCTTCACTGCATGCAGAAGGACCATGGTTCAATCCAAGGCATCTCCAGGTGAGGCTCCTACCTGAAACTCCGGAGAGCTGCTGCCAACCCGTGTAGGCAATATTGAGCTGGACGGATCAATGGCCTGCTCAGTAATGTAGGGGGAAGATAGCTAAAAGGCAGGGCATCTGCACTGCATGCAGAAGGACCAGGGTTCAATCCAAGGCATCTCCAGGTGAGGCTCCTACCTGAAACTCCGGAGAGCTGCTGCCGACCCGTGTAGGCAATATTGAGCTGGATGCATCAATGGCTTGCTCGGTATTGTAGGGGGACGATAGCTAAATGGCAAGGCATCTGCACTGCATGTAGAAGGACCAGGGTTCAGTCCAAGGCATCTCCAGGTGAGGCTCCTACCTGAAACTCTGGAGAGCTGCTGCCGACCCGTGTAGGCAATATTGAGCTGGATGCATCAACAGCTTGCTCAGTATTGTAGGGGGACGATAGCTAAATGGCAGGGCATCTGCACGCAGAAGGACCAGGGTTCAATCCAAGGTATCCCCAGGAGGGGAACTCTGACACTCTGGAGAGCCACTGCCAGCCTGTGTAGGCAATACTGGGGTACATGAACCTAGTGGTCTGACTCTGTATAAGATAACCCCCTTAGGCCAGTTTCAAATGTGGCTCAGAAGATGCGAACTGTCTCAGATTTGTAGGAGGATGTAACTGCAGCTGCTCTTTCCGTTCCTTTGTGGTGTATAGGTTAGAGCGTTGGGCTAGGACCCAGGAGAGCAGGGTTCGAATCCCCACTCAGCCACGAAGCTCGCTGGGTGGCCTTGGGCAAGTCACCATCTCTCTGTCAAACCTACCTGTCAAGGTTGTTGTGAGGATGGAAATGGAGAGGAGAACTGTGTATGGCACCTTAAGCTCCATCAAAGATAAAGGCACTATATAAATGCAATAAATAAGTAAATTATTCAATGCATTCACCATGGGATCTTGATTTTAGAAGACATCTGAAGGCAGCTCTGTACAGTATAGGGAAGTTTTTAATGTTTAATTCTGTTTTTGTAGATTCTGGAAACTGCCCAGAGTGGCTAGGGCAGGGGTCTGCAACCGTTAAGACAAAAAGAGCCACTTGGACCCGTTTCCGAAGGGAAAAAAACTGGGAGCCGCAAAACCATTGCATGCGCACCGCTGCCCTCCGATCTGACAGCGGGCGGGAAGGTGACGTCGGGACGGTGCGTGACTAATGCACGCACCGCCCCCATGCAAAGTCACAGCCAGTACAGCGCCCGCCACAGTGGGGAGTGTCGGGGTGCACAATGCGCCTCCTCCCCTCGCTAGTATCTGCCCCGGAGCCGCGGCAAAGGTGTAAAAGAGCCACATGCGGCTCCGGAGCCGCGGGTTGCAGACCCCTGGGCTAGGGCAACCCAGTCAGACGGGCGGATGCTGCTGCTGCTGCTGCTGCTGCTGCTAATAATAATAATAATAATAATAATAATAATAATAATAATAGAAAAGGGAAACCATTTATTTGAATTCTTATGAGTTTGTATTGAACTGCACTAGCTGCTCATTTAAATATTTGGCATTACGGTTTGATTACATTAATGAAAATGTTTGAGTTCCTAAATGTGAATGGCTTTGTTGTTACAGTGGTACCTTGGTTCTCAAAAGTATCTACAGTGGTACCTCAGGTTAAGAACTTAATTTGTTCTGGAGGTCTGTTCTTAACCTGAAAGTGTTCTTAACGTGAAGCACCACTTTAGCTAATGGGGCCTCCTGCTGCCGCCACACCACCGGAGCACGATTTCTGTTCTCATCCTGAAGCAAAGTTCTTAACCCAAGGTACTATTTCTGGGTTAGCGGAGTCTGTAACCTGAAGCGTATGTAACTTGAAGCATATGTAACCCGAGGTACCACTGTACAATACTGTCTTATTTATTTTATACTACAGTGCATTGATTAATGCTTTCATTTTATGGATCAATGGCCTCATTAGATAGTAAAATTCATGTTAGATTGCTGTTTTAGGGGTTGTTTTTAAAAGTCTGGAATGATCTAATCCATTTTGCATTACTTTCTATGGGAAACGCTTTGGTTTTGGAACAGACTTCCAGAACGGATTAAGTTTGAGAACCAAGGTCCCACTGTACCGTCAGCTGCTCAGTGTGGAGCTCGCTTTTGTCGGGAAAGCGCCATACAAAGATTAGATCAATTCTTTTAATGGGACTTTAGACCCTATGCAGTTATCCCTACAATCATTGAATTGCAGAGTTCGGAGGGACCACCAAGGTCATCAAGTCCAACCCCCTGCAGTGCAGGAATCTTTCCCAACACGGGGCTTGAACTCACACCCCGAGATTAAGAATCTCACGCTCTCCTAGTAGCTGGCATTGCTCAGGAGCTCCCAAGGAGCCAAAAGTTCAGAGCGCTTTTGAAATCAGCCGTGAAAACTGTTGGGAGCTTGGAAAATGGTACCCAAAAAGAGACAGAGACCTGCTCCTCGATTTCATGCTAACAATCTCTTAAGTGCTGTTCGTATGTACAGGGAACAAACAACTTTCCAAAGCACAAAGCAGTTTATGTGTACAGTGGTACCTTGGTTCTCAAATGCCTTGGTACTCAAACGCCTTGGTTCTCAAACACCGAAAACCCGGAAGTAAGTGTTCCAGTTTCCGAATGTTTTTTGGAAGCTGAACGCCCGCTGTGGTTGTCGGCTATTGTTTCCAGGGCGCCTGCACCAATCGGAAGCTGCGCTTTGGTTTTCGAACATTTCGGAAGTCAAACGGACTTCCGGAACAGATTAAGTTTGGAGCTTTTGTTTTTGCTATTTATTTTGCATTTTTGCTTTTGAGGGTTTTTTGGTTCATTTGTTTTTGTGACTGTGTGGAACCCAGTTCAGCTACTGATTGATTGATTGATTGATTGATTGATTGTGTGACTGTGGAAATGGATCAGAGGCCTCCCATCCAAACAATAACTATCATCAGTGCAAATAAGGGGGAAAAAGTAATTTTAATTTTTATCATCTACAATACTCTTATTTATTTTACAGTACAGTACATATTGCTTTCATTATATGTATCAGTGGTCTCGTTAGTTAGTAAAATTCATGTTAAATGGCCGTTTTAGTGGTTGTTTTTAAAAGTCTGGAACGGATTAATCTGTTTTGCATTACTTTCTGTGGGAAAGCGTGCCTTGGTTTTGGAACGCTTTGGTTTTGGAACAGACTTCCGGAACGGATTAAGTTTGAGAACCAAGATACCACTGTACTGGATGCTGTAGGGCTTTCAATGTGTGTGTGTTTAAAGGAGGAAAGCAACCATCACAAATGCTTTTGAATCACACTGTTTTTGTTAGGATTATGTGCTATGTGGAGCTGCAACCCCACAGCCGGATCCTAGTAGCCACCCCTATTTTTATTGCAGCTTTGTCCCCTATGCCATGCAAAGTGTGCATGAGATTGCGGGCCGTTAAGAACAGAAGCTTGGGCCCGTTTTGCATTCATAGGAGACGGGGAGGGGAGGATAATGGGAATAAAGGGAAAGGGTGTTGGTAATTTGATAGATGCCCCTTCCTGATTTATAGGGCCTTGGCTGTTCAGCCTTGGGAAACTGGTGAGGATTCCCAGCTGGAAGGGGGAGGACTGGAAAGAGGAGGTGAAATGGCAAAGTGGCTTCAAGAAAAGTCTACAAGGCATCTCAGTGGGATGCGAGTCTCTTCCATCGCTTGCTATGGGAGGGATGCCTTGTTCTCTAACTTGAAAAAACACGCAAACGTAATAGACTGTATGATAACAATTGCAAAGTTATTTACTAGAAACTTGGTTGCAACCACTGAGCCTAGGACTTGCAGATCAGAAGGTTGGCGGTTCGAATCCCCGCAACGGGGTGAGCTCCCGCTGCTCAGTCCTGAGCCTGGTTTTCTGAACCGGGAAGGGTGGGGTATAAATAAAAGAATTATTATATTAATCTACATATTCACCTGCTGTCACCAAACATCCCTTGACGTGGCGAAGTCAAGACCTGTATGAAAGTCACCTCTCGAATAGTCCTTTTGCTTTTTCCAGTGGTAAAATAAGGGCGACAGTATTCACATATTAGTTATTCTGAAGCATTTCCCCCAAACATTAATTTTAAGAAAATATATGTGCCATTTGATTGCAGGACAACCTCTGAGACCATGGTTCCCAACGTGGGGCACCCCCCCCACAGGGGGGCAATTCGAGAATGAGTTATTAACAGTGAATGGCCTTTTATGCTTCCTCCACGTGAATAGGAGTTCACTTTTTGAATAGTAAGAATTATATGTCCCGGGGGATGGGGTGCAATCAGGATTTTAGAGATGCTTAGGTGGGGCATGGCCAAAAAAAAGATTGGGAACCACTGCTCTAAGCGGTTTACAAGAAAGATTAAAGGCTACCAGTAGAAACTGTTTAGTAACAACTGAAGACTTCCCAGTATAATTAAGATTAATGTAAATACAGTGGTACCTCAGGTTACATACGCTTCAGGTTACATACGCTTCAGGTTACAGACTCCATTAACCCAGAAATAGTGCTTCAGGTTAAGAAATTTGCTTCAGGATAAGAACAGAAATCGTGCTGCGGCAGCAGCAGGAGGCCCCATTGGCTAAAGTGGTGCTTCAGGTTAAGAACAGTTTCAGGTTAAGTACGGACCTCCGGAACGAATTAAGTACTTAACCCAAGGTACCACTGTAGAGAAGTGGGACGCGGGTGGCGCTGTGGGTTAAACCACAGAGCTTAGGACTTGCCGATCAGAAGGTTGGCGGTTCGAATCCCCACGACGGGGTGAGCTCCCGTTGCTCGGTCCCTGCTGCTGCCAACCTAGCAGTTCGAAAGCACGTCAAAGTGCAAGTAGATCAATAGGTACTGCTCCGGCGGGAAGGTAAACGGCGTTTCTGTGAGCTGCTCTGGTTCTCCAGAAGCGGCTTAGTCATGTTGGCCACATGACCCTGAAGCTGTACACCGGTTCGCTCGGCCAGTAAAGCGAGATGAGCGCCGCAACCCCAGAGTCGGCCACGACTGGACCTAATGGTCAGGGATCCCTTTATCTTTTTAAATAGAGAAGTATACTGGCATAGGAACAGCAAGACTCCCATGAGAAGTGGTGACCTCCTTCCTTGGAGGTTTTTAAGCAGACGTTGGATGGCTATCAGTCATGGATGCTTTTGTGTTTGTGAGGCTCACATGTTTGCAATAGTTGTACAGCCTTGGCCAGAAATTCCACATGCCCTTTGCACTTCCTTCCTGCCGTAAAGACATGATGGGTGTCACTGGAAAACAACTACTGGGGAATGCAAAATGGCAATTCCACGTTACAAGGCAGACAGAACCTAAAAGCTGTTGTGAGATCCACTGGGGATAGCATCTAACTTGAGTTCTGGTTTAGAATATAAACACGCCCAAAACCTAGCAGATGCATTCAGGACTAGGAAGTGCTGAGCACATGGGAGTTAAACCACTGGCGGAGACACCACCCATCCCCCTAAATGGATATGATTCAAACTGCAGTAAACTATTACGGTACAGAATGTGCCCACAGTAGCACGGCTCCAGGATGACTCAGGGAAGTGAAGGAGCCTTGGGATGGGCACTGGAAAGGAGATCTGTTTGAGATCTTGCCTTGGGACCATGGAAAGTGAGCTGCTTTGCCTTGAAACACTTTGGGTGTGACCCACTTCAGCTGGGATCTGATGCCTAACTCTTGGAAAAACTGAGGCTTCTTTAGCATTGGGGATCCCGCCCCCCCGGTTGTTGGAAATGGGCAAAAATGGAATGAAATTAGCCACCCCTTCTGGGAAGCCTGCCAAATGTCAGACAAATAGGTTCAGGGGCTTCTGTGCTTGGTGCCTGTAAAACTTGCTGCTGCTTCTTCCTTGTTGTTGTTTAATCGTGTCCGACTCTTCGTGACCCCATGGACCAGAGCACGCCAGGCACTCCTGTCTTCCACTGCCTCCTGCAGTTTCGTCAAACTCATGCTGGTAGCTTTGATAACACTGTCCAACCATCTCGTCCTCTGTCATCCCCTTCTCCTTGTGCCCTCCATCTTTCCCAACATCAGGGTCTTTTCCAGGGAATCTTCTCTTCTCATGAGGTGGCCAAAGTATTGGAGCCTCAGCTTCACGATCTGTCCTCCCAGTGAGCACTCAGGGCTGATTTCCTTAAGAATGGATAGGTTTGATCTTCTTGCAGTCCATGGGACTCTCAAGAGTCTCCTCCAGCTTTATAATTCAAAAGCATCAATTCTTCGGCCATCAGCCTTCTTTATGGTCCAGCTCTCACTTCCATACATCACGACTGGGAAAACCTAAAACTTTTCTCATTTCTTTGCAGAAGTGGATGAAATTTGCAGGCAACCACTTTCGCCTTTTCGTTGATAGTCAATGGAGCCAAATGAAAAGTTAGATTAGATGAGGCTTTGGGTCTGAGTTGAAGCAGGATGAGCCTAATGGGATGAACTGAGATCTGTGCTGCATTTTAATTTTTATGTGACCATTTATAGCCAAGTCACTAGTCCTCAGTCTCGCTACACGTCCAGTGTGATATGAGAATAACAGTGTGGTCCAGTTTGAAGGCAACATCAAATAACGTGGGGGGGGGGACGGGACATCCAAATGTGTCCATCCATTTGCACAACAGGACTTTCCCCTTTTCCCATCCCCTTCCATGCCTCCACTCCTGAGCAGATTTGGGAAACTGCAAGAAGTGAGGGGAAATCCTAGTCTTGCAATGTTGGCTTTTCATGCAAACTTTAGAAAGTGCTTTTCAAATTTAAAAGCCCCATAGAAACCAGGAGCGCTAGCTAACAGTTGTTCCTCTTTTTATAGGTGGAAGGCCGAAAATAATTATGTGCCTGCCCTGGGGATTTTAATCTAAATCTGCCGGGTCTCCCGTAATAGCTGGTTATGTGCCACACTAACTCTTCATGATACACAACACCCCAGGTTATATCAGCTACTAAACTGCATTAAGCTGTGTGTAGTTGTTTCACAGTGGTTGTAGGTTTGCAGCCCAAACACTGATCCCCCTCTCTCTTTTTAATGTGTTTCTGGTTGTAATTATCCATGTGTTAGCATCCACCACATGCTAGGCTACTTATCGTAGGTTGAGCTGGTTAGATTTCATTTGGACAAAAGCAGATTATCGCCTTATGTCACAGCAGATGCCGGGCCCCAAGACTTTCCAGTCTTCCCTGTTTGCATTTCCAGATTCCTACATCTGTTGCCGAGATCCAACAGCCTCGGTTCTCTGTTAAACATGGGTCAGGCTGGCCTGCAAGTGGACATGGACTTGGGCTTTAGAGCAGGGTTAGAAACTCAGATATATAAGCTAATCGCCAAAGGAACACCCTAACCCTCATGGAATCCTAGAGTTGGAAGGGACCCAAGGGTCATGTAGTCTAACCCCCTGCAATACAACCTGCGTTGCAGGTCGCCACAACGGGAACACAGTCATACCTCGGGTTAAAGTCACTTCAGGTTGAGCGTTTTCAGGTTGCGCTCCGCGGCCACCCGGAAGTAACGGAACGGGTTGCTTCTGGGTTTTGCCACTTGCGCATGCCCAGATGCTTAGAATGATGTCACACGCAGAAGCGGCAAATCGCGATATGGGAACCATGTGTGAAAACAGTAAAGATCTAAGGATCCCCAGGTATTCATCTTCCACAACTTTGATGCTCGCCCTTTTTGGTAACCTGTCTTTAGGTTCCCATGTTGCTGCATCAAAATAGTCTCCCCATCAGACTGAAACTCTTGAGAACCCTCTCATGGCTTTTGCACCAACCATTTTCAAGGTGGTCAACACCATTGCAGTAAGTTCCCTTTGTGGTGTGGTGTGTAGCATAGCAAGAATTCAGCTTCATTTCCCCTCTCTTGGGTGTAGTTTTCTGATGGTTGTGTCATAAAACCAGAAGTGGCATATTGACAGTTTGGACATCAGTTATTCCTTCCTCTCGGGGCTTTCCACTTTATCCTTACAACAGCCCTGTGGTGTAGGGCAGTGTTAAAAATTATCCAGGTGCCAGGCACATTTTGCAACTGGCGCAGGTCCATCAGATGTGTGGTGTGGTGGAGTCTCCTTCTTTGGAGGTCTTTAAGCAGAGGCTTGACAACCATATGTCAGGAGTGCTCTGATGGTGTTTCCTGCTTGGCAGGGGGTTGGACTCGATGGCCCTTGTGGTCTATTCCAACTCTATGATTCTATGAGATGTCAAGGAAATAAACAACTATCTGACTTTTAGAAGACACCTGGTGGCATGTCTAGGGAAGTTTTTAAATGTTTGATGTTTTATTGTGTTTTTCTTATTCTGTTGGGAGCCGCCCAGAGTGGCTGGGGAAACCCCAGCCAGATGGGCGGGGTATAGATAATGATGATGATAATAATGATAATGATGATGATGATAATAATAATAATAATAATAATAATAATAATAATAATAATAATAATAGATCTCTGGATGCCAGATGGCAACTGGGGAAAGGAAAATGTCCCTTAGAGAATGATCTGCATTCTGGATGCTTTTATTTGATGTTTTAATGTGTTGCCAACCGCTTTGAGGGTTGTCCTTTAAAATATAAATCGGCACAGAAATGAAATTAATAATAATGACAACAGCAGCAAGCTTCAGTGAGGAAAAAATGGAACCTAGGCATTCCATTATAGCGACAATAAACTAGGTTTAAAGTGCCATTTGGCGATTATATCAATAAAGATCCTTTAATAGGCATAGCAAACCACATATTATCAAACAGACACCCTATACAAACTGTGCAAAATACGAACTCAACATAACAAGGTTTGTCCCAGTCATATCTTTGACTCCAGAGAAAATCAATTTGGATTATATTATATATCTGAGTTTCTAACACTGGACTGTAAGGTCAGCCAGTGAGTTTCACGGACAAGTGAGCTAGGTTAAGAGCTTTGAGAATTTAAAGGAGAAAAGTCTAGGGACACATATATATTGACCCATTCCGACATTCATAATGTAAGAATATTTTTCACAGCGGTGAGCAAGGCAAGGGATACGTGAAGACAAGCAACAACAATTAACTATAACGTCGTTCACCACTCATGCTCAGGCTGCTCAGAAAAAGCATTTCTGAAATTCATTCCGATTGTCCGGACAAAGTAGAATGGATAGAATTCCACACGTAGGGTATTAGTGCGTGGAATGAGTCCAGATCCAAGGATCCCCAAGTATTCACCTCCAGATGGTGCCCATGTCAGGCTCCATCCTGGCATCTTCACCTGGTTTCAAGATGCCCATAGGGCAAAGGTAAAGGGACCCCTGACCATTAGGTCCAGTCGTGACCGACTCTGGGGTTGCGGCGCTCATCTCGCTTTATTGGCCGAAGGAGCCGGCGTACAGCTTCCGGGTCATGTGGCCAGCATGACTAAGCCGCTTCTGGCAAACCAGAGCAGTGCACGGAAACGCCGTTTACCTTCCCGCCAGAGCGGTATCTATTTATCTACTTGCAATTTGACGTGCTTTCGAACTGCTAGGTTGGCAGGAGCAGGGACCGAGCAACGGGAGCTCACCCCATTGCAGGGATTCAAACCACTGACCTTCTGATCGGCAAGTCCTAGGCTCTGTGGTTTAACCCACAGCGCCATCCGCATCCCTGCAAGTGGTCCATAAGCAGGTGCAAAATGCACCTGGCTAATTTCAAACACTGCCTAGGAGGCAATGGAAGCTGTGCTGGTGCCTGCGGATAGCAGGTGTTGGCAACCCCTGTGCTAAAGGAGCAGGAGCCATTGGGGAACAGGTGAGCCCGAGTTCCAAGTTTCAGACGCAACAGGTGCAATATTCATGCAGTTAGGTACCTGCGTGAATGTAAACCAGGTAAATAAAGCAGCAGCAGCAGCAGCTGCTGCTGCTATTTGCATTGCATTTTCCCACCCCATGCAAATAGCTGCAGGAGGGGGGCCATCTAGATCAAGACTCTGGCAGCACTGGCAGAGGAAGAGGAGTGTGGGGGGAGCGCACCGCCCCTGGCAGCGCAATCCCGGCAGGGTGCCATCACGGCTGGCGATGGGCGCCCCGCCCCGAGGACGCGCACCAGCCCCACCCCCGTCTGCTCTCCGCCCCCCCAGTGCCGGAGCATGAAGCTTCACCACTGTCTGGCACGTCAGAAGTAATAATAATAATTTATTTATACCCCACCCATCTGGCTGGGTTTCTCCAGCCACTCTGGGCGGCTTCCAACAAAACACTAAAATACAACCTATTAAAAGTTAAAAGCTTCCCTAAACAGGGCTGCCTTCAGATGTCTTCTAAAAGTCTGGTAGTTGTTGTTCTCTTTGACATCTGATGGGAGGGCGTTCCACAGGGCGGGTGCCACCACCGAGAAGGCCCTCTGCCTGGTTCGCTGTAGCTTTGCTTCTCGCAGCAAGGGAACCGCCAGAAGGCCCTCGGCGCTGGACCTCAGTGTCCGGGTAGAACGTTGGAGGTGGAGATGCTCCTTCAGGTATACTGGACCGAAGCCATTTAGGGCGTTAAAGGTCAGCACCAACACTTTGAACTGTGCTCAGAAACGTACTGGGAGCCAATGTCGGTCTTTCAAGACCGGTGTTATATGGTCTTGGCGGCCGCTTCCAGTCACCAGTCTGGGTGAAAGCCTACCCTTCTACGTAGAGCTTCTTATCTGGATTTGCAGTGCGTGTGCCACCGCTGCTATTTTCTTAAAAAGGAATACAGCCATTAGCATTTGCATGAGTAACATTGCTTCTCTGGCTAGGAGTAAGACCTTAAACTTTATTATGAATCAGCAGCTTTCTGCTGGTTGAAAGAATGGCTACTCCTTGAAAACACAGACATTTTGGATCTGGAAGGTTTTAATAATGTATTTGGATGGCATGGATATCTGTGGTATGATAAGGTCAAAGCACATAAAGTATTTAAAAACCATATTGTCAGGAAAGCACTGTTTAATGTCTGGATAAGATATAAGGATTTGCTTGAAAATAAAACCCGAGGGTTGCAGATTGTACCAGGCTTGGGCTTTTGGTAGACCTGCCATTCTTTTAAGGTCTGAACCTGTCAGGCGTTGGGTGCCCTGGAAGTATTCAGGGTACCTCCAGTCAATCGGAGATGGCAGTCCATTTTGCTTGCCAGCAAGGCAATAGATCAGCATGTTGCTCTTGAGCCAAGTGAAGGTAAAAAAGGGTTATTCATGCAGAGATGAATGCCCAGGGCATCCAAATGGCAGAAATACAGACACACTGGCAGAAACAGAAGCCACTGGGGGCGGGGAAAGCGAAAATAAAACCCCGATTGCTTCATGTGGGAGGTGAAGAGGGGAGGTCACAGTCTGGATGGCAAGACCCTGCGGGTGACACATTCCCCCCAGCCTAGTCCTGAAGGATTGTGCTGCGAAACCACTCATATATTTACTAAGGTAATGTTGCCTTAACTCCGGGCAAAAGGCCTGCGAATAAAATAAACGATATGGCAATTGCAAGGATTATGCTTTGTAATGTAGTACTGCTGGGAGCTGCGTTCGAATTAAACGCTGCTGAGTCGTGAATTTCACTGAGGGACCTTGGGCCAACATCTCTTCGCTTATCCTTCCTCGCAGGGATGTTGTGAGGACAGATGGAGGGGCTTCGTGAAGGACAGATGGGGCACCTGTGTGATGAATTCTACAAACTTGCTTTTTCCTTCAAACCTTTCGCCTGCCGTTGTTTACAGAGAAGACCCCTTTTTCCTGAATGCACAGGAAGCTGTCACCTGCGGAGTCAGGTCTTTTTAAATAATAATAATAATAATAATAATAATAATAATAATTTTTATTTATACCCTGCCCTCTCCAGCCAGAGCCAAGCTCAGGGCGACTATCATTAGTAAAATTACAGTAAAAACATAATAGGGGAAAAACAACAACCACAATTTAAAATACAGGTTAAAATGCAATTTAAAATGCAGCCTCATTTTAAAAGTAGCCCATAGATCAAAACCATAAGGGGAGGGAAACATAAGGGTCAGACTGAGTCCAAACCAAAGGCCAGGCAGAACAGCTCTGTCTTGCAGGCCCTGTGGAAAGGTGTAAAGTCCCGCAGGGCCCTAGTCTCTTGTGACAGAGCGTTCCACCAAGTCGGAGCCAGTACTGAAAAGGCCCTGGCCCTAGTTGAGACCAATCTAACCACCTTGTGACTTGGGACCTCCAAAATGTTGTCATTTGTGGACCTTAAGGTCCTCCGCGGGGCATACCAGGAAAGGCGGTCCCGTAGGTATGTGGGTCCTAGGCCACATAGGGCTTTAAAGGTCAAAACCAGCACCTTGAACCTGACCCTGTACTCCACCAGGAGCCTGTGCAGTTGGTAAAGCACTGGATGAATGTGATCCCGTGGCAAGTACCCCGTAAGGAGCCTCGCTGCGGCATTCTGCACCCGCTGGAGTTTCTGGGTCAGCCCCGCGTAGAGCGAGTTACAATAATCAAGCCTGGAGGTGACCGTCACATGGATCACTGTGGCCAGATCAGGGAGAGAAAGGTAAGGAACCAACTGCTTGATGCGGCGGAGATGGAAAAATGCCACCTTTGCTGTGGCTGCAACCTGCGTCTCCATGAGCCCATGGAGCCCAGTAATGTCCACACGGACCGTTAGTGACTCTCCGGGGTTTTGGGCAAGGGTGCCAAGCGATGCCAGGGATGGAACCAAGGACCTTTTCTTTAGCATGCAACACATGCTAAAGCTTGCAACCCTTCCCCGAAGCACAGCTTACCCCGAAGGAGGAGGAAACGGCGACAGGAAAGTAGTAGTACAGACAAAACAACTCTGCCCAAGGTCAAAATGAGCTCACATCTAGCTGGGTATCTCTCAGGTTTTTCATGATAACTGCCAAAGAACTGAGAACAGCAAAAGAGTCCAGTGCTGAAGACAGATTTACTCCAAAGGACCCTTCAATGTAACTCTTTCCTCCTGTGGTTTCCAGAAGCAAACTGCCTTGTGGGAGAAGAAAAGGCTAACTCTACACAAATTTGGAGTGGAGATGGTTGGATGGTGCCTTGATCCAGCCTTGATCGTTTTGGTTGCCCACTTTTGAGATATATAGTACAACCCTCATTGTCCCAGACCATTGGGCATGCTGACTGGGACAGAGGCTGATGAGAGTTGGAGCCCAAAGACACCTGGAGGGCCACAGGCCACCCACAACTGGTTTAGAAATGTTAAGCTCAGCTCCTCGGATTGTGCCATGTCCCTGGTAAGCTGCACAGTCTCGTTTCCGGACGCCGTTGGATGGGTTTCACCATCGTGACCTAGCTGTAGCTTCTGCAAACTGGCTGTACATGGAGAGTAAGGGGACTAAGGCTTGGCCTTGAGGGCATCTTGCAAGTTCATGGCTGGGGTGAAATTTGAAGGTGGGGTGGAGAGGGATTCCATGCCCCTGCAGTTAGCATCTCTGCTACACCAGCTCTCTCATTAAGTGCAGAAAAGCTCCAGAAGGCAGCCCAAGCCCCAATGGGACTACTTTCCTAATGCCATATATGTCGGAGACAAGAGCGAACTTACAGAGATCAAAGAGACTGACTAATCAAACCTTGGAGGTATCAAAAAATAAAATGAAACGAAATAATGCTGAGCCTGTCAGCTGCTTCTGCATAGTAGGTTTTCTTTCTTTCTTTCTTTCTAGAACAGGTTGCGTTTCCTCACTTTTAAGTTCTTGCAATCATAAAGCTCAATTTCCCTCTGTCTCTCCCTTTTGTAACAGCCAGTAATGTTTATAACAGCCAACAAGTTTCCTCTGTTCCCTTTTACTTAGGCATTGGGGACGTTAGGAGGGTCCCCATTAACTACTGTCCAGGCACAACAATACGCCAGATTTGCAATTGCTCTGTAAAAATAATAATAATAATAATAATTTATTATTTATACCCCGCCCATCTGGCTGAGTTACCCCAGCCACTTTGGGCGGCTCCCAATCGAGCGTTAAAAACAATACAGCATTAAATATTAAAAACTTCCCTAAACAGGGCTGCCTTCAGATGTCTTTTAAAGATAAGATAGCTGCGTATTTCCTTCACATCTGAAGGGAGGGCGTTACACAGGGCAGGCGCCACTACCGAGAAGGCCCTCTGTCTGGTTCCCTGTAACCTCACTTCTCGCAATGAGGGAACTGCCAGAAGGCCCTCGGCACTGGACCTCAGTGTCCGGGTAGAACGATGGGGGTGGAGACGCTCCTTCAGGTAGAGTATCGAGGCTGTTTAGGGCTTTAAAGGTCAGCACGAACACTTTGAATTGTGCTCGGAAACGTACTGGGAGCCAATACAGATCTCTCAGGACCAGCGTTACGTGGTTCCGGCGGTTCTGTAGAAAATATGGATCAGCCTCCCACATGCACACACATATTATCCTTATGCCGTGTTTATTTTTGCGGTGCTCCTGGTTGCTGTCCCTTAAGCCAGTGGTATGAAGCCTATGGCCCTCCAGATATTATTGGACTACAGTTCTCATCATGCCTGGTTATTTGACATGCTGGTTGGGGCCGATGGGAATTGGAATCTAACATTTGGAGGGTCACAAGGTCCCTGCCTGTGCCTTTTAACTGCTTTTCAGTTGCAGGGTGGGTTACAGTGATGCATTGCAATTGGTGCCTGGGCCTCCTCTCTCTCTGACCCCGTTTCCAAGTACCGTTGGTGAAATCAGGTCGGAAATATCAAATATGCAGTTTGAGCCGGGGGCATCTTTCTGATTGAAAATTGTAGAACTACAAGCGTTCTTGGTGCTGAGAAATCTCCCCGTCTGAAGATAATGAGGTTGCTGGGTCAGTGAAAATATTATGGCCTGGCATTGGTGCGATACTGCACCAGCCATTTGGGATTTGCAAAGTTATTAACTGAAGGAGATACAAACCTAGACAGCATCTTAAAAAGCAGAGACATCACCTTGCCAACAAAGGTCCGTATAGTTAAAGCTATGGTTTCCCCAGTAGTGGAAGTGAGAGCTGGACCATAAAGAAGGCTGATCGCCGAAGAATTGATGCTTTTGAATTCTGGTGCTGGAGGAGACTCTTGAGAGTCCCATGGACTGCAAGAAGATCAAACCTCTCCATTCTGAAGGAAATCAGCCCTGAGTGCTCACTGGAAGGACAGATCCTGAAGCTGAGGCTCCAAGACTTTGGACACCTCATGAGAAGAGAAGACTCCTTGGAAAAGACCCTGATGTTGGGAAAGATTGAGGGCACAAGGAGAAGGGGACGACAGAGGATGAGATGGCTGGATAGTGTTCTCGAAGCTACCAGCATGAGTTTGACCAAACTGCGGGAGGCAGTGGAAGACGGAAGTGCTTGGCGTGCTCTGGTCCATGGGGTCACGAAGAGTCGGACACAACTAAACAAACTGCAGGAGGTGCTTGAGATGCCAGCGGAGGGTTGCCACAGTTTGACTCTTCCGTGCCAGAGCTCCTGTGCTGTTATCAGTAGCAGGGCAGGTGGAAATTAAACAGGTGGAGCAATGCTCAGCCTGGCGTTGAAGACATCACCTGTTTGATTTTCCGCCAAGCTCTCCTGTCAAAGAAACAGCAGGGATGTGGCAATCCTAAATCAGCCAATGATGCCCTGATTTATTATGTATTCTTGAGATTTATTATTCACCAAAAGGTCCAATAACATCCAGAGGGCCACGCTGTCCTTGGGCTAAAACCAGAGGCTGCTTAATACTGTACCCAACATGCAGATGTGTGGAATAGAGCCCTGGTGCCATTTGATTAAATGGAAAGCTGTTTGGGAGAGGAGAAGGCTGTTTTAAGTTTTGCCAACTGGGCAAGCCTGTGGCTACTACTGGTACAAATAGCTGTTCAGTTGTGCAGCTGGTGCTCTGGGCAACTGCTTGTGCCTGGATTCAGACAACCAAAGACCCCTCTAACCTGGAGTTGGTCCTAGGGAAGGGATTTAGCTTTTGCCTATCTCTCCCCCCCCCCCCCCCGGCTTCTATGTTTGGGGATTCCACCACTCC
Organism: Podarcis muralis; assembly: GCF_964188315.1. Taxonomy (NCBI): domain Eukaryota; kingdom Metazoa; phylum Chordata; class Lepidosauria; order Squamata; family Lacertidae; genus Podarcis; species Podarcis muralis. The sequence continues at coordinate 11,884,383 of NC_135662.1, forward strand.
AAAGCATTAGCCCCAGTTCACCTCGTCAGTGAGGACTAGCCCCTTGAAAGACCTACACTGGCTCCCAGTACGTTTCCGAGCACAATTCAAAGTGTTGGTGCTGACCTTTAAAGTCCTAAACGGCCTCGGTCCAGTATATCTGAAGGAGCCTTTCCACCTCCATCGTTCTGCCCGGACACTGAGGTCCAGCGCCGAGGGCCTTCTGGCGGTTCCCTTGCTGCGAGAAGCCAAGTTACAGGGAACCAGGCAGAGGGCCTTCTCGGTAGTGGCACCCGCCCTGTGGAATGCCCTCCCACCAGATGTCAAAGAGAACAACAACTACCAGACTTTTAGAAGACATCTGAAGGCAATCCTGTTTAGGGAAGCTTTTATTGTTTGATGCATTGCTGTATTTTAATAATTTGCTGGAAGCCGCCCAGAGTGGCTGGGGAAGCCCAGCCAGATGGGCGGAGTATAAATAATAAATTATTATTATTATTTGTTGGGGTTAGTCTTGTGTCTCGCAGGTGACAAAAGGCGCAATGCATCTTCAAGTGGATGGACAGCTGCCCAGAAGAAGTTTAGCTGGGGAAGTTGTTTTGTTTTTCCACGTTACCTCCTTTCCCAAAGCTAAACCAATCATCGCTAGCATGGAACATGCCATGAATGAGGCTCGTGGCTGGAAGATGCTGTGCCAGCTTTTGCCATGTGCTCTCTGCACAGGCACAGGAACACACGTGCGTGCTCTCCAAACCGTTTGGAAAGAGGGAAAATTGAAGCTATAAATGCAAGATATAGATACAAAGATTTACCCACACGCACAGTTTTAATTCTATTAATGTTTCAACGGGTTTTTTTAAATGATTTTTTTTGGGGAAAAAAACATTTTAGCTGTTCTTTAGGCAGTGCTTAAATAAATATGAAATATTATTAATTTTAACCATATCGTTCAAATCTTCTCCGTTTTAATCAGGTGTTGGGTGTGTGGAAAGCCTCACGCGATTCCCTCCCGAAATCATCCCGAGATTTAAGCGCTTTTAAGAGAAAACGGATTAGAGGGACTAATCCCGCCCGCCCGCCCGCGCCGAGAAACATAAAGATCACCTGCGGGCGCGTTTCTTTTTTATGTTTTAGGTTGCCGCGCCGAGCGAGCATGCGCAGTAGCGTCGGCCGCCGGCGGCGACCCGTTGCCGCCGCCGCCTCCACAGCGAGCCCGCCCTGCCTAGCCCGGTACATCCGGGTCACTGCGCGGAGTGGGCGGGGGGGGGCCGCGCGCACGCGCGTGACGCACGCCCGGCGGCGGTTGTCGTCTCCTCAGCCGCCTCCTCAGCCTGGTCCCTGCGGGCGCTGCCGCTGCTGCCGCCGCCCCACATCGGTCCCTCCCCTCAGCTTCGGGGGAGGGGGGCAGCGCGGTGAGTATTATCCGTTAAACCTGCGGAGGGGGGGAGGAAAGTGGGGGGGGGGGGAAGACCCTTCCCTCACAACCGGCCCCCCCCCCCGCCGCGCGCGCAACCAACCGCCACCCCCCCTCTCAGTGTGTGAGCTGCGCTCGCTCCTGATTGGCTCGCTTCTCAGGGAACGCTGCGTCCCGCCCCCTCGGCACATGGGCTGGCCCCGCCCACCTTCCCTCCCTGCGCCGATCGCGCGCCTCTTCCTCTGTCTCCATGGAAACCGCCTCCTCGCCTCTCTCCCGCCCTCTCGCTTTCCACGTGGGTCTGTTTCGGATTTTTTTTCCCCCGCCTCGTGGCTCCGCTCCTCTTCCTTTTCCTCCCCCCCCCCCCCCGATTTCCAATCCCTGATTTTCTCCTACGCGCTTTCTGCGTTACTACATCCCTTGGCGGGCGGGGGGCATTTCTCCAGCGTACTTGTTCTTAGGTTATCCTTCTAATGGAGGATACTGGAATAAGTTAGTAGAACCTCTGCAAAAGAAAGAGAGTCTTGGAAGCCCAGCCTTCTCCCCCGGTGGCTTTTTAAAAATGATGGTTCACTGGGTTTGTGTCAGAGGATCTGAAAGATAAAGGAGGCAAGTGCATAACTGGAATGTGACATCCCATGTTCTTTTAAAATGTGGGGGTTTTTTTTGGGGGGGGTGTTATTGGGTTGTTTTCATTTTCCTTTTTGATTATGTATTTAGTGTTTCTATATCATGATTTCTTCCTGTGAACTGCCCTGAGACCTGCAGGTATCGGGCAGTATACAAATCTATAATAATAATAATAATAATAATAATAATAATAATACTGTAATGATAATAACAGCCTGCCCATTCCCTAACTTTTGACAGAACCCTTCCTCCTAGTCTTCTTATCATCTATTTAGGATAACTGCATAGACCCCCCCCCCTCTCATTTTCCTAAGGTCCCTATACACTTCCTCCTTCTCCATATCATTTTTCCTCCTCCCCTCCTGTTACTATTAGGATGTAACCCCTTATCAGTTTACTAGCAAATAAGTCCCATTGAATAAATTGGAGACTACTTCAAAGTAGACATGCTTTGAGTGCATGCTCCCTCCCTCCAGGTAGATCTGATCCCATTTGCCCTCTGCATTCTCCCTATTTTCCAATGCAAAACAATTTCTTACCTCCCTCTAAAACCCCACACACTCCTTTGCATAGATTAAGGCGACAGTATGTACTTTCCCCTCCCAAAATTCAAGTTGTTTCTCCTTCTTTCCCTCTCTCTTGTAGTTGTGTGGCCTGTCTGTATTTCATTTGATTCCCTTCCCTTCCTCCGATAACTGTAGGTGGACCTGACTTTCAACCCCTCTCCTCCTCGTACCCTGTCACACCTGTCATAAAGATAAATCAGCCAGAAATGATAAAGCATTTTGCATACTGGAATGTGTTGTTAGAAATCAATGGTCCCAATACATCTGTCTTCACCCCAGTACTTTAACCCCAGTTTAATGCCAGCAGTTGGCTGTTCAGTGTCGTTAAGAATCTAGGACTCTGAAATGCCTCACCTTGTGCCCTCTATTAATTGCCACATGATTTTATGACTACTAGCTTAGAAGGCTATTACAGAAGAAGATTAGATAGCTTTACCAGCAGCTATTAGGGGTTGTATAATTCTGTCAGAGGATGAGTGCAAACAGGGAGCGGCTCTTTCCACATCCTTGGGAGAGGCAGCTGGTAGACTTATTGAGAGTGGTAGACTTGATAGACTTCTTGTCTGATCCAGAAAGGATATTCCTATGCTCTTACATAGGCACTACTTGTATAATTAAAGTAATGCACTAATTATATTGTAAAAAGAGTTCAGAAAAACCGGGGTGCACAGCTTGAGCACATAGAAGTATCTAAAAATTGAATGCCAGTAATATTGATCCCCCCCTTTGGTCAAACTCATGTTAGTAGCCCCCATGTAGTAGAAGCATCTAACTTTGTACTGTATTACCATTTTAAATGATAACTTTAAAATAGAAATTCAAGTTGTCACTTACATCTAGACTTCTGTAATGCTTCCTGGGTCTGCTTGTTATGTCTGTTAAGCTTTTCTGTTGTTTTGTCTAGAGGCCTTTCCTGAAACTTAACTCTTTCCTATCCACTTGTGTCTCCTACCTGTGGCTTCTGAATTCATTCTCTTCTTTTGGGGCCAAATTCCCACAAACAGAATTGAGTAAATGCATTGCTTTCTTCCCATATGAACCACTTCAGTTTTCTAATTACTTTTTGCTCTTTCCGCGTTCAACCTCTTGTGGCCACTCTGAAGAAATATTTCACAAAAAAGAATAAATATATGGTTAACTGTCTTGATAACAGAAAAGTCCAGATTTCCTTTTGCCAACAGTGAAGAGCTAATACGAATTCATTACTTCTGTACTGTTTTGAAAGAAGCTAATAAGATATGTGGAGCCACAGGACAGAGAGGATCTGAAAGTCATGCAGCTCAGCCTCCTGCCCTTGAAAGGGTTTCCCATATCTTAGTCCCATGGCAGATTAACTTTCATCATTTTAAGACTGCTAGGAGTCCAAGCTTTGCAAGGAAGGGTGGGTTCCATGTTTCAAAATAGATGGCCTGAAAGAAGTAGAATCCCCCACCCCCAATATCTATTCTGATATACAAAGGTAATGTTTATTTAGCGCAGTCAGACAAATGGCTCTTTTCAAACCTGATTCCTTCTTCTTAACTTCATGAAGCTGGTGAGACCTGGGCAGAGGGCCTTCTTCAATTGCAAAACCCTGCATATGGTTTCAACGTATTATCTGTTTGGTTTTAATTGTGGTGTATTCTTTCCTATCAATTTTAAATTTTCTTAGGAGTTGTGAATAGGTGGCATACAGAGACTATTAAAAAGTTGCTCTTAGCACAAAAACACAACTTTGTAACAGTAAGCCTTCCTAGGAGTGGTTTTCCTATGTCCTGACTAGTGCAGCAGCTCTACAGACCACCTGATCAGACAGTCCATGGTGCTTTGGGGAAAGTATTTAGTTCACCTATTGCTTTTTGATGTGTACCAGAGGTAGCTGTTAATTTTGTGTTCAGAGAGCAGGAGAGGATAAAGTGAGGCAAGGGGTGGTGAACTGGTAGGAGGGAGACTTTGCAGACATAGTAAGAATAGTTATTTGAAGGTAGAAAAGCCAGTGTGTTGCCAGATGCAGGAGGAGAACATAGCACAAAGGCAGGTGTGAGAGGATAGGACACAGTATGGGGGCTAATTGGTTGGCAAGGTGGAGAAAGTGAATTAGGCAGAGGTGAAGATTTGGAGATCTAGCAGTTTGAAGTTTTACAAGAAGACCAATGAAGAAGTAGCATGGGTATTAAAAGAGGGACCCATTACTAGTTAAAATGAACTCTTCTGCAGTTCTTTCAGCTTACATTGATATGTTAAGTTGCTGTATTTTCTCGTGAAAAATCAAGTTCGCGTCACAAAGTTGTGTTAGTGTCATGAAGTCAGTGAATCACAAATGGCTATTTACATGTCTTCTCTACACAAAAATAATCTTTTCTAGCACAAAAATCATGAGTTGTCCACTTCTGTTCAAAGACATTTAATAGAGGGTTTCTAAAAACCTGGCTTTAATATTTTAATTCTATATGCAAACTCCTGGTGCAATGCTGTTCCCCTCTCTGACTGTCCCACCCTCCCTTTGGTCTTGTCCTCTTTGTATTGGTTTGGACTACGTACTCCCTTGTTTCAACAACCTTTCCTAGGAACTTCCATAGCCTACCTTTTCCTAACTCCTGCCTTTTCCTTTCCTAGGCTTAGTCTGTCTTTGTTGTGTCCTGACTGCCTATGTTATTAAGGTTTATTATCTGAGCATCTAAGCAGGATCACTGCAGCTGATCCAGTAGCAACCCAGAAGCCCCTCTGACTGCCTAAACACAGCTAATCAATCCCCCTATGCTTCATCATAATGAATGCCACATTAAAATGTTAGTACATTATTATATATTTTTATCTTCTGGACACTTTGTTTTTTCAACATTGGGCTTCTACGTGTGAGACCTGGGAACAAATCCCTGCTGAATCATTAACTCAGAATTGATTTGCCAGCAAATAATTCAATTTTGCCCTCATTTCCCTTCCATTGCTGAAATGGGGATATGATTAGGGAGGAGCAAAAATTGTGAAGAATGTAAGAGGGGCGGTGAAAATGTAAATGATGATAACTAGTAAGCAGCAGAACTTGAGTAAGCTGTTCATTTTATTTTATCACATATTTATGTTGCTTGCTGCTCAGGAGACCACAGTCCTATTGGAGGTAATTCAGATGGCTTTTATACCTCACACTTAAGGCCAATTCAGTCTCCAGGAGCTTTTTTTGCAGTAGCCCTAGGTCTTTAAATGGATACTGCTTGCAAATTCCATGGGGGATATGGATGATCTGTTCAGCCCTAAAAATGTATGGATGTTCTCAGCAGTTTAACTCTATTGCAAGACAAGATGGCATGTAATTGCATACTCCATTAAAGATGCAAAGGAACCTGACGCCACTGCTGCTCAGGAACTGCTCTCCTTAGCTTGAAGTGTTAGTTAACTTAAATCCTCAAGCACAGTGTGCTATTTCTGCTGCAAGCTGCTTAAATTTCTGCATCAGGGCCTTTAAAATTTTTTGTCAGTGTTACAGCACAGTGTTGTCTATGCTTGCAGAGAGTAAAAGGAGCTGATTGCACCAACTGAGTATAATTTTACCTTTTAAATGTAAATTCACCTGGTTGTCTATGGCATGTAAGAATCTCCTACATCTCTTAGCCCAGAGATGGAAGGAAGACAAACTCCCTACCAGAAAAGAATGGCAGACAAAGGTGATGGACTATGCAGAGATGGCGAAAATGACTGGGGAAATCAGAAACTGGGAGGACCAAAATTTCAATAAAGAATGAGGGAAAATTATAGTTTATCTAGGAGACCACTGTAAGCAGTTGAATTCTTTGGCAGGATTTTAAAAACACTTGTAATGTAACAAGAACGATGGATATAGTGGAGTATTTTTTAAAAAATGGAGTGACTTAAAATATGCAGAGGAAAAGGGTTAGTAACGGAACCCGTGCAGGGAAGTCCAAAGATTCGGGAGAATCTTTGTGTATTTCTCTTTATTTCTGGTTATGAACGTAAATTTTAATTTGTAAAATCAAATAAATAAATTATATATAAAAAAGACGTAATGGCAGCTGGGGGGAAACAATCTCCAAGTGACCATGACTGTCAGTGTGCATGCTAGGTGTTCAGATTCTTCTGTCTAGTAAGTAGTCCAAATTGCCAGTCACAAGTGACAGCCCAAGAAAGATTGCCTACCCTACTGACATGATTTGCTAGAAATGTGACTTGCCCTGTGTAGTAGTAGTAGTAGTAGTAGTAATAATAATAATAATAATAATAATAATAATAATAATAATTTGTACCCTGCCCATCTGACTGGGTTGCTTCTATGTGCAATAAAGCTTTTTGCAAAGACATGTTGTTGCTGGTTCCAGAAGAAACTGTTTGGTAGTCTCTTTCATAGCTCCATGGCCCTTCTGTACCCAAGTGTTTAGAAGTGAGATCTACCAAAACAAGTGAGACATATTCCCAATGTAAACGTGATAAGCTTCAGGACAGAGGTCCATCTTGAACTTTCATTTATTAACTGCCCTGATTTGAGCTGATGATGATTTGGTTTGTAGGGCCATGTGGTTATCTTGCAGCAAAACCCCGTCAGTCTCCAAATTGTAATCTCTTAGGTAAACAGCGGGTTATTCAGAATCCACAATAAATTAAAGTCAAAACCCATTGATGATTAAGGGATTTTATTAATCTGATTCTCCTGCGTGGAAAGACCTGTCTTGAATAATTACCACTGTCAGCAATGAATACATATCCACATAACATTGTTGGCGTTCACTTATTTTGGTTTTACTGGTTGCACAAAGGGGATTTGAAAGTGAAATTACTTTTACTTCCTTCATTTAACTCACAGTTCTGCCTCCCTTGCTTGCTCCGGATACAGAGATAAAAGTAAGGTCCCACTTCAGAAATGAGGAAACACTTGCTCCTCACAAACACACTTCAGGATATCAGCAGAAAGTTTCTGATATCCTCCCCCACCCCCTGCTCAGTCATCTCCTGATGTAATGTACTTCTGTGTCTTTTTTTTTTTAAAGTTGCTGATACCATCATGTTTGTGCCTGTCTGTTTTTCTAGATTTCACACACCCCCTTTCCTCATATAAAGCAGCAGGGCTGTGGGTGGTGCTGTGGTCTAAACCACTGAGCCTCTTGGGCTTGCCAATCAGAAGGTTGGCAGTTTGAATCTGCGGTACGGGGTAAGCTCCCATTGCTTTGTCCCAGCTCCTGCCAGTCTAGCAGTTTGAAAGCATACCAGCATGAGTAGATAAATAGGTACTGCTGCAGCGGGAAGGTAAATGGTGTTTCCGTGCTCTCTGGCACTCATGACAGTCCTGTTGCTCCAGAATCAGTTTAGTCATGCTGGCCACATGATCTGGAAAGCTGTCTGGGGACAAACTCTGGCTCCCTTGGCCTGAAAAGCGAGATGAGCGCTGCACCCCATAGTCACCTTTGACTGGACTTAACCATCTAGGGGTCCTTTACCTTTATCTTTTATATAAAGTAGCATGGACAAGTTAACCTTTACCTTTACATCTTAACAGATTTTTATTTTTGCATAGATGACTAAGCAGTCTCCAGAATTTTCATTTCCTTATGGCAGAAATCTTTAGAAAGTGATTACTATCAGAAACATCAGAGTCTGGTGGTGCCTTAAAGATTTGGAAATCTCTTGTAATAAAAAGTTTTTGGGGCTCAAGCCCCATTAATCAGATGCATTGTCACTGTTTTCCAAGTTGTCCTCAAGTGTAAATTAAGGTGATCATTTTCACTAGTATGGTAGCATTGCATTTTTGTATTCATTCTAGTTGTTTTTATGATTTCTAATATCCTCCCCCCCTTTTTTCCCCTTTTTTTTACAACAAGTGGACTTTCGGTCAAGTTTTTTCTTTTCTTCATTAATTATGTTGTCCTAGCAGCTGAATGGAATAACTTCACGATCTAACAACAGTCTTTACTCATGCCATTTTATAAATAGCCTTCAAAACATTTAAAGAACTTACTTCAACAAAGGCTCTTCCACCTTAGGCGTGTAAAATTGGCCCCATGGGATCAAAACATTTCCAGCAATTATTAAAGGAGCCCTGAAGATTTTATTTCTCCTTATCAACCATGAAATACCACAGGATGTTCTCTTGTAGTCAAAGTCTGTTTAAATATGCTGTGGCCTGCACTGTGAAAGCACAGTCCAACTTCCCTTTTGTTCTCCTTGTGTATGTGGCAGAAGCTGCATCACAGCTCCTCATCCCAGCCTGGTTACTATCAGTGTGAGAGCGGCTCTTTCCAGAGTGCCAGCCTTCTGAAGCAACCTACCTGCATTGCATGTCTGTGCTTCATTAACGTGGTTAGTGTTGAAATATTTGAATTTATGCGGAGTGGCTCATATTTAAACATAAACAAGCCTAGTACATTGCAGCATTCCATGAATCAGTTTCTGATGGCTGCTTGGCTTGGCCATGAACACTTCATTCGACTCCTTAGGCCAGGCATGTCCAAAGTCTATTTTGGGGGCCTAATCCGGCCCGCTGGTCAGTTTAATCCGGTCCCTGTGGCAGTTTATTTCCTAGGGTAAAATCCCCAAAAACCCTTGACAACTTCAACCCTAAAAGAAGATCAAGCTCAACTACTTCAATCCTAAAAAAAGGTCATCAAATCTGGCCCTCTGAAAAAAGTTTGGACACCACTGCCTAGCCTAATAAAACAACAAAAAACCTAGGTTGTAAATTGAACTTCAGTTGCTCTGGCAATGAGTAACATGTCCAGAAAACTGACATAGAAAGTTGCAGATACAAATCTGGTGAGTTTCATGGGATGGGTTAGGTTGCCTTAGACAATCATCCTGCTCCCAGGCAGCAGTTTGGGATAATAATGCTCACCCAGCTTAAGGGTTGGAGTGGGTTTCTAAGGGTTACTAAAGTTGTTTTGTGTGGGAAACATGTCGTACTTTCTAAAGTACTATACAAATCGTAGCTACAAAAGTTGTGGGTAACAGGTGACTATGCACTTTTATTCTGATGCCTAGGAATTGGAATTTTCAAGTCCTGTTGGTAATGTCTGTGATCTTTAGTCTGAAGCCTCAGTGCTGAGCTGGTTATGGCATAGCAGTTCGTCATTCAGGTCAGACATAAGGGCACATTAGTGTGCTGAGTGAGGAGATGCTCAGCATGTTGCTTCTGTTTGAGAAGAGCCGTTTGCTTGCTGCTAGCAAGAACAGATAATTGTAAAGAAAGGGTGGACTTCAGTCTCATGGAAAGCTACTGTGAGCTATAAGGCAACAAACCCTTCACATTTCTCTGTATCTCTCTCTCTCAATGTGGATAACAGTTACAGGAAAAAGGTTGGCTACCAAACTGCTGTTGCAGCAGAGACCATGCCTTGTCAGCTGCATCTTGCAGCCAGCTGGAGTCACCCAGAGGCAAAGTTTAGTATGCCTTGTCTCATTCTTTAAAACAGCACCGAGCCTTTCAAACAAACCACTGCCCTCTTGATTTTTTAATCTTAAAAATGCTAGTAAAATTCTGGCAAAAGCAATGCTACTTCCCTTGGTTCTGCCTGCATCCATCTCACTTGGTTGTGTTCATCAAGTGAGTCCAATGATTTATTGGGGGGGGGGGGGAAACAACCTTCAGTACATGAGATGTATCACCATCAATCATGAGCCTGGTCCAGAAACCTGGTTCAGTGTACTTATGGAATTTCTGGAGAACAAGTACCGTAATTTAGGAATTTGCAGATTGCTTTGCTTGGTCATACCTAATCTAGTCAGGGCCAATCACAAACCTCTGAGAGCTCAGAAGCAGAACATAAAGTAGAGGGAGCTTTCCCCTATTGTCTATTCTCTACTACCTGGTATTCAGCAGAATACTGCCCAAGTATATGGAAGCTCCATATATCTATCATGGCAAATAATTACTGATAGTAATTTGTCCATGAGTTTGTCTGATGCTTTAAAAAAAATGACATCCAAGCTAAATGACAACCCTTCTTTGTTCAAGGTCCAGTCCCTGGCATACCCATGCAAGACTGGGAAAGATGCCAACCTGAAACCCTGGAGAGATATTGCCAGTCACTGGCATGGTTTTCACATAATACTAAGTCTTGTTTTGTTTAGTCTAACTATGATTTATTTGAATCAAGCCTACACACTACCCATGGTTTGCTTTCTGCCAACAAACTACAGTGCGAAGCCCCTGTTTGTTTGCTTGTCTGTGAACTGACTTGTGGTTTGTTGAAGAAACCATGGTTAAAAACAAACCATAACTTAATGAACACAGCCAATATAGGCATTACTAAGCTAGATGGACCAATGATACAACCTGATCTAAAGTGGCTTCCTTTGTCCTTTTTCTCTCTCTTTCTGTCAGCAGCCTATCACTGCTTGAATTAAGTTCCAGAGATGCTACTGCTTTTGTGGGATCTTCCGTATGTAGGGACCTCCTAGATCAGAGTGACATTACTCTTGTTATGTAAATATCCTTTTATTAAATCATTTGAAAGCTGCTGGTGGTGTACAGTATTATTTCCCCCTCTTAAAATTGAAGTTTAAACTCTACAGCAAATGCTGGCAAGACTCCCACACTCTTTGGCAAAGGTTTCCCTCCCACAACTATTCCAGGCGCATTTTATAACTTCATAGCCTTGCTGTGTTGGAAGGCACACTGAAGTAACAGCAGGGACTTCGTTCTGAAAGATTTGCCTTCCCTGCTGTGGGTTTTAAGCAGGTGTAGGCAATTGGTGGTTGGAAACCGGCATTAAGGCTAAATCTGTGCAGCATGGCCTTGTGGATATGATTAGCAGGGCGAGCATCCTAAATATAGGAGTATTTCCAGTGAGCAAGAATTGTATTTATAAAAGATTCCATTTATACAGTAAATTGCAAAGGAACACAGTGAATTTTGACATATTTCAGTTTTTGATCAAGAGTCAGAAAACAGGATTATTTGTTCTCATTTAACAAATGTAATTGAATGGATTAAAACTGATAGTGATTATCATCATACAGTGCAAAGAGAGAACAAGCTTGGCAACTTGGGTTGTTTGGTATAGCTAGCATTTAAAATGCCATAAACAAGCTGTTGATGCGTCTGCAAAATTATTAGGCTGATATCTACCTAGCCATGAGGGCTGACTTTTGACACCAGGAAGTTTGTAAAGCTCAACATCAATTCTGAAATCAAATTTCTAGATAACTGGCCAAGAAGAGGGTAAAAATCGATGAATCAAGGTAGTTCTGGCCTTTGAAGTTGCCCTGGTGGGAGTCTGCATTAGAACCTATGTAAACTGCTGTGCACTTCCTTTTAGAGAGCTCAGAGTAGTCGTGTGGTCAGAAATAAAGTTACATGCAATGGAATCGCCAAGGGAACTGGAGAAAATGCTGCTTTTTTCCAAATTGCAGAAGGTATTGATGGTACTTAAAATGGCCTTGCTGAATTGGACCAAAGTCCATCAATACCAGCATTCTTTTTCCAGCAGTCGCCAGTGTCTGGGAGCTCACAAGCAGCACAGTGATCATGTTCTGTTTGCCACCAGCATCCAACATATAAGTACGCTCTGAACATGTAAGTTCTATTTAGCTCTGAACATGTAAGTTCTATTTAGCTGCCAATGGAAATACCTATTTTCAAACCCATGTCTGCTGGAGATGGCTGCCACATCTTTTGGTTGTGGATTTCAAAACTGCTTCTGTGAAGAAGACCCTCTTCTTCCTGTTAGTGGACAGCCTCATGTTGACTGGGAATCTGTAGAAGTTGAGTAGTTCCTCAGGTGCCATTCTTTTAAAGTGTTGTGCTTAGATTCTTGGTGAGGGTTCTGTGCAACTTCCACTTCTTTGATACTTTGGATGAATTTTCTTTGAGGGTTTTTTTAACTACAATGCAAGGAAAGGTAGTATAACTTGTTTGAGAGGGGGATTAAAATGTGCATGTTGAAACACCACACTGGGCACAAGGTGGGTGTAGTTGGCATTAGGAGTGAAAGAGAAGCCTGTCACGCTTAAGCAAATTTATTTCCCTTTGAATTCTGTAGAAACAGTAGACTTCTGAAAGGGGCTGTGGGGCTTGCTGTCCTTTTTGTCAGCTGCAGCCCCACCTGACAGTGATTCTCATGCCAGGTCTTGAACAGAAAAATAAATGAATCTCTGTTACTTAGTATTTCTGTAGGTCCTCTATATAGAATGCTTGGAGTAGCAATGTGCCACATATAACATTTGCACAGTTACAGTCTTAAGACATGGAAAGAAAGGGAGTAGAAGGGAAATGGCAGGTGAGTTTGGGAATTCCAAAACTAAGAGATGGTTTATTAAACAGGTATTTCAACAGGCCAGTGGACTCTGGGAGGGATAAGAGTTCCAGGTCACTGCATTTCATTCTTGTTCTTTTTGCTAGGAAGCCAAAACGGACGCTTAACCATGCCTAATGAATCTCCACCTGGCTTCCCCTATATCCTTTGTTGGAAGGAAGCAAAATAAAAAAATTCCTTCCAGTAGCACCTTAGAGACCAACTAAGTTTGTTATTGGTATGAGCTTTCGTATGCATGCTCACTTCTTCAGATACACAGGAAGCAGTTCACATATACAGAGGAATGCTTGTTTGGAATGGACGCTCCATTGAGGTGGATGGGGCATCTCTTACAAGCATGAGTGACATAGATGGGACTCTCCATTCTGACAACTGTATCCAGAGTATCTCGCTTTTTTCTTTCTGTTTGTTAATGCATTGTCTTCATCCAATTCAAGGAGCTTCCATGAATAGTAGAGGCCTAATTGCTAAGGCCAGTTTCATTTTCACATCAAAAGAATATATACTGTGGAAGGGTGTGCAGTCATTCATCATGAATTCTATACTAAATGTATGCGGTTTCATTAAATTCACAGTTGGAGTTGCATTTCTTTCAGCATGGCGGAAGGTGGGTTCGTAATTCTGACCCAAGTAGTTTATATGCTGTTACTTCTTCTTGGCCCAGCCTTCCCAGAAAGCAGATACAGAATGCCTTTCCTTCAGCCGCCTTGCTAAATTGCAAGCTGTCATCGCCTTTCATCTGGGATTGGACTGTGCACAGGCATGCATGTGTATCTCTGTGCTGAACTGTTATTCTGTGGGAGCACCGAAAAAGCACAAAATAGAAATATGTGCAGTATTCAGTTCACAGATAGCCCCCACTAAAAACCATGTGTCTGTCCATTTGGACTGCAAAAGAGATGCTTAAAAGTTTGTAGGCAATGCCTATCAAAATCTTACAAACCAGGGAACTAGCTTGATTCGCAGTGGTCTGGAATGGGGCTTTTATGCCCTGCATAGTTCTTTGTCTCTCTCCCATAACTAACAACAGCAGAATAATGTGTGCAAAATGAGAAATTATGCACAGTTTCTGAAGGCACATAATTTGTACAAGGTGCAGTCTTCAGGGTGCTTTTTGGAGCAAATCTTTATCATCACTATTTTGAAGTGAAGAGTATACACAGCACTGTCTACGGATTGTGGATTCAGCGACTACTTAGGAATTTTTTTCACCATCGTTCGAGAAAGCTGAGTATTTGTACAAAGAGTTTGGCAGGCGAAGCAAATTGCTTTCCCATTATTGGGGTCAGAATTGTAAGCAGTGTGCCAAGAACCAGAAAAGGGGGAGGAGCAGGTGAAGGGGCAAACTGAATGAATGAATTTTGTGAGCCCAGCAGGGCAGCCTTCGGTCCTTTCTAGTTGATACAGAGAAAAATGGAAGAGCATGGAGCTCCCAAGAGCATCCTTGTGGGAGGGGTGCCTCTTTGGGGTGGCATTTTCTTTGAAGCTGAATGGAAGTGACCTCTCTTATCCCCTTTCAAATTTAACCATTTGAACCCCAAGGATGGATGGCATTTTGGCTGGGTTCCCAGTACACCTGTAATCCTCCCCAGGCCCACATCTAGTTCCGGCCTCCCCCCTCTAGGACAGGGCTTGGCAGACTTGAGTACCCTTCCAGCTGCCTACCCTGTTCAATGATGACTGAGCTTGCTTACTATTCAAATTCTTGTATGAACAAAATTCCCCCGTTCTTTCTTTAACGGGAAGTACAAAGATGAATATGATCAGAATGCCAGTTTGCTTCCCAATTATACTCTTCTAAAAATGGAACATTTAATATAGCACTTCATAGAAGAGTGTCTGAGTATAGCCCTTAAAAATAGGATTGTTTGAAGAAATGAGCACACAATTCTCACTTCCTCATACAAAGCACACTAATAAGAAACCGGTCTGGCTAAAAAATATATATGTTGCAAAGTCCTTTAAAATGATCATTTGTGTCGATGCTGTGTTCTCTCTCTAATGCTGGGTGATCCTGATTATCATAATTTACATTTCTGTGCAAAGCTGTGTGGCAACTTAAGTTAAAATTGTAGCTGTGACTGTCTCCCCACCCCCCACCCCACTTTTTAGCAATGCGGAAGACATTACAGAAAGCTCCAGTGTTCGTTTGGTGAATCTTTTGGGACATGTGTAGAAACTTTATCCTCCACTGTAAGCTTCTAGTCATGTTCTCCTATGCCAGCCTTTCCCAACCCGGTGCCCTTCTGATATTTTGGACTGCAACTCCCCTCAGTCCCAGAAAGCATGGCCAGTGGTCAGGGCAACATTTAGTTAAACCCACTGAATCAGGAATGGGCTTTTTCTCTCCTGGGAGTTTTTTTTAGCAGGCTTGGGGCAACAATAGTTAGCGGCAGTCTGGAAAGCCGTTGTAGGACACTGATAAAGAGCATGAGCTGTGCGCCGGAAGGTGCAGTTCAAATTTCAGTCATGAAATCAAGATTTCTCTATTACAGGGATGATAATAATACGAGTCTTGTCTTTTGGAATAGTGCAGTGATAGTTGTGGTAACATACATGAAGCAGCGAGGAAGCGGCCATCTCCCATATAAATGTATGCAGAATTGCAGCCCTTGCCTCTTAACATAGCCTAGTTTCTTTTAAAAAAGGGAAACAAACTGGAGGATGTGACTCAACCCAGTAGAAGGAAGGAAACATTAACTGAATGCAGGCAGAACTTGTGACAAGCCTATTGCGGTGTGCAGTTGCTTCTGAACATAGCTTGTTGCTTACAGGACCAAAATCTTTCACTTGCCAGCAGTGTTCAAGATGGTTGTTTAGTGCAGCGGTAGGTAACCTTTCCCAGCCCTGCAAGCCGTATTGAAAATACCTTACGATCTGCTCTTGCAGCCAACTTGCTTCTTTCAGTTGTGTGATTGGCCTAGCTTGTAACTGATAAGACATCACACTTTCAGGGTGTTCTTATTCTAGAAAGGTTAGCCTCAATACAACACACGAGGCAGAGCTTGGGAGATCTTGGAATCTTGATTTGTACATTGTAACAGTTGCAAACGAGTTAAGTGGAGTTTTATTTCCTCTTTGTGCTTGATCCGTTAGTATTTGTAGCATCCTACTTTTAATCCTCTGTGCAACATGAAGTTTAGAAACGTGCGCATGTGTGCCTTCGTCTCAAAATTTACATGCAACCATCCAACGCTTTGGATCATAGAATCTTAGATTTGGAAGGGACCCCAAGAGTCATTGTATAGATATATTGTAAAGATGTGTCTTTTTCCTCGGGCTGTCCCTTGACCGTTGTGGTTGGGCCTTGCTTTATTTGCTTTTTTATGCTTTCCCACACTTTTATATTACTGTGCTGCTGGTTTTAGGTTGTATTTGTTTTAATGATACTGATTGCTTTTTTATATTATATGCTGCTTAGAGATTTTTTAAAATATTAAGTTGTTTATAAATGCTTTTCAATATATAAATGAAATGGGGACTCTGGAATGCTAATGTTTAATGTATCTGAAGAAGTGTGCATGCACACGAAAGCTCATACCAAGAACTACCGTATTTTTGGCACCATAGGACGCACTTTTTCCCCTCCAAAAATGAAGGGGAAATGTGTGTGCGTCCTATGGTGCGAATGCAGGCTTTCGCTGAAGCCTGGAGAGTGAGAGGGGTTGGTGCGCACCGACCCCTCACGCTCTCAGGCTTCGCACACCTCTCCGCAAGCAGCGGGAGCCCAGCGCTGGGCTCCCGCTGCTTGCGGAGACTTGCCTGCATGTTGAAGCCTGCGCGCACTGAGCTCAGCGCGTCCAGGCTTCGCGGACCTCTCCGCAAGCAGCGGGAGCGCTCCCACGGCTTGCAGAGAGCTGCCTGTTTGGGCCCCAGCCCCGCGCCTGGGGGGAAAATAATTTTTTCCCCTTTATTTCCCCCCCAAAAAACTGGGTGCGCCCTATGGTCCGGTGCGCCCTATGGTGTGAAAAATATGGTAACTTAGTTGGTCTTTAAGGTGCTACTGGAAGGAATTTTTTTTAATGTTTACCTGTAAGCCTAAGCAAATTAGCCTTGGGCTTCACTTTTCATTGCTCTTTGAGTCCTTTGTTTTGTGTTGTTTGCATGTTTTGGTTCCTAAGCATATGGACTTGTCACCAAAGAACCTATTATCCAGAGATGCGGTCAGACAAAGTGCAAGCTGCAGTTGCTGTTGTTTAATGAACTGTGAGACTGTATGTATAGTGAGTGCACTCTTAAAAATGCTGGGATATGCTGACGCTGAAGGGTAGTATCTTTTTCCGTGCCGACTAGTTTTCTACTACATAGAACAGTATGGTTTTGCTACGCTTAGCTTTTCACAGTTGACTGGAGGCAATGTATGTGCATGAGAGAAAGAAAGGATAGTGTGTTCTTAACATTTCAAGATCCATCTCAGTTTGTGATTCATACTGGTATTTCTATATAATTTTCCATTGCTCACCATATTTATGATATTCTCTTGTGGGTCTTGGATAGAATGAAATCACGAGGCCCTGTCCTATGATCATTATTAGTCCAGTATTATGATGGATTATATTATTATTTTTCATACTGTGATTTCATCTCATTGCTGTTATTATTTACCTGAGTGCACCACAGACTATTGCTTGCCTTTCTCCATAGCTGGCTTTTTACCTAGCGGTGGCCCCTGGAAGCAAATCTACAAAGCAATAGTTTAGTAAGAGGAATACGTCTGTTGCCTGCTGTCCATCAATAGTAGGTAGCTTAAACCAAACACATGAAGCCATCTGGGATCCAGATAGTTGCACACTATGCCACTTCCTACCACAGCCTTTGTGTCTCTCAAAAACCAGCGTCTCAAAGTTAGAGACCTGCCAGAAGGGCATTTGATGCAGCACAAGGCATTCTAGTCGGAAGAGGAAACCGCAGAGATTTTTGTGCACATATGAATGCATGCATGGAAATTTAAATATTGCTGTTCTGAGGTATGGGGCTGGTTCATTAGGTGCACCAAACCTTGTCTTCCAGGCCCGACAAAGAATATATTGGCTGTTGAAGCTTGTCATATTCTGTTGGGCTATCTGTTTCCTTGTCTTAACCTAGGATTTGCCAGCATCTGGTTTGTGTGGCTTGTCATGTCATCCAAACCAAGAATCTCCAAGCAAACCACAAGCAGTTAGTTACCAAGATTTGGTGATAATAAACCATGAGCCTGGATTTGGAGAAAACTGCATGCCAGACACACTGAGTGACAAGTACCAGGGGTTTGTAGTTTCAGGCACAACCAGTCAGTGGCAATAAAAATATAAAGTGGGTTTCCATTACTTTTTATCAATGTGCTATTAATTGGTAGAAATATATAATTGTTGAAATATTGACTGTTATATTCAAAAGTGGGAAAGGAATCTTAGTACACCATTGTCACTTTGCAGCAAAATGGAAACCCGACCAAACAAAGCTTACAGGAGAAGGTATTGGACGCGGGATGCACTTTCTGTGAGAGTGTTAGTCTAAAATTGGAACAAGCTAGGGAGGAGGTAGAGTATTTGCAGTGGCATTCAGGAATGTGGTTGCAGAATATAAGGCTGCATTTACTCTGTGTATTCTTCCTGCCTGCCTCCAAAATTTCCATCTCTCATCGATGGCTGTATAAAGGGAAAACTCCACACCCTTGCATTCCACCGCATGTGTGGCCAGGCTCGCTCTTTGAGGAGAGTTGGTAGCTATTATAAGGCAGGCAGCAGTTTGCTAGAAGAAAACATATTTCATTTTTAGGAAACGGGATGTCTTGGATTACACATACTACAAATCTGTTTTTTCCTCCCTTATGAAGGGTGTCCTAACAATTTTGATACCTCTGTGGGTCAGCCAGTCAGAGGGACTCAAACATTATTATGTTAAATGTATATTTTTGTTTGTGATGGCTAGTATATTTTAACTTTGAAAATTGAAAGATAAATGGATGTGAGGTGGAAAATAAGGGTTGTGCAAACAAAGTCCCCATACCATTTGCTTGTGTGATTCTTTTCTTCTGTAGTTGATTATGCCCGAAGCTGTGGGTCTTAACACATCCTTCATCAACTTTCCCAGGGCAGCACCTGTGGTTTTCTAAATATGACAGGGTTTACTTTGATTGAGAGGCCTCTCATTTTCCTATCTTGATATTTCTTGCTTGAGTTGTCCAAGACCAAATTCTACTTGGAAAGCATTTTTAGTGCTCCTATAAAGTTCTGATGCTGACTCAGTATTCAGACTATAGGAAAGAGCTCTTACATTTTGCAGGTGTGCCAAAGAGCAATTGAACTGGTTTTCAGTTAAGCAATACAGCAAGTCTTGCACATAATCCACTGCAGTGGTTTCATTTACTTTCCTTGCTACTTCCTCTAATTTTTTTAGGTTCCTTTAAAGTACTCATCTGTGTACAAAAAAAAGTTTTATCTTTGTGTCCTTCTGAAAGTGAGTTATTTCTTGCAGTAGTATGGATTTCTGCAAATGTGGCTGCTGTTGATGATCATTAACTTCTTCTGGCAACCACCGACTTGATTCCATTATGACAAGATGCCTCCCCGTGCCTAATTTGTCAGGCACAATTCTATGGGAGCAATCTTCTATTTTGTACTAAGTGGGAGAGGGACACATCACCCTTCCTGATCTCATGCGTACAAAGAGGAAGAAAACTTTTGAATACCAGCTGCTGGGAATCGCAAGAGGGGAGAACACTGTTGCATTTAGATCCTGCCTTGGGGCTTCCCATAGGCATCACATTGGCCACTGTGAAAACAGGATTCTGAACTAGATGGGCCTTTGGGCTAATCCAGCAGATCTTCTGTTGTGTTCTTGTAATGGAGTGGCGTCTGGGGTGTGTGTGTGTGTCCCCTTTTCATTTGGCATTCAAGCTTTTCTGGGGTTTTTTATAACAGCAACACACACAGTCTCTGATTCTAATTGCCTTCAAAATTTGGTGTGAATTAATTGACTTCTTGTGCTCAACTCTTTGAAGGCATTATTAGAGTGTCTGCAGAATGGGAGACTGACCTCTCCCCTCTCCCAAGTCCTTCATGTGTGCTGGAGAATTTGGAAGGGGGCAAACTTGTGACCAGTTACAAATAATGATTGACTACAGAGGTCAGTCAATATTTGTGGGCTCCTGGTCATTTGCATCAATCTTCTTCCAAGGAACTCAAGAGTTGTCAACATATGGTTCCTGGTTAGTTTTCCATCCAGGTAACGTACAAGACCAATCTTGCTTAACTTCAAGTAATAGAATGACATGAAGTGTGACTATAGACCATTTTGCTGATCTGCAAAGCAGTTAGGCGAATTTACTAGTTAGGGGAAAATCTCGTCTCCATAATGGGGTGCTAAAGAAAAATGATTTGTGAGCCAGTGAGTTTTTGTGGTGTTGATTGTTCTTTGATTTAAAATACATTCGTTGCTAACATACATGTGCAGTGCTATCCTAGGACATTCCATCTTGTATGGAGTTTACAGACGCCTGGCAACAAAATCGACTTTCAGAAGCTGTTGCACCAAGCCATCTTTGAAACTGCCACACATTTATTTCAAGTCTGATGAGAAAACTGATTAATGTGAGGGGGTTTTTTTCTTCCTATTTTTGCAGCCATCTACATAGCACATCATGATGTTAGTAATGTGTTGTGGGAGGAGCCTGCTGGGAAATAGCCATTGCCCAGGCAGTGTTGTAATGTTTTGAAGCTAAGGCATGAAACTAAGATCTCAAGGACTGCCACTCCCCATATGAACTGACCCTGTGATCATCATCTGAGGCCCTTCTTCATGTGCCCCTTTCATGAGAGGTCCAGAGGGTGACAACACTAGAATGGGCCTTTTCTGGGTAGTGTATCAATATGATGTGTTGCGAATCACGATGTGCATGCGCACAATGTTGAAAATCACGATGTGGGGAAAACCGTGAAGCCAGCCACTGCTTCTCTCGTGATTCCTGCCGCCTCTCAGCTCTCCCCTGCCTCTTGCAGGGGCCAGTGATCCACAAGAGCAGATGCTGAAGAAAGCAACCTATCTGGGAACTTTCCTAAGTAATATAGACACCCACAAGCTCCTTGTTTTAAATGCAGGCACCAGGCTGGTTGGTGGCTGAGAGAGATGCTAGTCTGAATTTCTTGCTAGGAGCACCTTTCCCCCTTCCATTCTCTTTGGGCTCTCTCTGCTGGCAGGGCCCTCCCATGGGTGCCTCCTGATACCCCAGCTCCTTCTGAGACCCAAACCCCACCGGGGTCCCCTCAAGACCAGAAAGCCTTGCCTACCAAAAGCCCCATGTTGCTGCCCTGTTGTTTAAAAAAAGCAACCATGCCCTGTTGTTTAAACCTCTTTCCTCCCTTCTCCTTTCTTTTTTTCCTTCAATTTTTTTTATTGATTTCCCACATTTATAACAGATATAACATATAAAACACACAAAGAAAAAGACAACACAATACTAAAAAAAGAAAGAAACAAAATTATAAACACATATTACTTCTAAGACCCCCATTAATTTTCATTGTTAACTGACTTCCTCGAATCCCCCCTAACTGAGTTTCATTGAATCACCTTGTAACAGTTCTCCAATATCTTCTTTCTAATAAAATTAACTCCTTCACTTTACTGTTTCTTCTCTTTTCATAATAATCTAAATCCATAATGTTTTACAGTTCATTCTTTCCTCCCTTCTCCTTTCTCTCTCTCTCAGAAGAACTGGTGGTGTGGGATGTATACATGTAGTCAACTAAGACCCCATAGTGAATTATATTTGAATATCTAAAAGTGTGGCACAGAATTGGCTTTTTTCTTGTTTAGTAATGTAATTAAATTTTTAGAAAACATTCTCTCACCTTACCTTGGATATCTACAGCTTTTAATTTTAGAGAAAATGTGCTAATTTAAAAATGATCTGTACGTTAAAATAACAGTTGTAGCAATATGTTAAAGATAATTAAAACTTTGTCATTTTTAGTTCCCTAAGTAGTAGCAGTTGCCAGGACATTGTCCCGTTCTTCTCTGCATAGTTCCATCCTCATTCCATACATTGTGATATACAGTGGTACCTCGGGTTAAGTACTTAATTCGTTCCGGAGGTCCGTACTCAACCTGAAACTGTTCTTAACCTGAAGCACCACTTTAGCTAATGGGGCCTCCTGCTGCTGCTGCCCCGCCGGAGCACGATTTCTGTTCTCATCCTGAAGCAAAGTTCTTAACCCGAGGTACTATTTCTGGGTTAGCGGAGGGTCTGTAACCTGAAGCATATGTAACCTGAAGCGTATGTAACCTGAGGTACCACTGTATTGGTGTATCACGATATTTACCCGGTGATATATCTCCATGTTGAAAACCAGACATCGCCCACCCTACGGCGGTGGTTCTACATTTGTGGAATGCTCTCCCCAGGAAGGCTAGCCTGGTACTTTCGTTACATATCTTTGGGTGCCAGGCAAAAAGATTCCTCTTCTCTCAGGCCTTTGGCTAATTAAAACAAATTGATGGTCTTTTAAATGGCGTGTGTGTGTGTGGGGGGGTGTTATTTATTACTATACTATGCATTTTTGTGTTTTCATATTGTACACTGCCCTGTGATAACCTCAGCTGAATGGCGGTATAGAAATTTAATTAATGATAATAATAATAATGTACTGGGACAGACTGACCACCTCCTTCTCTCCTTCAAGACATAATGATTTGAGATGGGAAGGGCCTTAGCATCTGTTGTGCCCAGTGCCTATGCCTCTAAAAGAAATCTGCTTTTCAAGTATTCCCAGGTTGATTACAGAGAAATAAATATAGAAAATTGGTAATGTGATATCCTTCTGTAGAAGGATCATGTTCCCTCGGTGCAAGACAATGCAAATTGTCAGTTTATACAAAGCTCTTCATGCAGGAGAACAGAATGTCAGTAGACGTCAGATCTGAAATGTCAACATGCTTGATGGAGTCACTAAGCAGTTATTCTGTGGTTTCCTGGGATAGAGGGCGAAAATACAGTTCACTTCCTTGTTCATTTCAGACATTCAAAGTAGTGCTAGTTTGAATGTCTGTATGAAGGCTCTGATGGCCTCCCACCCCTTTATTTTGCATTATTCATCTTTAATGAGGAACAGGGATTTCTTGATTGTGACTCTGGGACTGCAGAGTAACTTCAAGTGGTGTGGTTTTGTACCCCAGTCATGGCCTTTTGGGCAGCTAAATAAGACCCATTTGCCAAGGGAGGCCTTTGGGCAATAAATGATGAAGACTTTTTCTGAACTGCTTATGATCTAGTATTTGCTTTATGACTATTTTAACGTACTGCAGATACTGTTTTAGTTGGCTTTATTGTTGTTCTTGGGATACTTGTTTTTTTATATATATATAAAAAACAACCTATGGAAATGGAGTTTTCCAATTGTGGTGATGGGGTGCGGGGCTTTGGTTGTTGAATTTCAGTATAGGATTGAGTTGGGGCTAGGAAATCCATCCTAGAAACTGTGCAGAGATCAGACCCACCTCTGACCAGAGTCAGCTGATATCAAAAGTCTGCTGCTGAATCTTTAGCAGACGGGTTCAAACTTTAGTTCTGTTGGCGAAAAGGGTAATTAAGTTCCAGTTGATGTAGTTGCTGTTTTCCCTTGGGGTAACTCCAGAAATCTCTGTTAATAACTGGCTGATGTAATTACAGGACTGCTACACATGGCAATGTACATTCTACCTGTGTTGATTTTGGTTTGACTGGTACCTGTTTGTTTCTTTCAAGCCAAGCATTACTAAAGTAGCATAAAAATTTACTGATTATGGGAGAAGCTTTTGTGGACTATACTTTTTAAGGTACCTCAAGACTCTCTACTGATATACAGTGATATACAATGTATATCCAGTGGTACCTGTGGATGTGAACGGGATCCGTTCCGGAGCCCCGTTTGCATCCTGAAGCGAATGCAACCCACGTCTGTGCGTGCGCGGGTCACGATTCGGTGCTTCTGCACATGTGCGTGACATCATTTTGAGCATCTGCGCATGCATGAGCGGCGAAACCTGGAAGTAACACGTTCTGTTACTACCGGGTTGTCGTGGAGCGTAACTTGGAAATGCTCAACCTGAAGCATATTTAACCAGAGGTATGACTGTACTGATATACAATGTTAGTCATACTGGCAGTATGTAAGACCTATTGGCATCAATTGACTTGACCCATTGAAATGAATGGGCCTACTCTGTGACATAGTCGGTTATCACCCTTTGTTGCAAGAGACTAACATAGAAATCATGCAGCCTGACTTCCAGGCTTTCTTATAAGATTGGTGCCATCTTCTTGTAGGAACTGCAAAGGATGGTGCTTGGGTGCTTGGGCACTACTTACAAAATTCAGAGAGGAGTGTCCACAATTTAATCTTTTTTATATCTTACAGCTTGATCCCCCACCTCTGGTCCTATACAAATTAAACTATATTCAGACTTTGACTACAACTCCAGATTTACTCAGCCTCCAGAGGCTGAATTAAATGCTTTTCTAGGTCATGCCTGGCTCATGTATCTGTACTTGGCCATCCTTTGTTGTAAGCAAGTTAAGTAATCTTGGGACAGGTGGGCTGTCCTCATGAATCAAATACAGTGGTGCCCCGCAAGACGAATGCCTCGCAAGACGAAAAACTCACTAGACGAAAGAGTTTTCCGTTTTTTGAGTCGTTCCGCAAGACGAATTTCCCTATGGGCTTGCTTCGCAAGACGAAACGTCTTGCGAGTTCTGGCGAGTTTGTTTCCTTTTTCTTAAAGCCGCTAAGCCCTTAATAGCCGCTAAGCCGTTAATAGCTGCTAAGCCGCTAAGCCGTTAATAGCTGCTAAGCCGCTAAGCCGTTAATAGCCGCTAAGCCACTAAGCCGCTAATAGCTGTGCTTCGCAAGACGAAAAACCGCAAGACGAAGAGACTCGAGGAACGGATTAATTTCGTTTTGCGAGGCACCACTGTAGTAGGTAGTTAATTTCTCGTGTTACTCTGTTACCTTTTGATGTTTTGTGCCCTTTTCTCTCTCATTTGCACACCGCTTTTTGAATAAATAAACTGATGGCCATGCTTTTTATACTATGTTAAGGAACTCCCTGGTCTTACTTTTTAAAATCCAGAGTAGAGAAACTATGATCTAATATGGATGGGCCCATTATGGGTACAGTAGAGCAACATATTTTAATTACTCATTTTTTCCTGATCATAAAACAGATAAACTAGCACATAGTGTGTTTAATCTCCGCTGGTTGTGGGAATCTATTTAAATTTGGGATATCCAACATCACATTAAGACTTCTCCTCTCAATCTCCCTGTGCCCCCATCTGCTGTGGAGGGTTCACTAACATTGCAAAACAGATTTTGGGAAGGGGAAATCTGTTGTGCAAGAGGGCTGACAATGCTTTATGCCACCCATATATTTCAATATTTTATTAGATTTAGTCACCTGGAATTGGTTATACTTACTTCTCTGAGTGACAAATACCAGTATGTTTTAGGCTGGGTTGTCTAGTTTTTCATATGTTCTATTCTTTCATCTTTTCAGGTTTCACAGATAAGCTGCTACGCCTGCCTTTTAAGGAGCGAGAGTCTACAGAAGTTTCAAGACAGTATTGTCACCTGGTAAGCGTTTGTTAGATGTTCTTGCCTATAAATATCTTTTCCCCACTCTTTGTGAGAGACTTTGATTTTTACTGTTCAAAGCTACACATAAGCTTGCTACCTTACTTGCAGCCATTCCTTCTATGTGGGGGCTGGATTACTGTTTCCTAAAAGGGAAAAAAGCACGATATATCTTGTGCCTAGAATTTAAAGGTATATCTGCCTTCATGCCAATTTAAGAAGCAGGGATTCTTACAAAGAATTCTGGGAAATTTAGGTTGGTATAATGTAGATTCTGCCTTCCACAAATTTTTAGAGTTGTATCAGAAGCTGTATGTGTGGACTTCTGCACATGCAAGAGGACTTTCCTCTTGTCTCCCTGCACGCCCCCAAAATCTGCTCCAGGGGGTTCTTAAGACTAGATTTTTAGGATATGTTGAAGGAGAGAAGGGGGGTGTTCTGTAGCATGAATAGAAGTATTGTGCTAGCGGAATGACTAATGTTGGATACAACACTTTATTTCCAGGGTTCCTTGGTGAGAGGGATGCACTATTAATTTAGCAATCCTGTTTTGACAGCAGATACAAAACATGGTTTGCTCTGTTCGGACGTAATGACAAACTGGTTTCTGTGAAATAGATTACCTACTGGTGAGCTTTCAGACCACCCTCTGGAATCGTGATACAGCCCAAAGACCAGTTTGTAAAATAGCCAAACTGTGGCAAGTAGCCTTGCCTGTGGCAAGTTAAGATTCCCTTTGAGCAGCTGAGCAAGAAAGCTCTTGAAAAAATGGAAGAATACACTTTCTTTTTTCTTTCAGGCTATCGGTAATGCCACAGATTACCAACATAGGTTTGTTTGGGCATGCAGACTAGTGCATATTCTTATGGGCTAGGAATTTTTGTAGACCTGTTTGTCAAGTGATGAAGAATGGGCACACTCATTCCTCCAAATGTTACAGTTTCCAAACATATTTCCTGGTGATTTGGGAGGTTGGTTTTTTACTCTCAAGTTTCAGCTGCTCAGGTAAGCAGGCCAGCTCCCAGCTTGTGCAGGATTGGCAGTCTCTTTGCCCAGAAAGCAAAGCAGTAGCTGTCCAAGGAAACCAGGGCAGTCTTTGGGTTTTCTGGCACAGCAAAACTGCCCCCTGCCAGTCTTTCCACAAATGAAATGAGAAAACACTGAAATACATGATGTAGTAGAACATGGTCATCTTCTGTGGTTTAGCATTCACAGTGGCTGTTCTCAAGAAATACTGATGATGGCAATTGTTTACAGTTGACATGTCCAAATTGGTTGGTGCTTTTCTGACTTAATGATGGGTTTTCTGATTGGGCCCACATCACTGAACAGTGGTGAACTGTGAGGTTGTCTTTTCCCCCCTTGCATGTTCAGTTACTTGTGACAAGGTATTTGTTACCTTGTAATATTGAATTTTGGGACGCGGGTGGCGCTGTGGGTTAAACCACAGAGCCTAGGACTTGCTGATCAGAAGGTCGGCGGTTCGAATCCCCGCAACGGGGTGAGCTCCCGTTCCTTGGTCCCAGCTCCTGCCAACCTAGCAGTTCGAAAGCACGTCAAAGTGCAAGTAGATAAATAGGTACCGCTCCAGCGGAAAGGTAAACGGTGTTTCCATGCGCTGCTCTGGTTAGCCAGAAGTGGCTTAGTCATGCTGGCCACATGACCCGGAAGCTGTCTGTGGACGAACGCCGGCTCCCTCAGCCTATAGAGCGAGATGAGCGCCGCAACCCCAGAGTCGGTCACGACTGGACCTAATGGTCAGGGGTCCCTTTACCTTTAATATTGAATTTTATGTTAAAACTTCACAAGCTAAGATGAAGCATCAGATATGTCAGTCCCTTAGTCAACAAATTAACATATTTTTCGCTCTATAGGACGCACTTTTTCCCCTCCAAAAATTAAGGGGAAATGTGTGTGCATCCTATGGAGCGAATGCAGGCTCCCTGGCTTCAGCGATAGCAACGCGAAGCCTGCGCTCCGGAGGCTTCGCGTTGCTTTCGCTGAAGCCAGGAGAGTCTGGTGTTTGAGGCTGGTGGTGGGGGAAAGCAGCACTTCCCCCCACCGCCAGCCCCACAAGCTCGGCCGAAAAGCCCGCAGGAGCCACACAGCCTTTAAAGAGTGCGCCGCTCTTGGGGGCTTTTCCCCAAGGAGGGAGAAGGGACTGAATGGCCGAGTCAGTCCCTTCTCCCTCCTGTGGGCTTTTGTGGGAGATGGGGGAATTCCCCTACCTCCCGCAATAGCAGGGAGAAGGTCTGGGAGAAGTGCACAGGCTGTGTGCAGCCTGTCCGCTGCTCCCAGAGCTGGGGGGGGGGGGTGTCATATTTTCCCCCTTGATTTCCCCCTCTGAAAACTAGGTGCGCCCTATGGTCAGGTGCGCCCTATAGAGCGAAAAATACGGTGCTTGTAATAGGGCCTCTGATTCCAATTGAGAGGACCTGAAGGTTTGGTAACATTGGCTCCACCTGCTGACTCACACAAGGTGCTGTTAGGCGGCTCCTGTTAACATTCTCTCTCTCTCTCTCTCTCTCTCTCTCTCTCTCTCTCACACACACACACACACACACACACACACACCGCTATCTGAATAGCAACTGTGGCGTTAGCAGAATTCTTGCCATATGCATTGCAGCTGCTCCCACTTGTTGCATATGTGTTTTGGATTCTACCCAGGAGCGAGCAGCTGAAGTGCATAGTAAGGAGAGAACTCCGTTGGAGCCTCTGTTGCAGTTCATTTTGGAAGGGACAGGGTCAGTGAGCCCATCGCCTATAGGTTGTTTCTGTGCGATCAAGCACTTCATATGCACAAAGCCCTCACCTCCTTGGGACCTGGGACTTTGATCCTCTGGGGTCTGAATTTGGCTACCAGGCCCCACATTTCTTATGCTTATTTGGTGTGTAAGAGAGAGATACTCAGAAAGTGTTCAGGGGCATTAAGGTTGTTCTCTGCTCTTTACTCGGGAGCATTTAGTCACTGGGAAGTGTTTGATTAGGAACTGGTTATATTGATACTTTCAAACTATTTCCCCCCCCTTAATTTTTTAAAAATAAAGAGATGTGGATACTACTGAAAATAGGCTGGTATTTAAGCAGGGACTTAAATACACTACAGTGGTACCTCAGGTTACAGGCACTTCAGGTTACAGACTCCACTAACCTGCAAATAGTAACTCAGGTTAAGAACTTTGCTTCAGGATGAGAACAGAAAACACACGGTGGCAGCGCAGCAGCAGCAGGAGGCCCCATTAGCTAAAGTGGTACCTCAAGTTAAGAACAGTTTCAGGTTAGGAACGGACCTCCGGAATGAATTAAGTTCTTAACCCGAGGCACCACTTGCTTTCTTTAAGAGCTCTTAAGGATCTTCAATGTGGTGGTTCCGGTCTTGCTTGGATGGTTATTTCTGGAGGGTGACGCTGGAGGAGTCTTCTTCAGCTCTGTGGAACCTTCAAGGTGCTGTTTCTTCAGATCTTCTCCCTTTTTCTTTAGAGGTGCTTGCATGGGTCTATACCCCCCCCCCCAAGTTGAGAGAGAAGATGCATGAACTGTGATATGAAATTTTACTGGAGATGGTTTCACATGTTCTTCTTTTATGTTTTTAGATTGGGAACAAAAACAGAGAAGCACTGGCTATAGGTGAGAATTTCATTTTCTCTCTCTCTCTCTCTCTCTCTCTCTCTCTGTGTGTGTGTGTGTGTGTGTGTGTGTCACACCCAGGTTTTGGCTAAGGCAGCCTTCTCCATCAGGGTGCCCTTCGAATGTTGTTGGGCTACAACATCTGTGACCATTGACCGACCATGCTAACTGGGGGCTGGTGACAGTTGTCATCCAAAGCATGGAGGGCCCCCGGGTCCCAAGACTGGCCTAAGGGAACTAAATCACTGTGTATGTTGTTCACAAGTCACTGCTATGCATAATGCTAACACACATCAGAAATCCTTTGGACAGAAAGGCAGGATATAAGCACTGCCTTCTCCTTTTCAGGAGTATTGGAACAGATGTTCATGTTTTAGTGCTTCAAAGGTATCATCTTAAAGGGCACACAAATATTTGGTCTGCACAAAAATATTGTCTTCCTAAATGTTGATACGAGTTTCACATGAGCCGCAGTCATCTGTGTGTGTAAGTGTACGCTTTTGGTTATAGTTTTCTAATGAAGTTTATCACCTAAGAAACAGTCTTGGTTTTGGTAGTACCCATAAACTGGTATGAGAGAACTTTATTGGATGTCCCTGGTGAAACAAAGTTTTTTTTTCTCCTGAGATACTAGACAAGAATACTAAATAAGAAAATGCTCTCTCATTTATTTCATGTCCTTTTCTTCTTTTTCTGTAACATGCTTTTGAGTAACACAAGTGACTACCCCAATGTAATAGGCCTTACGCTTGAGTCGTTGTGTATAGGATTATTCTGTTCATCAGTCACCTTCATAAGACAAGCAGTCTAAATACTGGGTCCAATAAATGTTCTGATGCTGCAATTATTGCTGAAGATAAGCAACTGTGGGGTGTAATCAGCTACCTGGATTGGAGACCCTGGGGAGACCCAAGAAAAATGGGTTAGGAGTATAGTAATATTTAGTATCTATTTATATACAGCTTAGATCAGAGCTTTCCAAACTTTTCATGTTGGTGACACACCTTTTGGACATGCATCATTTTGAGACAGAGTAATTCAGTTTTTGGGGACGCGGGTGGCGCTGTGGGTTAAACCACAGAGCCTAGGACTTGCCAATCACAAGGTCGGCAGTTCGAATCCCCGCGACGGGGTGAGCTCCCGTTGCTCAGTCCCTGCTCATGCCAACCTAGCAGTTCGAAAGCACGTCAAAGTGCAAGTAGATAAATAGGTACCACTCCAGCAGGAAGGTAAACAGCATTTCCGTGTGCTGCTCTGGTTTGCCAGTCATGCTGGCCACCTGCTCCCTCGGCCAATAAAGCAAGATGAGCACCACAACCCCAGAGTCAGCGATGACTGGACCTAATGGTCATGGGTCGCTTTACCTTTAATTCAGTTTTACAGTGGTACCTTGGGTTACAAACACCTTGGGTTACAAACACTTCAGGTTACAGACTCCGCTAACCCAGAAGTAGTACCTGGGGTTAAAAACGTTACCTCAGGATGAGAACAGAAATTGTGTGGCGGGGGAGGGAGGGCCCCATTAGCTAAAGTGGTACCTCAGGTTAAGAATGGTTTCATGTTAAGAACGGACCTCCAGAACAAATTAAGTTCGTAACCAGAGGTACCACTATACTTGCAAACTCGAGGTTAAACTAACCCCTTTCCAGCCCTGGAAAGGAGTGCAGGGAGTGTTCGTGTGACACACCTACACACTGCAAATGACACACTAACATGTTGCAATACACAATTTGGAAAGCTCTGGCTTAGATCCATCCCATATGTCCACAAGCCTTTTCCCGCGCATAGTTTTGCCTTGAGTTCCTCTCCCCCCCCCCCCCGTAGCTGCTTTCATTATTATAAATATTGCACAACATGTTGATATCAATTTCTCCTCACTGTGAAGAGTAGAGTTTCTAAAATGCATTCACTTTTGACAGCTTTTCAGAGAGAACCATTAAGAAGTATTCTATTTGCAGCCTGACCTCTTAAATTATGTATTACTTTGGGCAACATGAGCTGGCATACTTAAAATCGACCACTAGATGTCAGCAGTACAAAAGAGAATGCTGAATGATGGGGTAGAAATGACAAACATGACTCGGAAGAAAATTCATAAAATATTTTTTCATGCTCACAATAAATGTATAATTACGGCAGTCACGTTCTTTCCAGTCTTGTACGTGTGTAGAAGTTAATTTCAGTATCTCCTAAAATCTGTTTCTTATGTCATCTCTGGTTACGTTGACTTTAGAAAAGAGAATCTCAGTCTCCTGACTAAAAGTGTATGTATAAGATTTTGCATTGCCAAAGCAGAGGGTTGGATTAGATTATCCCCATGGCCCCTTCCAACTAAATGATCCTATGAAAAGATCTCCTTTATCAGTATGCATTAATAGATAGTCGTACCTCTGCTTATGTATTACTCTGGATATGTAAACTTCGGGATGTAAACGTGGCAAATCCGGAAGTATTTTTCCGGGTTTCGCCCCATGCGCATAAGCACTAAACTGCACCATGCGCAGACGCGGTCCTCTGGTTGCGAATTCCTCGGGATGTGGCCGGACCTCCGGAATGGATCCCGTTCGCAACTGGAGGTGGTACTGTATATGGAGATTGCTAAACTCAGCTCTATGAATAGGAAAGGGAAAGGAAATCAGGTTATCTTCAGGTGTCCAGTCTTTTCTGCTGTTACATAATGCTCAATGCCAGAGAAGCTTCTGGGAAGGGAGGAGGCAAACAGTGGTTTGGTCCCAACAAGGCTCCTGTAGGAGGCCTCACTGTCGCAAAGAGCTCTAGTGGAATGGTGGCTGATAGAGTTGTATGTTGTGGCTTGAGTAGACCTCTCCAGATCCAAGCTGTTGCATGCCCCTTAGTTTAGCAGAGGCAAAACAGCAGTAGACCAGAATCGGATGTTATTAACTAATGTGACCCAAAATTTGAAGCATGAGGAGAGAAAAGCAATGCAATTCTAGAACCAGCATGGCATAATGGTTGTAGTATCCGACTGGGACCAGAGACACACAATTTTAAGTCTCCACTCAGCGATGACGCTCTCTAGGTGACAGTAACTAACTCTCTGGTGAACCTATTTCAAAGTGTGACTGTAAAGATTATTATGAATATTATTATATATTGAATTTATATACTGTCCTATACCTGGAGGTCTCAGGGCGGTTCACAGAACAAAATCTAAATATAAAACAACAAAATATATAATCAAAATAAAAACAACTCAATACCCCCACCCAACCCCCCCCCCCCACATTTTCAAAGGGCATAGGATGTTAATCAAATCAACCAAAGGCCTAGTTAATAAGGAATGTTTTTACCTGGTGCCTAAAGGTGTGTAATGAAGATGCTAGGTGAACTTCCCTGGGGAGAGCATTCCACAGACGGGGAGCCACTGCAGAAAAGGCCCTTTCTCAAGTTGCCACCCTCCGGACCTCTCGAGGAGGAAGCACGTGAAGAAGGGCCTCAGAAGATGATCTCGGGGTCTGGGAAGGTTCATAAGGAGAGAGGTGGTCCTGGGCCGTTTAAGGCTTTATAGGTCAAAGCCAGCACTTTGAATTGGGCCCAGAAACTATTTGGTAGCCAGTGTAGTTGGACCAGGATCGGTGTAATATGCTTAAACCATCTTGCTCCAGTGAGCAACCTGGCCGCTGAATTCTGCACTAGCACTAGCTGAAGTTTCCGATCCGTCTTCAGAGGTTACCAGAGCATAGACACTAGTAGTTAGGCTATCCCTGCCCAGATAGGGGCGTAGCTGGGCCACCATCCGAAGCTGATGGAAGGCACTTGAATGTACAGGAGGAGAACCATGTGCACAGACTTGGGAACCTTTGGAGGAAATGTGGCGTTAAAATAAAATAATTGTGGTGCATTCTTTGAATTTGACTTACGACACGGTAGTGAAAAGGAAAACCAAAGCCTAGTCACCACTGACTACTGTGGCCCCTGATTCCTAACATTTTCAGGCATTAATCCAACTACAGTACTTCCCAGTCAGCATAATAAAATAATGCGCACAGTAAGGATCAAACCAGATGTGACAGGGCCATAGTGATGTATCTTCCCTATTTGCTTATTATTATTAATGTATGTTTATCTTGTTCTTCCTCCTGATGGAGCCTAGGGCAGCCATACAACATCTCCGTTTTAATTTTTTTTAAAATTGTCTCTCTGTGTGTGTTTCAATCTGTTTTCTTTATCTGAAAAGCAGCATTGGGCGCGAGAACAAACCTCCATTGCCATCTCTTATTGCACTCTGCTGCTTTTTAAGCTCATTTTCTCCAGCCCATTTCCAGTACTGAGTTGAGGAGGCAAAAAATGACTTAAAAGTTTATTTCCCTCCCCTCCCTTGTGCCCTCCATTTTATGTAAAGAGTACACCCTCCCCCTTTTTGTATAGGCGTGGAGCAGGCATTGTATAAAAATCCACATGGCTTGCCCTATCACATCCAGTTTGGCCTGGAGATGATGTTTTAGTGCGTTTGGAAATAATTGTGAGTTTTTATATTCTCTTTGCTATTAGATTCAGCTTCATCCTCTCCAAATGATTTTTTTTAATCCGGATCTCTTGCTGGAAAAGGAGAGCACTAGTAGCTCACTTTGCAAGACTGCTTTCTGTGCATTGCTTTCATAAGTAGCATGCTTGGATATATAAAGAGAACCAGGGGGCTGCTCAGGGCCATTTTACTTGACTAATCTTATCTGTGTTAAGAATCTCTTCTTAGCCTGCAGCTCAGAGTTGTGACATGCTAAGAGAGGATGTTACCAAATCCTGTTCCCCTTAGATGCCCGGCAATCAGTCCTTTTTATTTCAGTATTCAGATTGACTTGCTTGTCTAATGTTCCTGGACCTTTCAATGTCATGCAGCCAGCGCCTTGGAATTTTGTGCTAAAAATATGCATATTTTAAGGAATGCATTATGCAAGTCAAGCAGGTTTGCACACATTAAGTTTGCATGCAGTCACTGCCATGTTGTTTCCAGTAGGAGTAAATACTAATCAGTTAATTATTTAGAACTGGAAAAACTGAGTGATAATTGTCGTATGTTGGAAGTTATATATCACCATTCTAACTTGACAGAGCTGTGTAGCTTGAAAGCTACAGAACTCTGGAGCTTGTGTATTGTTAGAACAGAGCCTTAGTCCATTTTCACGGATTGTAATATCATAGAATTATAGTTGGAAGGGGCACAATGGTCATCTAGTCCAGCCCCTGGAATGCAGGAATCTTTTGTCCATTGGTACTCAAACCCGTAGCTCTGAGATTAAGAGTCTCATTCTCTACCGACTGAAAGGAAGAGGAAACCACAATAGTGGTGTGTTACCTACGGCCGAACAGTTTTATTCCGCTTTTAAAAAAAATACTCAAAACAGCTAATACAAGTGGCAATAAAAAACATGACAAATGACTAAAAATAACTTTAAAAGCTCCTTGCAACCAAAGCACATCAGTTTAACGAACACCCTCAAACTACTTTTCTTAAAACACAGCGTTAGGTGCAAATGGTTGGGTCCATAACTCTCTCATGATGAGAACTGGATCAGGGCCTTAGTTGCTTTTTTTGCAGGGAGGGGAGAATTTCTGTGTGATTCTGGTTTATTCTGTACAAGTTTTAACAGGATTATCTCCAAACAGACATCTGCTGGCCCAGTGGGAGTTCACCTCCCTCTCCCCACCTTGCAACCCCCATGAGCCTCCAAACTCTGCGCTGGAGGTTGGGGTACCCTCAGACAAATACCGGGGGGCTGATGTGGAAGGAGAGAAAGGGGAAATCTGCTTTCATAGCATTGGATTCACTCTTTAGCTTAAGTCTCTTGAAACTCTGCTCCTTTGAGAATTAATAGGAAAAAGGCACATTGTAGAAGTCATGCCTCCTTCTGTGGTTAGAGAATTAGCTCTAAAATCATGCTATCTTTTCCGGTCTGATTTATCGGGATGTTCTTTTATTGACTTTGATCTTCTGCATTGTTTTTTTCCAAGCGAAAAAGCACCCCCCCCCTAAAAAACCTCGTCAGTTCTTGGCGGTGAGGAATTCTGTATCTCTGCTTGTTCCTCCATAAATATTGAAAACGAGGGAGCGAGGTTACCACTCACTGAGCCGCGAGTCTTGTTCACCAGTTGGGAACAAAATAGTTATTAACCTACTCTTACCCCTGAGGGGAGTCATCTCTGGTTCTTGGGAATTTCTATTACATCCCGTAATTCTCTTTCGTTTTATCTCGACGGAGCCCAAGCTGAAATGTGCCTGGGATGTTTTCAGAATGGAGGCCATGCGTGCCAGTGTTGTTTTGAAAATATGTCTGGGCTTTCCGCCTGTCTGAATTTGACATGGCACTCTGCATCAGACAACCCCATAAGGCTGTAATGGGCAGAGTCATTGTAATCAGATGTGGCATCCCGTATGTCTTATTCTGCGAAAGTAGGTCAAGTTGGAAGCAGCCTTTCTCCGTGATTCCCACAACCTGGTTCCACAGGGCCTGAGAGAGCTGTTTGCTGATACCATAGAAACCGCTGGGAGGGATTAGGAGACGCTAAGCAAGGGCAGTCAAGAGTCTTTAGGACACAACCACTAGAAACCGAAGCTGGCAAAAAGCATTTAAATTTGATGCATTATTTTTAGGCCCTGGAAGGGATCCTCGGTGTAATAATCTGCTCTGACTAGTGGTGTGGCTTCACACGGCTGCAGGCGTTAAACGGGCTGCAGTTCCTCTATAGAATAGCATCAGATATTGAAAGTGAGCCCAAAGAAATAGACAAAAGCTAAGGATTAAAGTTAAGTAGATACATGTGTTTTGAGCTTAAGAGGGGCGGGGAATAAGCAAGCCTTTTTTTGATTTTTTACAAACAGGAATTATTTACAATCCTTAGAAACTATTCTTTAATATGTGGCATTCACATATTTCCCCCCTCTGTTACTGAACACCAGCAAAGGACTGTTCAACTTGATGAGATATGAAAAGATGTCTCTGTTCATTCTAATTGATTTCTCAAGTGGCATCAAAAAAGGATGATACAGTTCATTGCAATTATTTGTACCAGTGCACTGTTTGGTTCCCGCGGTTGCTTGCTTTGTGTGTATGTATGTCTTATGGCCAGAACAAATTGACTTGATAAGCAGAGCAATCCAAGCCCCCTTCTCCTGCCTCTCCTGGCTGAACCGACCTGGGACCCGCTAGATTCCAAGACGGTGCTACTGCCATTGCACACCATCATCTGGTGTGGTACTAGCAGCAATAATGACAGAAACGATCATAAAACAATAGAATCTCGAGTCACATAGCAAGAATTGCTGGTTTTTTAAATTAAATATGACAGGTACACTGAATAGCTTTTTAAACTCTAAGAAGCCACCAGACACAACAACACATCCCCTTCCTGTCCTGCTTTTGCAGCCCACCATGCCTGTCCCTCCTCCCCGAAATCTGGAAATTCATTCTGCAAGGAAGATGACCCCATTGGATGTTATTCAAGAGCATTTGCTGGCAGGAGATGAAGTGACTGGTATATTATGTTAGTGAGGCTCTTCCCTGCTTTCCCTTCCCCCACTTCAAATAAAGCAGTATTCTTAGGTAGACTGCATCACATCTAACAGATATCAGCTGAACTTTAATTTTGCTTCCCATGAGAACTCATGGGAAGCGGGCTTAGAAAGCGTAATTCTTATAGCTGGATACAAAAATGAATTAAATTGACATAGCCAGATTATTTTATTTATTAAATTTGTATGCCACCCTTCATCTGAAGAACTCAGGACGATTCACAGCATAAAAATACAGGACAAAAGCACAAAATGCGTCCTAAAAGCAAAATGAAGACGAGAACAAACCAATAACTCCTTTTCCCTCACAGACAATTCAGGTGCGGACTCTGTTGAATTGGTGGAAGGGAAAAATTGGTGATGCTGTGGTGTATTTGGGGAATAAATCTATCTCGGTATGGTATGGCAGTCTTTGTATTGCAGGGCCTTCTGAAATACAAACTTCTGCTGTAAAAACATCCAAGCTTACAGCCTTGCCAGTTTTATTGAGGGCCAAGTACTTTATCCTTCACACACCAGTAATTGCTTTTTGAACAGACGATTTCATGCACCGTTCAAGCCACACTGTGCTGGCTTTCCAAGAATATCTTTCTTTTCAACGTGATACCTTGGAGCACAGACTTGACATCTTGTTAAACTGTCAGCACTTGAGATTCTTAGATCTAAAACGAGGCATTTCTGCGGTGCCATCCATCTTAATGGACCTGTAGCCCTTTTCAAAACGTAATAACATGCTTGCACAAAAATGGCCGCCGACCGTTGCGTGGTTGAAGCAGAGCAATTTTTGTAGCGAAGTGTCCAGACTAGATACAGCAGAAAACTATGTTTTATCCCATATGTCTCAGGAAATATGAATAAAGCCCTAGTGTTTAGTTTCCTACATGGAAGGAATCCTTTGTCAAAAGAAGAGTTTGGTCACGTGGAGCTCGACTTGCATTGTGAAGAGTGCAATCTAGATATGTCTTTCCTCCCTCAGTGAGAACTAGGCCTGGGTTTTGTGCTGCCATGAATGACCGGAACTTTTGCAATTCTACTCTTGGTATATTGTTGTGCCGTCGAGTTCATATGTCTGTGTGGCAGTTACTTTGTGTTCATTGGTTTGCATTCTGCCTCTGCGTTTCAAACCACTCAGCTACATTAGGAGTACCGACCATTGCCCTCAAGAAACATTTTATTGGCTATAATAAAAGCGCAAACAATCAAATAACAATAGACGTGACCCACCTTTCCCTACCCAGCACAATTTTTTCTTGGGGGGGAGGGAGTTCTAGGGAAGCAGAACAGGTAGCTGCATATACCAGGGGTCTGCAAGGCTTACTGGGCATGGGCTTGATCACTCCCGTGGAGATCCTCCATGGGCCGGCGCAGTGCGACGCCGGGAATTATGTCTGTGGCGCCAAAAATCGCTTCTGCACATGCCCAGATGCTGAAAATCGCGCCTGCACAGAAGCGATTTCCGGTGTCTGAGCATGCGCAGAAGCGATTGCGGAACCGCAGAAGAGAGGTACAACGCTGCGTTGCGCCGGTTTAGTGCAGCGCATGGGGACTCACTGAACGGGCGGCTCGGTTCAAGGGTGGCTCATGGGCCGGTTAAGTGACCCTCATGGGCCACTTCCGGCCCATGGGCCTTAGGTTGCCGACCTCTGGCATATACCAAGAGAAGAGAAGACTGAGTATAGAAGAGAAACGGAAAATGCTTTTTAGTTCTTGTTGAGTATCTGAAATGTTCTTATAGACTAGCAATGGGGAACCTGCAGCCTCCAGGTGTCTCTGAACTACAACTCGCACAATTGCTGACCATTGGCCATGCCGGCTGACTGGAGTCCAGCAACATCTGAAGGGCCACAGGTTTCTTACTCCCATTTTGGACTGGGAGAATTGAGTCCATTATAACAAAGCAGAAAAGGCTGTCAAACTTTGCTATCATCCATAGATATTCTGAAGTGAAACAGTGTGAGAAGAGGGTGCCTGCGAAATACAGCCATCTACTACAGAATTGGGTATTTTGAAATTCTAATTTAAGAACAGTGTATTATGGGCATCTGACTTCTATGAGTAGAATTGGGGAGCTACATGGTGTGAGAGTTTCTCTTGCTTTCTGATGAATGTTCTTCTGTCTGCTATTGGGTAACCCACTTTTCAGCTGTTGGATGTGTTGGGAAGTTGGAAACAATACTCCATTGCTTACATCATACCAGGAACTGAAAATACAGGAATACCTGGAAAGTTAATGCATTTACCCCCTGTTAATCTTCTATTCTTTTTAAAAAGAAATATTCTTTGTCTTTTCTCATTGTCTCAACAGGTACCTTAGCATGGGGAACCTTCTTAAAGTTTTGACGTGCACAGACCTTGAGCAGGGACCAAATTTTTTCCTTGACTTTGAAAGTGAGAACATTTAAAAAAAAGTATCTTTTATCTTGTGCCCTAACTATAGTCCAAAGAGAGTTGACCAGTTGGACTCACTTTTGCATGTAATTTTATTTTTGTGCATGTTGCTGTCTCTTTGTAAACACAGCATCAAGTAGCATGTGAATGAAGGGGGTCTAAGTAGTTGTTTATATAATTTACAATGTTTAATATCAATTTATATTTACTGCTGTGAAAATCAGATGTGCTTCTGGGCCTCCTTTGATGAAGCCATAAAAGAATCTGCCTGTTGCCTTATGCCTTTTGCATCTTAACACCCAGTTCAGAAGATGAGAAGATATCTCATCTTAATAAGCCAAGGGATTCACAAGCCTTTTGTCTCAGCTGTAGCTCCTTCGTGGCACACCTGGGGGAGCCAGAAAGTCTATAATTAACCACAGTTTCCCCTTTCATCTGAGTGGGGAAACTATGGCTAGCAGCTTCAGAACAAGCCAAGGTCTTAAACCACAGTTTAAACTTTGTTTAAGACCCTGACTTGCCCCCAAGCTACTTCCGAGTTCAGATGAAATTGGAAACGGTGATGATTTATAAGGGGGCGTTTGAAGGGTCTGTGTGTTCAGGCAAAAGGCCTGTGAATATCATTGGAAATTAAACAAAGCAGCAAACGTTTGATTGCAGTCTGTGAGTTTCTAGCTCACACTCAGTTGCATGTAGCCTCAACATTTCTTATTTTAAATGGTCATTAAGATCTGTTTAGAATTGCCTTTCCTTAAAGGAGGTATCCTAATGCCACATGTATTCAATGATGGAACTGTTTTTAAATGGTACCCGACTTAAGTCAGGACTCTGAGCTAGATCTACTGAAGCTAACTTAATTTGATTTCATATGCATTTTATTTCATGATTGCATGAGCTATCTTGTTAGGGCTGTGCCCTAAGAAATGGCCTTTTTATAAGGATGCAATAACAGCAACAACAGCTTTTCTCACCAAAAAAATCTCCCTTGCGGTAGCAAGTATAATTTTGCTATTAAATAGAGAAATTTTCTAGAATGGCATGTGAATTCCAGATCTTAAATAAGAGTTGGTATTCAACTAGCTTTTACTCAAGAGTAGACTCACTGAAATTAAAATTAGCTTAACCCAAGGGTCTTGTAAAACGTAGCTGAATACTACCCAAGGAATTTTTAATAGAACAGATGCTGTACCAACATGGATTTGAACAGTATTAGTATCTAATTTTGTATCCTACTCCTAAATGCCACTCATGACATCTGACCAAAGGTCTGTGGGCATCTTTTATCCAGCTAGGCACCTTCTCTTTTTCACCTGGAGTACTGATAAATAGCTCAGTGCCCAGGACTCAAGCCCTGTACACAAATGCCACACAGTCTGCATACCTGTTGGTATTATTTCATAGGAGCCAATGAGCCTGCCTTCTGCTGAGCTAGGCCTTTGGTCAATCTAGCCGAGTATTCTGTACCCTGACTGACAGCTGCTCTCCAGCATCTAAGGGTCTTTCCCATCACCTGATGCCTGGGATCCTTTTAATGGAAGATGCCAGAGATTAAACATCAGGCCTTCTGTGCACAAAGCATTTGCTCTGATCTGTGGCGCTTCCCTTCTTGTGTATTGCATGACAAGGTTGATTAAAATTGTAGGTGCCTATTTATTGATTTTGGATATTAAAAAAGATTACTTGGCTTACTGATTCTGTGCTTCATGTTTTCACACAAAATCAGTATACAGCTGATAAGGAGGTTCCTCACTTGCCCACAGCTGTGGTATTAATATCCACATTCTGTGAGCTCTTGCTTCATTTGCGCCTCTTCCCAAAGCTAGTAAGCCTATGCTAAGGTTGCCATATTTCAAAAACTGAAAATCCGGACACAAAAGTTTTAGGAAATCAACACTTCTGACATGGGTTGCCATACACTCGGGTTTTCCCGGACATTTCCCCAATTTTCGAAAATTCTTCCCGGACTCTTATTTTCGGTGGGCGAATCCCGGATATGTCAGCCCTAACCTATGTGTTTCTCTAACCTAGAAGGCTTTTACCATGTGGATTGTGAAAGGCTGAACTGACCAAAGCTGTTTTGACAAACAAGGTTCCTAGACATTCCAGTTGCATTTAGACATAACGCGCAGATTGCAAGTATATTTTGATAGGAAAAAGAAACCCAAACCATGTATACATATTTAAACACGATTTTCAGGAGTATATTAAAATACATTCAAGATGTTTATATTTGAAAATTGCGTAACTACAAATATGACTTAATATGCTGTCCTGTTGTTTAGATGCTCAACCTACAGAATCAGAAAAAGAAATTTATAATCAGGTAAATGTAGTGTTAAAGGATGCAGAAGGAATCCTGGAAGACTTGCAGTCATACAGAGGAGCCGGTCATGAAATACGAGAGGTAAAAAGCATAATTGGATGGAGTATTTTGTAATCAATTTAGTGATGCTACGTATCATACTTTGCATTAGTGATTATGACTTTAATAAAGGTAAAGGGACCCCTGACCATTAGGTCCAGTCATAACCGACTCTAGGGTTGTGGCGTTCATCTTGCTTTATTGGCCGAGGGGGCCGGCATACAGCTTCCGGGTCACGTGGACAGCATGACTAAGCCGCTTCTGGCGAACCAGAGCACCGCACAGAAATTGCGTTTACCTTCCCGCCAGAGCGGTACCTATTTATCTACTTGCACTTTGACGTGCTTTTGAACTGCTAGGAGGGCAGGAGCAGGGACCGAGCAACGGGAGCTCACCCCGTCGCGGGGATTCGAACCACTGACCTTCTGATCGGCAAGTCCTAGGCTCTGTGGTTTAACCCACAGCGCCACCGTCCCATATGACCTTAATACAGATCAGTTAAAGGTTCAGTTTCTGCCAGAGTCTCTATAACTTTTAATAGCATGCTCTATGTGCAAGTAATTTTTACTATCTTGTTTTAACTGCCCTCTCGGCAGTCCTGAAACAGAGGTCATTTTGGACCCTTTCCGGATAATCAGATTTATATTGCAAACATGCAGCGTGAATGTTTCTCACTTGTTGCACCAACACCCACATTTTCTTTCCTTGGCGCCACAATTCTATTTCAGGGTATCTCATTTCCCCTACCTTTTAACCACCTGTAATATTTAGTTGCTGGGGGAATCCGTCACCCAGATAGTGCCTGACATTCTTCTGATATTGTTGCATGACATGTAGTTGTGCAGGTAGTTTGGGCTGCACCATTGCTCAGCAGTGGAACATGATGACTGCATACAGAAGGCTCCAGATTCAGCCCTTGGCATCTCATGTTAAAAGGATATCAGGCACCATGTCTGGGAGAGACCTCTGCCCTGAGACCTTGGGGAGCAGCTGCCAGTTGGTGGAAGAATGATTTGACAATAGTACGAGTCTCATTAATCAGCAGTGCAATTTCCCTTCTTCCCCCGCTCTTGCCTTTGCAATGAAGTGATCCTCATTCTCCAAGCTGCAGGCTATTGACACGAGAGTGAGACTTGTGTACCGTGAGAGCTTCATCTAGGCTTTTTTTCTCCCCGAGCTCCTCTAGGGATTGTGCATGGTCACACAGAACAAT
The DNA here is from genome assembly GCF_964188315.1 of Podarcis muralis. Classification (NCBI taxonomy): domain Eukaryota; kingdom Metazoa; phylum Chordata; class Lepidosauria; order Squamata; family Lacertidae; genus Podarcis; species Podarcis muralis. Next base: position 11,926,918 of record NC_135662.1, read on the forward strand.
GTCTCTGTTTTGTGGTCTTATGGCTTGGTTGTCCAATGCTTTTATATGATTTAAATGTAGAGAAAACCATACTGTAAAGCAAACATTATTATAAAGCAAACATCCTTGCTCGTGTTTAATTGTTCCAGGCGATACAGCATCCCACTGATGAGAGGCTCCAGGAGAAGGCATGGGGTGCGGTTGTCCCTCTAGTGGGCAAACTAAAGAAATTCTATGAATTTTCTCAAAGACTTGGTAAGTGTCAGTAGTAACTGATTGATTGATTTGCTCCATAATATTGTATGATCTACCATATAATTAAGGCCAGGATCCCACGGTGTTAACTATTTTAGCATGGTAGAGTTTGTTGATATTAGTGCTAATGACTTGTATTGCTAATTTACTACCTACACAGAAATGTTGACATTTACTGCTAATTTGGTGGGTTTGTTTTTTTGTTGTTTGTAATTTCTGGTCTAATGTCTCTTGGCACCGATACAAACTGCTTTTGAGGAAGGTTGAAGGACTCTCCTTTTTTTAGGGCAGATCACTGGCACCTAGGATTTTATAACACCTCGATTGTGGCCTGCTTTTGTAATCATCCAGAACGACAGGATGTTCAACACATTCACACTGTTTTACGTAACTGTCCCCCTTGTTCTTGCGTGCAGAAGCTGCATTACGAGGTCTTCTTGGGGCTCTGACAAGCACTCCATATTCTCCCACGCAGCACCTGGAGCGAGAGCAGGCTCTTGCCAAACAGTTTGCGGAAATCCTTCATTTCACACTTCGTTTTGATGAGCTGAAGGTAAGTTCAGAATTATCCCCGCATAGCACTTGTCCAAACTGGACGGTCACAAAGCAGCTGTGATCCGTGTTACAGCATTGCGCGGTGCTTGTTTGTCCATTGATCCGATGTTGCTGTAAACAAATATGGAAATCCCTTTCCATTTTTGCTCCTGGATGGCATCCAAGGACTGTTAACCCTGATCTTACTGATTGTTCAAGCTCGTCACATCACTAAGGACATAAGAAGAATGCTACTGGACCAGAACAGAGGAGCATCTTAGTCCAATTACCCATTTCTCATACTGGCACAAAATGCTGGAGGTTCTCCATGCAGGGACAGTACGGCCTTGCCTATAAGCACCCAGGCAGAGCTATCTGTCCTGCTAACAGCGGCAACTAATGCTTGCCCCATTCGGCTGCTACCTATTCCATATTACTGTATTAGGCAACATACATGAAATCGCATGTGTGCTGTAGTATTTTGGATATTTAATAGCCTAGTTATGCAGGATTCTGCCTTGACAAAATAATATTTAGGATCCTGCCCTAGACCACTTCAGTACAGGACCTCAAGATGCTGGCCTCATTTCCCAGGTCTTCACAGAACTGAAATCCCTGGCCCCTTCAAAACGAATTAGGGTATGATGTGCACTTGTCACCAATACATCCTCTCCACCCCCCCCCTTCTAGATGACGAATCCTGCAATTCAGAATGACTTCAGCTACTACAGAAGAACCTTGAGTCGTATGAGGATCAATAATGTTCCAGTAAGTACCTTTCTGTAGAAGTGAAGAAGGTATTTCTTTGTGACCCGTGTACCACTTACACTGTTTATTCAAAACCAGTGAAGATTGTGATTTTTAAAAATTTTATACTTTGGTAGGCAGAAGGAGAAAATGAAGTAAATAACGAATTGGCCAACAGAATGTCTTTATTTTATGCCGAAGCAACGCCAATGTTGAAAACCTTAAGCGATGCCACGACAAAATTCGTTTCAGAGGTATGTGCGTGAATAGACCTCCTTGTTAGGATAACTGTGGAAAATACAAGTTTGTTGCGTAAAACTAACTTGCGCTGCTGACAAGACTCCGTGTTACAGACTTTTGGTGCATCTTAATGTTGAATTTCACGTGTCAGCAGTGTGAATTGAAGGTGTTAAGGGCTGTAGAATTGACTTAGTTATAGAAGAGAGGCTTTGGAATTTTATTCAATCAATCTTGTGACTCGTCATAGATGGCAGCATCTCAGTGCAACTCAGTAATACGCAGCTAAAGTCTGCTCCCTTCCCTACCCCACAACAGCTTGTCTGCCTTTTGCACTTGGCTCCTAAAACTCTTGTCACTGAAGCTTCTCCATCAAGGGGAAGAATATTACTCTCAACATGATCAGTGTTTCTCAAGCTTGGGTCCCCAGCTGTTGTTGGACTACAACTCCCATCATCCCTACCTAGCAGGACCAGCGGCCAGGGATGATGGGAGTTGTAGTCCAGCAAGTTTGAGAAACACTGGTCTACGCCAGTAGGTAGTGGTTCTCCAGGGTTTTGAACAGGAGACATTCTTAGTCCTACTTGGAAAAATGGGTTGCTTGCTTGTATTACAGTAACCATGTGTTTCTTATGCCAATTACAGAACAAAAATTTGCCTATAGAGAACACCACAGACTGCTTAAGCACCATGGCCAGCGTTTGCCGAGTTATGCTGGAAACCCCGTAAGTACCGAGGCTACTTCAGACATAACTTTCGATGAAAACACCATTTTATTTATTTGACAAACGTGGGCATCTCCCTAAGCAAAGCCTCTTTGTTATTTACTGAGAAGTTTCAAACACTAAGAAGGATTCATACTCTGATCACGATAAGCCATAGATAGTAAGTCTCAAATTCAGAGTTAATTTGCCGAAGGTATAAACAATTTGAGGAAAACCAGAACCTAGAATTAAGGCAGAATAAGATAAGAACTTGGTAGTTCCTTTCTGGTATGTACCCAAGTGCAGGACTGCAGTCATATTGAACTAGTAAGAAACTTTTGTAATATGGCAGATAGAAGAAGGAAGGGGGTGGAGAGTCTTGGTCATTGTAGACCATGCATTATACAGAGCAAGGAGTGGGGCCAAGCCTAGTTTCCTGAATTGAACCATGCCATTTTCCTGGCTGAACACATCTGACCCAGATGTTATGGTCCGGTTAGGGTCAGGGAAGGAGCCTGTGCCCCACAGGGTGGGCTGTGCAGAGGCGATTCCTTCCGTAACAGTCTCCCAAGTGCATTTTACTTTCTTCCACAGAAGTGGCTGCTATTGATAGTGCTCCTTGGAGATGACAGATAGGCTGCTCTCTCTGAGAGGTCTCGACACTTCCAGTTTTGTAGCGCCTTTTTCAGATTACGCTGGACGTGTGCCAGATTGCCAGTTCTTGCGGGAACAGTTATTTTTAATATTTCAACACCGGAATGTATCGGAAGGCATCTGTACGCTTTGGGAAATGGTTTGATCTCATGCATAAATCAGGAAGATATAAGAACCTGGAGCGTACTTTGCCTGCATCTTGAGCCTCTTTTCCAGGGTTGACCCCCAGTGCTTGATCACCCTAACCTGCCACAAATGGTTATTGTGCAGCCAGATATCTCAGGTGGTTTTAGCAAGGCGTGTTGCGCTGTTAGAGAAAGGTAGGAACGAAACCCCAGCACCAGGCTTCAGGATTTGCAGTTGGGAAGGAAGAAACTTTACCCTGAGAAGGCTGTTACTTTTGGGGATGGCATTCCGCTGAGACACTTGCTCTAGTTATCTCTCACTTGGACTACTGCAATGTGCTCTATGTGGGGATACCTTTGAAGGTGACCCGGAAACTACAACTAATCCAGAATGCGACGACTAGACTGGTGACTGGGAGCGGCCGCCGAGACCATATAACACTGGTCCTGAAAGACCTACACTGGCTCCCAGTACGTTTCCGAGCACAATTCAAAGTGTTGGTGCTGACCTTTAAAGCCCTAAACAGCCTCGGTTCAGTATACCTGAAGGAGCGTCTCCACCCCCATCGTTCAGCCCGGACACTGAGGTCCAGTGCCGAGGGCCTTCTGGCGGTTCCCTCGCTGCGAGAAGCCAAGTTACAGGGAACCAGGCAAAGGGCCTTCTCGGTAGTGGCACCCGCCCTGTGGAACGCCCTCCCACCAGATGTCAAAGCGAAAAATAACTACCAAACTTTTAGAAAACATCTGAAGGCAGCCCTGTTTAGGGAAGCTTTTAATGTTTAATAGGTTATTGTATTTTAGTGTTTTGTTGGAAACTGCCCAGAGTGGCTGGGGAAACCCAGCCAGGTGGGTGGGATATAAATAATAAATTATTATTATTATTATTATTATTATTATTATTATTATTATTATTATTTAGAATTCAGCTTTGGATAATCAAGTGTTTACTGCTGTGTCTTGTTAAAATCCCAGGGAATACAGAAGCAGGTTCACCAACGAGCAAACGGTATCGTTCTGTCTGAGGGTGATGGTGGGCGTCATCATTCTCTATGACCACGTGCATCCAGTAGGCGCGTTTGCTAAAACGTCAAAAATTGATGTAAGTTCTGGGGCTGAGTGAATTACGCTTCCTTGTGGTGGGCCAGCTGGGTGGGGTGGAGGCAAGAAGGAAACACAGAAGATACTCGTTTTTAAAATATGTATTTTTTAGCATTTCTGCATGCCAATAAAAATGATGTGGATGATTCAGTGCAAGTTCCCATATTATGCCAGCTAGGCTGCACTTGTGTGAAAATGCTATTTATATGAATCATGGGCGGTGTATCTATGGCTGCCTTGGCTTCCTTCGAGGGCTGTTGTTTTTAACGTTATTGCCGCTCCACTGATTGAGCTAATCGTATTGACATGAGGGGCTGGATCCTTTCTGAAAAGTGAAATTGCAGGTTGTGCCATGGTTACATTCAGCGCCGGTTTGTTGTGAATTAATGTGTGTGTCCTGCCCCCCCCAACCCTTTTGTATTGATTTCCAGATGAAAGGATGCATCAAGGTTCTCAAAGACCAGCCTCCAAACAGTGTAGAAGGCCTTCTAAATGCTCTCAGGTATCTAGCTTTTGAACGTGGAATCACTGTAAGTGCCAACTCTTCTTTCTTGGAAAACAGTGGCTAGCACTGGTAAATAAGGACCATTGGTACAGGGTGAGTGCAGGTACAACATTTTAGAATTTTTCAAATGCCTACGTACATGGGGATTCAGCAGGAACACCCAGCCCAGAGCTTCCCTCAACTGCACTGCCCCAGGAATGCTCTCTTGTTCCCAAAATAGTCTTTTTTTAAGGTTCAGACTGTTAGAGATGTACAAGGCCGTAGAATCATAGAGTGCATGGTTTTCACACACTTTTATTTTTCCTTTTTAGGTACACAACAAAACATTTGAATGATGAGACTACCTCGAAGCAAATTAAATCTATGTTGCAATAACAGTTACCTGGAAATTATGCCCTGCTGTAAACAGTATTCTGCAATGACGGAGATGCACAGATCTTTTTTCTTTTTTTAAAGTGATTGCAACTACTATCTTGTTCAGTCTTGCTTTTGATTTTTCTCCTCTTCTTGTCTTCTCCATTAAAAAAAAAAATCACGTTCTTGTTCTTGAGTAAGCTGATAACTTCTTTTCTGTGCCAAAATCATCGAAAATTTTATCAACCCTGGGAGGTGATTTTTATTTTATTTTATTTTTTATTTTGCCTTTCAGAATGGCCATTCTGTGGCAGCTAATTCTGCATTGCATTTTGGATTTCTCTGGACTGGAGAAAGTTCTGTGACTTGAACTAAATATTTTTAAACGTGTTTTTTTCCCTTTTTTTGAAAAACTAATATTTAATATTGCTTCTTGTGCATGGCGAAACTGCCTATTTCTGCTATTTAAAAAGAAAGAAAGAAACTCTCAGTGACTTCATTTTGTATTGCAGCTTTTTTATGTGCAACCATGAGGAAACTTAAGAGCAGATTTGTTTAAATTAACTGTGTTTGTACAAATGGTACCCAACACACAAAGGTTTTTTTTAAGAAAATAAATAAATGAGTAAAACTGTTTGTTTTAAAAAGTTAAGTTTGCATTTTGACTCATTTTTGTAAGGATGTCTGTTGTATGTTTAATAACTAACGTTTAAAAAGAAAAGTGGTGTGTGCGTAGCCAAATTACGTATGCATGTTCGTGTCAAATGATTGGCTGTGGAGACAACAATAAAAAACGGCTTTCATTTTTCTAAGTGTGATTTGTTTTACCAGTGTTGTTGAGAGGCCTGTGGTCAGTAGCTTTTTGCTAGGTTCCTGAACTTTAAAAGTGAACCCCCATGGAACTGGGTCCTGTGGCGTGTTTTCTCAGAAATAAGTGTTGATGTATTGGATGCTACTTACCCCCAGGTAAGCAGGTAAGCGCTGCTCTGTTCCAGAGAAAGTTAGTCATAACAAAGTCCCCTTGAAACCAAAGCAGCACGTTAGACGTTCCTAATTGCTTTCTATGGCACTTTGTTATGGATAGCTCAGCTGCTTAGAGCGTGGTGCTGATAACACCAAGGTTGCAGGTTCGATCCCTGCAAAGGACAGCTGCATATTCCTTCATTTCAGGGAGTTGGACTGGATGATCCTCAGGGTCCTTTCCAACTCATATGATCCTATGATTACCACCTTTAATAAACCTTCGTGTCTGGGCTTATTTCACTGTATAAATTGCCTCGAGGTTTTCATCCTTGATATGGCAATGAGATTTCTATCCACTCGATTGCAAAGCTTCGAAAAGCTGTTTGCAAACATTTATACCTTGGGTGGTTAGCAAAGGTTGCTTTAGTACGTTAGAGAATCCATCCTTCAGCTGGCCAGCTCCTAAACTAATATCTGAACACCTCTCTTTCTTTTCCTCTCTCTTAAAAAGGTATTTGCTTTCCTAAACTTAGTCTGCTAGAATTTTGCCAGCCTACCATAAGGTAAAAGGAAAAGGTGAAGGACCCTTGGACAGTTAAGTCCAGTCAAAGGCGACTATGGGGTTGTGGCACTCATCTCACTTTCAGGCTGTGGGAGCTGGCGTTTGTCCACAGACAGCTTTCCAGGTCATGTTGCCAGCATAACCAAACCGCTTCTGGTGCAACAGGACACCGTGATGGAAGCCAGAGTGCGCGGAAACACTGTTTACCTTCCCGCTGCAGTGGTACCTATTTATCTACTGCACTGGCATGCTTTTGAACTGCTACGTTGGCAGGAGCTGGAACAGAGCAACGGGAGCTCACTCCGTCGTGGGGATTTGAACCGCCAACCTTCCAATTGGCAAGCCCAAAAGGGTCAGTGGTTTAGACCAGGAGTCAGCAAGATTTATCTTGCCTGGGCTGGATCGGTCCCACGGAGATCCCTCCGTGGGCTGGATTGCGATTTTTGGCACCGCGGAAGCGAGTCCCTGCACCACGCTGCACCGGTTTTAGCCCAGCGCATGAGTGGGCAGCTTGGTTCAGGGGGCGGCCTGTGGGCTGGTCAAATGACCTCCGCAGGCCGCTTCCAGCCCATGGGCCTTAGGTTGCTGACCCCTGGTTTAGACCACCTCGCCACCCATGTCCCTGTTCAGCCTACCATAGGGAGCCTGTGGCGCCCATATGCCATTGGACTCCAGCTCCCATAATCCTTGACTGTTGGTCATGCTGGCTGGGGGTGATGGGCAGTGGACGTCAGCAACATCTAGGGAGCCCATGGTTCTCCATCCCTGCCCTAGGTGGTTTGCAAGTTTGCATCTCTATAGTTGGACCATCCCTCTTTGTACAGCAACTGATAGTCGCTGCTACGGGAGGGTGTGTTTCTTCCTGGAGCCATCCTGGGCCTGGCTTCTTGTAACTGGTGCTTTGTAGGCTTGCCCTGGAGTTGAACTCTGTTCAACTACCCCACACGAAGAATTGTCTTCCTTCAGACCCATTGTTTCAGCCAAAGATAATTCCCCCATAGTCATGCAGCTCTTTGAAAGGCAATAATCTTTGCAAGACAGAAGGGGCCATCCACTTTTTATTCGGGGCTGTTGCTGAGTCAAGGTCGCTTGCTCCCCACATCTCGTCTCTGGAGGGAGCAGGGCTCTTAAGCCATTGACAGCTTCTCATTGACTACAACTTTGTAAGATGGTTCTAGCGACAACTTTTTGGGTGGCTACATGGATGTGCCATATTCCGGGGCAGTAAACGAATATCAATTACTGGTGGGCACCAATATCTGAGGGCTGTGGCAGGCAAGGTATGGTTTATCTGGCTGAATCAGGGTTAGGGACTGACTGCTGGCTAAGCCAGGAAATGGCTAAGTGGGCCTGAGATGCATTGCGTCCTAAACTGCTCATCCTGGTGGATTGCTTCCTGAGACACTAAACTATAACAACACAGCAGATAAAAGCACCAAGAGCACAGATTCGCAGAGATTAAAATGCCTGGGTAAATAAAAATATTTTTGTCTGGTTCTGATGGCACGTTTGGCCAGCTTGTGGCAATGGCAGGCGTTTGTCATGAAAATAATAGCGTGTTGGAGAGCTCAGTCTCTGAGAAGACCTATATATGTTTGTCTGGATTTTAATTTGCTGCTCGGCACACAAAGACTCCTTCTACTGCCACCTGGTTTGTCATCCTTTGCATTTGGGATAACTGGGTACCTTCCATATCGCTGCACATGTTGAAGTTATCAGTTCAGGACTGCAAGCAAAACTGCCTGCAAAGCACTGGACGAAACTCCCGGCCTCTTTGGGATATTCTCTCGTGAACAAACTGTTTCTTATCACAGTGTCGAGCCAGCAATGCTGATAGAAGACCCTTTACTCCTTTCTCTGAAAATGCCTACGCAAAATGCCTGTTCGGGCCACACCTTCCTCCCCAGCGTGCCTGTTCTGTGAATTAACCACTCGGCTGTGTTATCTCCTTCAGCCCAGAAGAGTCCTGGATTGAAGGAAACGGGGCTGACAAGCAGGGCTGTGGCTCGGCAGTAGAGCATTGGCCATGCATGCGGAAAGCCGCAGGTTCAATTCCCGGCACCTCCTGGTAAGCCGGGGAATTTGTTCTGCCTGAAACCCTGGAGAGCTGCTGTCGGTCGCTATATACAGATAAGATGTCCAAGGTGGCTTCCAGGTGGTATGAGGGCTGTTAAAGGTAAAGGTACCCCTGCCAGTATGGGCCAGTCGTGACTCTGGGGTTGTGCGCCCATCTCACTTAAGAGGCCGGGAGCTGGCGCTGTCCGAAGACACTTCCGGGTCACGTGGCCAGTGTGACGAAGCTGCGTCTGGCGAGCCAGCACCAGTGCCGCACACGGAAACGCCGTTACCTTCCCGCTATAAAGCGGTCCCTAAAGCCTCAGTGCCTAGGGCTTGCCGATCGAAAGGTCGGCGGTTTGAATCCCCGTGGCGGGGTGCGCTCCCGTTGCTCGGTCCCAGCGCCTGCCAACCTAGCAGTTCGAAAGCACCCCCGGGTGCAAGTAGATAAATAGGGACCGCTTACTAGCGGGAAGGTAAACGGCGTTTCCGTGTGCTGCGCTGGCTCACCAGATGCAGCTTTGTCACGCTGGCCACATGACCCGGAAGTGTCTCCGGACAGCGCTGGCCCCCGGCCTCTAGAGTGAGATGGGCGCACAACCCTAGAGTCTGTCAAGACTGGCCCGTACGGGCAGGGGTACCTTTACCTTTTATTTATCTACTTGCACTTAAGGGTGCTTTCGAACTGCTAGGTTGGCAGGAGCTGGGACTGAACGACGGGCGCTCACCCCGCCGCGGGGATTCGAACCGCTGACCTTACGATCGGCAAGTCCTAGGCACTGAGGTTTTACCCACAGCGCCACCCGCGTCCCCCATGAGGGCTGTTAGCACTGGGCAAATTATTTGAACGCAAGATGAACCCTGTTGGATCAAACTTAAGATCCATACACACTACATTTTGGGTAACGTTGTTGTTTAGAGGGGTCCAACTCTTTGTGACCCCACGGACCAGAGCACGCCAGGCACTCCTGTCTTCCACTGCCTCCCACAGCTTGGTCAAACTCATGTTGGTACCTTCGAGAACACTGTCCAACCATCTCGTCCTCTGTCATCCCCTTCTCCTTGTGCCCTCCATCTTTCCCAACATCAGGGTCTTTTCCAAAGAGTCTTCTCATGAGGTGGCCAAAGTCTTGGAGCCTCAGCTTCAGGATCTGTCCTTCCAGTGAGCACTCAGGGCTGATTTCCTTCAGAATGGAGAGGTTTGCTCTTCTTGCAGTCCATGGGACTCTCTTGAGTAACATTGGGTAACATTACACCACTCTAAACCATCATGGCTTCCCAGGGTAACGGTTTCAACTGGCCGGCTAAACCAGGTATAGGGTAGCCGCCAATGGGTCTCAAAACCTGGGTGAGGTAGGGACTTCCTCTGCATGCAGACAGGCCCTGGGGAATTGAGCGGATGAGACCAATAGAGGGTCCAACGGCCCAGAAGGCAGTTTCTGCACTTGCTGTAGTGAAGGGCAGGTGGGGCTCATCCACCTGGAAAGGCAGCCCAAATAGGAGAAGGAAAACTCTGGTTCTAAACCTCTGGTGCCTTGTAGGACATCTTCGGAAGAAGAAAAGGCTAAGGAGTAAACCCTACACAAATCCAGGGTGGGGTCCCTAAGATGACTGGATGATGCCTGGGAATTGTAGTTTGTAAAGGGTGCCGAGAGTTGGTAAAGTTAAAGGGACCCCTGACCATTAGGTCCAGTCGTGGTCGACTCGGGTTGTGGCGCTCATCTCACTTTATTGGCTGAGGGAGCCAGTGTACAGCTTCCGGGTCATGTGGCCAGCATGATCAAGCCACTTCTGGCGAACCAGAACAGCGCACGGAAACTGGGATTAAACTGGGTTTAACCACAGAGCCTAGGACTTGCCGATCAGAAGGTCGGTGGTTTGAATCCCCGCGACGGAGTGAGCTCCCGTTGCTCGGTCCCTGCTCCTGCCAACCTATCACTTCGAAAGCACGTCCAAGTGCAAGTAGATAAATGGGTACCATTCCGGCGGGAAGGTAAACGGCCGAGAGTTGGTAGGAGACCCCTTATTTCTCTCGCAGAGCTGCAACACACAGAATCCCCTGGGAAGAGTAATTGCTTGCAAAACCACTCTTGTGAGAGCAATTACAGTGGTACCTCTAGTTATGTACTTAATTCGTTCTGGAGGTCCGTTCTTAACCTGAAATTGTTCTTAACCTGAAGCACCACTTTAGCTAATGGGGCCTCCCGCTGCTGCCGCGCCGCCAGAGCACAATTTCTGTTCTCATCCTGAAGCAAAGTTCTTAACCCGAGGCACTATATCTGGGTTAGCGGAGTCTGTAACCTGAAGCTTATGTAACCCGAGGTACCACTGTATTTCATTCCAGCTCCTATGCCAACCTGTTTTGGGTCAAGGCCCTTCTTCATGCGAAGAAAATCTAGGTTTGAATCCCCCGCTCTGCCGTGAAACTCGGGTGACCTTGGGCATTTCACAGTCTTTTGGGCTAGCCTTCCTCACAGGGTTGTGTTGAGGATAAAATGGGGAGGGAGAGGAACATGCATGAGCTCCTTGGAGGCAAGGGGAGGTGGCAAATGTAATGAATAAATGATTTGGTAGATCTTTAAAAACAAAGGGAAACAATAAAAAAATAGCTACTAACTGAATGAGTAGGTGACACGATGCACACAACAAAATTAGTAGATGCGTTTTCCGCAGAAAAAATGTTTCAGCAGTTTTTTCTTTATTCTTTGCACTCGCATTCTGTGGCCCCAGCTTTGCCAGGTTTCAATTGCACAGAAACAAACATTTGTTCTTCCTGGGGCACATGGTTCCACCTCCCTGGGAGATCTCTTAAAATAAAAATCCACAGGCGTTTGGGTTTCAGAGGGCACTTGCAAGAGGCTGGAATGCCAAATCTGCTGAGAGCTGGCCCTAGCTTTTATAGGCTCCTCCTCTCCGTGACTAATTCCACCTTCCTGTGATGCGATCAGCTTGCTGAAAGGGATTTTTGAGCTCCTATTGGGTTTTAAATTCTATACTGCTTAGGGCAGAATTCACAGGACCTTGGAAGAGGAATAAGAGCCCGGGATGGAGATGGTGGGAATAAGATGCAAGCTGGGACCTAGGTGCACAAGAGGACATGCAAAGAGTGATACGGAGAGTGTGTCGGTATTTTAGGGGTGCTGCCTCAATAATGCAGGGTGCAGTCTTAGAGATGAGCACCTAGGACCCTTAGCAATGCTGCAGGAATTTATGGCTCCTGACTTTAGGGTCATATACAGCAAGGTGAATACAGTGGTACCTCGGGTTAAGTACTTCATTCGTTCTGGAGGTCCGTTCTTAACCTGCAACTGTTCTTACCTGAAGCACCACTTTAGCTAATGGGGCCTCCTGCTGCTGCTATGCCGTCGCTGCACGATTTCTGTTCTCATCCTGAAGCAAAGTCCTTGACCTGAGGTACTATTTCTGGGTTAGCAGAGTCTGTAACTTGAAGTGTCTGTAACCTGAAGCGTATGCAACCCGAGGTACCACTGTATGTCCAATTCAGTTTATCATTTTTCTAATACTGGCTCATGACACTAGATGGCGAACACGTGTGGTTTTGGGCTACATTGCGACAGAACTTCCTTCAATTTTCCTGACGTTTACTTGTCTGACATTTCCCACGTTTTAGGTGATCTTTCACGCAGCGTAAAAAGACACTTTATGGAAGAGCACAGTTCAGCTTCAGAGCCGATTGCTCAAAGAGGTGCTGGGCTTCCTTTTGCTTGAGGTCTTCTTCTTGAAGTTGGATAGTGATTTGTTGGGAATGCTGGAGTGGTAGGTCTCTTGCACCGAGTGGGTTGGTGGTGGTGGTGGTGGGGTTTGAATGGGACTGAGTGCCCCAGAACTCTATAGCTGTATTATTCTAAAGACGGACCATCCGCATTAAATAAGGACAATGACTGCAAGTTTACTGTGCATTGTGCATTCTGGGTGGCTGAAATCTTCATACTTGGTCCAAGTTTGCGGCCAAGGAAAACTTGTCTCAATCACACTGAGACTTATCTAGTTCAAGGCAGGAATCTCAGCTAAAGCATCCATGACAGATGGCCATCTAACCTCTGCTTAAAAACCTCCAAGGATGGAGAGTCCGCAACCTGCCGAGGGAGACCGTTCCACTATCAAACAGCTCTTACTGCCAGAAAGTTCTTGCTGAAGTTTAGTCAGAATCTCCTTTTGTGTAACTCGGTTCAAGTCCTATCCTCCGGAGCAGGAGAAAACAAGATTGCCCCATCTTCTGTGTGCCAGCTCTTGAGATATTTGAAGATGGCTCATCCCGTGATTAAAGAATGGCTGGTTAATATTTGGAAAGCTGCAGAAATGCATACAGTTACAGAACCAGTTTCGATTGCTCCCACTGATTGCATGTATGAAAAACAGATAATATGGGTGCTGGCAAATATACAGTGGACGCTCAGGTTGCAAACGTGATCTGTGCGGGATGCACGTTTGCAACCCTCAGCGGCACATCTGCGCACGCGAAGGTTGCGATCCAGCGCTTCTGCACATGCGCAAAGTGCGATTTAGAGCTTCTACGCATGCACGACCGCCAAAACTTGGAAGTAACCCATTCTGGTACTTCTGGGTTTCAGCAATCCGTAACCCAAAGAAAAGCAACCTGAAGCGTCTGTAAACCGAGGTATGACTGTAATAGCTTCTCTGCGTGGTGAGGCTGTGAGAATTGCAATGATTATTGATTGTGAACACTCACAATTTATTTATGTCCTGGCTATTGACACAGGGTGGCTCTTTCAATGGATTCTTTCCAGGGCCTCCCAGGGCCTATTCCGACATCTCTGATCGCTGCACCATGCCGACTCACATACATGTGCAAAATTGTTTTAGATGGCTTGCTTTCAAATAGCACTTACTCAGTGCAAACTCACTGAAAATGATGGTCCTAAGTCAGCGGTTCTCAAACTTTTTTCTCTGAGCCACACTTTCAGAATAAAAATTGGTTTGTGCCGCACCAAATTTTTCTTCAATATGAAATACAGAGGAAAACATGGGCTGTTTGGGGGTTCTTCCCTCCCCAAGTCAATTTGGATGGTCAGGGAGGGTTATGAGCAGGGAAGAAAGTGGGGGAAAGCCCCATTGCACTAGCAAAAATCCTTCGTGCTAGCAGGACCTGTTAGCTGAATCCTGCCCTATATGTTTGAAATTGCTTCGAGAAGTCTCATACAAGGTGATTGCTAAATTCATATTTATAGTAATCTATACACATAGTGAAATTCAGTATTAATATCCAATGATTTTTATTTAAGTACAGTGGTACCTCGGGTTAAGAACTTAATTCATTCTGGAGGTCCGTTCTTAACCTGAAACTGTTCTTAAACTGAGGTACCACTTTAGCTAATGGGGCCTCCCGTCGCTGCACGATTTCTGTTCTCATCCTGAAGCAAAGTTCTTAACCCGAGGTACTCTTTCTGGGTTAGCAGAGGCTGTAACCTGAAGTGTCTGTAACCCGAGGTACCACTGTACAGTAGAACCTTGGTTCTCAAATGTCTCCGTTGACGAACATTTCGGAACCCAAATGCCGAAAACCCGGAAGTAAATGCTTCCGTTTTTGAATGTGACTTAGAAGTCAAATGGCTTCCACTGCGTTTTTCAATTTTCTCTATTGAATTTGCTGACTGCCCATTGTGCCTTGGTTTTTGAATGTTTCGGAAGTTGAATGCTCTTTCAGAACAGATTACGTTTGAAAACTGAGGTTCCACTGTATACAGAATGTTAAAGGTAAAGGGACCCCTGACCATTAGGTCCAGTTGTGGCTGACTCTGGGGTTGCGGTGCTCATCTTGCTTTATTGGCCGAGGGAGCTGGCGTACAGCTTCCAGGTCATGTGGCCAGGTCATGTGGCCAGCATGACTCTGGCAAACCAGAGCAGCGCACGGAAATGCCGTTTACCTTCCCACCAGAGTGGTTCCTATTTATCTACTTGCACTTTGACATGCAAGGCCTCATAACTAAGCCGCTTTTGGCGAACCAGAGCAGCACACGGAAACGCCGTTTACCTTCCCGCCAGAGAGGTACCTATTTATCTACTTGCACTTGCTTTCGAACTGCTAGGTTGGCAGGAGCTGGGACTGAGCAACGGGAGCTCACCCCGCCGCGGGGATTCAAACCGCCGACCTTCTGATCGGCAAGCCCTAGGCTCTGTGGTTTAACCCACAGCGCCATGGACTTACTATTTGATGTTTTGAAATTATGATAAATATACTTTGTTTTGTTTTGGGGTTGTTGTTTTTGGTTTGTTTAAAGAAGGTCATTGCTAAAGGTCATTGTTGAAACATCTCCATCATTCATGGAGGAGTGGACTATTGATGGTTACTAGCCATGTTGACTGTACTCTGACCCCACAGCTAGAGGCAGCCATGCTTTCTTATGTTCTTAACTCTTCTGCTTTGCCCATGGTGGGATCTGCTTCCATCCCACACATTCCATCAGCCAGAGCGGACATGATTTCCCCGAGAAGCCGGTGAGGCAGCAGATGGCAGCAGAGGCCCATGAATCTGGGTGGCCTGGAAGAGCTAAGCTGATCTCATCCTCTTGCCTTTCTCGGACAAGCTACACACTGGGAACTGCTCCAGTCTCCGAGCAAAGCAGCTGCTGTTGCCTGATGAGGCCTCAGGGGAGGTTAAGTTTAAGGAAGCTCCGTGCATTTGTGTGTGTGAAAGAAGTGGCTGCAGCGACTCCGACTTTGCTTCTCAGGGAATCGCATGGCGGGATATTAGAATCGAGGAGGGGAGCAGACCGACTGCATCGCCAGCAGGTGTGCACCTAGTCTGTAACTTTTAAAAATAAAATCCAATCGAATATCACGAACACAATGCCAAGAGAAGGTTAATTTTGCAGCCTGTTCACATTATGCAATTAAGGAAAAACTGCATGCATTTGATCATTTATTCCATGGAGAGGAGTAAAGAGATAGTGAACAGGAAATCTTGGTTACATGCTTTCCCCACAATCTTACTTAGACTGAAGCATGTTTAAGTTCAGTGAAATCAATCAGCTTAAGTGCACCTCGCTCTGAATTGAACTCATCAGAGACATGAGATCTAGGAAACTTACTTTCTTTAAAACAACAACTACTACTACTACAACAACAACAACTATAAACGTGCAATTTTAAGAATGCTGAATTCTGCAACTCCTATCATATTCCGTGCTGATATGTCACCGCTGAAGTTTTAACTTTAGATTGCACCCTGGGTTGTATGGATTCTGCACGCTTAGAATTACACTTGGGCAAATGTTCTCCTCCACCCCCAGCCACCTTTATTAAAAATCTAGCCAAAAGGACTAGAAAATTATTTACTAGCCCCGATGGCTGCAAATGTGCTCTTGAAGAAAATATGCATCAGTAAATTCTTGGGGGAAAGACTTGTGAATAGATGCATCTGCTCTTCGGCTCTGAATCAGCTGCAGCTGCTTAATAAATTGATTTGAAGGTTTATATTTGAAACCTCCATGCAGATTCAAGGAGGGGAACCAGACCTCAGTCAGTGGCAGAGTACCAGTAAGCTTGTTTTCTGCTGCTCTGGAGGGTAGGTCCCCAACCAATGGATTACAAATTACAAAATAAAAAATGGATATTCCAACTTAACATTAGGAATAACTTTCTGCCAGAAAGAGCTATTTGACAGTGGAATGGCTTGTTTCAGAAGGTGGTGGAGGTATTTAGACGGAGGATGGAAGGTCATTTGTATGGGATGCTTTAGCTGTGATTCCTACATTGCAGGAGGTTGGACTTTGGGTCTCTTCCAATTTTACAACTCTTATGATTCTCTAAGCTGACTGGGCACATTTTTTTAATGTCAGCAGTAGTGACGCACATCTTAAAACTGGCCAACAGATCTAAAAATAAGTCAACTGAACTTTATTCACCCTCTTTTCTTGGAAAGCATACTTTCTGCATTTCTTTTTACACCTTTTAAATCTCTCTCTCTCTCTCTCTCTCTCTCTCTCTCTCTCTCTCTCTCTCTCTCTCTCATCTATCTATGTCTATCTATCTATATCTATCTATCTCTCATCTCTCATCTCTCATCTATCTATCTGTCTATCTAGCTATCTAGCTATCTAATCTGTTTTTGTTTAGTTGTTTTGTCATGTCCGACTCTTCGTGACCCCATGGACCAGAGCACGCCAGGCACTCCTGTCTTCCACTGCCTCCCGCAGTTTGGTCAAACTCATGCTGGTGGCTTAGAGAACACTGTCCAACCATCTCGTCCTCTGTCGTCCCCTTCTCCTTGTGCCCTCCATCTTTCCCAACATCAGGGTCTTTTCTATCTCGATCTAAAAACTGAAGTCAGGAGAGATGACACACAACATTTACCTTCCACAAAGATGGGCCAAACACCATGTGCATCACCCACTTGAAGCAGATCTCTGGAGTTCCAAAACAGTCTCGTCAACATAAAGCCAGATCTCTCTGTGCACATCAGCCAACACTTGCATCTTTCAGATGACGGTAACGATTAGGATTGCAATGTTCAGACAAATAATCGTTGACTGTAATCAAGCTTAAAATCTTTTGAGCCAAGGAGGGAGGTGCTTCTGATGAACTGGAAATCAGGTTTGTGATTTGTAATAATAATAATAATAAAGCAATTTTAATATTTGTTTATTTAATATATATTTCAGTAACAGCAAGGCAGCTAGCATTAAGCACACAAACACACACAATAATAATAATAATGGTGTTGTGGTTAGAGTGTTGCACTAGGACAGTATTTTCCAAAACTGGATCTCCAGCTGTTTACAGACTACAGTTCCCATCATCCCTGACCACTGGTCCTGCTAGCTAGAGAAGATGGGAATTGTAGTCCAAAAACAACCGGAGGCTCAAGATTGAGAAACACTGCACTAGGACCTAATGCCAGGATGGGCAGCTGAATCCAAGCTCTCGTTCTGGCTATTCAAACTGTCTTCAGGCCACATCTGCTCCCTGCGATGTACCACAGCCCTTGCACTGCACCCTCATTGAGTGTTTTAGCTGAGTCCTTGAACTCTGATCCTGGATGCAGGGCAGAGAGGGGATGTCTCAAAGTGTGTAGAAACTAGCCAAGTAGCAACCTCCCTTGTAGATATTGGAAATGGTAAAATATTGTACATGCAGGAATCGGCAGGTGGATAGCTGGTGGTTAAGGATAATACATGTAAAACAACAAAGAATTATTGTAATACAAGGTTGATTGCAAGGAATGGAATGTCAATTAGAATTGCACTTGTACCTTGGATCTCGAACGCCCTGGAATTCGGATGTTTTGGCTCCTGAATGCCTTAAACCCGAACGTGATTGTTCCAGTTTGCGAACGTTCTTTTGGAACCCAAACGTCCGATGGGGCTTCTGTGGCTTCTGATTGGCTGCAGGAGCTTCCTGCAGCCAATCGGAAGCTGTGCCTTGGTTTTTGAGCATTTTGGAAGTCGATCGAACTTCTGGAATGGATTGCGTTCGACTTCCAAGTTTTGACTGTAGCTGGGAATACAATGCAGCAACGAGAGGAAAATATGGACACATGGAGGGCATAGGGCGGGAAGCCAATTTTTGGAAAAGATTGCGTTAAATTTGCTTTAATTTGTGGTTGGTCTGTTAAAATTTGGAAAATCAGCGAAAATGATTTGGGCAAAGAGAGAAAGAAAGGAAAAAAGAAACCAGCCAAGTAGTCAAAGGCAAATTTTTACATTTCTTGCTCTGCCTGCTTTTGCCACCTACCACAGTGGCCCCCTGGGCAAACATGGTTTCGACACCCTTGTGCTAGGGTTTCCGTAAGCAGGTTTAGCAGTGATACCGTTCCGGGAGCAAAAGGAGCGAGCGGCTGTTTCAACGGACTGGGTGAAAGGTGAAGGAGCAAGTGTGTGTTATTGGCAATGAAGCCCAAAAGGAGCAAAGAGGAAAGAGAGAGAGACATAAATTCTCCTGTCAGAGTTGCATCCTCCTGTGGCTTGGTCGTTGGTCACTTCCAAAACAATGTGTTCATTATATAATGCCTTAATGTGGAAACTGGGCGGAAAGAGGGGCTTCCTATTACATAACTGCTGGTGTGCGTCTGGCAGATCTCTGGATCCTGGGAGGAACAGAAAGTGCTGCGGCAACTCTTGCGGCCGCAGCCAACGCTTCTCAGTAAACTCAGGGTGGGTATTAATTTCATCATTACGCAACCCCAATAAACTGGCACCCTGACCCCCTTCCTGTGAAGGAGGACACAGGCAGCCAGCCCTAATAAGGAAGGCCAAGGCCATTGCCATTTTGTTTCACTTTCCTGGGTGATCTCTCTTTCCCTTTCTTTGCGTTGACTTTTGTGACCCGTTTGTGACCTCTTTGTGACCCAGGCCAGTGGCCCAGCCACATCCCTTGCAACTGTCCGGTTTTAAGCGATATGTAAAGGTAAAGGGAAAAAGGGACGCGGGTTGCGCTGTGGGTAAAAGCCTCAGCGCCTAGGGCTTGCTGATCGAAAGGTCAGCGGTTCGAATCCCCGCGGCGGGGTGCGCTCCCGTTGTTCGGTCCCAGTGCCTGCCAACCTAGCAGTTCGAAAGCACTCCCGGGTGCAAGTAGATAAATAGGGACCGCTTAGTAGCGGGAAGGTAAACGGCGTTTCCGTGTGCGGCTCTGGCTCGCCAGAGCAGCGATGTCACGCTGGCCACGTGACCCGGAAGTGTCTCCGGACAGCGCTGGCCCCGGCCTCTTGAGTGAGATGGGCGCACAACCCTAGAGTCTGTCAAGACTGGCCCGTACGGGCAGGGGTACCTTTACCTTTACCTTTAAAGGTAAAGGGACCCCTGACCATTAAGTCCAGTCGCAGACGACTCTGGGATTGTGGCGCTCATCTCGCTTTATTGGCCGAGGGAGCCGGCGTACAGCTTCCGGGTCATGTGGCCAGCATAACTAAGCTGCTTCTGGCGAACCAGAGCAGCGCACGGAAACGCCGTCTACCTTCCCGCCGGAGCGGTACCTATTTATCTACTTGCACTTTGACGTGCTTTCTAACTGCTGTGTTGGCAGGAGCAGGGACCGAGCAACGGGAGCTCACCCCGTCGCGAGGATTCAAACCGCCGACCTTCTGATCGGCAAGTCCTAGGCTCTGTGGTTTATCCCACAGCACCACCCACGTCACAAAAAGCCAATCTCGGCTTCTGTTTGGATCCCAGAATGTCCCGTTAGGACTGACCCTGCTGACAAGTACCAGGGTGCCTTCTGGGATTGCTTTTGCGATCATCAATGGTTTGCGTCAAAGCCATGTTGAGAGGCACGGGAAGCCGTGGCAGCGGCAGAAGAGGCAGAGGCCACGGAGGAGGATGCAGAGGGCGAAGGAGCAAAGGGCGAAGGAGCAAGGGGGAAAGCGAAGGAGAGTGAGGAGGCAGACGAGAGGGTTGGGTGGGTCAGCGCAAGCAGGCAAGCAGCGGAGGCAGCAGGATGGTGTCGTTTGGTGGGTCAGGAGCTCTGGCTGAAAAGCAGGACAGGGTTAAGGCAGGAACTGACAACCAACAATGTTGCTCCCTCAACTTGGGACTGGGGCTGGCCGGCTTTTATCTGCCCTGAAGCATAGGGTGGCCCCAATCCTCTGGTGACTCGCCTCTCCTGGCCTGGAGGCGAGCACTCCTCCTGTGGGAACTTAGTTCCCTCCGCCTCTCTGCCCTGAGCCTCTGCAGCTCTGGAGAGGCTGGAGGGTTACTGGACCCAGAGGCAACTTCAGCTTCCCCTGATGGGGCTGAGAGTGGAGCACCTGCAGGCAATGGGTCCTCCATCACCTCAGGAGCCAGAGCAGACTCAGCTGGTGCCTGCACCTGAGGATCCAGCACAGGTGAGGACCCTTCAGGCTCATTCCCCAGCCCCAGCTCAGCTGGTTCTGGAGGCGGGGACTCCTGTGCAGGCTGGGATCCCTCAGGTTCAGCATCCGAGTCCGAATCCCAGGCCATCACAGGATGTGAGCGGGCCTCTCTGCTTCTTTCCCTTCTCCTCTGGCTCTGTGGACCAGCATTGTGTCCTTCTCTCTGCTGGTTTAAAGAGCGGAAGGCTGTTTTCTTAGGTTCCCACCCAAAGCATTCGTGGAATGCCAAATATCACAATGAAATAGAGATGCTAGAAGCCGTGGAACCCAAACTGGCAGAAACAAGCGCATCTTTGGTCTTTAAGCCCCATGTCCCATCCCCCCCCCCTGGATTTGCACATTCTCCCACAGCCCCAAGACAAAAAAAAAGGACTTTGGGCAGCCCACAAGGGCTACATCTCACTGTATCGGGTTCATAGTTGCCAGCTGGACAACTGTAAAGGCAGATATGCTTATTGCCTTATTGAGAACGGCAAGCCTTTTCAACCTTTTGTGCTTTCTTTTATATATGGTAGGCAAATGCTTGGGGTCATGTTTCTGCCGGAGTGGATTTGATGAAGGAAATCTCGCATGGTAGATTTCCAGTGTTCTGCAGTTTGCATGGGAATGTTGCTAACAATTGTTCCTATGGGAGCTCAGTGGGTTAGAGCGTGGTGCTGATAATGCCAAGGTTGCAGGTTCGATCCCTGTATGGGGCAGCTGCATATTCCTGCCTTGCAGGGGGGTTGGACTAGATGATCCTCAGGGTCCCTTCCAACTCTATAATTCTATGATTCTATGAAAGCAGAGAGAGAGAGAGAGAGAGAGAGAGAGAGAGAGAGAGAGAGAGAGGGAGGCATTTGGTCAAGAAGGCTACCACTTATCCCCTAGTCCACTTGGCAGAGGCAATTCCACCATGAAGTAATGTGTGCCAGTAATAATAATATTATAATAATTTATTTCTTATACCACACCCATCTGACTGGGATGCCCCAACTACTCTGGGCAGCTTCCAACAAAATACTGAGGAAGGGGAAAAACATGCCAAACATGTAAAGCTTCCCAAAACAGGGCTGTCTTTAGAAAAGACAGTTGTTTAACTCGTTGACATCTGAGGGGAAGGCAAGTAGTTCAATTGCAAAATTCTCTGCACCAGGTATTGGAAGTCCAGCAGCAGGGATCATTCAGTTTGCATCTTAAGGGTTAATTCTGTTCTCAACTAGCCAAGAGGGGAGCAGGTGGAGGTGTTGCTTAGCAACCAGGCACAGTGGTGTGTTCTTTGCTGAGGTATCGCATGCTCTGATTGGCTGTGCCGTTCTGTGGGAGTTTTTCCTCTGTATGTTTGGTTGAATGTCTCCCTGCTATGTTACGCCTGGACTAAGAATGACAAAACCTCTTTGTTCATTTCTCCTCAAATTATGTTCTGTTGTTATTTTCCCACAGTAAAGTGTTATCAGGACTTATTTTCTCTCTGGAAACAGCAAAGACACCTAAGTAGCACAGGCAAGTGCCATGAAGGGCCAAACCAGACACTGTACATCCCATGATGCAGTGCTAAACTGATGAACAGATATGCTGTTCTATTTCAGTGTTTCTTCATTGTACAGCACTACAAAGCCCATGATTCTGTGTGAGTTTGATACGGACAACAAAACACACATGTAAGAGAATGAATGTAGCAATTTCTGATGTGTTTTCCAGAGGAACCCCACGCTTCGGTCCCAGAAACTTGTGACAGATTTATTTGGGGTAATGTGGAACATCGCCCTATTTCTGCTACAACCTAGAAAAAGTAGGAACACAACATCTTTTTGAATTTAACAAGCTCTCCATGAATTCCATCTGTGATTATTCAATCAATGTCTGTGTGGGTAGCAAAGTGTATTTTATTACCGCGACGATTGTTTGCGTTCTTTAGAAGATGCACAAACCAGATACGTTTTGTCTTCCCCATGTGATGAATCCACATTCAGTCATCGAGCAAAATCTCTCCAAGCCGGCTTGAGGATGTTTAATTCATTAGATGATATAATGCAACATCGTGAAAGAATCAAAAATCTTTTTTCCCTGGAATGTTGGGTGATTAGGGGGGGAAAGAAATCTCTTTGCGTTCAGAAACCATTTCAAAGACAAGCATGGGGAAACTGTGGGACCCCCTGCCGAATGTTGATGGACTACAACTCCCATTGTCCCTGGCCATTGGCCATGCTGGGGGGGGGGGTGCTGATGGGAACTGGAGTCTTCCCATCTGACTGGCCTCCCTGCTGCTCCAGATCCACCTCACAAGAGTCTTATGCAAACACCCAAATTTGCAATTTGCAGAACAGCCCTAAATGCACTTCAGCTCTGATGTCATAGCTCAAATATTCAGGAGCAAGGCCCCATCGGACCAATGGTCTCTGATCTACTGACAATACTGGGTTATTTAATAACTGAATTTATATCCCACCTGTCATCCAAGGCAGTGTTCCCCAACCTTGGGCCTCCAGCTGTTTTTGGACTACAATTCCCATCATCCTTGACCACTGGTCTTGCTAGTGAGGGATGATGGGAGTTGTAGTCCAAAAAAACAGCTGGAGGCCCAAGGTTGGGATACACTGATCCAAGGAGTACAATTTTCCTCCCCACCCCATTTTATCCTCACAACGACCTTGCAAAGCAGGCAAGGTGGGAGGCAGTGACAGGCCCAAGGTCACCCACTGAGCTTAAGGGCCGGAGAGGGGATTTGAACCCAGGCCTCCCAGGTCCTGACCCAACTTTCTCACCACTACACCAAACAGGCTCTCTCCAAATTCCATGTTGTGGAATTTCTTAGACTGGCTCCCTCTTGGTTCTCCTGGCAGGCTAAGACCTTGGGAAACTAGTGGAAATCCCTTAAAGGTAAAGGTACCCCTGCCCGTACGGGCCAGTCTTGACAGACTCTAGGGTTGTGCGCTCATCTCACTCTATAGGCCGGGAGCCAGCGCTGTCCGGAGACACTTCCGGGTCACGTGGCCAGCGTGACAAGCTGCATCTGGTGAGCCAGCGCAGCACACGGAACGTCGTTTACCTTCCCGCCAGTAAGCGGTCCCTATTTATCTACTTGCACCCGGGGGTGCTTTCGAACTGCTAGGTTGGCAGGCGCTGGGACCGAGCAACGGGAGCGCACCCCGCTGCGGGGATTCGAACCGCCGACCTTTCGATTGGCAAGCCCTAGGCGCTGAGGCTTTTACCCACAGCGCCACCCGCGTCCCATGCCACCCGCGTCCCATATTCCAATTAAACATGTATAGGACCCTTACTTCCAATTAAACCCTTACTTCCAATTAAACAGCGACCCTTACTTCCAATTAAACATGTATAGGATTGGGTTATTGGTTTGTGGCTTGTTGTTCTTGTTCTTATTAAAACCTAAAAGCACCTTAAACAACTTGGGGCCACAATACCTCCAGGACCACTTCTCTCTTAACTTTTGGCTCCTCCTAAACTCAAATCCCCCTGGTTTACTATCCCTAGTACTTCAAGACTTCCATAAAACTGCCTGGCTTAAAACTGTCTATCAAAAACTTCACTCTTGTGGCCTGTCCCCACAACACCTACTCACTATGGGCCCTACTAAAGCAAACAGTCTAATTGGTCAACGTCTAAAAGATATTGAGCATTAGAACAACCTGGCCACTATAAGGAAATTCTGCCCTTGGTATGTTCATTTTCCACCTCTCCATTTTGATTCTCCAGCTCCATATCTGCACCAACTTATCATCCCAAAATACAGACGTGCTTTTACACTTGCAAGACTGGATGTTTTGCCATCTGCGGGACTTGAGGGCCGGGCCGATTCCAGAAGATCCCGCCTGAGAAACGTCTTTGCCCCTGTGGAGATGGTAGCACCGAAACAGCGGCACACGTCCTCCTGTCTTGTACTCTCTACAAAGACCTGAGGGACGAGATCATCACCCCACTCGTACTAACCATCCCAGGGCACTCAACCACTGCCACAATGTCCTTTCTTCTATCAGATCAAAATGAGAAGATAATAGCAAAGGTTGCTAGGTTCATAGCAGGGGCAATCAGAATAAGGGCCACTAACTGACTGCTGATTCAGGACTTTAAATTGTGCTCTTATATCAAATTTCCTTTTCTGCGTATACTGTAATGTTTTACTGTTGCTATGGCCATTGGCTAATGCGAATAAAGTTTTATCTTATCTATCTATCTCTCCATATGAACTGGCCTGGACCCTGAGATCATCTTCCAAGGCCCATCTTATTGTCCCTCTTCCCCCAGACGTCCAAAGGGTGGCAACATGAGGAAGGGCCTTTTCTGCAGTGGCTCCCTGTTTGTGGAATGCTCTCCCTAGGGAGGTTCGCCTGGCTCCTTCATTGCATATCTCTAGGCTCCAGGCAAAAATGTCCCTCTTCAACCAGGCCTTGGGTTGATCGACATTCGATGCCCCTTTAAATGATGATCTTAGGGGCTGGATTGGTTCATATGGAGAGAGACGTTCTTTGACATATTATGGAAGTGGGATGGGTTATTGGTTTGTTTTTGTTCTTATTCTTATTATATATTTTGCATTTTTCATATTGTAATTGTATGTTGTGACCCACCCTGAGATCTATGGTTATAGGACGGTATACAAACGTTATAAATAACAAAAACTGAAGAATATTATGCTGTCACTGAAATACGAAGAACAGGGGAAAAAGTCTACTGAGTGCAAGATCAGATTAAAAGCAATAAAACCCTTAAATGAAAAAAAAACACTATAATTACGTATTTTGTGTTTGTTGCGATTTTTTTTGGTGTTTTTATCTTGCAACGTTATGTTGCGAACTACCCTGGGATAGACAAATTTAATAAAAAATTGTATAAAGAAAATAGTAAGGCGTACAGATTTGTGCCTTATAAAAGGTGTTTTTGGTGTTTGGGTGTTTTTATCTTGCGAAGATATGTTGCCCACCACCCTGGGATATGCAAATTTAATAAAAATTTGTATAAAGAAAATAGTAAGGCGTACAGATTTGTGCCTTATAAAAAGAAGCAGATGGGAAGAAATGAATGAAGCGACCCCAGAATATGAATGATGGGGTCCTAATATGAACAAAGGGTTCCTAATTTTTAGGGGAGGAGGAAGGGAAAGCCCAATTCGCACCAGTCCTGTTGAGGAGAAACTCGAACAACAAAGCCAGTGTATTTTGGAGGAAATAAAAATGCTCAGATTACCTTTCTGGCCTGAGCACGGATGCCTTTGCTGAGGGGTGTGTTAAAAGGGTAGGGGGGAAAGAGAGAATTACGGCATGATGGATTTCTGCGCTGGACGAAATACCAGACACAGCTGTTCATTTGCGATGCTTACCAGAGAGAGAGAGAGAGAGAGGAAGCCGGACAGATGTTGCTCATTTCCTCTGTTGCTGTGTGGCCAACTCTTTGTTGTGCCGGAGGAAGAGGAGAGCGCCCCTCTCACTAAATTATAACAACGCAATTCCAGTGTGGGAATGCCGGCCGAAGGAGGAATGCGAGGCTAGCTTAAAGGGACGTACATAATACCGAGACAGGCTGTGGTGTGTCGTTTCTTTCCTGCTCCCCAGCCTGAATCAGCAGCTTACACATAGCATTCACGGGCAACTGGTGTGAGGTTGCACCAAGGACTGCCAGCTTCAGAAATTAGGGATAGGCCAAACCTGTCGATTTTCCATTTTCTTTTAAATTATTTTTCAATTTTTATTTTGTTTTATGTGCGGACAAACAGACATAACACACAGACATACATTATATGACAAATAAAAATGGAAAAAGAAATAGAAAAAACAGAAAAGAAATAATATTTTTAAAAAGAACCATAACAAAAAATAAAAACGTACCTAAAAAATACTCTAATGGACGGTATATTTTAACCAAATCTCAGATCCATTTTCTTTGATGACTTCCTTCATCCTCTACGCGGGTCTGTTGTCAACCATAATAATCTGCTTCCTTTTATCTTCTTATGAATTCTCTATATTTCTATTTCAATATTTTATTCTAACCATAAATCCATTTGCGAAAGTTAATTAAAACAAGTCCAAGTAGTAATTTGCGGGCATTGCTTTTTCTGGCAATCGCTATATTTCTTCCAATCTTTCTGAAATTTTTGTTTGCCATAACCTCTGATCGCATCTATCAATCTTGCCAATGCAACATAACTAAATCATTTATCTTGCCATTCTTTTTTTTGTTGGAATTATTTCTTTTTTCCAATTTTTCGCCAACCCATCGATTTTTCAACCCCCCTGCCCAGATTCCTCATATTTCAAGCCTGAAATTCAGTTCTCCACTGAATCTTGCGATTTTTTCTACCTTTTAAACCCCCTATGAAAATATTTATAAGCATGTTGCTGTGCATTTCTCCCGAAAATTTTTTGGTATGCAGCTCTGAGAAATGTGCACATTTTTTGCAAGCGCTTCCCCCCAGCGGAAGGCCTTTTTGTAAGCCATTTTCACTAATGTGTACGTTTTGCGCACTCTCGCACCGTAATATATCGATCTTTCTATGCATTGGTTAGAGGACCACATCACGAAAACCGGAGAACTGAGAATTTTGAAGAGCAAGGGGCACGATTTGCTGGAATGAGCAACTAAAGGTGAGGCACATCTGTGGCTCAGCCACCATTAAGTCAGCCAAAGATGATGATGATGATGATGATGATGATGATGATGATGATGATGATAATAATAATAATAATTTTTATTTATACCCTGCCCTTCTCGATTCAAAAACTGGGCTCAGGGCGGCTAACGACAAATTGAAAACACTTTAAAACACGTAATTATAAAAGCAGCATAAAATACAGTATAAAAACATGAATAACAATAAAATTCAAAAATCAATTAGATAATCCCCAGGGCTAGCTGGCAGAATTGGTCCTACTTGGGCCAGTGAGGAGACCAGGGGAGAATTAGCTGTGGGGTCCCAGAGCGGGTAATCTTCATAAAAAGGGGAGGGGGAGGGAAGGAAGGGGAATAAAAGATCAGGCTAAGTTCAAATTGAAAGCCAGGTGGAATAGCTCTGTCTTACAGGCCCAACGGAAGGAGGTTAAATCCTGCAGGGCCCTGGTCTCATGGGACAGAGCATTCCACCAGGTCGGAGTCATAACTGAGAAGGCCCTGGCCCTGGTGGAGGATAGTCTGACTTCCTTAGGGCCTGGGACCTTAAGGTCCTCTGCGGGGCAGACCAGGAGAGGCGGTCCCGTAAATACGAGGGCCCTAAGCCACAAAGGGCTTTAAAGGTCAAGACCAGCACCTTAAACCTGACCCAATACTCCACCGGGAACCAGTGCAACTGGTAAAGCACTGGGTGAATATGCTCCCATGGCAGGGACCCCGTGAGGAGCCTCGCTGCAGCATTCTGCACCTGCTAGAGTTTGTGGAACAGTTTCAATATGCTAGTACAAGTCCCTCAGAAGGAGTGTTCCAGGGACAGGGGACCAGAGAGGGTGGACTTAGGCTGGATCCTAAGCCTGTTCAGTTTGTTGTTGTTTAGTCATTTAGTCCGACTCTTCATGACCCCATGGACCAGAGCACGCCAGGCACTCCTGTCTTCCACTGCCTCCCGCAGTTTGGTCAAACTCATGCTGGTAGCTTCAAGAACACTATCCAACCATCTCGTCCTCTGTCGTCCCCTTCTCCTTGTGCCCTCCATCTTTCCCAACATCAGAGTCTTTTCCAGGGAGTCTTCTCTTCTCATGAGGTGGCCAAAGTATTGGAGCCTCAAGAGTCTCCTCCTCCTGTTCAGCTTAGGATCACATAATATGGCAACCTGACATGGAACATTGCTTTAAAGTGGGTGGAAATAGGACATAACCCGCAACACACCGAGGCAAAAAACTGGGACACACGTCTTCTGGGGTCATGCACGAGAGCATGGCACCCAAAAAGTGTGTTTCCGGGGGGCTGTGCGAGATTGATATGAAGAACCACTGTAGAGTTGTTGGCTAGCCTGCTCATTCTTTTTTTTAAAAAAAGGTCTCACAAGGCTTTGAGGTGGGGGCCGTGCATATGCAAATACCGTGGCTCTTTATTAATAGCTGTGGGATTTGCAGCTAGGCAGGAATCCCCAGAGGCTCCCGTTTTGCACACGGAGGAAAAGAAGAAAATGGAAGAGCTTCCTTCCTCTCTGTTCTATGATCGTCCTAACTGGGTAGGCCTGTCCCCCCCCCCCCAACAGAGTGCTAGAAGCCGCCTTTTCTTGTCCTTTAATACAAAATGTGAAAAATGCAAGCTTGTTTGCAAGAGATAATTCTATCCAAGTGCACTCAGAATATGCCGCTCAAGGAAGCAAACAAATAAATTTCACAAGGAATACACCAGTCCTCCATAAGCGCCCTGACCCAAAGACACTCTATTTTCCAGGGACACTCCCTGATTTAGAGAAGCCGTCCCGGTTTCTGATTTGATCCCGCAGAAACGTTGGCGGGTAAGGAGTTATGCGACCCCCCAAACCAAGGAGATAAGTAACAACCAAACCTTTAGAAGACATCTGAAGGCAGCCCTGTGTGGGGAAGTATTTTTTTTTTTAAAATGTTTTATTGTGTTTTCATATACCGTATTTTTTGCTCCATAAGACGCACCTGACCATTAGATGCACCTAGTTTTTAGAGGAGGAAAACAAGAAGAAAAAAAAAATTGTGAACAAAACAGTGGATGTATGATTTTTGTGGTTCATGCTGTGGCCACAGACATGTGATTTGACGGTGAGTTTGGGGTAGCCCAATGCAAAAATCCTGAGGGTCCATGTGGATCCGTGCTTTGTAACCATGTTTTTGTGCCATTGCGGCCCCACGAAACAGTGGGTGCGTGATTTTTTTGGTGCAGGCTATAGCCATGGACATGCTATGTGATCTGATGGTAAATTTGGGGTGACCCAAAGCAAAATTCCTGAAGATCCATGGGCTTTTACCTCCCTCCTCCCAGGCAGCCTCCTTTATCTCTAGCATCCCTTATCTCCCTCCCCGATCACTTGCCAATCAGCTGCTCAGTGGCTTTGTTTCAACACCCCCTTCCCTCTTTCTTTTAAAAAACACACACAGAAGGGTGGGGAATAAAAAGTGAAGAGAAGGAATCTCCTGCCTCAGCCTGAGATCTGCTGGATCCTATGCTGCTCATGTGCACGGATCTTGCTACAGGATTCTGCCCTCTGTCGATTCCTCAGATGTTCTAGATCAACGAGGGCCGAATGACTGAGCCTGAGCTGGAGGGCCCTGGGCTCTCCCAGGACACGCTGGCTATAGAGGAGGGTTGGACAAATTCATGGAGGAGAGGACTATAGAAGGCTGCTGGCCATGATAACAGGCATCTGGTTGGCCACAGTGAGAACAGGATGCTGGAAAGCAAATATGCTGAGCAGGCTGAAAGCAAAGAATAAGGTTACCGTAACTTCCGTCATAGAGCTTGAGTATGCTGATGACAACATAGTGTGTGCACACTCAGGGGATGACTTCCAAACCAACCTAAATATCCTCGCAGAAGCTTACGAAAAGCTTGGCCTATCGCTCAACATCCCAGTTACCAAAGTGCTGCCCCAACAAGCACAAAACAACCCCTTTGCAGTGCCACAATTCCAACTCAATCGTGCAACGTTGCAAAATGTTGATCATTTCTCCTACCTGGGCACTACAGTTATCTTTCCACAAGGGCCGACAAAGATGTCCCCACTGTGGAAGGACGTGTGGATCCAGAATTGGCCTCCACAGTCACTTACGGACTCACTGTTAAGACCGTGCTCATGGAAGACAATCTTACTCGGCTACGAGTGATCGCCAAAGGAGAAAGCAGCTGGGCAGGCCGTGAGCCTGATCCACCAGAGCTCTTCTTATAATACATAAATCTATACACTGGACAGTTTTCCCTAAACTATGGGAACGTGCAGGAGGTGATATGCTCAATCGACCTGGATTACAGAGATAAGGCTTGCTGCCTTGCCACTTGCAATGCCACCCACAACACTCTCTCTCTCTCTCTCTCTCTCTCTCTCTCTCTCTCTCTCTCTCTCTCTCTCAGCACCTGTTTCATCAAAGACCCCAAAGTGGGAAGTCTTCTCACGGTGCCCAATTTTTAGCAGACTCCTCATTGCCATTGCGGCGTCCGGGAGAATGAGGCGTAGTTTGAGGTTACAGTTAAGAGATTACACAGGCTGTGTGTGTGTGTGTGTGTGAAAGGATGTGTGCAGCTGCCACACTCTGGACAAAAAGTGGGTTCTGCGGATGTGAAACCCGAGAGAAACTTGCATAAGAGACCTGCTCGGCTGTGGAGCGTTGGTTGGTTAGGTCCACGAGGCAGCTGCGTAAAAGGGCCGGGTGGGGTGGGGGCATTTTCTTCTTCGCCTCCCCCCATCTTATTTCTGTAATGGCCTTCTGGAACCCCATGCTTGGGGAATTGCAGCTGTGGGCTCCCGAGGGCCCTGGTGGGTTTGCGTCTCGATTTGCGCAATCTATCTTTAGAGAATTGCATGTTCATTTCTGAGAAGGGGTATCGGCGCTCGGCCGGGGGCTGCCAAACCACTTCCTGCGAGCGTTAACTGAACTGGGAGGACATCGCCCCCCGCCCTTCCTCGCTCCGAGCGCCCTCCTAGTCCTCTCCACCATCACCCTCCCAAGCTTGGCATCATAGAAACAAACTGGGACAGGCTGCAAGGCCAAACGAGAACTATAGAATCATAGAAAGTTGGATGGGACCCCTAGGGTCATCTAGTCCAACCCCCTGCGATGCAGGAATCTCAACTAAAGCATCCATGACAGATGGCCACCCAACCTCTGCTTAAAAACCTCCAAGGAAGGAGAGTCCGCCATTTCCTGAGGGAGCCCGTTCCGCAGTCAAACAGCTCTTACTGTCAGAAAGTTCTTCCCCATATTTAGTCCGAATCTCCTTTCTTGCAGCTTGAAGCCATCGATTCGAGTCCTACCCCCGAGAGCAGGAGAAAATAAGCTTGTTCCCTCTTCCGTATCACTGCCCTTGAGATATTTGAGATATCTCTTCTCAAGTCTCCTCTTTTCCAGGCTAATCACACCTGGCTCCAAATTCTGTCAAATTCACAGAAGATAAGACCCTCGCTGGTGACAAACTGGAACGTGTCCAGAGGAGGGCAACCAAAATGGTCAAAGGCCTGGAAATGATGCCTTATGAGGAATGGCTAAGGGAGCTGGGCATGTTTAGCCTGGAGAAGAGGAGGTTAAGGGGTGATATGATAGCCATGTTCAAATATATAAAAGGATGTCACATAGAGGAGGGAGAAAGATTGTTTTCTGCTGCTCCAGAGAAGCGGACACGGAGCAATGGATCCAAACTACAAGAAAGAAGATTCCACCTAAACATTAGGAAGAACTTCCTGACAGTAAGAGCTGTTCGACAGTGGAATTTGCTGCCAAGGAGTGTGGTGGAGTCTCCGTCTTTGGAGGTCTTTAAGCAGAGGCTTGACAACCATATGTCAGGAGTGCTCTGATGGTGTTTCCTGCTTGGCAGGGGGTTGGACTCGATGGCCCTTGTGGTCTCTTCCAACTCTATGATTCTATGATTCTATGGTGGGTACAGGCCCAGACAGAGGGGTGTGTGTGGCATATGGGCCACTTGGCCTGGGCCTCCGATTCCAAAGGGGGCTTTGGTCAGCATATTCACAATCGCAAGGGGTGCACTGGGGCGAACGCGGAGGCGCAAAGGCGGCGGCGATGGTGGGCGGATTCCCTGGGGCCATGGCTGGCAGCGCGAGAGAAAACTTCCCCGGTGTCCGGGGCGGGGCCTGCGATTTGTCTTTATATGCAGATATGGTTCAAGCCTTGAAATAAAATTATTTGTCAGCATAACTTTTGCGAAAATTATTTATATACTTACTTATTTATCAGTTATCCCCAGGGTAAAAAAAAAAAGGGGGGGGCACATTATCTACCTTACCTGACCCGGGCCTCTGCCTGGCTCTGCAAGGCCCTGGGTGGGTATGTGAGGAGAATCAGAACTTACAGGGTTAAACAGTTCAAGTTTTTCCTATCAGCACAGGTGTCCATCGGCCCAGGGGAAGTGTGCCGGGCGCCATCATATCTCAGCAGGGTAGGCCACTCTAGGATACAACATGATTCTGAATACCAGTTGCTAGAAACTGGGGTGGTGGCATCCTGCTTTTGGGCTTCCCACAGGGTCACTGTGACTAAAGGATGCTGGGTGAGCTGGGCCCCTGGCCTGATCCACCAGGCTCTTCTTCGAAAGACAATGGAGCGTGCCTACAGGGGCAAGGTCAAACCACATTGTTTAGCGGCACCAATGAGCACAAGTGTGTCTGGGCAGTGTGTCTAGAGGCCCTGGGCTCCCCAGATGACAAGGCCCCCTCTTGGCCTCTCTGATGTGGTCCAAAGGAAAGCAGAGCAAGATGTTTAGTTCTCGCTTGGCTGCAGGAGTTGCAGGAAGAAGGAGCACAAGGCACCATCCAACCATCTTAGGGACTCCACTCTGGATTTGTGTAGAGTTTCCCCCTTAGCCTGAAGATATTCCCACAATGCAGTGGAGGTTTAGGGTCAAAGTTTTCATTCTCCTAGATGAGCTACATTCCCAGGTTGATGAGCCCAACCAGCCCCATGCAGCCTCTTCTTCGGTTCTTAATAACTGACTCCCCACTACAGTGAGATTTGTTGTTGTTGTTTAGTCGTTTAGTCATGTCCGACTCTTCGTGACCCCATGGACCAGAGCACGCCAGGCACTCCTGTCTTCCACTGCCTCCCGCAGTTTGGTCAAACTCGTGTTGGTAGCTTCCAGAACACTGTCCAACCATCTCGTCCTCTGTCATCCCCTTCTCCTTGTGCCCTCCATCTTTCCCAACATCAGGGTCTTTTCCAGGGAGTCTTCTCTTCTCATGAGGTGGCCAAAGTATTGGAGCCTCAGCTTCAGGATCTGTCC
This sequence comes from Podarcis muralis, assembly GCF_964188315.1. Classification (NCBI taxonomy): domain Eukaryota; kingdom Metazoa; phylum Chordata; class Lepidosauria; order Squamata; family Lacertidae; genus Podarcis; species Podarcis muralis. The sequence goes on from NC_135662.1 coordinate 11,960,390, forward strand.
TTCTCAGGGCTGATTTCCTTCAGAATGGAGAGGTTTGATCTTCTTGCAGTCCATGGGACTCTCAAGAGTCTCCTCCAGCACCATAATTCAAAAGCATCAATTCTTCAGCCTTCTTTTTGGTCCAGCTCTCACTTCCATACATCACTACTGGGAAAACCATAGATTTACCTATACGGACCTTTGTTGGCAAGGTATCAAATCCTAGCAATTACAGTGGTACCTCCGGATGCGAACGGGATCCGTTCCAGAGCCCCGTTCTTATCATGAGCAGAACGCAACCTGTGTCTGCGTGTGCACGGGTCATGATTCGCATCTGCGCATGCGCGTGACATCATTCTGAGCGTCTGCGCATGCGTGAGCTGCGAAACCCGGAAGTAACCCGTTCCGTTACTTCCGGGTCACCACGGGACGCGACCTGAAAAGATTTAACCTGAAGCGTCTTTAACCTGAGGTATGACTGTATTCCTAAATTTGAATCTCTATGTATTAACTATCATATGAACTTCTTATGCAGTTGTATGTGAACTGGTGCTGACGTTTGTCTTGTGATAAGTTTCCTCTTGCAGGAGAAGGTGTCCATTCTTGTCCGGAGGTGGTGTCGTACTCCTACTAAACTCTGCCTGCTGATCTGAACTAGGAGTGGAAATTGGTGGCACCCATGGGAAGCAAAGTCTTATGTCTTTATCGCGTGTTACGGTCCACACAAGGACCCCTTCATGGTAGAGAGCTTCAGGGACAAGTAGGAGCCTGAAACCCAAAAGCTTTAAGCTAAAGCTATCTCATCTGTCCCGTACTCATAACGACCAGACCTTGCTAGTTGGTCCATTCCAGGCCTGGCGATTTTCCTCTGTGGGCCCCATTGTTTACTGAAATGAGCCAACTGTTTGCCCAAGTACACCGCAAGCCTCCCACCCTCCAGCTATCTGTGGTCCCAGAGCAAATAAACATTGAGCTTCAGAGGAGGACACTGGATAAGATCCCTTGGTGTGATGCACAAACATCGCTGGTAGGAGCCGGCACTCGTCCCCCACTCCCTTATCTGTTTTGTCCACTCCAGAAAAGACTCCCTGCCTCCTTTTATTATGCAGTCCCTCCTCTCCTAATCTTCCCAACCCAGATGGTATCAGGGATAATGGGGGTCTCTCTGGGAGGCTGGCCTATAGCTGCTCCTTAGGTTAGCAGAAAATCCATTTGTTTCTCAGGAAAGCTCGCTTCCCAAACATTGGGTTGGGTGAGTGAACAGAAAGTCTCTTCTGATAATATTTTGCACGGTATGTGGGCTGCGGTACTCTATACAACCCACTCACATGGGAGAAAGACCCGTTGAACTCAGTATCTGCCAAATTCCGGGCAGATCTAAGAAAGTAAGAACAGCCTGTTCTCATAGAGGCCAAGCGGATGCCCTAAACTTAAAGGGAAACCTGGAAGAAGGATGCAAGAAAAAAGCACACCAAGAACTCAGGCTAAAGTTTCAATAGTGGGAGTGGTCCCTACTCGCAAATCAATAGTCAATTTTAACAAAGACTGATCCATTCAAAAGTATGCATTCTGACAAGTATATTTAATAACAAGAACTCCAACTTATCTAATGCAAGAAGGATGCAAGCACAACAGCATTCTCCGTACAGTCATACCTCGGGTTAAAGTAGCTTTGGGATGAGTATTTTTGGGTTGCGTGCTACAGTGACCCGGAAGTAACGGAGCGCGTTACTTCCAGGTTTTGCTGCTTGCGCATGGGCAGACGGTCAAAATGACGTCACGCGCATGCACAGAAGCGGCGAATTGCAACCCGCTCACGCGCAGACGTGGGTTGCGTTCGCTTTAGGATGCGAACGGGGCACCGGAACGGATCCCGTTCGCATCCCGAGGTACCACTGTACTTGTGACTCAGTCAGTATGAGGCTCTTAATCTCAGGGATGTGAGTTTGAGCCCCATGTTGGAAAAAAGATTGCTGCATTGCAGGGGATTGGACTAGATAACCCTCAATGTCCCTTCCAACTCTACGATTCTTTGTAGACTCCCTGCTACTGGTATTCAGAGGACTATTGCCTCTGACAGTGGAGGAACAGTAGCTGTTGATAAGTCTCATCCTCCGTGAATTTGTCTAATCCTCTTTGAAAGCCACCTGAGCTGACAAGCTGCAGCTGAGCAAGCCCTGTCCCACATTCCAGCCAAATGCAGCCCAGTCTTGAGAGCTATTTATCGTCCTCCAATATTGGAGGCAGCACATCTCTAAGCCATCCTAGTTGCTGGGAAGCAGAAGTGGGGAGAAAGTCATTGAGCGCATGCGGAAGTGGGGTGCATGCCATTGTGTTCATGTCCTGCTTGGGAGCTTCCCATAGGTCAGGTTTTTTGGAAGACAAGAAGTTGGACTAGAGGAGACCTTTGGTTTTACCTAACAGGGCACTTCCTACCTTGTGCAGGAATGAAAGGGAGAACCTCTCCAGGACATCATAGTGTGTGGACAGGCTCACACGGGAGAAGGTGGTCCTTGGGTCTTCTTGCTCCCAAGCCATTTAGCTCCTTGGTGGACATAACTAGCAGTGCAGGGATGTGGGTGGCGCTGTGGTCTGAACCACTGAGCCTCTTGGGCTTGCCGACCTTTCAGAAGGTCAGCGGTTTGAATCCCTGCAACGGAGTGAGCTCCCGTTGCTCTGTCCCAGCTCCTGCCAACCTAGCAGTTCGAAAGCACACCAGTGCAAGTAGATAAATAGGTACCACTGGGGCAGGAAGGTAAACGATGTTTCTGTGTGCTCTGGCTTCTGTCACGGTGTGCCGTTGCACCAGAAGTGGTTTAGTCATGCTGGCCACATGACCTGGAAAGTTGTCTGTGGACAAATGTCGGCTCTCTCGGCCTGAAAGCGAGATGAGCGCCACAACCCCACAGTCGCCTTTGACTGGACTTAACTGTCCAGGAGTCCTTTACCTTACCTATAACTATCAGTCTGAATTGGACCCAGAAGCAGAACGGCAAACAGGGAAGCCATTGCAATGCTCCAAATAACATCTATAGTCGACAGCTAGGTGCACTTTGGCACCCGAGACAAGAGTCCCAAATGCTGCCTCTACATCTTCCCCACCAGGGAAGAAAAGGGTCAGGGAAGATCTCTATCATGAGCAAAGGGGAGAAAGATTGACATTGGAATCTGATGGATCCTGCTGCCTGAGGCGGTCGCCTCACCTCACCTCACCAGAGCTGGCTGGCCCTGGCTAGGCTGCAGCATTCTGGACCAGCTGAAGCTTCTGAGCATTTTCCAAAGACAGCCCCATGCAGAGTACACAGCGGCAGCCCAGCATTGATGCAACTGAGCCTTGGTTTCTTAAGCATGGGGTAGGGACACGGGTGGTGCTGTGGGTTAAACCACAGAGCCTAGGACTTGCCAATCAGAAGGTCGGCAGTTTGAATCCCCGTAACGGGGTGAGCTCCCATTGCTCGGTCCCTGCTCCTTCCAACCTAGCAGTTTGAAAGCACGTCGAAGTGCAAGTAGATAAATAGGTACCACTCCAGCGGGATAAATAGGTACCACTCCGCGACTGGACCTAATGGTCAGGGGTCCCTTTACCTTTACCTTTACCATGGCCAACTCTGTCCTTTAGCAACACACATGCAGGACGAAGTAGTTCAAGAACATCCCTGGGAGATGAGCTCCCTTCTCAAAAACTTCCCTCTGATGCATACAGCAGATTAGGTCCAGATTCCCACCCCCATGTTTACCAGGCTCCTCTAGCTATGATAGATTGTTCTAGCAGATGCTTCCCTGTAACCGATACACTGACAGAGATGGATTGTCGCCTTGCTTGTTGTCAAGTAATTCGTGGCCGGTTGTTACTGAGCGCATCCCTCTCCTGTACACCTTCCCCATAAACATGCTCATTGCACATGGGCATGCGGTAGTTTAATTACATGCACAGGGATGCTGGGGCAGGCGGAGGACGGTCATGCTTCTGGAAAGGTTCAGAAAAAGGCCACCAGAATTATCAAGGGGATGACGTGGCCCCTCTCTCTATGAAGACAGCCTGCGGCGTTTGGGACTTCTTAGCTTAGAGAAAAGGCAAGGGAGAGGTGCCAGGAGTTTATAAAATCATGATCTGATCCATTAGAGGGATCTAGATTGGTGACTGGGAGTGGCTGAAGAGACCATATAACACCGGTCCTGAAAGACCCTCATTGGCTCCCAGTATGTTTCTGAGCATAATTCAAAGTGTTGGTGCTGACATTTAAAGCCCTAAACGGCCTCAGTCCAGTATACCTGATGGAGCGTCCCCACCCCCATCATTCTGCCCGGACACTGGGGTCCAGCTCCGATGGCCTTCTGGTGGTTCCCTCACTGCGAGAAGCAAAGCTACAGGGAACCAGGCAGAGGGCCTTCTCGGTAGTGGCACCCTAAGAAGAAGAAGAAGAAGAGTTTGGATTTGATATCCCACTTTATCACTACCCGAAGGTGTCTCAAAGCGGCTAACATTCTCCTTTCCCTTCCTCCCCCACAACAAACACTCTGTGAGGTGAGTGGGGCTGAGAGACTTCAGAGAAGTGTGACTGGCCCAAGGTCACCCAGCAGCTGCATGTGGAGGAGCGGAGACGCGAACCCGGTTCCCTAGATTACGAGACTACCGCTCTTAACCACTACACCACACTGGCTCTCATTTCATCTGTGACATCCCATCAGATGTCAAGGAAATAAACAACTATCAGACTTTTAGAAGACATCTGCTTAGAGAAGTTTTAAATGTTTGATGTTTTATCTCACTGTTGTTGTAAACCCAGCCAGATGGGTGAGGTTAAATAAATAAATAAATAAATAAATAAATAAATAAATAAGGCTCTTATGTGGGAACAAAGGAACTCGGAAAGGTGCCATATCCTGAGTCAGGCCATTGGCCCATTTAGCTCAGTATTGCCTACACTGACTGGCAGCTGCTCTCCTGAGTTTCAAACCAGGAACCCTGCCTGGATCTGCCAAGGATTGAACCTAGGATCTTCTGCCTTCAAAGCCGATTCTCTCCCCCTGAGCTCAGGCCCAAATCTGAATTTTCGTGCTGTGTCCACTGGCCTGAACATTTTGGCCTAGCTATTTTATTGTTTATTACCGTATTTTTTGCCCTATAGGACGCACTTTTTCCCCTCCAAAAATGAAGGGGAAATCTGGGTGCGTCCTATGGGGCGAATGCAGGCTTTCGCTGAAGCTTGGAGAGCAAGAGGGGTCGGTGCGCACCGACCCCTCTCGCTCTCCAGGCTTCAGGAAGACATCCGCAGCCTAGGCAGCCCTGCAGGAGGTCCCGCAGGGCTGTCTAGGCTGCGGATAGCAGCCTGCTTCCCGAAGTGTCGGGCGCCCTGAAAGCAGAGCGCCCGGCGCTTCGGGAAGGCACCCGCAGCGTGGGGAGCCCTGCAGGAGTTCCCTGCAGGGCTCCCCACGCTGCGGATAGCAGCCTGCCGCCCGGCGGGCGGAGCGCCCTGAAGCAGGGTGCCCCTCGCGCCAGGCAGACATTGGCCAGCCCCACAAGCTCGGGGGACAGCAGGGAGGTGCAGGGCCGCCATCCCGCTGTTCCTCGACCTGGTTCGGTTCCCCCAACCTGCTTTTGGGGGGGAAATAAAGGGGGAAAAATTCCCTTTATTTCCCCCCCCCCAAAAAAACTAGGTGCTTCCTATGGGACGGAGCGTCCTATGGGACGAAAAATACGGTACATTTATACGCCATCTTTGTTCTCCAAGGATCTCAAGGTGGTGTACATGGTTCTCCTCCTGCCCATCTCAGCCTCATGACAACCCTGTGAGGTAGGTTAGGCTGAGAGGATGTCACTGGCCCAAGGTCACCGAGTGAACTTCATGGCTGACTTGAACCTGGCTCTCCCAGGTCCTAGTCTGACACTCTGTTACGCCACACTTAGGCTGCAATCCTGATCCATTTACCTGGGAGTGAGCCCCCACTGAATTCAATAGGACTTACTTCTGAGTAGACAGCAGGACTTACTTCTGAGACTTACTTCATCTCCTGCCCTTTCCCTCCCCACGAAACGAAACTGAAGGTTAGCAGCACGATCCTACACAAGTCTATGGAAAAGTAAGTGCCATTGAGTTCAAGGAGGATTGCACCCAGGTAAGTGAGCACAAGAATTGCAGCCTAAGGGAAGTCAATGAAATGATTCCAAATAGCAAATGTTGCAGAATAAACCGATGCACAAAATTAGACAGATGAATCCTGTAATTTATACAAGTGGCAGAACGCACGTTTACAATAGCACAATATTTTCGTTTCATTTGGCACAGAGTACAAAAGAGTCCCGACTGCAGCCTGGAAGGGGAGCCGAGCTGGGGAGATTGATCTGACTAATGTTACAAAGAGAATCACAAGATCTTGGAAAAGATGCAAATGAGCCAGAGGTTTCGGATCAGAGTTTTCTTTCTCCTAGATAGGCTACCTTCCCAGGCTGGCAAGCCACATCTGCCCCCTCCCCAGGCACATGCCCTCAATCTTGGCAATATCCAACAGTCCCGTGGCAAAAAATTATTTGGGATTCTTCAGCAGACAAGTTGGTGGGGAAAGAGTTCTGAGAAGGTAGGGTTTGAAAACCACTCTTCTTTATCAGTTGGGTCTGGATGTGTGGCAAACCAGGGAGAAAGGGTGTTCTGCTCACCCCCTATTACACACACAAACACACACACCTCTTTTTCTAGGAATCATTAACAAAAAGGCCTCAGAGAAAGTCCTGTGGTTACCAACGGAAAGAAACAAGTTCCTTCCAATCTCCCACTGCACCTTGTGCATTGTGGTGAGAATTACTGTAAGAGGTTTATCCAAGGAGCTCAGCAACCACAAGCTTACACACAGCAGTTTTGTGAATGAAAGATCGAGAGAGAGGCACGCCGGGTAGCATTTTTTATAAAACAATAATTACGTTTCGTAAGCCGGCTTGTGTAATCCTTATGGGAAATTGCACAGGTATGTTCTCAGGCGAAAATGAGTCAGATACGAAAAGCCTGGGCAAAGTCATGGCCATTCTGTGAGGAGGTAAAAGGAAGTCCTTCAGGACAGTCATACCTCATGTTACGTTTGCTTCAGGTTGCGTGTTTTCAGGTTGCGTCCTGCGGTGACCCGGAAGTATCGGAAAGGGTTACTTTGGAGTTTTGCCGCTCGCGCATGTGGAGATACGCAAAATAACATCATGCGCATGCGCAGAAGCGGCGAATTGTGACCTGCGCACGCGCAGACGCACAGATGTGGGTTGCTTTCTTTTCAGGTTGCAAACGGGCCTCTGGGACGGATCCCATTCGCAACCAGAGGTACCACTGTACTATTAGAGCATCACCATGAAGTCTTTCATCCACTGAAAAAGACAGTATCACCATCAAGTTGTTCTTATTGCCACAACTTCAATCATTACCTCCATCGTCTTACATTTTTCAACAACCAAAAAAGGGGCTTAATTTTTAAATTAAAAAACTGCACCCAAAACATACAACCCCCCCCCAAACACTGTCAAGATACAAACGGAGTCCAGAAACAATGCAAACAAATAATTCCGGGACAAAAAGAATCCCAAAGCAGAGAAGAGGAGGATGCTGAAATTCTGCACACCAACTTCCATCAGCCCAAGACAGTATGGTCAGGGGTCAGGGATGATTGGAGCTGGAGACTAACAACATCTGCAGGGTCAAATGTTACTCATCCTTACTCTGCTGTAACTAAGCCTAAGGATGTACAACCATCACCAGTGGCCTCGCACATCTTTGAAATTTGCGATGCACCCGTCCTGCCCAGTAACGTGTACAAAAAATGAAGGTGAAATGTGTGAAAATGCTCATGTTAATGAAAATAACACAGCAAAATGCATTAGTCCAGGGGAAATGGTTTGCCAAAATTGTGTATAGTAGTCAAAATGTTTGCTAATTTGCTGGTGAATTTTCACGAGGACAGGGTTGAAAATGTGCTCAGGTGGCTTCAGTGGCCCGGAGTGCCTTCCATCAGCTTCAGCTGGTGGCTCAGCTATGCCCCTATCTGGACAGGGATAGCCTAAGTACTGTTGTCTATGATCTGGTAACCTGATTACTGCAATGCGTTATACGTAGGGCTGCCTTTGAAAATGTTTCGGAAACTGCGAATGGTGCAAAATTCAGTGGCCGCGTTGCTCACAGGGGAAAGATGGTGTGAGCACATTACACTGATCCTGGTCCGACTGCACCAACTGCCAATTAGTTTCTGGGTCCAATTCAAAGTGCTGGTTTTGAGCTATACATCCTTAAATGGCTCTGGACCACAATACCTCAAGGACTGCCTCTCAGCCATATGAACCGACCTGGACTTTGTGATCATCACCTGAGGCCCTTCTTCATGTTCCTGCTCCAGGAGAGGTCTGGAGGGTAGCAAAACAAGAACAGGCCTTTTCTGCTGTGGCTCCCTGTTTGTGGAATGCTCCTCCCATGGATGCTTGCCTGATGCCTTCATTACATGTCTTGAGGTACCAGTCAAAAACATTCCTCTTCCAGGCCTTTCTAACTTTGTATGTGAAGTAGTATTGTTTTCTTTGCCATTATGTTAGGCATTTTTGTTTTGTTTTTATATTGTTCAACTGCCCCCTGTGATTCTTGGAAGAAGGGTGGATGTAGAAATTTAATAAACAATACATAACACTTATCATGGGACGCGGGTGGCGCTGTGGGTTAAACCACAGAGCCTAGCACTTGCCGATTAGAAGGTCAGCGGTTCGAATCCCAGCGACGGGGTGAGCTCCTGTTGCTCGGTCCCTGCTCCTGCCAACCTAGCAGTTCGAAAGCACGTCAAAGTGCAAGTAGATAAATAGGTACCGCTCCAGCGGGAAGGTAAACGGTGTTTCCGTGTGCTACTCTGGTTCACCAGAAGTGGCTTAGTCATGCTGGCCACATGACCCGGAAGCTGTATGCCGGCTCCCTCGGCCAATAAAGCGAGATGAGCGCTGCAACCCCAGAGTCGGTCACGACTGGACCTAATGGTCAGGGGTCCCTTTACCTTTACCTAACACTTATCATCTAAGATTGGGAAAATGAGAACCCAAATCGACATATATGTTGTTCCCTAACAGTGTGCTGCTCTGTGACTGTATTTGCAAATGGGATTTGTGCAAACCGCTATTTCAAATAATGCTTTTTTTTGTAGGGGTGTGGGCACTGGGGACAAAGTTCACGGAACTAATGGGGATGGGTGGTCCAGAAAAGTTTGGGAATCACTGATTTGCACCTTGAAAGCAGGCTCGTGCCAGTGGATACCTTGATTGCTGCAGAGGTATCCTCCAGCTGTGGAAATTTGGCCTGCCATTTGCTGAATGGGCTGACCCTGCCCTGCAATCCGACTTGGTTTCCTTTACACGCTCGTCCCTTTGTTTACTCCCACATTCCTCCTTCCCCACTTGAAGGCTGGCTCCTTGCTCTCAGAGGCCCGAAGCCTTTGATACTCCAATCATCGCAGCCGGGGGTCTTCCTTGCAGTGCCATTTGATAAGGCAGGTTTGAGTTTCACTGCAGCGTTGAAACAATCTGAGGCATTTGTTCTCAGTGACAGCAGAAACTCTTGGGGACTTGTCTGAATTAGGGGTTTTCTTGGGTCCTGGGCCGATTCTCATCCTCCCTCAGCTAGGAGTGGATGAAGTGTCCCAGGAAAGGAAGGCAGCAGTCCTCTCCTCTTGATGTGCTACTGCGAAGTACGAACATGAGAAATGTCTACTGGATCAGGCCCAGCTTGTCTCTATTTTCATGGTGCTCAACTGGATGCCCCTGCAAGGAGAATGTGAGCACAATTGACACCCTCCTCACATGTGATTTCCAGCATTGGTTTATATTCTACTATGTGGGTCAGACAGAACCAATATGGTCCAATATGCCTTAAGCTGTGAGGCACCAACCCAGCCAAATGTGTGGCCAAATTCTGGGGGAGAATTCTCCCAAGGGTCACAGGGTGGTTCACAATATAAAAACACAAAAATACAGAACATAGTAAAAAAATTACTCCATTTAAAAGGCCATAGTGTTGTGTGTTTTTTAAAAAAAATAAATATAGTTAAAATGTTTTTCCCCCAGAAATATACCCAGCGTTTCCTGCACAAAATCATGCAGATGAGAATTTATCAGGAATTCGATGGTCTTCACTAGGGGTCAGCAAACTTTTTCAGCAGGGGGCCGGTCCACTGTCCCTCAGACCTTGTGGGGGGCCGTACACTCTCTCTCTCTCTCTCTCTCTCTCTCTCTCTCTCTCTCTCTCTCAGAACGAATTCCTATGCTCCACAAATAACCCAGAGATGCATTTTAAATAAAAGGACACATTCTACTCATTTAAAAACACTCTGATTCCCAGACCATCCATGGGCTGGAATTAGAAGGCGATTGGGCCGGATCTGGCCCGCGGGCCTTAGTTTGCCTGCCCATGGTCTTCACCTACGGTCTCCTCCTGCCTCCTGGAGTCCCTACAACATTGTTGTCATCAAAACAGCAGCCCATATTTTTGCCCCAGTTGGTCCTGGGTGTGGGGGATTTCTTTGCCGAGAATGTCAATTTGGGGTTGTCTGGTAGAAACCGAAGCTTTGACAGAAACTGCAGGGGTCAGTCTTGTTCAAGGAAGCTTCTGTCTTCAGATTTGGTCCAGTTTTCCATTAGGGCTTGAAATGTGCCAGTCTGGGAGCTATCAGGGTTTCTTGGTAAGCCTGATCTTTCTTAGTTAGATTTCAGCTGGTGATGTGGCACCAGGCAGGACATTTATGCAAACCTCTCTCCCCCCCCCCCAGGCCTCCACCCTGAGACCGAGATAACATTTTTGAAAAACAAAGTGTTGAAAGATGAATATAACAAGAGATCAGTTAATCAAGCATCTCTCTCTCTTTTTGCTGCTGTGATATTTATTTGCTTCAGAAACCTGGACCTGTATTAAGGGTCAGTTTTAAAACAAGCTTCTCTCCCTGCAAGCTAGAATTTGTGTCCCTGTGTTTGTTAAGAAGAGGGAAATTGCATGGTTTCATGTCTATGTTATGCATGCAAGACCTCCTTCCTCTGCAAAAGGTTAATTTAGATCTGCATGCCCAATGCAAACAATTCCAAGGATTATTAGAGGTGTTGTGCTTCCAGATCTACCTAGGAGTCAGGTTGAAAGGTAGGAGAGGGCCGACTGAACACAGCAGAACCACTGAGGGATAAGGCAAGCAATCTTGCCTTGTGGCGAGTTGATTTGGATCTCTTCTGCAATATATGCTAACTCCTGCAGACTTTTTGTGGTGAGTGAAGTGAGAGGGAACTGTACTGGGACATGTGAGGCAACACTTGCTTGAGCCAGAAAGATAACATCTCTGCAAAATAATTGAGAATGAATGTTCCAACAAATGGCGGACATTGCCTAACCTTATAGAGAGTTAGACCTTCCAATTCTAGTATTCTATGATCCGTGCAAAACGATCGGGATGAATGATTCTGTGATTCCGTGAATGCTCAGTGAAACAGGGGTCAGATCTACACTCATGGTTTATAACGTTAAGGAAAGGTTAAGGAATGGTTTTCATAGCATAGATGGATGCATGGTGTCCTAGTGTTAACGTTCATAATGCGTTGTTAAAATGTGACAGACGGTGCTGCAGAGCAACTGGTGACCGGCAGCAGGGAAACAGCGTTTTGACAATTTACAAGTGCAGACCCTCCAAGTGCCCCTATTTTCCGGAGACATCCCCAGTGCCAAATTTACGTATAAGCTAAACAAGCTGTAGCTTAGGGCTCCACTCTCTTGGCCCCCCCCAAACTGAATGAAAATAAAAACTGGATGTACATTTCCAAAATATAAGATAAAAACAAATAAAATAAAACCTACATACAGCAACAGTGTTTTGTGTTGTGTAGGCTCCTGTGATGTAAGTAATGGGCCCCTCTAGCTAGCCTGCTCCCTCAAATATCACTGGTTTGCTCATTTCTATATATAGGGTTCCTACATTCTTCATGGACTGGTTGCAAGGCAACATGCGCAAACAGCTTGAGATATCTATTAGGTCCATAAATTACCATATAGCATATATTCAACACAAAAAACGACAATTTGTTGATGACAAAGGACAGCTGGACATATAAAGGGCCCCATTACCTTCAGTAGCTTAGGGCCTCATCAAACCTAAATCTGGCCCTGGATATCCCTAACTTAGAGAAGCCGTCCCAGTTTCTGATTTGATCCTGGAATATCCCACTTTTCCTTAGGATGTCCGTATTTTCATTGGGGAAATCTTGCGTGGCGTGGAGTTATCTGACCGTCTGAAGGCAACCCTGTACAGGGAAGTGGTATTTTTTTAATAAAAAATGTTTAATGTTTTATTATGTTTTTAAATATGTTGGAAGACACCCAGAATGGCTGGGGCAACCCAGTAAGATGTGTGGAATATACTGTAAATAGTAAAACTATCATTATGGAATGGGACGTCCCTATTTTCATGGGAGAAATGTTGGAGAATATGAAGTGTGGCCTGTGACATTTTAGAATGATATATTTAATATCGTTCTAATGTTAAGCAGGTCAGTGTAGATCCAGCCGGGATGTCTGGAGGTGACCAGGGAGAGCAAACCAGCAACTACTACAGAGGCAGAAAATTTAAAGTTCCATGTCAGAGTGCCCCCTTTTCATTTTCATTTTCCTTTTGCTCCATAGCTTTCCCCATGAAAACCCACTCTCTGAAGCTCATTCGGAACAAACAGCACTACATGGGAAACCCAAATTGACATTTGCTTTGATTGAGCAATTGGACAGAGAATATGAAAGCGGTATGTACCTCTGTCTGGAGAGAGCAGGGTAAAAGATAAGTGTGGATAAGCTCTCACCTGAAGGAGGTGGCATGCAAAAATTGGCCCCACTCCCACTCCCGCACCTGCCCAGCAGCGGAGGAAGAGGCTGGGCTGGCACGGCAGGTTTTGTTTACCCTCTGCGCCCAGCCCCTGGTCCCGCCTTGACCCTACACGCCAGGAAAGGACATAACGCATCCTCCAGAGAATCCGTGGAACTGTAGTTTTCCCTTCACAGGGTTACAATTCCCAGCACCCTTAAAAAACTACAGTTCCCATGATTCTTTGAAAGAAAGAAACTTTAAATATGCATGGAGCATGTTTTAAAAGTATGGTGTGTGCCTGCACATGCTCTCCCCGATAGGTCTGCGAAGAGGAGCTAAAGGTTTCTAAAACAGGCACCCTCAGCAAACTACAATTCCCAAGATTCACTGGGGGAAGGCACAGTAGTTGCAATGGTATTCAACCAATCTGTGTTCGGAGTGTAGATTATGCCCTGGCTGTCAGAGTTCTGCCACCGGGCGAGATCCACAGGACCCTTTCGCCATTCATTATGCCGATGGTGCTTAACTTACACGGGGCTTTGGCCCACAATCAGAAGGGACAGGTCACTGCCCCAAGGAACTTGCAGTCAACAACGCTTGACCATGTCGGCAAAAACCGAGAGAATGGAAAAGCAACGGTATGAAGAGATGGATGCAAGGGAGTGTAATTACACAGACTGTGTTGGGCTAAGTAAAGGCTTTGTGGGAGAAGTAAGTTTTGAGGAAGGATTTCAAAGGAGACCGTAAGTGCCGTCTTTGCACGTAGACCCAGGCCCTGTAATTGCCACCTTCACTCTGAAAAGGGCAAGAGGGCATTGTCTGGGAGTTACCATACAGGAAAGGATCTTTTGTTCTCCTATTTTTGTAACTCAGGACAAATACGCAAAACAGGGAGACAAACTGAGGTAAATCCTCCTCCTCCAGAAATTTCACCGGAGGCAGGAAAACAAAAGTGGTGGGCTGTAAGAGAATTAATTCAAACAGTTGTTCCTTTATGTCAGAGGAGAAGGGAGCTAGAGCTGTGATTCTTGCATTGACGTGGGTTGGACTAGATGACCCTCAGGGTCCCTTCCAACTCTACGATATGCTAGATTTCGATCTCGATTGTGGGCCTGGCTGCTAAAAAAGAAAATGAAACGCCGACCGCTCGATGAGTTGCAGTGTCCTTTAATTATTGCAGGAAATGTAAAGGCAACAAACACTGAACGATCCCCTCCCACATCTTGTCAACCGGCGCATCTTCCCCTCCCGCTGCCCCAATCTCTTTTGTCTTGCTCATGTAAATCAGCTCAAACATCCACAGCACATTTTTGCAATCCATCTGAATTCTCCGGAGAAAGGCTTCGTTCCCAGAGGATGCCCAGGAGCCTTGATTCGAACAAATAAAGAGCAGCCGTTTGCTAATAATCATATTAACTGCCATAACCGCATTCTGGAAGATTGGAGACATTTGCTCCGCTTCAGGGAAAAGAAAAGAAAAAACCCAGATTCGGCATCCATCCTCAGAACAGAATTCTTCCTATCTGAAGCCCCCAGATTCTGAAAGGCCCAGGCAAGCGATATATGTCTGTCATTAGGACTGCTAGGGCTGTACCCGAGGTTGTGCCTTTTTAGCAGGGAGAATTTGGCACCTGAGGAGGACCCCAAAATGGCGCCCTTCCTTCCCCGCCAGGATCAAGGGGTGGAGAAAGATTGACATCAAGATCTGCTGCTCTGGAGAATCGTGCTGCCTGAGGTGATTGACTCGCCTTGCCTCATGGGTGGGGTGGGCCAGCCCTGAATGAAGATTGACATCAGGGTCTGTTGTCCCTGTGGTTCCTGCTACCTGAGGCAGTCGCCACGCCATGCCTCATGGGTGGGCCGGCCATGAATAAAGCTAATAATAATAATAATAATAATAATAATAATAATAATAATACATTTTTATTTATACCCCGACCTTCGCAGTTCAAAAACCAGGCTCAGGGAGGCTAACAACAAATTTAAAACACTTTAAAACACTTAATTATAATTCTTCAGGATCTGTTACCCAGTGGTTCCTGCCGCCTGAGGCAGTTGCCTCGCCATGCCTCATGGGTGGGCCGACCCTGGATAAAGCTCTTCTTCAGGATCTGTTGCCCCAGTGGTTCCTGCCACCTGAGGCAGTCGCCTCGCCATGCTTCATGGGTGGGCCGGCCCTGGATAAAGCTCTTCTTCAGGATCTGTTGCCCCAGTGGTTCCTGCCACCTGAGGCAGTCACCTCGCCATGCCTCATGGGTGGGTCGGCCCTGAATAAAGATCTACATTGGGAATTGCTGACCCTGTGGATTCTGCCGCCTGAGGTGGTCACCATGCCTTACCTCATGGGTGGACTGCCCCTAGCCTTCTTAGAATCATACAGCTGCAGGGGCCTTATCTATTCCACATTGGACTTTGCTGAACTACAACTCCCATGACCCCTAGCCAGTGAATATGCTTGCTGGGCTGCTGGGAGCTGCAATTCAGCAACATCTGGGCAGGTGTGTTTGTGGCCCAGGTTCCCCAGCCCTGCTCTAGTCCAACACCCACCTGGTTTCTGGCCAACGGAGATATCCAAGAGGATATCTGGATGCAAGCTAGCAAAGGGTGCATGGCCCGCCTTCTAGGGAGCTGTGAGCACATGCATATAAAAAGCAGCAGTTTCATTCTGAGAAGACCGTTTCTGTTTTTGACTCACGGTGTGTGTGTGTGCATGGCTGCGAAGTAACCTTCACACGCAGTGGGGAAGGCTTCAAGTCATTTTGAAATAAAGCGCTCCACCAGCCTCCCACCAAGCCATAAGCCGCTGAATGACAGGCACCCCATCATCTGTTTCTTTTCCTCAATGAAAAGGAGAAGATGAATGAAAACCATAAGCCAATGATAGCCATTCATTCATGCATTCATTCATTCCGTTGCTGTTGTAACACAATAAGACAACAGCGTTTATGCAGGGGCAACCTCCAGGATCTGGGAAGTTTGTGATGCACAGAAACATGTCAGTGGCTGAGTTAATCTCCAGAGTGCTGCTGCTGTTTCAGCATTCCACAAATTCCCGTTACTGGAGTTTCGGCATGTGCGAAGCTTGCCACAGGAATTCTGTTTTTGGTTATATTTCCCTAAGCCACAGATGAAGATCTCTATATAGAACATCCATCCATCTATGTGAATTTCAGTTGGTTCTTTCCTCTCTGCCGTTCCTTCCATTTTCCTTCATAGGGTCAAGTTGAGCTGTTTGTGGTTCACTCGCCAACACAGGGCATCATGGGTTTTGTGGTCTTAAGGCTGAATAACGTGCAGTTATTTGGTTAATTTTGCAGGCAAATGAGGCAGGGTACTCTGAAACTCAAACAGAAGTGTTTCGCTGACACTGCACCTGAGAATCGGAGTACGTAACCTAGGTTTCACCATGAAGGCCTGTGGAGACATTTCAAAATTCTCCTCAGCTCGGTTTCCTCCAGTTCAAGTGAGCCTGCACTTTGTGGCAGACAGATACCCAATGCGTGCTAAGTTATGGCTACCAGATTTTTTTCAATGAATCCGGGGACACTTTTTCTTTCTTTCTTTTTTAAACTGAGTGGTAGTGGGGATGGTGAAGTAAAAGACCCTGGGCCCAAGCACACATGCATATTGTATAAAGGTGCAAAGCCCTTCTTTCTCACCCTGTGAAACATAATTGCGCAGAGTATTTTTTTAAAAACTGGGCAGCGGCTGCCTGCCTGCGACTCCCGAGCCTCCCCCAATCGGTCAAA
Source organism: Podarcis muralis (assembly GCF_964188315.1). Taxonomy (NCBI): domain Eukaryota; kingdom Metazoa; phylum Chordata; class Lepidosauria; order Squamata; family Lacertidae; genus Podarcis; species Podarcis muralis. The sequence continues at coordinate 11,976,949 of NC_135662.1, forward strand.
ACAAAGGGGGCAGGAGATCTGTACCGCCGGACGTCCCTGATTTCCCGTCGGCAGTGGCGGTGGCGGCGGCAGTCAGCAGCCTGGAGCCAGCCTGGTAGTGCAGTTGCCTCTGGCTGGCTTCAGGAGCTGCTCGCTGCCATGGCGCCCGCCATTTTTCCTCTCCGGAAGTCCCCATATGATGTATTGCACACAAGACACATGGGGACTTCTGGAGAGGGAAAATGGCGGGCGCCACGGCAGCAGTCAGCGAGCAGCTCCTGAAGCCAGCCAGAGGCAACTGCACTACCAGGCTGGCTCCGGGCTGCTGAGGCTGCCGCCGCCACGTTTCCTGGGGACAGATTTGCAAATCCGGGGACTGTCCCTGGGAACCAGGGACATCTGTTAATCCTATGCTAAGTTCACATGGCCAAACAGTACAAAAGCGCATCTTCCCACACTTTGAAGCCAAAATCTGGGGTGCCCATCTTCCAGGGTGTCCCCTTTTTTTTTATCACAAGAGCATGGCAGCTATTTTCATTGCCACAATTTTGTGTGTTTATTTCGCGATGCAGTTCCTCCCCAAAAACCATGCCACAAAATTGAGCGAGATCACGACAACCAAAATGGCCGCCGTTCTCTCACTGTAAAAAAAATTGGATGCTCACCATTAAGGCCCACCCATGGTGCCTTTGGGAATTCATAGAAGTAAAATTAAAAGGGAAACAAAATATGGTCAGCATGTATTAATAATAACAACATCTTGGGCTTTTTGAAGGAAAAAGAAATGAATGATTCTGAGACACCTTGACTTAAAATAAATATTATTTAACAGAAAGTGGAGAAGATGGATGTTTGCCTGGACTGAAGCTTTTAAATAATCATATTTTCTTTTTCTATGTAACTGGCAGATGGAAAATTGGAAGTTCTTTTTTTATATCTTAGAAGACATCTGAAGGCAGCCCTATTTAGGGAAGTTTTTAATGTTTGATGTTTTATTGTATTTTTAATATTTTGTTGGAAGCCGCCCAGAGTAGCCAGATGGGCGGGGTATAAATGATAAGTTGTTCTTGTTGTTGTTTCTCTTTGCTTTCCTTACTTTATTCTCTCTTTCTCTTCCCCCTTTACTTCTGTTGTCCCTATCTTCCCCTTTTCTGTTTCTCTGCTTTGCTTTTCCCCCTTTTGTACTTGCAATTTTACTGTATTTTAAGAAAAAAGCATAATAATAATAAAAAACCCTTACACTGAAACCTGCATGTAATGGGAATTGGGGTTGCTTGTGCGTAAACTCCCAACTGTTCCAAGCTGGTTGTATAGCTAAACCTTTCCCTGGTTTGACAGCCCTCACAACGCGACTGTCTCAATCACTGGCAGAATCCGTCAGTGGGCGTTTCCTGAACTTCTTCCAACATAAGAATTCCTTGACAGCAAGTCTCCGCCTAGCTTCTCTGCGCGGAAGCCTTCTGCGCAGAGTAGGCGTGCCAAGCGGAGGTTCTGCGCTCTCCCCGCTGATCTCTCTGGAAGAGTCTCGGAGCCTTCCCTCCAAAGTGCTCTCAGCCTCCCCTTTCTTCCTGGTGTCACCTTGATTTCCTTCCCCAGCGGAAGCTATTTCTCTCTCCTTGTTAGTTCCCTCCCCTGCATCATTGGGGCGACTTCCCTCTCCACTAGTCTCCGATGTCAGTTCCCTGACACTGCACAACTTGGGCATGTGACCTGGTAACCTTAGCACAGAACACAGCTGGAGGCAGCGGTGCTTCTGAATACCAGATGCTGGAAAAACCACAGGAGGGGAGAGGGCTCATGAGTTTGAATCCTGCTTGCAGGTTTTCCCCAGGCATCTGGTTGGCCACTGTGAGAACAGGATGCTGGACTCAATGGACCACTGGTCTGATCCTGTAGGCTTTCCTTTCGTTCTTAAAAGCTTGTTTTCCTTCTGCCAAGCTTAGGCAGATCAGCGGCAGTAGCTCTGTCGCTGAATGTGGTTTGGATGCGGCTTCACTTTACGCCTGCTTAATTTATACTTGTGTGCTTTACGCCAGCTTCCTGTGCCTGGGATTTCTCTCTTGCAAAGGCCAGTTTTAATCATTCACGTGGGCTTTCAAAATAAAGGCACCCTGGTTTAAGTGTGTGGGGTTTTGTTTTGTTTTTTTTGGCTCTGGCGTGTTGCTGTAACAGCGAGAAAAGGAGCTGTTTAATACTTCGCTTCTAACAACAAGCTAAAAGTTTTGTTTATTACAACAACAGCAATCTTTATTATGGTCCAGAGACCCAACCAATCACTACAAAGCAATACACAATTCATACAGCCTACCTCCAGGTTAAACAAGCATTTTGTTCAGAATATAGGGATCATTGGTTCTTGCAACCTCCGATAAAAACTTTGCCACTGCTAATGTTCTAGCATTTGTCCGGTCTTCCAATAGGAACCTGACATAGTGAGCCTCTGATTTTCCCGGGGAAAGGTACCAGCAAGGTTAGTACAGTGGTGCCTCGCAAGACGAAATTAATCCGTTCCGCGAGTCTCTTCGTCTTGCGGTTTTTTCGTCTTGCGAAGCACGGCTATTAGCGGCTTAGTGGCTTAGCGGCTATTAGCGGCTTAGTGGCTATTAACGGCTTAGCGGCTTTAAGAAAAAGGAAACAAACTCGCAAGAACTCGCGAAGCAAGCCCATAGGGAAATTCGTCTTGCGGAACGACTCAAAAAACGGAAAACCCTTTCGTCTAGCAAGTTTTTCGTCTTGCGAGGCATTCGTCTTGCGGGGCACCACTGTATCAGTTCAGCCCTGGCTTGCTCATATTTTGCACAGTGCAACAAAATATGTTTTATGGAATCAATGTCTTGAGCACAAGAGCAAAGTCTGTCCTGGTAGGGAACTCCTCTTAACCTGCCATCCAACACTGCAGAAGGAAAGACGTTTAGTCTGGTTTTGCTGAAAAGCCTTTGATAGTTTATTATATCGCATCCTATCGAACACCTCCTTCGAAGCTGCACCTATATCGAGGTGTTGGTAGTGTGCAAATACATTTGAACAGAAGCAGGTAATTTATTAGCCAACTCAAAAGGCTCTCCCTGGTTTGACAGCCTTGCAGGAAAGTGATGACAGGCAGCCTGAAAGACATTTCCGGCGTAAAACCAAACCGTGTTTTCTTTCATTGCCCCTCGCCCCACTTCAATTTGTCACGGCTCCTAGTTTTTCTAAGGATGTCTGTGGCAGGTAAGAACATAGGAAGCACTTATAGGCAGATAACAGACTTGGCAGCCCTTACGGTTTGTCAAGTATGAAGGACAAGAACACACTGCCCTTTGCAGAAGTGCAGCGTTGACCATCCGTGAGCCACACGGGCCGATGGCTGTTTGCACAACTTTTTGTGTGTGTGAATAAACTGCCCCCCCTTTTTTGAATGAATTAAGTTTGCAGAGAGAGCCAGACAGAAAGGGAAGCTGGAACCTGGCTTTATGAGTTGATCTTCCTCCTAGGGTGAAGGTTTCATTTGCTAAGGCAATTTTTTTAAAAAAAACAACAACTTGGAAGAGGGTTCAAGCCACCATTGGTGGATGTTTCAGTCTCACGGGAAATTGCAAAAGCTGAACAGAAAGTATATTCTGGAAGTTTCATTTTAAAACAAAAAAAACCAGCAAGTCTCCAAACGACAGGAAACCCACATGAGAGAATGAGTATGAATGAATGAGAGCAGGACTTTTCTTGAAGCTCTTTCAAAAACATTTCCCCCCCACTTTCCTGATCTAATGACTGATCGTTTCCTTTGGAACTGCATGTACCAGAAAGAGAGACCATCTATCAACAGTTATTATTGGCTTTTCATATTGATATTTTATAAACTTACAGTAAAGAAATTCAAAATAACCAGTGCGCATCAGACCAGTTTTTACCACTCCTCTTGTTCAAACACAGTTTCCCTGATACCTCTGGGTCATAGCTGTCAACGTTCTCCTTTTTTTAAGGGAAATTCCCTTATTCCAAATAGGATTCCTCACAAGAAAAGGGAAAAGTTGACAGCTATGCTCTGGGTACACCGGCAATCATGACCTGGACAGCAGTGTGAGCAGGAATGCCGTGCAGGTCAAATCTTCCCACGTTGCTGAGATATTTGCCCAGGCTTTTCCTGACCTGTAAGATCGGATCCTGTTTAATACGTCTGAATTCCCAGAATCCCTGTTTCACTTGGAATATGACTGTAGAACTGGAAGGGACCACAAGGATCATCTAGTCCAATCCCCTGCCTTTTGCCCAACATGGAGCCCCAACCCAAGACCCTGAGATTAAGAGTCTCATGCTCTACTGACTGAGCTATTCCAGCCATTTTTATATGTTTCAAATATGCTTCTATACTGCTGTTTTATTGATTTTATATTGCATATTTGGTTTATGATATTGCCTCTTTCAATATTGCTCAGCTTGAGATTCTTTAAATATTCAAAATAATTACAGTAATTATATCTCATCTATACATATAAAATTAGCATGGGCAAATTTTAAGCAAATCGTTGCCCTTTTTCTTTATTTGTGATGTGTTTCCTCTTTTGGGGTGATGTGTAAGGGGTTTTTATCCTTGTATTTTTATGTTGTGCATGCACATAAAAGCTCATACCAATAACAAACTTAGTTGGTGCTACTGGAAGGAATTTTGTTTGTTTGTTTGTTTTGACTACTGCAGACCAACACGGCTACCTACCTGTAAATAGATGAAGGGCATTATACAAATTTAATTCTTCTTCTGATTTTCCCAGTAGTGATGTATGGAAGTGAGAGCTGGACCATAAAGAAGACTGATTGCCGAAGAATTGATGCTTTTGAATTATGGTGCTGGAGGAGACTCCTGAGAGTCCCATGGACTGCAAGAAGATCAAACTTCTCCATTCTGAAGGAAATCAGCCCTGAGTGCTCACTGGAAGGACAGATCCTGAAGCTGAGGCTCCAATACTTTGGCCGCCTCATGAGAAGAGAAGACTCCCTGGAAAAGACCCTGATGTTGGGAAAGATGGAGGGCACAAGGAGAAGGGGACGACAGAGGATGAGATGGTTGGACAGTGTTATTGAAGCTACCAGCATGAGTTTGACCAAACTGCGGGAGGCAGTGGAAGACAGGAGTGCCTGGCGTGTTCTGGTCCATGGGGTCACAAAGGGTTGGACATGACTAAACGACTAAACAACAACAATTCTTCTTCATTATCATCATCACCAGCAGCAACCTTTGTGCTGTTGCTGCTGCTTCAATGTCTTCTCTGGCTTGGGATACATCTTAGGAACTTGATTGACAAGCTTCTAACACTTTCTTTCTTATTTAGAGCACTTGAACCCTATTCTTCAGACCCGAAGGCCCCCAGAGCATCTTACATACAGTAAATTAAAACAAGGCAGTGCCTGCTTGCAGGGATGCGGGTGGCGCTGTGGGTAAAAGCCTCAGTGCCTAGGGCTTGCCGATCGAAAGGTCGGCGGTTCGAATCCCTGCGGCGGGGTGCGCTCCTGTTGCTCGGTCCCAGCGCCTGCCAACCTAGCAGTTCGCAAGCACCCCCGGGTGCAAGTAGATAAATAGGGACCGCTTACTAGCGGGAAGGTAAACGGCTCGCCAGAGCAGTGATGTCACGCTGGCCATGTGACCCGGAAGTGTCTGCGGACAGCGCTGGCTCCCGGCCTATAGAGTGAGATGAGCGCACAACCCTAGAGTCTGTCAAGACTGGCCCGTACGGGCAGGGGTACCTTTACCTTTACCTAGTGCCTGCTTGCAGACTTCTAATCTACAAGAGCCGACTCACAAAGACAAAAGGGACAGGAATGGAAGAGCTGGGGGGAAGCAAACTTCAGTGCCGATCCTTAAAATTTGCATTATGAAGTAGTTGCAATGTGAACAGCTCAGAAGGAGGCAGCCATCTGACGGCCTTTCAGCAGATCTAACTTCTCATCTCTCCTACTGGGAATGTTGCTACCAGGTGACACCATGGTTCTCAGAGCAGACTGGGCCAGTTGTGTGAGTAAAGAACAAAGCAAAACACCTCTATAGTGACTGGCCCTCCGTGAAGCAGCTCTGCCTTAAGGTCCAGAACTGATAGTCAAAAAATTCCATGGGGTCGGCACCACCACTGAAAAGGCTCCGTTCCCTTGCCAGCCTTGTCTCTCAAGCCCTCAAAGCAAAGCCTCATCTGAGAGTCAGATCCGCCCCCTCATTCATCAGTGCAGAATTTGCACCACTGCAGACACACACATTATTTGCTGGTTTCAGCCACCTGCCTGGTCACCAAATGTCTTGATAGCAATGTTTTCCAACTCCCACCACCATTTTTGAGCAAACAGAGGCAAAGGTACTGTGGGTGAGGTGGCTGAGTTGCACAGGTGCAACGGTGCAAATCCAACATTTCCCTTTTCCCTTTTAAAGAAAAATGGGATCCAGTCCTAGAAGCAGAAAGGCTGGGAAACTCACAGGAATGGAATGCAATGCAGCCAGGGGTCTGGTCTGGGTGTACTGCAATCTGCAATTAGTTCAAAACCGGGCCTTTTCTTAAGACTGAAGAGTCCAATTCTCCTCCTAGACCTCTAGGTGGTGCATTTTGCTCAATTTTGGATCTTTCCCAGCCTCCCAGAGCTGCTGTTTCTATTTTATTATATAGTTTACCTCCAGCACACATTCTAGACTCTCTTCAACCAAGGATGAAAACACGGAGCACTCTGAAGGCCAAGACCAGCAGTAAGGACCAAAAGGCTTTTCCCCCTGATCCCTTACATGCCACCTCAATCACCTGAGATCCTCTGGTGGGCCTATTCTGGTGGTTCCCCATGTCCCTGAGGGTCAGCTGGCCTTCACTAGGGACTGAACTACTTGTAGAGGCTTGGCAGGAAACACCCCTGCCTTTCCCCCACCCTTGCGTCTTCTGAAAACTGCACTGTTTTGACAGGTCTTTGCGTCATGAATTTTGCTTTAAACCAACCCATTTAAATGATGTTTTTCAAATTCTTTCTTTCTTTCTTTCTTTCTTTCTTTCTTTCTTTCTTTCTTTCTTTCTTTCTTTCTTTCTTTCTTTCTCTCTCTCTCTCTCTCTCTCTCTCTCTCTCCCTCTCCCTCCCTCCTTCCCTCCCTCCATTATGGAAGAGTGGATTATAAATTTTAAAGAAAGAAAGAAAAATTGTTCAAATAAAATTCAAAAAGAGGCTCACAGTGCTGAGAATGTAAAGGTAAAGATAAAGGTAAAGGGACCCCTGACCATTAGGTCCAGTCGTGACTGACTCTGGGGTTGTGGCGCTCATCTTGCTTTGTTGGCCAAGGGAGCCGGCGTACAGCTTCTGGGTCATGTGGCCAGCATGACTAAGCCGCTTCAGGTGAACCAGAGGAGCACACGGAAACACCGTTTACCTTTCCACCGGAGCGGTATCTATTTATCTACTTGCACTTTGATGTGCTTTTGAACTGCTAGGTTGGCAGGAGCAGGGACCGAGCAACGGGAGCTCACCCCGTTGCGGGGATTTGAACCGCTGACCTTCTGATCAACAAGTCCTAGGCTCTGTGGTTTAACCTACAGCGCCACCCACGTCCCTGTGAATGTAGGGTTGCCATATTCCCCAAAGTGAAAATCTGGACAAAGTTGTTGACCTTTTCTGGGCTTTTTTGAAAAAAGAATTTTAGAAGCGTTTTTCTTTAAAAATCGCCCTAGTTGCCATCAGCGGTGGAGCATATGTCCGCACTGCCCAGGGCGGGCGTGGTCCTGAGGGGGGCAGGGCATGGAGGGTGCCCTTCAAGGTGCGCAATAGCTGCTCAGGTGCATGGAGCGGCACATGCGCCCCCTGCAGTTGGGGGTGGAGAGACCCTCCCACAAGGGTGGAGCGGGCCGCCAATGGAGGACATTTGGCGTGCCGCCCACCCACAACTGCCAAATGTCACCCCTCAGCGAAGACACCCAGGGCGATCCGCCCCCACCGCACCCCCTTCCTCTGCCCATGTTGCCATACGTCTAGGTTTGCCGATTTGGCAAAAATCCTCCCAGAAGCCATTTTGACAGTCCGATTCCTGGACGTGTCTGGGGAAACCTGGATGTATGGGAACCCTAGGTATTCTGAGATCTCTTTTCAATGTTTAACTGCTCAGTACTTTGGCCATTGCCTGCCCAATTTTGCTTGACTCCCAGCTCCCATCGTCCTTGACTACTGATCATGTGGACTGAAGCTGATGGGAGTTAGAGTCTAACAATCTCGGGAGGGTGAGTGGGAGCCAGTGTGGTGTAATGGTTAAGAGCGGTGGACTTGTAATTTGGTGAACTGGGTTTACTTCCCCGCTCCTCCACATGCAGCTGCTGGGTGACCTTGGGTTAGTCACACTTCTCTGAAGTCTCTCAGCCCCACTCACCTCCCAGAGTGTTTGTTGTGGGGGAGGAAGGGAAAGGAGAATGTTAGCCGCTTTGAGACTCCTTCAGGTAGTGATAAAGCGGGATATCAAATCCCAACTCTTCTCTTCTTCTCTTCTCTTCTGCTCCCTCCCCTTCCAGCCAGTCCCAAGGAAAAGGCTGCAGGAAGTTGCGCTCTCCAACAGGAAGAGGAGGCACTTGTGAAATTACAAGTGGTTTTACATAATCCACCTGGATTATGTTGATTAAGCAGTATATAAACCTGGTTAAACAAATAAAGAGCCCAGTTTAAATTCTGGAGAGAATGGAATTCCCTGCAGCAAAGTGCTTCCTCTCACCTGCCCATGTATGTTTTCCACTGTCAGAACTGGGGAGAAAGCTTTTTGACTGGCGAACAATTAAGAAGAGGCACACAGGAATTTAAGACGAACATTAGAAGAGCTTGCTGGATCACGCCAAGACCCATGGCCTCCTCTGAGAAAGGATATCGCTGAATTGGCGCTTCTCCACAGACAGCTTTCCGGGTCATGTGGCCAGCATGACTAAACCGCTTCTGGCGCAACGGGACACTGTGATGGAAACCAGAGTGCACAGAAATGCCGTTTACCTTCCCGCCACAGCGGTACCTATTTATCTACTTGCACTGGTGTGCTTTTGAACTGCTAGGTTGGCAGGAGCTGGGACCGAGCAACAGGAGCTCACCCTGGCGCAGGGATTCGAACCACCAACCTTCTGATTGGCAAGCCTAAGAGGTTTAGTGGTTTAGACCACAGCACCACCTGCGCCCCTACTGTCAGACTCTTCATTGCTCTTATCTATTCCACAGTGGCCAACGTTATGCCTATGGGAAGCCTGAAAGCAAGACCTGAGCATCACCAAATTTTCCCCACATGTGATTCCCAGGCATTTAAAGTCCTGATGCCTCCGAGAGTGGAGGCAGAGAGTAGCCATTGGGTCTAGTAGCTAGTGATAAACTTATCCTCCCACCCTAGTGTGTAAGACAAGAAGACAAGAATTAAGGCCTGTAAGACGTACAAGTAACTATTCTCTGCAAAGAAGCCATCTCTTCCAATTTATGGTCAATGCAGACTGGCTCATGCACATTCATCTCTTTCTGTATTACACTGAGGACTAGAGGCTCGCTTTTAAAAAGGAAGCTGCAATTTTCTGTCATTGAATTCAGACTTGCATTACACCATTTCCACTCCAGTTATGAGCTTTTGAAACTTTCCCAAAAAGCTCAACAACTTTATTTGGGCGATTTTTCCCAAAACAAAAAAGCTTAACAGCTTTCCCAAGAAATGTTTTTTGTTTCCGGATTTTTACTTTCTGAAATGGCAACCCTATGTGATGTATTCCCGTATCCACTCGCGGAGGAACAGGGGTGCGGAGGGAGTGCACTGCCCCTGGCGGCATGATCCCGGTGGGGTGTCATTGTGGCTGCCCCCCTGCACTGCAGGCAGTGCGCCACGCCCCCGGGATGTGCGCCAGCCACACCCCGCCTGCCCTCTGCCTCCCCGCCAGAGCTTGAAGCTCCGCCACTGCCTGTATCCTTGAGTAGCTCATTAAATTCACACTAATCATTATTCTTCCCACAACAGAAAAACCCACCCCATCGAATCCATATATTTCCATGTTAGCATTACCCTTTTGGTCGCAGGGAATTAGCAGTCTTGATCCCCAGCCGACTCATTTTGAAACAGCAGCATGTCTTGCCAGGGCTGACGTTTATGCGCATGTGGACTCCCGCGTCCAATTAATCACCCATGTCAAACCATGCAGAGTGACCTTCTTGGAGTCAAATCTGCTGGCTTGCAGTTATTGATTCCAGATAGGTGGGTGTATGTATGGGGAAAAAATCCGTTGGTGGTGATGGTGGAAATCCAGTCATTGCCACCATTTGCAGTTCGCCACTGCCCCTCGCTAGCGGCAGCAGTCTGAGCATTCGTGGCAAACCATTAGCCATGACTTACCACGAAATGTGGCCACAGCTAGTGAGTTCATGGCTAAACTGAGATCTCCCTGGTTCACAGCTCATGCAGTTAACTGTCACGGTACTGTTGCCCTTTGTAAAGGTGTGTGTGTGTGTGTGTGTGTGTGTGAGAGAGAGAGAGAGAGAGAGAGAGAGAGAGATTTACCACAAGATTCCAGTCCAAGTTTAGAAAACATTTGAAAAACTTGAAAGCAAGCCATCTTTAGGCTGTGCTATTTTTCAAAGCTGTAAAAATATATACGTGTTTTTGCAAGTTAGGTATGCACCCCTTTCATTAGTCCACTAGGACTTATCTATCAGGCTTCCTTGGGTTAATGTATCTTTATATGTATGCTGTTTTGTATTTTTATGTTGTCAACTGCCCTGTGTTCTTTGGATGAAGGGCGATATATAAATTTTAATAATAATAATAGTTGAATTCTGTTCTCCCCCATGCATGCGCACTAATTCACTTTCCTGAATTAATTATATGTTTGCCTGGTTACCCGTAATCACTGGTAATAATGGGATGAGGTCACAGGACACATTGTTCTACTGCTTTGACGCGGGTAGCACTGTGGCCTAAACCACTGAGCCTCTTGGGCTTGCCAATCAGCAGGTCAGCAGTTCGAATCCCTGCAACGGGGTGAGTTCCCAATGCTCTGTCCCAGCTCCTGCCAACCTAGCAGTTCAGAAGCACGCCAGTGCAAGTAGATAAATAGGTACTGCTGCAGTGGGAAGGTAAACGGCGTTTCCATGCACTCTGGTTTCTGTCATGCTGGAAGTTCCAGCAAGGAAAAATGGCAGGCGGGGAGCTCCTGAAGCCAGCCAGAGCCAACTGTGCTACCAGGCTGGCTCCGGGCTGCTGAGGCTGTCGCTGCCACGTTTCCCAGGGACAGATTTGCAAATCTGGGGACTGTCCCTGGGAACTGGTAACCCTACCTTACAACAACCCTGTGATGTAAGTTAGGCGGAGAGGTTGCAATTGGCTTAAGGTGGCAGATGTCAATGTGTGCAGCGAGATCATATGTGGGAGAAGCAAACCGATGCAGAACAGAACGTCCCTAATTTTATCTGAGAAATGTTGGAAGCGATGCATCCTGTTCTCATTAAGAATAATTTTTTATTAACCGACCAATCACATCAAATCAAACCAAATTACATAAATTCCAAATTACACAGCCGAATTTTAAATTTTTGTTGGGGGTACCCATGTTTCAAGTTCCGAAGGGGATCCAATCAACTTCTTGCTTCTTACTGCTGTTTTAATGTCCACAAATCTAACCTTATGATGTTCACAGTACTATCCAGTCCTTTCTTATTGTTTTTCCACATCTCTTGTTGTTATTTTCATATATTTTTCCTTTCTCTTTGTGACCTCTGATAGTCTCTACAAGCTGGTTAGAACAGTTTGTAATCCTGCGTGGATATTTTTTTTTTTATCCAGTAGCCATATCCAGACGTTTTCTATATAACATCACTTCCATACATCAAAACAGTCTTAGCGTCATTAATCTTCACCAATCTGCCTCCTTTCTCAAAACCTCTGAGGAGATTCACCAGGAATGCTGTCTGAAAACAGGTCTGTTCCTCCTCCCGGCTATAAATCCTTTGGCAAGATAGCGACTCCGAATTAATTGCTGTGCCATTCCAAAAGCTCTTATTGCTTCTTGATCTCCATAAAGCATACTTTTGGTTAAAGTTTATCTCCACACAGACCTTAATCATCCTGCTTGGGTCAGTTTAACTGACGATTCTAATGAGGAGGGGTTCTTGTAAAGCACATAGAAGGGAAGTAAAAAAGGTTCTCCCCCCCCCATTCAGTCCCGTTGTCAACATACCCAGCCTTTGGTGTATCTTCATCGTAAAATATTCCTGTTTCTCTAACCCGTCGTCTTCTTTCGCAGAGGTCACTTAAATTAGCAGACTTCACTCCCCTTCTTCACTTGAAATATGTGCATTTGCTTCTTTTGTAATTAATTATTCCAAATTGCTAGTGCGCGATCAGAGACAGCGTCCAGGAGAGCCGAGGTCCACACGGGGGCATTCTGCCTAGGGCCCTCACCCCCTTCTTTCGAATTAGGGGGTGATTTATGGGCACAGCAGGCAAGGGCAGTGTTCCCCATTTCCTTGGGGCAACAAGGGAGGCTGCCTACTCCCATAACAGCCTCTTAATTACCCTGTGTGGGTCGGAGAGATGGTATTGTCGGCCATCTTCCAATGCGCCCCTAGTGGCCCCCCGCGATGCATCCTGTTCTCACTGCATCGAGCCAGGCGCCTTTGGGAACCTGGCAAGCAGCAGGACTCACAAGCACAAGAACACACTCTCTCTCTTCCCGTGGTTCAAAGCAACTGGTCTTCAGAAGCTGTTGCTTGCCTCTGACCTCCGAGTAAGGCCAAACAGCGGACAGTTTCAAAGCCCAGCCTTGCTCGGCATTTCCAACACCCTCCGAGATTGCACGGATGCGCAAACAGAGAGATGCTTGTATCAGCACCCAAAACCTCGCAGGCACAAGCGCTCCTCCCTGCTCCCCGACTGAATCACCTTTGCTGAAGGCTTCTGCCTTGCCTCTTGCATGCTGGAGACCTTTTATTCTGTGGCCACCTGTCTCCCATCTGTTTAAAGCCGGGATGGCGTTTCATCTTGTTAAAGATACAGCAAAAAAAAAAAAAAAAAACACCCCATAGCTGTCCTAGGAGAGGGTATCAGCAGCCACAAGTTTTCTTCAACAGCTATGGAAAGCTATGAGAAGGCAGGCCAGGCCTGAACTCTCTAGGACAGAATCATAGAATTGTAGAGTTAGAAGGGAGCATGAGGGTCATTGAGTCCAATGCAAGGTAAGTTAGGCGGAGAGGTTGCAATTGGCTCAAGGTGACAGACGTCAATATGTGCAGCGAGATCAGACGCGGGAGAAGCAAACCGATGCAGAACAGAACGTCCCTAATTTTAACTGAGAAATGTTGGAAGTGATGCATGAATCTGGCAATGCAAGAATCTTTTGTCCAATGTGGGGTTCAAATAGGGTTGCCATATTCCCAGAAGTGAAAATCCAGACAAAGGTGTTTTTGTTTGTTTGTTTGTTTGTTTTGCTCAAGGTTGCATCTCACCCCAAAATATGAGTTTTTGGACTTTTTTTTTTAATACAGTGGAATATTGGGTTATAGACGCTTCAGGTTACAGACGCTTCAGGTTACAGACTCCAAAAACCCAGAAATAGTACCTCGGGTTAAGAACTTTGCTTCAGGATGAGAACAGAAATTGTGCGGCGGCAGCGGGAGGCCCCATTAGCTAAAGTGGTACCTCAGGTTAAGAACAGTTTTAGGTTAAGAACAGACCTCCGGAATGAATTAAGTTCTTAACCTGAGGTACCACTGTATATCTATTTATATATACACACCCACACCCGTGCAATATGTCCGGGTTTTCCTGGACATTATGCCAATTCACCGAAAATACTCCCGGACGATATTTTCCTGCCCAATTCCCGATCACACCCCTAGGCTCAAAACCCATGGCCCTTAGATTGATCATTTCATTATTCTTTTATTATTTATACCCTGCTCATCTCATGCTGTATCAGCTGAGCAAATCCTGCAAGCGCCATTTATGCTGCTTGGTTGCAAAAACAGCCACCACCTCAAAGCGGTTTACACAAGTTAAATAATTTGAAAGTGTGTGTGTGTGTGTGTGAGAGAGAGAGAGAGAGAGAGAGAGAGAGAGAGAGGAGAGAGAAAGATTTGGGACATCCTGTTTGATCAAAGATATTCTGCATCACATTATTTTGGTCCTTCAGAGTGTTTAAGAGTGTGCATCATGGGGCATGATATTGGGAAAGTACAATTAAAAGGGGGGGGTGTGTGCTTAACTTTGGATAGATGGTGCTTAATTACAGTTTAAAAGATTGTGTAGCCTTATGCTGGCTGATAAGGCACTAAGGCTGGGATCACCCTCTTGGCATTTCCTTTGCCTTTTGACCTCCTTTGATGCAGAGGCTCCTCAGATTCCCCCCAAACGGAGCTTTCCTTTCGTGGTGGGTCGTTCTCTGCAATGTCTGGTGTGTGTAACGTAACACCTAAGGAAATGGGGCCTTTGGTCATTAAAAATGAGGGGCTGGCTATGCTGCTATTGGTGAAACCCTGCCTGGGTGGAAGCTGCTGTTTGTTTGTTGATTAAGTGTGGTCAAGTAGCTGCAAAATGAAGGGCAAATGCTTGCCCCATAACAACTCCCCCCATCCATAAGAAGACAGAGCAAGCCCCTTGATTTTACCAGTCTTCTCCCCTCGGGGAGATGCATTGCAGTTATCTATAAATTTGCATCAATACCTACAGTACAGTGGTACCTCTGGTTGCAAACGGGATCTGTTCCAGAGGCCCATTTGCAACATGAAAAGCCCGAAACCTGAAGCGCCGTATCTGCGCAGGTGCGCGGCACGATTTAGCGTTTCTGCGCATGTGCCAGCGGTGAAACCCAGATGTAACCCTCTCTATGGTTAGAGAGCAGTGATTCCATGACTGGGAGGGGCAACCCTGAAAGGCTGAGGAAGAACTGGCTCCCCAAACTGAAGAACATGGTCAGCCCTTCTGATAAGGAATCAGGAAGACACTGGTTATATAATGAGGGCCTTAACAGGAATCTGGTGTCATTGAACCTCCATGTTGAGTCTTGGTTGACCACAAACTTGACATGAGCCAACAGTGTGACGCGGCAGCTAAAAAAGCCAATGCAATTCTGGGCTGCATCAATAGGATTATAGCATCTAGATCAAGGGAAGTAATAGTGCCACTGTATTCTGCTCTGGTCAGACCTCACCTGGAGTACTGTGTCCAGTTCTGGGCACCACAGTTCAAGAAGGACACTGACAAACTGGACCGTGTCCAGAGGAGGGCAACCAAAATGGTCAAAGGCCTGGAAACAATGCCTTATGAGGAACGGCTAAGGGAGCTGGGCATGTTTAGCCTGGAGAAGAGGAGGTTAAAGGGTGATATGATAGCTATGTTCAAATATATAAAAGGATGTCATATAGAGGAGGGAGAAAGGTTGTTTTCTGCTGCTCCAGAGAAGCGGACACGGAGCAATGGATCCAAACTACAAGAAAGAAGATTGCACCTAAACATTAGGAAGAACTTCCTGACAGTAAGAGCTGTTCGACAGTGGAATTTGCTGCCAAGGAGTGTGGTGGAGTCTCCTTCTTTGGAGGTCTTTAAGCAGAGGCTTGACAACCATATGTCAGGAGTGCTCTGATGGTGTTTCCTGCTTGGCAGGGGGTTGGACTCGATGGCCCTTGTGGTCTATTCCAACTCTATGATTCTATGATTCTATGAATTTCCCACAGTGCTCTGGGGCTCAGTGGGGACATCCGTTTCATTTCCCAAGCAACGCTGCCTTGCACACATCACTAGGCTATTGTGGTGGCTTGTGTCCAATGCTGCTTTGACAGCCCACAGTTTAGGGCCAATTGTCAAAGAAGTGGGTCTAAAGCACTTTGCTGAGCACCCCATCAAAAATGGAGCCAGTTCTTCTGGCTTTCAGCACCGTGTTCTGGAAATGAGTCCTTGAAGTAAATGTGCGAAGTGTTTTGAAGAGACGTCTGTCCACCGGCTTGAATGGGTGATCATAGGGAACATAGAAATTCTGCCTTATTCTGAGTCAGACCATTGGTCCATCTACCTCAGTATTGTCTACACAGACTGGCAGCAGCCCTCAGTGATTCTAGAAGTGGCTTTCTTCCTCTGGAGTTGTGTGATCGTGAGAGAGGGCGAAAAACTTCCCTTTCCTCCTGATGTTCCACAACTTTACAAACCTCCATCATGTCCCCAGTGTGGGAGGGAACCCAGCCGAGTTCAGCCGAGGTCTGCATTAGACGGAGAGCAAATTGCCTGTTTTGTCACGTATAATAGTTGATAATAAAGACAAGTTTAATTTGGCATTATTAAATGTGCTCTCGCCGTCCCGTGAGGATCAGTAGCATGTCAGGGTTTGGTAATTCACTCTGCGCAGCACCACAAAGGGGGGAGGGAATAGATTGTATGTTTGATGAAGATTAACTGATCAAATCTAGTTTAATTTAATGCGTGCAGCGCTAGAATCGTCCAAAAAGCAGATGGGCTATATTGACCTGACAAGTATATAATCAGAGCATGAAAAGAGAGGGAGGGGAGAGAATTGGAATGCCAATGTTGCTGCTGCGATGGCAATCTAAGAGCTGCCTTTCGTTGTTGGTGTTATAGATTTGGGAGGGGGAGTCCCCCCCCCAACCCTAGAAATCAATAAATGGCAGGATTTTGATTATTTGGGATGTGAAAGGAGAAACACAAGCTGCAGAGGAATTCTTGGGCTAGCTTATACAAAACGACCTGGACAGGCAAGGACTATTAAGAAACAATATAGATCTACGGAGAGACACTGGCAATGCAAGAGAATTGCCCTCCCCACTTTGCTACAAGGTGTGAACAGTGTCTCTGTGTGTGTGTGTGTGTGTGTGTGTGGAAAGCTGGCCAGGGTAACTGGGTGTGAGGTGATAGGAAAAGAGAGTTTTTAGCAAGGTGTTATGGGAAGAAGGAGGAGGAGGAAGAAAGACTGGGATCCATCTTGGGCAGGCTGGCTGAAGGCTGGCTGGGAGAGATGCCTTGGAGTCCTGGACTGCACTGCTGTTGGGGGCCAGGCCCTGAAGGAGCATCTCCACCCCCATCATCCAGCCCGGACACTGAGGTCCAGCGCCGAGGGCCTTCTGGTGGTTCCATCCCTGCGAGAAGCCAAGTTACAGGGAACCAGGCAGAGGGCCTTCTCGGTAGTGGCACCCGCCCTGTGGAACTCTCTCCCACCAGATGTCAAAGAGAAAAACAACTATCAGACTTTTAGAAGACATCTGAAGGCAGCCCTCTTTAGGGAAGCTTTTAATGTTTAATATATTATTGTATTTTAATATTCTGTTGGGAGCCGCCCAGAGTGGCTGGGGAAATTCAGCCAGATGGGCGGGGTATAAATAATAAATTATGATTATGATTGTTGTTGTTATTGTTGAAATGACCATGCTGTAAGATCTGGACTCCGTCCATGCAGACAGAAGGTGTAAATAGGTGAATAAATCATATTTCTTAAAGCTACAGCCGTCTCCACCGTGTCTCGATTCTGCAAAGGACCACAGACCCTGAGTTAGTGCCTGGACCCGCAGGGGCTCTTACTGCCACTTGGCAGAGAAAGGAGGAATCACCCCACTTTTGTAACATTATTAAGAGGTGAAGGCTTGGGTTGGCTTGCTAGGAGGGTCCCTGGAAAGGTGAAGGGCCATAGCTCAGTAGCTGAGCATCTGTCTTGCATGCAGAAGGTCCCCGGTTCAATCCCCGGCGTCTCAAAGTAGAGTTGAGAGAGAACCCTGGGAGAGAAGCCTGAGACCCTGCCAGTCAGTGTAGACAATATTGAGTTAGATGACCTGATAGTCCTGACTTGGTATAGGGCAAGCATCCTGTGTTCCTACGTGCTCCCCATTGGTGGGACCTCTTGGCTGTGGACTTACATGGTGGCAGCAGTTGGGTCTAAGACAACACACAAAGCACAAGGTTCCCATAGTTACGGAACTTTTGGGTTGCTATGGTTGCATGTAGCAACTGGAACTGCCACAGAACTGGAAGTAGGACACTTAAAGGGACGAAAACAGATTTTTTTGGGGCTGGGGGTGGGGAGGGTGGCATGAGGTGGGGAGGGAAGTTCCATCGCCCAGGCAGAAATGAATGCAGGGATGGGACGCTGTACTGAATACAGGCTGGCATTTCTAAAGCAAGGAGAATACTCCTTTTGTTTTCGGATGGTGCTACTCAGAGTTGCTGTCGTTGGTGTCCGGCTGCCTCGAGAGACAATGGAGCACACCTCTGGAGGTGAAGGCAAATTCCTGGTGATCACAGTGCCTGCTGTAGCTGCAGAGAACTTGTTGCTGCTGCCTGCTGAGTTGTTTTTGCTGTCTTAGCATCACCAAAGTGGCCTCTCTGGGGTAAAAGCCTGGGCACTGTGTATGGAGTTCCTGGGCTGCTCAGATGACAAGACCCTCCTCTTGGCCTCACTGGTGCGGTCCATCAGAGCTTTGCATTTGGCACCAACTTGGCTGCAGGAGTTTCAGTAAGGAGAAATAGAATAGAATAGAATAGAATAGAATAGAATAGAATAGAATAGAATAGAATAGAATAGAATAGAATAGAATTTATTATTTATACCCCGCCCATCTGGCTGGGCTTCCCCAGCCACTCTGGGCAGCTTCCAACAGAGTATTAAAATACAGTGGTCTGTTAAACATTAAAAGCTTCCTTAAACAGGGCTACTTTCAGATGTCTTCTAAAAGTCTGGTAGTTGTTCTTTTCTCTGACATCTGGTGGGAGGGTGTTCCACAGGGCGGGTGCCACTACCAAGAAGGCCCTCTGTCTGTACACGACACCATCCAACTGTCTTAGAGACTCCCAAGAGAGCCAGTGTGGTGTAGTGGTTCGATTCCCTGCTCCTCTCCATGAAGCTGCTGGGTGACCTTGGGCTAGTCACACTTCTCTGAAGTCTCTCAGCCCCATTCACCTCACAGAGTGTTTGTTGTGGGGGAGGAAAGGAGATTGTTAGCCGCTTTGAGATTCCTTCGGGTAGTGATAAAGCGGGATATCAAATCCAAACTCTTCTTCCTCTTCTTCTTCCAGATTTGTTTAGGGTTTACTCCTTAGCCCTTTCTCTTCCCAAAGATATCCTCCGAGGCAGCGGGTATGGAGTTTTCCTTGGGGTTTACTCCCGAAGCCATTCTCTTAGAATCATAGAACTGTAGAGCAGAAGGGACGGTAAGGGTGATCTTGTCCAACCCCCTGCAATGGAAGAGTCTCAGCTAAAGCATCCATGAGTGTAGCCATAAGACTGCTGAGGTTTAGGATCAGAGTCTTCCTTCTCCTAGATGGGCTCCCTTCCCAGGTTGACAAGCGCTACCTGAGAAAAGGACCCACAAATTGAAGGGGAGGCATGAGCAGGAATTGGAAGTGGGCTATGGTGTGGCCCTGGGGCCCTGATTTCTACCCAGCAGAACACACACACACACACACACACACACACACACACACACACACCCTTACAGGGCAGCTTAGCCTAAGGCCACTCTCATTCATAGCCTTCCTAATTTGTCCATGATAATCTCAAGTGAACAGGTTCAGAGAGAAGGAGAGAGAGATTGCTTTGAGCTCTTCTTCTGTGCCTTCTAATTTTCTAGGCGGTTTCTTAAGGAACGCACATAATGATGGCTTTTTTCGGTCTCCTCTGCTTCCTTGGCTCCGGGAGGAGAGCGCGCTGAGTTCACACTGACCACATGCCCGGAGAAATAGAGGCTGTTTGGTGGGAGTCTGAGATCTCAGCCGAAAGTCAGGACAGCCTGACTCCTGGCGAGAGAGGCTGTGCTGCGAGCGAGGCTGTAAAAGCCTGATTAGAGCAGGGAGAGGATCTGCGGAGACAGGGAAATGGAGGACCAGGGAGGAGGGAGGGAGAGAAGGCAGGAGAGTCTGCTCAAGCTGATTCAACACGACAGAAGCTGGTGGCACAGAGCAGATGCCTGGTTGCTTCAGCAGCCCCTTGCAAGACATGAGAGTCCTGCTTCTTTCCTATAATCCAGAATGCGGCAGCTAGACTGGTGACTGGGAGCGGCCGAGATCATATAACACCGGTCTTGAAAGACGTACATTGGCTCCCAGTACGTTTCCGAGCACAATTCAAAGTGTTGGTGCAGACCTTTGAAGCCCTAAACGGCCTCGGTCCAGTATACCTGAAGGAGCGTCTCCACCCATTGTTCTGCCCAGACACGGAGGTCCAGTGCTGAGCTCCTTCTGGCGGTTCCTTCACTGTGAGAAGCCAAGTTACAGGGAACCAGGCAGAGGGCCTTCTCGGTAGTGGCACCCACCCTGTGGAATGCCCTCCCACCAGATGTCAAAGAGAACAACAACTGCCAGACTTTTAGAGGACATCTGAAGGCAGCCCTCTTTAGGGAAGACCACTGTATTTTAATACTTTGTTGGAAGCCTCCCAGAGTGGCTGGGGAAACCCAGCCAGATGGGCGGGGTATAAATAATAAATTCTATTCTATTCTATTCTATTCTATTCTATTCTATTCTATTCTAATCTCCAGATACATGAGTTGGGTGAGCAACTTTGGACCACATAAGGAGAAGCCTGGCAGAATCAGGCCAAGCATCAGTCTAGGCCAGGTCTGGTGAACCATTTGTGCTCTGAGAGCCACATTCCCTCCTAGGCAAGCTTCCGAGGGCCAGGTGACAGTGGTGGGCAGGGCCAGAGGCAGAGCAATGCATGTACATTTCACCTTTGTACAGAAGGCGAGTTTCTGCACACACAACCCTATCAATCCTCCATCCTGATTCGTAGTACTGGCACCTTTTTTCTCCTAGAAGAAAAGCACTGTCTAGGACAATAGAAAAGTGGCAATCGTTAGACCGGATGTGAGACACCCAGCAAAAGGCAGCTGCCTGTGGGCTTCTCACCTTAACCCTTTCCTCTCTGAAAAGCAGCGCAGGGGGGGGGGAGGGAGTGTTTTTTTAAGTGCAGAAGCTGCAAAGGGGAGGGAGATTGCAGTCTCCATGGCTGCATTAAAAAAAAAGTCATCAGAAGGACAGGAGATGTGACTGAGCTTCACATGCAGCTTGGCTTTTGGAAGGAGGATTGTGGTGGGAGTTTGTTGTTCGAAGTATTGGCAGAACATCACAAACAGAAGAGAAGCGCTTTCTAACCCCTTCTGGTCTGCGAAACGCGTTTCCATGATTGTTCGAAGTGGGTTGGTGGGGGGTGCGAGGGAGTCGGGCTGGCGTTGTAAAAACGCCGCCTGACTTTTAACAAGACCATTAATTGATACCACATCTTGTTGGAGCCCTCATTTAAATGCCAGTAAAATGCTAGAGCTTTCTTAGAAACATTAATAAAGAGGGCAATTAAACATGCCTGTTTCGGGAGTCTTGATAAATGAATAAATCTCGAGTTAATTAATGGGGCAGGACACTTAGATTTATCTGTCAACGCCCCGTAGTTAGTAAATTCCAACGAGGGATCTTATCACAGTTAATTTCAAGTAGTTCAGAACCTGCGACAATAGATAGCGAAAGGTGGAAAGCCAGCAAGGAAAGAGGAGCCCATTAAACTTCTTGATTTAATTCATTCCATGTGCTCCATTTGCAGGGCTTCAAAAGAGCCAGAGGCTGGTTCACACATTACACGCTCGCCGACTGGAGTGATGACGACTTGCATGTGTGAACAGGCTATCCTATTTAATGTCGCAGGTGGACCTTTTGCATTCCTTCAGAATACAGTGTTTTCCAGTGGTAACCATCAGGAAGAGGGCTTTTTCTGGCTGGTGCCCAGTGCTTCCCCCCTCTGGTGGTAAGGCAATGGCATAATTTAGGGTTGCCATATTTCAAAAACTGGAAATTTGGGGGGGACATAGTTGTTTCACGGACGTTTTAAATTATTTTCAGAAATTCCACCCAGACACTGTTTCTGACGGATGTATCCTGGATATATCCGAGAAATTCCTGAAGTATGTCAGCCCTAGCATAACTCAAGCCTCATATCTCAGCCATGGCATCTATACAGTGGTATCTCAGGTTAAGTACTTAATACGTTCCGGAGGTCTGTTCTTAACCTGAAACTGTTCTTAACCTGAAGCACCACTTTAGCTAATGGGGCCTCCCGCTGCTCCCGTGCCGATGGAGCACGATTTCTGTTCTCATCCTGAAGCAAAGTTCTTAACCCGAGGTACTATTTCTGGGTTAGCAGAGTCTGTAACCTGAAGCGTATGTAACCCGAGGAACCACTGTACTGCAATTGGAGCTCAGCAACAGAATTTGCAAGAGGCAGAGACAGGGCTGAGTGTGTTTACAGACAGGTGTGCAGGAATTGTGTGACGTGTGTGTGTTTGTATGTGGAGGGACTACTGTCCCAAACAAAAAGAGGTTAGACGCAAACCCATTCGGCCAAGTGATTTTTTTCCCGCATGAAAATGTTTCGGCTTGCAAAGTCTCGGTGTGCTTTGATTTTCAGAAGCAAAAATAAATAAGTATTGGGGGTTGCGCCTGTTCTTTGCCACCGTTAGATAATCTCATCTTGACTCCAAAGGCTCACATCAACATTGAGCAATATGTTTTGATATGATCCACCCTAGCTTGCTGTTCCTTGGAATACATTTGTGCTGATATTTGTGTTTCCAAAAGCATCTCAAAGGTGGTTAATAGATAGCATTAATGGCTATCCAGCAACGAGCAGTCATACTTCACTTCCTTTTCACACACTTATTTTGCAGCTGTTCCGCCGGTTTTGAAATGGCCCCTTATCGTTATTCCAAAGCAGTTAAACCGGAGCCAAACCCGACAGCCAGATTAATTCTCCACCGTTTTCCCAGCTCAGAGTGAATGCAGACACGGAATACAACAGAGCGCAGACTTTTTGGTGCTCGCGATGCGGGGACAGGTAGCATTTCTGTGTGCTCACAGTCTCGCCCTATAAATAGCCCAGCCACACCACCAGGAATCTCACATGACCTGCAAAGTGCTGGCATGTACCACTTCAGACTGCTGGGGGGGGGGGGGGAGAGAGATTATACCTTCTCCAGATGAAGGGCAATCCTTTTGGATCAATCAGGGGATTGGGTTTCAAGTAAGGTGTGTGGCTTGGAGCGAACTCTGTGGCCCAGATAGAGAGGCTTGGAGGGCCACATTCAGTACGAATTTCCCCAGTCATGCAATGTATCCCAGCTGGTATAGCTCATTTGGTAGAGCATGAGACTCATAATCTCAGGGATGTAGGTTTGAGCTCCATGTTGGGGAAAAGATTCCAGCATTGCAGGAGGTGGGACTTGATGACCCTTGCAGTCCCTTCTACGATTCTACGATAGATTGTAAAACAATAGCACGCTTCCGCATGCTGACAGCTTCTAGGAGCCACAGGTGGGAACTGAGTGCAGGATGAAGACCAAAGATGGACAAACTGCCCCATAAGCTGCACCCTACCAGAGGTATTATTCTTTCTTCTTTGGCGATCACTCATAGCTGAGTAAGATTCTCTTCCATATACACGGTTTTAACAGCGGATGCGTAAGTGACTGTGGAGGCCAATTCTGAATCCACATGTCCTTCCATACTGGGGACATATGTAGGTTTCCAGGTGGGAATTGATCTGCTGAGGGTTTGTCAAACATGTCTTCCTCTTAGCACATTTCTCCCTTTCGTCCTGAGTTCAAGCGTCTTCAAAGCCCATGACACCTTTGGTAAAGGCTGTTCTCCAACTGGAGCACTCGCAGGCAAGTGTTTCCCAGTTGTTGGGGTTTATACTACATTTTAAAAGATTCGCCTTGAGAGAGTCTTTAAACCTCTTTTGTTGACCACCAGCATTACGCTTTCCATTTTTAAGTTGGGAATAGAGGAGTTGCTTTGGAAGACGGTAACCAGGCATCCACACAACATGACCAGTCCAACAAAGTTGATGTTGGAGAATCATCGCTTAGATAAATAGAAAATTATTGGAAGTAACAAATAGGCTTAGGGGTAGAATAAGGATATGTGGTAGTAAATATTAAGGATTAGAATATTAATAAAGGAGAAGAAGTTAGTAAATGAAAGGAGTTAATATTAGAAATATGAACTTGGAGAACTGTTATAAAGGTGATATAATGAAATTCAGTTAGAGGGGATTGAAGGAAGTCAGTTATCAACGTGATGAAAGTTGGATATTTGAAGAGATAATCTTTTTTCTTTTTTTTCCTTTTATGTTTAGTTTATTATTTTCTTGTATTATTTAGTTTATTAGTTTATTAATGTATGGCGTGTTTCTTTTTTCTTTGTGTTACTTTTGTGATTACTTTTGTACTTCTATTGTACTTGTATTGTGTTACTTTTGTGATAAATGTTGAAAAGCAATAAAAAAAATTGAAAAAAGGAGAAAAGAATCATTGCTTCGATAGAGTTACTACCCCTCCCCTCCCTTTATACCCCATGGGGATGTAACATAATATTGTTATTATAATCAACAAATAGATCCAATGCAATGTGCAGGTTTCTGAGTCACACAGAACTCAGTGGCCTAATACACACACTCTCAGAAATACGCAGACATCCATGCACGTTGCTTCGGAAACTGGAGTGGTATTTTGCATGCAATTAACTCCCTAATTAGCCAATCTTCGGATTGCAATGGAGGAAAAGCCTGGACGGCTCATTAGGTGAGATTGGTCCCTTATGCAAAAGATCTTCTGGGGCATGCTGGGGACAGAGAAACAAATGGAAGGCCTTACTTCAGAAATGTAATACCCAGCCGTTTCCCAGATGTTAGTAGGAACGACAGGTCACCTGCATGTTCCATGACTCTCATAATACTGATATGTAGCCCTCTGGCTCTAGAAAGGCCACATGTCCACAGATACCTATGCCCCCCCCGTCCCTTCCATCATGCCAACATGTATTCCCCCCTCCCCCCAAAAACCCCCGCATAGCGCTAAGCAAAGGGCACCTGTCTAGATTTCTTACGGCTGAAGTATGGGCTGGGAAAATCAGAGCAGCTGCCCTTTCTCTTCTTGAAGTCTAACAAGTAGCTAGGCTCCCTGGAAACAAGAGTCTCAGGCTCCTTGACTTCATTCACGAATTGTGCAGGGGGAATTGAACTGCAGCTCAAGCAAAGGCAGAACTTCTCAGCTGGCCTTGAAAATTCAGGCACCTGGATGGAATCTCTAATGGACTGAGCGCCAGGATTTTTCTGTGGGGAGGGGGAATGGCATAGTAGCCTCCTTCTCTGAGTTGGGTCTACATCCCTAACGCCTTTAACACTGACCATACCCTGGGAATAAATCTATGACAGTCCAGGCATTTTGTAAATTACAGACCGGGTTACGACAATGCGTTCTATGTAGGGTTTTTACTTATAGTTGCTCTGGAAGCTATAGCCAGTGCAGAATTGAGCAGTGAGGCTGTTGAAGAGGGTGCAGGTACTAGCTTTTCATGTGAACCAGGTTTATGGCCTTGCTATTGGCATATAAGGGACGCGGGTGGCACTGTGGGTTAAACAACAGAGCCTAGGACTTGCTGATCAGAAGGTCGGCGGTTTGAATCCCCGTGACGGAGTGAGCTCCCATTGCTCAGTCCCTGCTCCTGCAAACCTAGCAGTTTGAAAGCATGTCAAAGTGCAAGTAGATAAATAGGTACCACTCCGGCGGGAAGGTAAACAGCGTTTCCGTGCGCTGCTCTGGTTCGCCAGAAGTGGCTTAGTCATGCTGGCCACATCACCCGGAAGCTGTACGCCGGCTCCCTCGGCCAATAAAGCGAGATGAGCGCCGCAACCCCAGAGTCGGCCACGACTGGACCTAATGGTCAGGGGTCCCTTTACCTTTATTGGCATATAAAGCCCTGGGGAACTTCAAAAAAGATTACATTCGGGAGCATACCCCAGTCCCGTCATTTCGATCCCCAGGAAAGACACTTTTAGCAATGCCCTGTGCTACTCAGGGTTGTCCAACATCCTCAAAGACAGCCTATCTCAACTCGTGGGTCCCCCCAGATGTTGTTGGACTACAACTCCCATCACCCCTAGCTAGCAAGGCCAGAGCGCAGGGATGATGGGAGTTGTAGTCCAACAATATCTGGGGACCCACAGCTTGAGAACCGCTGCTCTAAGAGGAGGACCTTCTGTGTGGTGGCCCCTTGGAATGTGCTTCGAAAGAACACTAGGCAAAATTGGCTTATAGGAACCTGCTTTCTGTCTGGTTTGTCAGCAGTGGTCAGTCAGATTATTCCAGGAATCGAAGGAGTATAAAGGTGTTGAACTTAGATGACCTATTGTCCCTTCCAACTCTACAATTCTATGATTCTATAACTACCCTCCTTATTGTTTGACCTCTAGCAGCTGATATTCAGGGGTATATGCCTCTGAAGCTGGAGGCTCCATTTAGCTCGCCTGGGCTAACTGATGTCATGTGACCTCTTCCGTAAAGGGAATCTCACAAATTAACCCCCAAAGAGAGGCTTTTCTGGGGCGTTCTTGTGGATCTGCCCTTCCAGATAGGCCAGCAGAGGAATGGTTTTCATTGCGAGCGATTTGTCAGGAAGGAGATATCACCCTGTGCTAGCCACTTGCATTTTTATGATGCTTTATTTTTACAAGCGTAAACATCATTAAGGCTGTGCTTTGCTCTCGAGATAATACTGGCAAAGGGAGCTGCATATTACTGTGCGTTGCAAATCATCCATCCAATAAAAAATATTTGCAATTACAAGTGGGGGGGGGGGAGAGGGAGGAATCCAAAAGGGCAGTAAAGATATTTTCATTATTATTAAAATAAATAGGAATCGAACTACCTCTGCTCTGTTCTGCAAAGATTTGTGCTAAGTACTCAGCAGAATATGCTTAAAGATGAACCATTTCACGTGAACATAATACTCATGAGGTCTTACTTATTCTTTGTGTCAGTTTCTATCTGTCTGTCTGTCTGTCTGTCTGCCTGCCTGTCTATAATTTTTCAGCCAGAACTCAGTTCCAGCACCTCTCAGATAGGCACCAGTGCCATTTTAATAAAACAAGAGAGGCATTCACGATGAGTTCTGGCATCCCTTTTTCTAGAAAAACAGCACTGAATCTATGAATCTTCTGACTTTTAGAAGACATCTGAAGGCAGTCCTGTATATGGAAGTTTTTAATGTTTGATGTTTTATTGTGTTTTTAATATTCTGTTGGGAACTGCCCAGAGTGTCTGGGGAAACCCAGCCAGATGGGTGGCATATAAATAATAAAATCATCATCATCATCATCATCATCATCATCATCATCTATCAATCAATCAATCAATCAATCATCTATCATCTATCTATATCTATCTATCTATCATCTATCTATCTATCTATCTATCTATCTATCTATCTATCTATCTAATCTATCATCTATCATCTATCTATCATCTATCTATCTATCATCTATCTATCTATCTATCTATCATCTATCTATCATCTATCTATCTATCTATCTATCTATCTATCTATCTATCTATCTATCTATCATCATCTATCATCTTCTATCTATCTATCATCTATCTACTATATCTATCTATCATCTATCTATCTATCTATCTATCTATCTATCTATCTATCATCTATCTATCTATCTATCTATCATCTATCTATCATCATCTATCTATCATCTATCATCTATCTATCTATCAGAAAAATGGACATTCTTGAGACAGAGTTTCTCCAAGATTGGGTGTTTGATATAAAAGACTACCAAAAAAACCGGCAAAGAGGAGCTGAGAGAGAATTAAGGGCCTCGGATGTGAGGTCTCCAGGCTGATAGCAGATAGACTGATGGACATTGGGGATCGAAACCAGGAAAGGGGGGAGGGAGTTTTGGAATCCAAAGGGCGTGCAACTATATTTTGAATTTTTCTTCTTTCTTTATTTTGTTTTGTTGTGAGTACTAAAAAGGGGAATTCGTGTAAGGGAGCTGGGGTCGACCTTAGAAAAAAGATTTTAATGTTTAAAGACTGTGGAATATAAAGGGAAATGGGTCATATAAGATGAACTAAATTGAATAATGGGCTAAATATAATAAGGTCAAAACTTGGGATAAGAACTTGTTGAACTAAACAAATGGAAATGGAATACAAGAAGGGGAGGGGTGGGGAAGTCTTGGAAAGATGTTATTGAAAGTAAGGTCTTAAATGTAAATGTTTTCTTTTTTCTTTTTCTTCCCCCCCTTTTTTTTCTTTTTTCTTTTTTTTGATTTTTTGGAAATTTCAATAAATATGATATAAAAAAAATCATCTATCTATCATTTATCTATCTATCATCTATCTATCTATCTATCTATCTATCTATCTATCTATCTATCTATCTATCTATCATCTATCTATATCTATCATCTATCATCTATCTTTTTGTAAACTGGGATCACTTACAAGGGGGCCATAGGAAAAGGGACAACCAGAATGATTGCAGAGGGGAATTGTGTTTCTCTCTCTTTCTCTCTCTCGCCTATACAGTGGTACCTTGGGTTACAAACGCTTTGGGTTACAAACACCTTGGGTTACAGAATCCGCTAACCTGGAAGTATACCTCGGGTTAAGAACTTTACCTCAGGATGAGAACAGAAATTGCGTGGCGCAGCAGCAGCCCATTAGCTAAAGTGGTACCTCAGGTTAAGAACAGTTTCAGGTTAAGAACGGACCTCCGGAACGATTTAAGTACATAACCAGAGGAGAAAGAAGCTGGAGAATTGGGATCAGCTAAAAGGAAATACATTGGTACCTCTGGTTATATACTTAATTCGTTCCAGAGGTCCGTTCTTAACCTGAAACTGTTCTTAACTTGAGACACCACTTTAGCTAATGGGGCCTCCCACTGCCACTGTGTTACCACTGTGCAATTTCTGTTCTCATCCTGAAGCAAAGTTCTTAACCTGAGGTACTATTTCTGGGTTAGCGGAGTCTGTAACCTGAAGCGTCTGTAACCTGAGGTACCACTGTACGGTGTCTGTGAACACAATGGGCATCTTCCCTGGCCATGAAGTTGTGAGGGTGATTACCCCTTCCATCTCTGAAAAGTACCCAGAGCTGAAGCAAGAGGTGGGAAAGCGCTATGTGCTTTTTCGAGGCTCCAGTTAATTCTACTGGATCCAGCTTGGTCTCAGATCCCTTGGAAAAGTGAAGAGCTTTCTCTCTGTCTCTGTGACCAGAAAGGATGGTGCCCATAGCACTCACTCAAAACCCCATATGTGCCCACAGGATTAAAAAGGTCAGCGAGCCCCACATTATAGCAATGACATTGCACACATCCCTACGCTGAGCCCCGCAATGGCTGCGTCTTGTATCTATAATATCAGGGTGTGTGTTCAGGATCAATCCAAACAGCCCGGTTTCACAGCTTGGCGGATTGCAGCCCCAGCCACGTTTTAATCTAATTAAAAGCGAAAACATGGCCTGTGATGATTTAAATTGCCCTGCTCCCATTTCAAATAAAAAAATGCTGAATAAGGTTTGTTAAGCCCATAACTTGACGGAACATTATCGCCAATGACAGTTGTTCATTCGGCACACAAACATTTACATAATTATTACTGTTTGCGAACTGCTGCAATGCCAAATTATGTGCTGACAGCTGAGAACGATTGCCAAAAATGCTGCAATTACTATTATTGGTATTTCAAAAACAAAAATAAACATTTTTTTAATAAAAAAAATAATCTACTACATGGAACCAAGGCATTAGTCCTATGTCATACAGGGGACAGTCTTCTCTTTCCAGAGACCAAAAAAGACAGCTCCATGCTTGCAGTGTCCAGCTGGGTTTAAACGGAGAATAGAAAGCCAAGCTCTCTGGAATGAACTTGTAGAGGGAGCTTTAGCACAGGGGCAAAGCAAGAAGACTCATCTGAGAAAAATGAGGTTGAATACAGCGAAGTCACAGCGCAAGTGAAACAACGTTCATGGACAAAACAAAACATTCCCTTCCTCTTGTCACCCTGAGCACTCCATAAGCACCCACTGCACCCACAGATTTGGGGGGAAGTAGGGGCTCAGCGTAGGAGGGACGTGGGTGGCTCTGTGGTCTAAACCACAGAGCCTAGGGCTTGCCGATCAGAAGGTCGGCGGTTCGAATCCCCACGACGGGGTGAGCTCCTGTTGCTCGGTCCCTGCTCCTGCCAACCTAGCAGTTCGAAAGCACGTCAAGTGCAAGTAGATAAATAGGTACTGCTCCAGCGGGAAGGTAAGCGGTGTTTCCGTGCACAGCTCTGGTTTGCCAGAAGCGGCTTAGTCATGCTGGCCACATGTACACCGGCTCCCTTGGCCAGTAAAGCGAGATGAGCGCCGCAACCCCAGAGTAATCCATGACTGGACCTAACAGTCAGGGGTCCCTTTACCCTTACCTAGGGGCACAGCGTGGGAGGAGAGAGAGGGGAAGTCATGTTTGGGGACCTCATGGAGTGACATTGCTGCATTAATCTCTGTATCTGTAAAGGACTGAGCTAGACTTCCACATGTTTTCAAAACTGTGCATGCATCTCTACAGTTTTATCACATATAAAGGTAAAGGTACCCCTGGCCGTTAGGTCCAGTCGTGGACGACTCTGTGGTTGTGCGCTCATCTCGCTCTATAGGCCAAGGGAGCTGGTGTTTGTCCGCAGACAGCTCCCGGCTCATGTGCCCAGCATGACTAAGCCGCTTCTGATGAACCAGAGCAGCGCACGGAAATGCCGTTTACTTTCCCGCCGGAGCGGTACCTATTTATCTACTTGCACTTGACGTGCTTTCGAACAGCTAAGTTGGCAGAAGCTGGGACAGAGCAATGGGAACTCACCCCCTTGCAGGGATTCGAACTGCTGACTTTCCGATTGGCAAGCCCAAGAGGCTCAGTGGTTTAGACCACAGCGCCAACTGCGTCCTTAGTATAGGTAAGTCACAAGTGTCTCCTGACGGCATATTTTGCGACCGCAAAGGCTTCGGGAAGCTACAATTCCCAGAGTGGTTTAACAATCAATCCCTCTTCCCAGTGATTTCTGGGAACAGCACAGGCAACTATTTTCATGGAGGTTGTGTTCCAGTTCACCCCCCCAACCCATTCTGCCCCACCGTGCCCCCATCCACGGTTGAAAACAACATGTGCATCAATTGGACGTGCACAAAATGGTTGCTACCTGTAGTTCTGTGATGGGAATAGATGCCTCCTAACAACTCTCGCAACCACAGCTATAGTTCCCATGATCCTTTGGGGGAAGTCCTGACTTTTAATGTGGCATAATATTGCTTTATTCCAGCCAATAAGTGAGCCAGGAAAGTGTGATGTGCCACTGAGAAACCAGGAGCCATTTATCATGCGATACTGCTGTGAAATGACGTGAGACGGACATATTCAGAGAGAAATAAAGAGGCAAAAATGGACAGGAGGGAACTAGCTACCTACTGAAGCCTTCTGTCAGGCGGCAAAAGCAGACTCTTGCTCCCATACACCTTGCGGAGTTGCATTTTTGTGTGTGATCTCCCTGGATTTCAAGAGGGCATCAACTTACGCAATGCTCACCTGTTTTTAAAAGTTGCAAAATGCCCTACTTCAGGGATCAGCAGCATGAGCCCTGCTAGCTCAGTTCGATAAAGCGTGGTGCTAATAATGCCAAGGTTGCTGGTTCGAGCCCTGTATGGGATAGGGCATTGCAGGGGGTTGGACTAGATGATCCTCAGGGTTCCTTCCAACTCTATAACTCTATTATTCTATGTTTATGGGCACAGTGTGCGCTTGATGGCTTCCTGAGATACTCACAAAGTCTCTGAGTCCTCCTTCTCTTAATAGCACCCTATTGGTCATGAGATGTACTTCCCAGTATGTTTCCGAACACAATTCAAAGTGTTGGTGCTGACCTTTAAAGCCCTAAATGGCCTCAGTATACCTGAAGGAGCGTCTCCACCCCCATCATTCTGCCTGGAAACTGAGGTCTAGCGCTGAGGGCCTTCTGGTGGTTCCCTCCCTGCAAGAAGCCAAGTTACAGGGAACCAGGCAGAGGGCCTTCTTGGTAGTGGCACCTGCCCTGTGGAACCTGGCCCTCCCACCAGAAAGATTGGGATCCATCTTGGGCAGGCTGGCTGAAGGCTGGCTGGGAGAGATGCCTTTGGTTCTAGGGCTGCACTGCTTTTGGGGGACAGGCCCCTCTTGAAAGGACCATGCTGTAAGATGTGGACTCCCTCCATGCAGACTGGGAGAGATGCCTTGGAGTCCTGGACTGCACTGCTGTTGGAGGCCAGGCCCTGAAGGAGCATCTCCACCCCCATCATCCTGCCCGGACGCTGAGGTCCAGCGCCGAGCACCTTCTGGCAGTTCCCTCGCTGCGAGAAGCCAAGTTACAGGGAACCAGGCAGAGGGCCTTCTCGGTAGTGGCCCCTGCCCTGTGGAACACCCTCCCACCAGATGTCAAAAAGAAAAACAACTACCAGACTTTTAGAAGACTTCAGAAGGCAGCTCTGTTTAGGGAAGCTTTTAATGTTTAATAGGTTATTGTATTTTAGTGTTTTGTTGGAAGCCGCCCAGAATGGCTGGGGAAACCCAGCCAGATGGGCAGGGTATAAATAATAAATTATTATTATTATTATTATTATTATTATTATTATTATTATTATTCTCCCTTGAAAAGTACACAGAGCTGAAGGAGGAAGTTGGAAGAGTGACGCTCCTTCCCACTTCCTCTTTCATCTCTATGTGCTTTTCAAGGCTCAGATTATTTCTACTGGATCTGGGTTTTACACAGATCTTCTGGGAAAGTGAAGGGTGCATGCAAACATTTTCTCTCAGTCTCGGGGGGGGGGGAGCTGATCTGGGGGAGTGAAGTGACCGGATTGGGCACTCACTCAAAACTCCCAATGTGCTCATGGGTCTTAGGAAAATTGGTGACCCCTGCCTTTTTTGCAGGCTTCGCAAAAATATCTGGCGAGGTGTTGTTGGCAAAAAGTAGATGCACTAGATCAGGCTTCCTCAAAGTCGGCCCTCCAGATGTTTTTGGCCTACAACTCCCATGATCCCTAGCTAGCAGGACCAGTGGTCAGGGATGATGGGAATCGTAGTCTCAAAAACATCTGGAGGGCCGAGTTTGAGGAAGCCTGCGCTAGATGGATATCTGATCAGATCTACCAAAGTTCATTTTATGTTTTCTGACATGGTACAGTCCTCTCACACGAATGTCCTAGATGGCCTGTACTGTATGCTTTCCCCAAAAGTTTAGATCAAGGGTAACCAATGTGTTGCCCTCCAAATGTGACACTCTGGCTCCCATCAGGCCTAGCTAGCATGGCCAGTGGTCAGGGATGATGGGAGTTGTAGTCCAAAACATCTGGAAGGTCTCTCTCCTGCACGTGATGGTCTTGTATTTTGTATTTTATTGTTGTGGGTTGCATTTAATGTCACTCTTCTACCAGCTGTCACTCTTCTGCCTGCATAGTGGGACTCCCCCCCCCCCCCGCTCCTCTGCCCATACTTTCTAAACATGTTCTAGGGATTTCCCGAACCCTCTGGAGTAGAACTGGAGAGGGTGCAGAGCAAACACTGGGGAGGTAACTCCCATTGAACAAGTGAAAATCATTGTGCTAACAGCATGCGATAGTTCGATAGTGCCCAATGTGTATTGTTTTGCTTCATGGTAGACCAGCCATGCTCAGTGTGAGGGTGTTTAATGAGCACAAAATGTGATGCTAGTATGCACTGAAGTTAAAACTTTTGTAAACGTTTGCATTAGCAAAACAAAGTAGTTTTTATTAAGCAAGAGGTTTCACTCTAGGTGAGAGCGGAAGGCTGGTGCTTTCCCATTCTGGAGGGTTTAGGCTCCCTGATGACTCATCTGAAATCTGAACAGGTCCCTCATCAAACCTGGGAAGCTAGCTGTGTTGTGGGAAGCCAGCACAGAAATCACCAGCTCAGTCTGTTGGGAGAAGGAGCTTCCAGCATAATGGAGTCTCTCTCTGGGATCAGAGATAGAAAAGATTGGACTGTATTAAAGGATTTAAAGGACTGAACCCTATTGACTGCTACTTGAGTGCAATGTGTTACTTTGCATTTTTGTTCCTTGTAACATTTATATGTAACTAGTTTTAAGACTGTTCTGTAGTAATACTTTGAAACTCACTCTTGGGGTGGAAAGCTCATTTATTTCTACACAAGCTTCTAATCAGGGATTGTGCTGAACAACTTTAAGGGGGGGGGATGTCCTCCTGCTCATTTTGCTAAGTAGGCCTATGGGCATTTGCCTCCAGAATCCTGCCCTTGACAGTACCCCTGAGTGCCAACTGCTGAGGACAAACAGCACAGGATGCCCACCATCTTTGTGCCCCTGCTGATGAGCTCCCAGCAGAGTTTTCTGGCTTGGTAAGTAGTGGGACTCAACACTGCTGAGCTTGACAAAGGAAGCTGTTTCATCGGCAAATCGTTTCACAAAGGATGTTCCCTGTGGAGAAAGCTGCATTCCAGCAGCAAGCTGGCAATTCCAGGCTTATCAATTAAACACTGTACTGTTTTAAAAGGCACTAAAAATAAAAATAAAAATGGAATGGAACAACAGAATGGGTAGGGAATCTTAAAAAAAAAAACAACAGGTGAAATTACACTCCTTTTTTATTATTATTTCAAGCCTCTTCCATTTTAATGCCTTTTATGGGCACACAAGTACACAAAGTATATAGGTTCCAGAATGGGTGGGATCTAATTCATTCATTATGCCAGAGCAGGAGGAATAATAGATTTTACAGGCACCAGCTGTTGGCAATCATTCTTCCTGGGGCTCTCGACAGACACCGGCCATAAGAATCGGCAGATAACTTGCATTGGAGGAAATTCAGGGAGTGGGTCAATCGTGTATGGCACTGAATCGGTATATAATGAAGCGGTCAGGAAATTTCCTCTTCCAGAATCAGGATACAAGAAAATATTTTCATTTAAAAATCACAACATCTATGTATTGCTCGTGGAAGGGGGTGGTTTCTGGGGTAGAGTATATACTTTGTGGAGTGGGGAAAGCATTTGAATCAGTTCACATTTAAAGGCAAATCTGCCTCATTTGTACTTTCCGAAATTTTTACTTTCCCTTGTTCGGAATTCTCATTTCTCTGAATTTTGCAGTGTGGTTATCCAGGCAAGGGATGGACACAGAATTATGGAATCGTATAATTGGAGAGCTTGAAGAGACCATGTTGTTGTTGTTGTTGTTGTTGTTGTTGTTGTTTAGTCGTTTAGTCATGTCCGACTCTTTGTGACCCCATGGACCAGAGCACGCCAGGCACTCCTGTCTTCCACTGCCTCCCGCAGTTTGGTCAAACTCATGCTGGTAGCTTCGAGAACACTGTCCAACCATCTTGTCCTCTGTCGTCCCCTTCTCCTTGTGCCCTCCATCTTTCCCCACATCAGGGTCTTTTCCAGGGAGTCTTCTCTTCTCATGAGGTGGCCAAAGTATTGGAGCCTCAGCTTCACGATCTGTCTTTCCAGTGACCACTCAGGGCTGATTTCCTTCAGAATGGATAGGATTGATCTTCTTGCAGTCCATGGGACTCTCAAGAGTCTCCTCCAGTACCATAATTCAAAAGCATCCATTCTTCGGCAATCAGCCTTCTTTATGGTCCAGCTCTCACTTCCATTTATCACTACTGGGGAAACCATAGCTTTAACTATACGGACCTTTGTTGACAAGGTGATGTCTCTGCTTTTTAAGATGCTGTCTAGCTTTTCTCCCAAGGAGCAGGCGTCTTTTAAAGAAGAGACCATGAGGCTCAACTAATCCAACTCTCTGCAATGTGGGAATCTTTTGCCCAGCGTGGGGCTTGAACTCACGACCCTGAGATTAAGAGTCTTATGGGCTACCAGCTGAGCTATGTGTAAAGTGTGCATATAAATACATAGGTTGGTGAAAATGCAAAAGGCATTTAAGTCAGGCAAACTATGAATGCTGGGCAAAATATGCTGTGCAGAGATTTGTTTACTAGGCAAAGAACTGTGTACAGAAATATGCATATTAGGAGGAAATGGTTCTGGTTGTCTGCGAGGGAAAGGCATTGAAAGGGCTGTTCTCAGCTATCCAGCACTACAGCTGCTCATTGAGGCTTCCCAACAGAAACCTCTTTGCCTCAGCCCCCCTCAAAACCAGGGCCAATCCTTTTTCTGATGCAGGTTCGCCACAGCAACAACAAGACGTATACAGTCATAGGTAAAGGTAAAGGGACCCCTGACCATTAGGTCTAGTCGTGGCCGACTCTGGGGTTGCAGCGCTCATCTCGCTTTATTGACCGAGGGAGCCGGCGTACAGCTTCCGGGTCATGTGGCCAGCATGACTAAGCCGCTTCTGGCGAACCAGAGCAGCGCACGGAAACGCCGTTTACCTTCCCGCTGGAGTGGTACCTATTTATCTACTTGCACTTTGATGTGCTTTCAAACTGCTAGGTTGGCAGGAGCAGGGACCGAGCAACGGGAGCTCACCCCGTCGTGGGGATTCGAACCGCTGACCTTCTGATTGGCAAGTCCTAGGCTCTGTGGTTTAACCCACAGCGCCACCCGCGTTCTGTATACAGTCATACCTCGGGTTAAATATGCTTCAGGTTGAGCATTTTCAGGTGACGCTCCGCAGCGACGGTTTCACTGCTTGCGCATGCGCAGAAGCTCAAAATGACGTCATGCGCATGCACAGACATGGCAAATCGCAACCCACGCATGCGCAGACACGCAAACGCTGGTTGCATTTGCTTCAGGATGTGAACGGGGCTCCCGAATGGAACACGTTTGCATCCAGAGGTACCACTGTACAAATATGCATATATTTGGGGAAAGTGTGTGTTCTGAAAAAAGAAAAGGCACCTGCTAGTGAAAATGGCACACAAATATATTTGGGGAAATTGCTTGCAAAAATGTGTATATTTGAGAGCACACTAAAAAACAGGTGAATTTTCACGAGGACATTAAAAAAATGGCAAGAAACAGATTGATGCAGAAGTGAACTGCGGATATGAAGAAGAAATTAAGGGAAACTAAAATTGACAGGTGTCCATCCCTAACTTAAACAGAGTGAACGAAACACAGTATTCAAAGTGGGAGCACAACATAGATTTATATCCAAGCATTACAGCATTGGATATTTCATTTTCTGTCCCCTTCCTAAGCAAATCATTTCCATTTCTGAGTTCACCCTTTTCAGAGCTGCAGCACATTGAAAGAGGAAATAAGGATGGTAGATCACACACCCACCCCAGAAATTTCAGGTTCTAACTATGCAAAACCGCCTTCCTTTGGATCTGTAATTTATTCTGAGCTGGGCTTCTGGGACTAGGCATAACATATGGTGTTCACAGAGTCCTAACATGAAGTTAAACCTACCGATGCATCTCTGATTGGAAACGGCGATAACGTAATGGAGAACACAAGAGCCCTCCAAGCCTTTCCCCATAAACCCTTGCCCTGCTTGTTGGAGTGAGATCAGAGAGTCTTTATACGCAACAGCAGAGTTTGGAGGAGGCTGGCAGAATTTTGCGCATTTGTTTTCTTGAAAAAGAAAACTGGAATTCTCTGCCAAGCAAAGCTGAATTCCTTAGCCGTCACAAATTATGCAGATTCAATTTGCAGGATTTCTCTAATGTTACATATTATACTGCTACTTGGCATAATTTATTCTGCCTCTGCTTTTCATGGGGAAGGGCAAGAGCTGTACGGAGTGCCAGATCTCCACTTCTGGGATGGGGAACATCTGTCCTCCCAGATGTTGTTGGACTCCAACTCCCATCATTCCTCACCTTTGGCTTTGTGGTTGACAGAATGATGGAAATTGGAGTCCAACAGCATATTGAAGGCCATGGATTCTTGTTCTAACCTCCATCTATAGCAGCCTTTCTCAACCTGTGAGTCCCCAGATGTTGTTGAACTACAACTCCCATCACCCCTAGCTAGCAAGGCCAGAGCTCAGGGATGATGGGAGTTGTAGTCCAACAACATCTGGGGACCCACAGGTTGAGAACTGCTGATCTATAGGAACCAATCGAACCTTGCTCAGACTTTTGACTCTCAGCAGGTGTTGCTCACAAACTCTGAAGCTTATCTTTGCAACCTTATGGTCCAGAAACTTAATTCCAACAACAATCCAGAAAACTTATTTTTTTACTCACGTACATATTGTGTGGTTGTTTTTCCTTTTCCTGCAGAGAATTGTGATATAATCAGAGCACTGTTTGCTAAGGCCTTTCACAGATCAATTTAAAAGCAGTTGAACATAGCTGCTCACATTGCCTTAGGATTGTCACATCTGAAGCGATGCTACAACAGGGTTTTGTTACCACCTTCTTTGGGGCCAAATGACCACAGTAAGTGAATCTGGGCCAGCAACACTTATTCATGCAGCCAAGTGATAATCCATCTGACTTTAACGCAAGCAGCCTAACAGGGTGGCCCTTCTGGAATTTGTTGCACATGCACACCCACACATACGCACAAATATGTGGATCTGTCTATACTTAGCTACACAGAGCTTAAATACATGACCTTTCACACACCCTTCCAACACATGCATTTGGAGGGGATCCCTAACTTGGCAGGGGGGGGGGGGAGAGAGAGAGAGAGAGAGAGAGAGAGAGAGAGAGAGAGAGAGAGAGAAGACCTGAAATACAGGACAAAACTATATCAATAAAGGACATAGCATTTTGCATTGAAATACAGGACAATCCTGTATTATACAGGACAGGTGGCAACCCTTCTTCTGCACGACAGCCAAATTTCCGGAAAATGGGAAGTCTTTTCTTGGGTTTTCCTTGTGTTTCCTTTGGGGCTCTGAATGTGCCTTAAAGTACCTCCCCTTTCCAGTTGTCTCTTTCATTGTGCATCCAATTAAAACCAGCCGTGTAAAAAACAAAACAACCCCCCCTAAAATAAGTGGATGCTGTTTGCACCATCAGCACATTGTTATGCGATCCAGATGAGAACGCAAGTGTGAAGTTATGGGACACATTCCATGGCAACCGCCATAGATGTTGAAAACAGTGCTGCAGCATCTGGTTTAGGGATAGTCCGACATGCTGCTTATGTGGGTCTATATCCAGGATTTTTAAAATCCAGGATTTTATTTTAAAAATGAAGGCCGGGTGGGGGGTGGGGGTGGAGAAAGATTTGCCGCTACTTCTCCCTGCTGGCTTGCTTGGAGCGCTTATTTTTCAACAGCTTCGTTATTATGAAATGTGAATCTGCAACGGGGTGGCCTGTCACGTTTTGCTGCCTGGGGTGAAATGAGAATGTGCTTTCCCCTCCCCCAC
Organism: Podarcis muralis; assembly: GCF_964188315.1. Lineage (NCBI taxonomy): Eukaryota > Metazoa > Chordata > Lepidosauria > Squamata > Lacertidae > Podarcis > Podarcis muralis. The sequence continues at coordinate 12,016,033 of NC_135662.1, forward strand.
CTACTACCATTGCCAGAACGCCCCTTTTCTCACCATACTTGGTGAGAGCCATGGGGCTCCTCAAAGTGTTGCCACTTGTCTTCTCTGTCCAGGGTGGAGGAGATGAGTGGCAGAAATGCCTTGCCTCTCGCTGAACCTGGAGAGAGCTGGCACGCTCCTCAAGGCATTGCCACTCATCTTCACTGCCCTTAGTTGCTGGGCAGAGACTTGCCACCTGGGTCTTTGCTCCACTGGTTTCAGGTAATGGCCTGGTACTTAATTGGCTTCAGGGGGTGAGTCCTGTGCTCTCAATCTTGCAGTTCTTCTTCCCAGCCACTCCAGCTGTTCTGCCCTCCTAATCCTCTTCTTGGCTCTTGGAGACACAGGGCGGGAGTGTCATGTTCCTCAAGGTTCCTAGCTCCCTCTGTGCTGGAGGGCTGTGTGATCTCTTCTTTCCGGTGCTCCTGTGTCATGGACTGGTTGTACACAGAGGAAGGGTGGGAGGAACCAGCAGTGGAGCCCACAAGGGAAGAAGGCTCAGAGCCCAGGGAGTGGTGGTGGGACAATGATGAGTGGTCAGAGGGAGAAGATAGGGAGGAGGAGGTGTTGGAAGCTAAAGAGATAACAGGGCTAAGTGAGCAGGGAGAGTCCACGCTAAAGAGAAGTCCAGAATCAGAGACAGAAACTGAAGCAGGAGAGGAGGGAAGCTGAGAGACAGAGATGAGTCTGGCTGGTGAAGAGTCACTGGTGTCTCCCCCTCCTGCTGTGACAAGCTCCTCTCCCCCACTTATTTCCCAGAATCTGAAGAGAGCTGAAATGGGCAGAGCAGTGACAAACTGCATGCAGGCGCAGTCTCCAATTGCTTGGAAAAAGCCCTGGAGAGGAGGGGACTTAAACAGGGGTGGTGAGGCGAGGACAACTGAGTCATGGGGCCAGAGCTACAGAATACATTCCAAAAACAAGAACAAAACAGGCCTATAAGGTTTATATTTTTAAACCCTCTGGTCTCACAAAACTGTACCTGTTTCTGGACTGTACCGCTTCAGGTAGGCGCTCACAAGATTTTATGCGCCTGATTAAAAAAACGACAACACAACCAATACACTTCACATGGAAAAGTAGCATGTCAGGGTCAAGGGTTCTAGTTTAGCTTTCTCTCCAGAGAGAGCCAGTGTGGTGTAATGGTTAAAAGTGGTAGACTCGTAATCTGGGGAACCGGGTTCGCGTCTCCGCTCCTCCACATGCAGCTGCTGGGTGACTTGGGCTAGTCACACTTCTCTGAAGTCTCTCAGCCCCACTCACCTCACTGAGTGTTTGCTGTGGGGGAGGAAGGGAAAGGAGAATGTGAGCGGCTTTGAGACTCCTTCGGGTAGTGATAAAGCGGGATATCAAATCCAAACTCCTCCTCCTCCTCCTCCTCCTCCTCCTCCTCCTCCTCCTCCTCCTCCTCCTCCTCTTCTTCTTCTAGCGTGCTACCTTTCTACACACGGGCAAGATTTTCATGCAGAAGCATTCAACACTGTGCCATTTCCCAGCTGTAACCTGAAGTTGTACACTACATAAACAGATCTACTACTTCCTCTGCTCTTTGTGAGAACTGGGATTAAGTGTGAGAATTGGCTAAGCACAGGGGAAAACCTGTGAGTTTCGGCTTTATGGGGAAGAATGCCTCCCACCCCCCACAGCCCGAGCCAATCTTTGAGTAAGCGATCAAGATCGTATTTATGAAATTGGTGACCTACGTGAATTGGTGTCATATGCTTCCCTTTTAACAGACTGTATATTATCATTCTCAATGAAATATGACAATGGAGAGCTCTGTTTCACTCGTTAGTCATCTCCAGCTGCTATGAAAATAATATGTTTGGTATAATTCATTTGAGATCTGATGGGTTTAAGGCTCCTCTGACAAGATATAATCAGCTCATTATGGAGAAACAGAAGCCGTCCTTGTTGCAGATAAATTGCTCAGAGTTGTGATTAAATTACGGTATGTTCGGCAAACTGGGGGTGGCTGGGCTTCCAGCACATACAGATGTTTCATTATCGCCAGACCTGCGTGATAAATGTTGAATGGATTCACTTTGTGCTTTTGAATGCATGCATGTGTGTGTGTGTGTGTGTGTGTGTGTGTGTGCGCGCGCGCGCACGGCCTCTTGGACAATTTGATCAATGGCTGGATTAACCATCCCAAACCCACAAATTAGCGAACTCTCCTTACTCTCACTGCCTACATTTTTGCTCCTGTTTATAGATTTTTATTATTTTGTTAAAAATTAAAATATTCCATTCCTTTCTCTCATGTTAGATTTCAGAATCAACACTGACTTATATAGATATTTTAATTTACATCTGACTCAGTTTTGCATGCAGACATCATAGAAGCAGGGTCAATTCAATTTGCTGGGGTTTGGGCAGCTGAAATGCTGAAATGAGATTCCTTGGGTGTTGACATTGTTATAATGTTTCTTAAGCATTCATGCATTTAAAGCAGGGATGTTCAAAACAGACCTTGGTTACACGCCACTTTTAATATTTCTAATGGACTTGTTACCTTGGTTACAATTCACTGTTAACTTTTCTAGCTAGCAGGAAGTCTTCCTTACTTCCTCTTCCTCAGTTCTAGCTGTTGCCCTCTAGTGGCTCCTTGGAGCATTGCCAGATCTTCACCAACACTGAAGATTAAGATAGTTTCACCCCACTGTTAGTTTTGATTTTGTATTAGATTGCCCCCAATCAATATCCGGATGGGCAAATTACTGAAACTGGTTTCTTCCGTTTCTCACTTTCCCAATTGTAAATTCAGTTTTCCACATCAGCTTGTGAATTTGCTAAAACAAACAAACAAACAAACAAACAAACAAACAAACCAAAACTCGTGAAAATTCACCATCAGGTAAATTGATCCCAAAATTCACATTTTTTAAAAAAAATGTAGTTTTGCCTAATATACATATTTATGCAGGACAATTTCCCCCAATATAGTGCATTTCTTAACTTGTCGCTTGGCTGGGAGAACCAACATTCCAAAAGTCTGAGAAGTACAAATTTTGAGGGATGGCTATTTTGGGGTTCGTGTATTGTTTCAGAAAGTGTGAATTGGATGAGTTGGTTTGTAAATGTGAACTGAATTCTATCCCTTAGTATTGTTTATTAGGGATCATACATTTTGTAGTATGTGATTTTGCCTCATGCACATCTGTCTCCAGGAAGAGCTAGCCAATGAAGTGGAGCAGAAGTGGAAAACTTTCCGGATAAAAGGTGTCAAGGTGATCTCTAGTTATTAGGAGCATAGGAAACTCCCTTGTACTGAGCGAGCCCATTAGTCCATCTAGCTCAGAATTGCTCTCAGATGTACTTGGAGATGCTGGAGATTGAACCCAAGACCTTCTGCATGCTAGGCTGAAGCTCTGCCACTGAGCCATGGACATCCCTGAAGGTGTTACTGTCTGGTATTACTGGAAAGAAATACCAGAAAAGCAATGACAAACCTAGACAGCATCTTAAAAAGCAGAGACATCACCTTGCCAACAAAGGTCCGTATAGTTAAAGCTATGGTTCCCCAGTAGTGATGTATGGAAGTGAGAGCTGGACCATAAAGAAGGCTGATCGCCAAAGAATGGATGCTTTTGAATTATGGTGCTGGAGGAGACTCTTGAGAGTCCCATGGACCGCAAGAAGATCAAACCTCTCCATTCTGAAGGAAATCAGCCCTGAGTGCTCACTGGGAGGACAGATCCTGAAGCTGAGGCTCCAATACTTTGGCCACCTCATGAGAAGAGAAGACTCCTTGGAAAAGACCCTGATGCTGGGAAAGATGGAGGGCACAAAGAGAAGGGGACGACGGAGGACGAGATGGTTTGACAGTCTTCTCGAAGCTACCAACATGAGTCTGACCAAACTGCGGGAGGCAGTGGAAGACAGGAGTGCCTGGTCTGCTCTGGTCCATGGGGTCAAGAAGAGTCGGACATGACTAAACAACTAAACAACAACAACATTACTGGAAAAGGAAAGGGAGACTTGAGGCTGCTGGTTTTGGTGGCAGCTATGAATTTGCTGCCACATCTAGTCCTGAGCTTCTTTGATGTCAAGACAATCAGCTGAAGTCCCCTGAATCTTGGCTAAGCAAACACTGCAAGTGTTGACAGAGTCGTCTGAGTTTTCAAACGCTGGCAGCAGATTAGACTTGCTGAACTGTAACAGTCTGCCTCGGAGTTGTTCGCAGCAAAACCATCTGCCTGGTGCAAGCTTTCCTTTTTTCCTTGGTTACCATGGGGACAGAAGCAGTAGATTCCCGTAGCCAATCGGAGCGAGTCCACCTGAAAGCATTATATGAGAGGATGTTTGCTCAGCTTCTTGATTTGAGCTATCAGGAACATTAATCTATTTATCTGGCGAGAGCTCAAAAGGCAGTGGAGGGTGGGTGGGGAGGTAAGACTAAGTACTTTTGAAGGAGGGGGGCGGGAAATCACTTGATACCGCCATTTAGAAGATGGGATTTAACGAAGTCTGCACATTTTCAGACCTGGCTGGTGGTTTCGCAGCACTGCAGCTCCCTGTTAAAAACCCAGATCACAAACGAAAGGAAACAAGTCTAATAAATTGGGATTGATTTCTTTTTTCTTTTTAACCGCGCCGAAATAAAATCCATCGTATAGACAGCGCACTGTCAATACCAGAGCCATTGCCTCCCGCCAGCAATAAAGAGGTAATTAAAGATCAGTTTATAGAACCAATACAATCATTTATACAATCATTATGAACGTACTAAACAACGCTCTGGCTGCGTTTAGGCACAGTGGATTATGATTAATTTAGTGCTCTTGATTTAAAAAGCATCGGATTCCCTTGCTATGGGCACAGCAGTGTTTGCTGTTCATAAATAATTACTCGAGAATTATTATGGAGTAGCGTTTCGGTTTGTAAGGCTGAGTCAGGAGGCGCTACGCTGCAGGGAGTTTATACCCCTGCATATACCCCTTTTGGTGACGGGAGTGTGAGCATCTCTGCTGCGGCCAAAACTAGGTCAAGGAATCTCAAAAGTGGCCAAGGGAGCAGGCTGATCTGAGCGGAGTAGTACAGTAATACCTCTGGTTACATACCGTCCTCCTTGCGAAAGCTTCAGGTAACTAGCTCTGCTAACCCGGAAATCCGCTCCACTTCCAAGTGGGGAGGAGTTGCGGTGGACCATGTGGTCACCCAGGGGATCCTGGCCATATCAAAGCCCGGCCAGCCAATCCACTGGCCGGGGGGGCGTGGCCAGGTCCCTTTAAGCAGAGGTGGGAGCTGGAGGGCTTCCTCTTTGGCTCGCTTCCTCAATCATCCGCCCTCCCTCCTTATTTGCAGGTTTTAGACACTGGTCTTGCTATGGACCTCGGTTGGTCGCCGTCGAGGGGCCTGGTAGGAATTTTTCCACTTGGCAAAATTGGCACCGGCCATTTGGTTTTCGCCTACCTCGTAGCAATCGTCACAACTTTGTTAGGGTTGCGGTTAGGCATTGTTTGACCTTGTGATGGGGGAGGTGAGGTGTCACCTGCCCCTCCAAGCTTAAGGGCATTCCGTTAAAGGAATCCGGGGGTGTTGATCTTGTCTGAAGCCCGGGTCGGGGGCTAGGGCCATGACACAACCTCGATGGGAACACCAGGGGGAGCTTGAGTTGGTATGCATCGACAGGGCTCCCCCTTCCGGTGGTTTACCCTTACCGGACTTCCTGTGCATCGGGCAGGAGTCAGATATAGTCAGGTCCATTCAATGCCTAAGCCAATACCGCTCACATTCTCTAATTCAATAAAGTTGTGGCCAAATTTGCCCAATAACATAAACCTAATATCCGTGTCCTTGTGTGTGTTATTTCCCAATGAGGGGGTGGCTACGGGGTCTTGACACGCAAGTAGATGCTCCTGGAAGCAAACTTTGCCCCGGCATGCGAGCGGAAGTTGTGTGCCAGAGGTGCGTGCAGCGGGAGGCTCCATTAGCGAAAGCGCGCCTCATGTTAAGAACAGTTTCAGGATAAGAACGGACCTTCAGAATGAATTAAGCTCGTAACTGGAGGTACCACTGTAGTGGTTCTAAAATTACAGCTCAACTTTCTCCTTCTCTGCCTTTTCTATGGATCTTTTCTCCTAGCCATAACCAAACAACCATCTGGGAATCATGGCTTGGGAAAAGAGTTGGATGAGCACATTCATGAGAGTCATTTCCTGCCGGGGTCCATGGGAAATGCAATTTCAAGAAACTGCACCTCCCATGCACCCAGGCAGGAAATTATTCCGTCTGAGGATGATGAGGAGCGTCCAGGCTACTTAAGCCCCCTAATCTCTAGTGAGTCCTCCCTGTCCTCACCTCTCCTTCCTAGGGTAAGTTTGCTTGGAAGGTGGAAGACTGGGAAGCGAGGCTTAGCCACAAGCTCCTCTGTTCTTTGTTTTGCTTCTAAGCTTCCTTAGAAATATGTGCAAAGGATCCCCAACTCTAGGGGGCCTTGGATGCCTGGGCCCCCACAATTTTGTGTGTGTGGGGGCTCAACACCCACACAACCTCCCAGGCAACATCTGAGGCCTTATGAAGCCTCCGACATGACTTTCAGTAGAAAACCGGAAGTCATGTCAGAGGTCTTGCATGGTCCCAGATATGACCTCCGAGGCCCTGTGTGGCCTTGGAAGCGATGTCCGAAGCCCTATCAGGCCTCCAAAGTGACTTCTGGTAGAAACTAGAAGTCGTGTTGGAGGCCTTGTGAGACCTCCGATGTGATCTCTGAGCCACTGTGAGGCTTTGGAAGCACCAATGTAACATGACATCATAATGTCATGGGTGCCATTGGGCACCCATAATCTGGGGCCCAAGTTGGCATCTGTCAGGTGTGTGTGCAGGAGCCCGACCCTGTGACCAATAGGACTTTGCAGGACTGGGGCCTTCCTAAGTTTGTTCTGAAGAGGAAAGGCGCAGTTGCACAGGTGAGGCCGATTGGTAACTCACAGCACCTGGTGGCAAGAGCTGGGAAGGGATATGAGGTCAGCATTTCCCTTTGGCTCTTTGCCACAGCAACACGTTCCCTGCCTTGCTGCGTTTGGTTCCTTGACTCCTTGCTTCTTGATCCTCGGACCCTTGATGTTGTGACTCCTTGCTTCTTGATCCTTGGACCCTCGATGTTGTGACTCCTTGCTTCCTGACCCTTGGACCCTTGGCTTCTTGACTCCCGGCTCTCTGACCCTTGGACTTTTGGCTTCCTGACTCCTGGCTTCTGGACTCCTGTTCCTGCTCCCACCCCACCATCTTGCCGCTGGTCCAGACGTCCCCAGCTGGGACTTTGATAGCCTGTGAACCAGACCGTGACAGCGTCCCTGTCAGGAATCAGAATCCTAGCTGTAGGTTGACCCGGGTATTTGCCGACTTTCCTTTAAGTGCGAACATTTAAAGTGGGGTTTTGTATGTGGTACAGAATTCTGACATGGTAACAAGGTTAGGTATGGGCTTCATACGTAGTTCAGTCTAAATGGGTGGAGGAATGTAGATCTGTATTTACATTAGTTGGCACATCAATTGCACAGACAATGTATTGACAAAGCGTTCCATTCTGATTTTCCTCCGCTTCTCCTTTTTTTATCAGAACTCCTCAAGAGGGTTGGGGAAAACCCCAGGGCAGATGTGCAGGGTGTGGAGGAAGAGAAGGCAGCAAGAGTCTCATGGTGCAAACAGGAATCCTTACGTGCTACATTGAATATGAGCCTGTATTATTAATTTGCTTCCGCTGGCACTTGATTTCAGAGGCAGATTTAGGGGAGCGCAGCCGGTTCGGTCATACTGGGTGAGGAGACTCAGAGACAGCACAGGGGGCACCGCAACGGTGATGTAGAATGGAAAGCAAGACGGACCTGGGGAAGATTTTTGCACAGTTGCACAGGGTGCCACTGAAATTTGAGACCCTAAGGTCCGCCACTGTTGATCTGTGGATGATTTGTGATTATTTTTGTTATGTATTCAGTGGTCTGTGTCTGCCTGAGCTTGAGTCTGGACTAAGGATTCTGCACATCTGTGCTCTGATTCAATAAATGATATCACATAATATTTCAGGATTTGGGCACCTGCCATTGGCCCTTAAGCTCTGAGTTATGATTCGCAGCTTGGAAATTTAGAAAGCCAATCACGTTGGGAGTGGGAGTGGCCCAGGCCTTCAGCAATGTATATAAGCAGTTGCTTTGCCCCTGTTGTCCAGTTCTGTGAGTTTAATAATGGTTCTTGCTATTATCACTGTGTGTTGCCTTCAATTTTTGTATTGTATAGTCATACAGTGGTACCTCGCAAGACGAATGCCTCGCAAGACGGAAAACTCGCAAGACGAAAGGGTTTTTTGTTTTTTGAGCTGCTTCGCAAGACGATTTTCCCTATGGGCTTGCTTCGCAAGACGGAAACGTCTTGCAAGTTTGTTTCCTTAACACCGTTAATACAGTTGCAACTTGACTTCGAGGAGCAACTCATAGCACGCGGTGTGATAGCCTTTCTTGAGGTTTTTGAAGACTTTGGTGATTTTTGAAGCTTTTCCAAAACTTTTCCGACACCGTGCTTCGCAAGACGAAAAAAATCGCAGGACGACAAAACTCGCAGAACGAATTAATTTCGTCTTGCGAGGCACCACTGTATTTTAAAATGTTTGTTGAACCCTGCCCCAGGACCCTGAGGTGAAGAGCAAGCTATAAATATTTGGAATACAGTGGCACCTCTGGTTATGAACTTAATTCATTCTGGAGGTCCGTTCTTAACCTGAAAATCTTCTTAACCTTTACCTAATGGGGCCTCCCGCTGCTGCCGCACTGCTGCCATGAGATTTCTGTTCTCATCCTGAAGCAAAGTTCTTAACCTGAGGTACTATTTCTGGGTTAGCGGAGTCTGTAACCTGAAGCATCTGTAACCCGAGGTACAACTATAAATAAACAATGTATGCATTTTGGTGCACACTCTCTCCTAATATACACACCTGGGTACACGCTGTTTGGGTGGAGAATTGTACTGTAAAGTTTAGAGGCGGCCGGCTGTGTTCTGCTCAGTCTGTTTTGCAAAGTTCAGACAGAGTAGCTTGAGGCCAGGTTCACATTACAATGCAAAACAAACTGAATTCCACCTCCCCTCTCAATACACAACAAGGATGGCATAACTGAAAAGGCTCCGCATAGCTGGAAAGGATCTGTGCGCAGTGAAATGAAATTGGCTGTTACCAAACAGCTGTGTTTTATTTTTCAGAGATGCAATCTTACCCGTAGAGTGCTGAGTCATGGTGAGCACAAAGAATTTTGTCTTGCACATGTGATTTTTCCTCCTTCTTTTTTTTAGTATGCCTAAGGTAACATGATTTTTTTGTCTGTGCTTAAGCCATCCTTCCTTGATCTAGTGAGGTCCAGCTCCGAGGGCCTTCTGGCGGTTCCCTCACTGTGAGAAGTGAGGTTACAGGGAACCAGGCAGAGGGCCTTCTCGGTGGTGGCGCCCGCCCTATGGAATGCCCTCCTATCAGATGTCAAGGAAATAAACAACTACCTAACTTTTAGAAGGCATCTGAAGGCAGCCCTATTTAGGGAAATTTTTAATGTTTGATGTTTTATTCTGTTTTTAGTGTTCTGTTGGGAGTCACCCAGAGTGGCTGGGGAAACTCAGCCAGAGGGGCAGGGAATGTATGTATGTATGTATGTATGTATAAATAAATAAATAAATACAGTGGTACTTCGGGTTAAGAACTTACCGTATTTTTCGCTCTATAAGACGCACCAGACCACAAGACGCACCTAGTTTTTGGAGGAGGAAAACAAGAAAAAAAATATTCTGAATCTCAGAAGCCAGAACAGCAAGAGGGATCGCTGTGCAGTGAAAGCAGCAATCCCTCTTGCTGTTCTGGCTTCTGGGATAGCTGCGCAGCTTGCATTCGCTCCATAAGATGCACACACATTTCCCCTTACTTTTTAGGAGGGAAAAAGTGAGTCTTATAGAGCAAAAAATACGGTAATTTGTTCTGGAGGTCTGTTCTTAACCTGAAACTGTTCTTAACCTGAAGCACCACTTTAGCTAATGGGGCTTCCTGCTGCCGCCACGCCGCTGCTGCACGATTTCTGTTCTCATCCTGAAGCAAAGTTCTTAACCCGAGGTCCTATTTCTGGGTTAGCGGAGTCTGTTACCTGAAGTGTATGTAACCCAAGGTACCACTGTAATAATAATAATTCTCTCCAGATAATCTGGACTCCAGTTGCCATCATCCCCAGCCAGTATGGCCCACAGCCAGGGATGATGGTATTTGTAGTCTAACAACCTCCAGAGGACATCAGGTTGCGAAAAGCTGCTCTAAACCAAATGAGATGTCTTTGAGGTTATTCCTCTTTTTGACAGATGCTGCAATCAGCAGACAGCACATGAACCGGACATATCATTAGATTGGAGGTGTATTTTATGCCTCTCCCTTTCTCCATTGAGGATGTGATTCTTCCAATAAACCCTTATCCCCCTGGGCCAGGCATACACATTTGCAGGCTCCTAGCCTGGAATGTCTGCGTAGCTGACTTCTGTGTGCATTTCCACAAAGCCTGATCCCGAAGAGGCTTGGTTAGAAATTTCTACCCTGAAGGAATTCAGCCGACTATGAAAAGCCGCAATGCAGAGGGATGCCCCATCTCAGATCCCAACATCTCTACGTGCATCAGTGTTGTCTAATCTGACTGGCATTGGCTTTCCAGTGTTTCAGGCAGGAACCTCTTCCAGGCTGGATCTACGCTGATCTTCTAAACGCTATTAAATATAACATTCTATAATGCTTAATGGCCGTTTTCCATTGCCAGTGGCTCGCTGCTCAACAGCGCCCTCTGGTGTCACGTTTTAATAACACATTTTTAACGTTGTAAATGATGAGTGTAGATCCTCCCCTAGTCTTACCTGCAAATGCCGGGGATTGAATTTGGGATCTTCTGCATACAAGACAGGTGCTTTACCACTGATGCTCTATATGAGCCAAATCGGACACTACAATGCTTTCAATGGTGCCACCAGGAATACATTGGGATCTAATCCGTCCTGGTTATCTTCCAACGCTCTCCATCTCTAAGCCTCCCTGCAAGCTCTCATCTCCTACTACTTAAGTACAGCTTGTTGCTCCAGCAGTGTCAGCGATAAAGCAGAGAGAATAAGGTCCCTGTGGCCATCCAATTGTTCTTAGACTCCCACTGCCACCAGCCCCAGACACTGCCAGATTTACACACCAGTTCAGTAAGTTACAGCTTAGGACCTCGGATTGCGATTCTGGGGTGGGGAACTATATATCAAGTTTAGAAAATAATGAAAGGACACACGCACAGAGTACAGGTTGTACTGCACCCTCCACTAAGTAAGTGTTGCGTGTAATGGTCCTTGTGATGCTGAACATGAAAGTTTTCCAGACATTTTAAGTAAGAAATCGTAAATTGTTTTCGTGGAAAGGCATTTCAAAAGCAAACGGGCTTATGGCCACATGTGCATTCTAGTTACATGGTCAGGTTTTTTTAGGCGCATCCTTGCCTATGTACTGGTACATTTGCAAATTATGAAAGTTTATTACAGTGGTACCTCGGGTTACAGACGCTTCAGGTTACAGACGCTTCAGGTTACAGACTCCGCTAACCCAGAAATAGTACCTCGGGTTAAGAACTTTGCTTCAGGATGAGAACAGAAATCACGTGCGGCAGCGGGAGGATCCATTAGCTAAAGTGGTGCTTCAGGTTAAGAACAGTTTCAGGTTAAGAACGGACCTCAGGAACGAATTAAGTACTTAACCCGAGGTACCACTGTACTGTTTTGAGGGGACAGGGGGTGGGCAGGTGTGGTCCTGAATGGGGTAACTGTGCCCCTGAAGGGCCAGGTGTGCAGCCTGGGAGTCATTTTAGACTCACAGCTGCCCATGGAGGCGCAGGTCAATTCTTTGTCCAGGGCAACTGTCTTAACCCGAGGTACCACTGTATTTCTGTTTTCGTTGTCCTTTCCTTTAGAAGAATACTTACATTTTTGTAACGCTGCGGGGCCTTTGTCAGCTTGACACAGGTAAGGCACTCAGCATGTCTTAATCCAGTCCTGCCCAGCCAGCACAGCCAATGGTTAGAGATGATGGGATCTGGTGTCTAGCAACATCTGGACCCCCAAAGGTTCCTGGAGGATAAGATTGCTAACTCGGATGGTTATGTTTCTGCTTCTGAATACCAGTTGCTGGAAACCACAGGAGGGGAGAGTGCCGATGTGCTCAAGTCCTGCTTGCAATCTTCCCATGGGCATGTGGTTGGCCACTGTGAGAGCAGGATGGTGGAGTAGAACCATAGTTGGGAGGGACCTGAAGGACAATCTAGTCTAACCCCTGCAATGCAGAAATCTTTTGTCCGATGTGGGGCTCGAACCCACAGCCTTAGAGTCTCATGCTCTATTGAGTGAGCTGTCCTGGTAGATGGGCTCTTAGCCTGACCCTGTAGTGCTCTTCTTATGTTCATCCCCAGAGTAAGGAAGAGAGGGCTCTTTCACAATTCCTTCCAGTGACCACACAGCCTTGCCCAAGGAAGGGTTTAGAGGTGGGCAACTGAATGAGTTGGAAAGAAGACCTGATTTCAATGCAGAATAGCACTAGAGCCAGAGAAGAGCTCACCTTACATCTGAGACAACCATCTCAAGCTGCTGAAATCCACACTTCTGAGCCGAGAAGTAAGAATCTCAGCAGCAACATAACTAATGAAAAAGTATATAGCTCGTGAAAAGGATCCCTGCGCCCGTTTCACTTCCTTAACGCTTTTCACAGAAATATGCTGCCCATTTAGCGGGTGGGGTGGGGGGCATCGTTTGACTCTGGGGAGGATTGTTCCAGGATTTCCAGGGTTAATTTCCAACAATTTCCCAAAGCCTTTAATCCCCTCAAACATATTATAACCCAGCGGTGCCCAGTGTGATGAGGCAAAGAGAGACGTATCGATCTTGGGGCCTCATTACAAGTTGTACATTGTGAACTTAGCATCCCTGGTCATGCCATTAGTGCAATTATCTTATTTCATTAGGGAAAGTGCCACTTTGCATTAGAGCATGTTGGTTCACTTTAAAAAGAAATGATGTTTTCCAGCAAAGGGAAGACATTCATTAATTTCGGAGGAGGCACCCGATCTTTTTGCCAGCTGCTTCAGAAACGTAACTCGAGGAGTCAATATCTCGGCTAGCTGATCACCACAATCGTGGGTAACTCCTTTGAAAAGTTTCAAAACAGTAAGATTGTGGAGCAGAATTCAACATAATTAATGACTAAGGGAGCAAACCCTACTCATATCCAGAGTGCAGCCCCTACGATGGTTGGATTGTGCCTTTTCTGTCTCCTCCTAGCAACTCCTGCAGCTAAGCTGGTGCCAAACACATTGCTCTGCTTTCCTTTGTTTTTATATATATAATCTTTATTAAAATAAATTCTGTTACATATTTCTTCTTCTTCTTTGGCGATCACTTGTAGCCGAGTAAAATTGTCTTCCATGAACACGGTCTTAACAGTGAGTCCTTAAGTGACTGTGGAGGCCAATTCTGGATCCACACGTCCTTCCACAGTGGGGACATAGGTTTCCAGACGAGAGCTGATCACGGTGAGGGTTTGCCAAGCGTGCCTTCCTCTTAGCGCGTTTCTCCTTTTTGTCCTGAGTTCGAGCGTCTTCAAAGCCCATGACACCTTTGGTAAAGGCTGGTCTCCAATTGGAGCGCTTGCAGGCCAGTGTTTCCCAGTTGTTGTTGTTTACACTACATTTTTTAAGATTTGCCTTGAGAGTCTTTGAACCTCTTTTGTTGACCACCAGCATTACACTTTCCATTTTTAAGTTTGGAAGACTTTGGAAGATGATTATCAAGCATCTGCACAACAAGACCAGTCCAAAGAAGTTGATGTTGAAGGATCATTGCTTTGACAATAACAATTTATACAATAACCAATAAAACAATACATCAGTCACTGACTTCCCTTCCTCTCCTTCCAAGGTTCCTTTTAGTTTCCCACTATTACTGCATATATTATTATTATTATTATTATTATAATAATAATTTTTATACCCCGCCCATCTGGCTGAGTTTCCCCAGCCACTCTGGGCGGCTTCCAATCGAGTGTTAAAAACAATACAGCATTAAATATTAAAAACTTCCCTAAACAGGGCTGCCTTCAGATGTCTTTTAAAGATAAGATAGCTGCTTATTTCCTTCACATCTGAAGGGAGGGCGTTCCACAGGGCGGGTGCCACTACCGAGAAGGCCCTCTGCCTGGTTCCCTGTAACTTCACTTCTTGCAGCGAGGGAACCGCCAGAAGGCCCTTGGAGCTGGATCTCAGTGTCTGGGCTGAACGATGGGGGTGGAGACGCTCCTTCAGGTATACTGGACCAAGGCCATTTAGCGCTTTAAAGGTCAGCAACAACACTTATAATCAAAACATCTAATTCCCCACTCTATCATACCTGCTTTTCTTTGGATCACATCAGCAAGGCCAAGAGGGAGGTCTTGGTGTCTGGGGAGCTCAAGACTGTCATACACACTGCCAGGCTTGCATCCCAGGAAGGTCACTTCAGTGCTGCTAACGCAGTGGTTTGACATCACCTCTCGAGGGAGGGATTCTCTCTCACCCAGGAGCTAGTGGGGTGTGGTAGGGTGTGGCTTTAAAAGGTCCTTCGCACGAACTACTTGTTCAGTATCAGTCTAATGTTGATACCTCCTCATCCAGCAGTGAGGATGTTAGTGAACATTCCATGTTGTCATGGTGGGTTAGCCAATGGCAGGAAGAGGGATGAGATGGGAAGCTCATTGTTCTCTCTGCTGTTATGTGCCTGGGTGAGGGGCAGGCAAGGGTGCCAACTTGAATAAAATATGGGGGGGGGGGAGTTAAGCCCCACCCTGCATAATCAGTCACATGATGCAGCAGCATCATGAATGAATGAAGAAGAAGAGTTTGGATTTGATATTCCGCTTTATCACTACCCAAAGGAGTCCAAAAGCGGCTAACATTCTCCTTTCCCTTCCTCCCCCACAACAAACACTCTGTGAGGTGAGTGGGGCTGAGAGACTTCAAAGAAGTGTGACTAGCCCAAATATTTTATAGGGGCAGCGGCGAAGGGACCTTGGCCACTAGGAGTTGGCTCCTAGGGGTGCAGGCAAAAGTAATATCTTTCTTTCTTTCTTTCTTTCTTTCTTTCTTTCTTTCTTTCTTTCTTTCTTTCTTTCTTTCTTTCTTTCCCTCCCCCCCCCTCTCTCTGGAGAAGTAGACAATCTCTACCCGATTTCTTGAATTTCAGCTGCTGCTTTGAAAGATGAACATCCCCCAAGAGAATCTAACAATATATCCTGATCCCATGAATCTTCAATAATAAGCTTCTTTCTAGCACTTTCAAATGTTCATGGCATTTCCCATACATCCTTAAGAACCGGTCTGCTAGGTAGACTTACGCAGTGCAAAAGGGAGGGCTGAGATTAGGAGAACAGCAGCTTCCCTAAAGCCATATCGAGAGATAGTAGCAGAGGCAAGATTCGAATCATGAAATGTACAGCTCAGTCCTTTAGCCATTTTCATCATCACTGTGCATGGGAAACTTTGCAGTGAAACAAAGAAATTGGATCCCTGTCCCCAAAAGCTTACAAACCAGAGTTTGATCATTGGAACAAAGAGGAGGTAGGTGAGGAAAAGCTGTAGGACATGATGTGTTCATCTCAATTGCATATACTTTGGCTTTGTTTCACTAGGGATGAGAGAGTGTCAGACAAATAGGATCTGGAAAACCAGGGTTCAAACCCCACTTGGTCGTGATGCTCTCTGGGTGACCTTGGGCCAATCACAGTCTCTTCACCTAATCTACCTCACAGGCTTGTTGTGGGAATTAAACAACACCTCGAGCTCCTTAGAGCAAGAAGCAAGGTGCAAATGCAGGAGATAAATGCAATAAATGAATAAATGAAATAAATGAATAACACAGTGTACTCCACTCACTTTCACGAATCACAAATTATTATTATTATTTGCCCATTTTACAGAAGGAAAACTGAGGTTTAGGTCATGTCTTGGGAGGGATCACCTAAGCCCGCATTGCCATCCTCAGTACCCCGCTCGGAAGTGCGTGTAAGTACTCACAGGTGCACAAAGACAGCTGTGGCACAATTCCACCCTTTTCGGAGAAAATGGGACTTAATTGCTTTCCTCCGCCCTCTGACTCGGTGATTTTATGCACTGTGAAGAATGGCGTTTTCGATTTGACGTTACAGGGAGTTGCGTCAGTAAACAAATAGCTTCTTTTTCATGCTCTGATTTCGGCCCAGCAGCTCCGGCGAGAGAATAATAGGATCATGATGTTTACTGCGAAGTCAGGGTAGTGGAAGTGGCGTTCTGGCTACAATCTATGTTAAGTAACTAATCTGCTATGGAACAGCTGTTTCCTTCAAGATCTCTGGTATCAGATGTGCGTATCCATCCCCCCCCACTAATCTCCTTTTTCATGCTTCTCTCCCTGTTGCATTTTCGCCTCCCTCCCTCCCTCCCTCCCTGCAAAAACCCAAGGCTCTGGCTGTTTTTCTTGTAAAACTATTCTCAGGGAACACTTCATAATTATCTGATCTTGGAAGCAGATACAAACTCGCCATGACCGCAGAACGAAAATATAGGACTTACCCAGTAGGGGAGAACAGCCGACAATATCCCTGGGTATATTCGCATCACTTTCCGGGTAGGGAATGCATTAAGGATAATTGCAGGAATGAAGGAAAGGGTTGGAAGAAAACCAAATTGTCGAAAGCTTCTGCACATCAAGTGCTCAGTCTGAAATCAAAAAAGTTTTGTAATAAGGGTTGCCCATTCTGTCATCTTTCCCAGTAGTGATGTATGGAAGTGAGAGCTGGACCATAAAGAAGGCTGATCGCCAAAGAATTGATGCTTTTGAATTATGGTGCTGGAGGAGACTCTTGAGAGTCCCATGGACTACAAGAAGATCAAACCTATCCATTCTTAAGAAAACCAGCCCTGAGTGCTCACTGGAAGGACAGATCCTGAAGCTGAGGCTCCAATACTTTGGCCACCTCATGAGAAGAGAAGACTCCCTGGAAAAGACCCTGATGTTGGGAAAGATGGAGGGCACAAGGATAAGGGGACAACAGAGGACGAGATGGTTGGATAGTGTTCTCGAAGCTACAAACATGAGTCTGACCAAACTGCGGGAGGCAGTGGAAGACAGGAGTGCCTGGCGTGCTCTGGTCCATGGGGTCACGAAGAGTCGGACATGACTAAACGACTAAACAACAACATTCTGTCATCTGGACCGGATAATGAGTTTGGATCATTTAAATGTTAGTTCAAGGGAGACATTTGTGGGAAAGCAGTTCTAAAGATGGCTACAGTTGAAGAATTGAAAACTTTTTCGGCCTGTTTAAATACTATACAGTGGACGCTCGGGTTGCGAATGTGATCCGTGTGGGATGCACATTCGCAACCCGCAGCATTCGCAACCCACGTCTGCGTGCATGGGTTGAGATTCGGCGCTTCGCATGGGCGATCACCGAAACCCGGAAGTAAACTGTTCTGGTACTTCTGGGTTTCGGCGGTCCACAACCCGAAAAAACGCAACCTGAAGCGGCTGTAACTCAAGGTATGACTGTAGTATGATGAATTCACCATCAGGATTTGAACTATGAGCAACAGAAGGAATTAGAAATTAATGTGTTATTGTCATGATACGAGAGAGAGAAGATAGGGTGCAGCAAGGGAGGGGGAAAAATAAAATAGCACCATAGATAATGGGATGGGAAGTCATCAAAACAAAACAAAAACCCACTATGTATTGGAATGTATATGCAAATTTTTTGAACACTTAATAAAATATAACAAAACAGTAAAGACAGCTACAGATCTGCTTGAATGCCCAAGGAGAAGCTTAGCTCAGTGGCACGTATGCTTCAATCAGGTTCAGTCCCCAGAATATCCATTTTGGAAAAGACCTTGGAGAGGCTCTGCTCATCACTGACAATAATCTGGTATGCTGACTGAGACCCTACCTGCTCGCAGACAGACTGTCTTGCCAGAGTGGTGCATGCTCACGTTATCTCCTGCTTGGAGTACTGCAATGCGCTCTATGTGGGGCTACCTTTGAAGGTGACCTGGAAACTACAACTAATCCAGAACGCGGCAGCTAGACTGGTGACTGGGAGTGGCTGTCAGGTCCTGAAAGACCTACATTGGCTCCCAGTATGTTTCCAAGCACAATTCAAAGTGTTGGTGTTGACCTTTAAAGCCCTAAATGGCCTTGGCCCTGTATACCTGAAGGAATGTCTCCACCCTTATCGTTCTGCCCCGACACTGAGGTCCAGCGCTGAGGGCCTTCCAGCAGTTCCCTCACAGTGAGAAGTGAGGTTACAGGGAACCAGGCAGAGGGCCTTCTCAGTAGTGGTGCCCGCCCTGTGGAATGCCCTCCCATCAGATGTCAAAGAAATAAAGAATACACTAATTTTTCTTACAAGGTTAAAATACCAAACCAGATTAAAATTCACACCAGCATATCTAATCATCTGGGTAGGCTTGTGTAAACAAGAATGTTTTTAAGCAGGTGCTGGAAAGAATACAGTGAGGGTGGCAGCTTGCTTTCAATAGGCGGGGAGTTCCAAACACAATAAAACATCAAACATTAAAAACTTCCCTAAACAGAGCTGCCTTCAGATGTCTTCTAGAAGTCAGATAATTTCCTTGACATCTGGTGGGAGGGCGTTCCACAGGGCGGGTGCCACCACCAAGAAGGCCCTCTGCCTGGTTGCCTGTAACCCTACATCAGTGACATGTTGCTGAATATATCAGCAAAAGAACTACCACTCGTATGTGCTGCCTCTGTTTTAATTTGCCCTAAATAAAATCAATTAGGGTTGAACAGATCGGTCTATTTCTAGCCTGTGCCGTTTTCTAATATGTTCCGTCACAGATCTGTCTGCCCCATTTCTGCATTAATCTGTGTTTCGAAAACGAGCACTGTATGACAAAAATGTATTTAAATGCATATTCAAATGCCCTGTTTTATGCATTTAAGCACGCATTTTATCTCAATGCACCTCTTTCTTGACACATTGCATTTGAAGCAATGCCTTTAAAAAAGCATTGCTTTTTCTTTGGGCGCCGGGGACAGAGACATCCAAAATCCAGAGGATCATTATGGTTCCAATCTGCACATTAATCTGGGAGGTGCGGATCGGATAATTTCAGATTCTTCAAGCATCACTGTCCGAGCCAGCTAGCTGACTGACACTTTCATCCTTAAGTGTGCCAAGTACAGAAAAATATTCAAGAAGAACCTTCCATGCCCCTCTTTGGAGGAGGTGGGAGGACAGAGAGGTCAGCCAGTTGAAGGATATGAATGGTTAATGGGGCGTCTTCTCCTGCTGAACACAGACAGAACTGCAGTGCTGTATCAATAATTCAGTTTTCACTCGTCTGAGCCAGTCTGGCACTGGTCTTATATGGGTCACAATCATTCCGCTATTTAACAAATACACGCTTTGCGATGCTAAAGTACGGAAATCTCGCTGCTCGCTATAACATTCTCCTATCGTTCCTTCTACCAGTAATTGGGCTAGGAGACTGAAGTGCCATCTGGCCGCTATATTTAACAAATTACACATGGATGGATGGTAGATATCGAGACATGGGTCTGATAACCTACAGAGATGGAGATAACCCATTGGTGAACTCAGGAGGTGACTGCTTTGACCAGGGCTTTCCAAACTTGTTTTTGGACTACAATTCCCATCATCCCTGTCCACTGGCCCTGGTACCTAAGGATGATGGGTGTTGTAGGAAACCCTGCCCTAGATGTTATCGGACAACAGCTCTCATCATACCCAGACAGCAAGGCCAAGGGTCAGGGATGATGGGAGTCCAACAACATCTGGGGCATAAAATATTAGACAAATGGTTATCTCCATATCTGCAGCTTATGACACTCATCTCCCATTGTAAGTTCGACCATCTGACAACATCTGGCTACTCTGTTGCTAGCTAGCAAGGTGCCAATCATTGTGGCAGGTGGAAGGATCCATAATTGCAGAGATCTTTGGGGAGAGAGCCGAGTGTACCTATTTATTTGTTGCATTTGTATCCACCTTTTCCTCCTAGGAGCTCCAGGTGGCATGCATGCCCCCTCCTTCTCCTCATTGAATCCTGCAAGGAAGGTCATGCTGAGAAGCAGTGACTGGCCCAAGATCAGCCAGTGAACTTCATGGCCGAGTGGGGATTTGAACCCTGGTCTCCCAGGGCCTAGTCCGGCACTCTATCCACCTGGCTCTCAAAGTACATACACAGCAGCTCTCATGATCTCATAGAATTGTACAGTTGGAAGGGACTCTGAGGGTTGTCTAATATAAGGTTACCAGATTTCCCCCCCCCCAAAGAATCCACTTTTTTTTTTGAAAAGAGAATTTATTTATTTTTTAAAAGAGAAGTAATATCGTCTGTGGTCTCCTCTGTTGCGCAGCATTTCTCTGGGCCCTGGGCTGCTCTCTTGGAGTGCTAGCCGCCGTGGAGAAGGCTCGGGTTGGGCGTGGGCTCAGCCATGTGTCCTTGCCCTCCCGGTGCTCTCCTACCTCTTCTCCTCAGTGGCAGCAGCGTGGCAAGGTAGGGGCTCCCCAGTGGTGTAGCGTGGGGGGTGCCAGGGGTGCCGGCCGCACCGGGCGCAACATCTGGGGGGGCACGAGTCCAGAGGGCCCAGCCCCGTGCCCTCGGCCCGCCCCTATTGTCAGAGCGGCCGGCCAGCCTCCGCCTGCTCCTACCTTGCCCACCCGAGGACTGTGGCAGCGCCCGCCCCCGTGGCCACCTACCCCCGCCTCGCCCATTGGCTTGCCTCCCTCAGCCCCGCCTCTCTCCGATGGCCGTGGGGGTGTCCTGCTCGGCGCCGGCGCCTTTTTTCAGGAGGTAGGGAGGCTAGACGGGAAGGTGGGGTTGGAAGCGGGCAGAGAAGGAGGGGAGCTCGTAGCCAAAAGGGCTGCGCCGGCCGGCAAAGGGCCGGGGAAAGTTTGGAGAGGAGAAACGCACCGTCATGATTTCCTGGTGGAAGCGGCAGGATTAGGGATGGCGAAGCATAATTACACACGAATTTCGCTGGGTGAGAGCTTCGGGGATCAATCAGCGGAAATGGGAATCAATTGGAATATGAGAAAGAGAGAGGGACCATCATTCATAGGCATAGATTTGTAGGGTTAGGGGGCACAAATCCATGGGTTAGGGGGCGCAAATTACTTGCCTTGCCCCGGATGCTGACAACCCACGCTACGCCGCTGGGGCTCCCCTCTTTTTTTCTCCTTCCTCTTTTTCTCTCTCTTCCTTTTCCTTCTCCTCTCCTCCTTCTCCCTGGGTCGGCTCTGGGTTTTTTCCTGGCCCCAGAGCACTGCTGGGCAGTTGGCTGGCTGGCCTGGCACTCTCACTCCCAGCTTGATTTGGGTCGTGGGGTGGGGAGGGGTCAGTGGTTTCCCCAGTTGACTCGCCAGGCGTCCCTGGTTCCCCTGTGGCAGCGGTGGCAGTCTCAGCAGGCCAGAGCCAGCCTGGTAGTGCAGTTGGCTCTGGCTGGCTTCAGGTGCTGTTCGCTGCCGTGGTGCCTGCCATTTTGCCACACCGGAAATCCCCATATGATGTGGTCTTGTGCCGTTGAACCAATCACACAACATCCATTCCCTACTAATAAATCTACAACACTTAAAATATAAATCCGGAGACAGTAAATGAAATCTGGGGACATTACGGGGATGGATTTCGTCCGGGGACAGATTTGTAAATCCAGGGACTGTCTCCAGAAAACGGGGACGTCTGATAACCATAGTCATGAGTTTGACCAAGCTGCGGGAGGCAGTGAAAGACAGGAGGGCCTGGTGTGCTCTGGTCCATGGGGTCACGAAGAGTCGGACACCTCCTGCAATGCAGAAATCTCAGTAAGATCATAAATGACAACCTCTGCTCGAAAACCTCCAAGGGAGGAGAGTCCACCAGCCAGGGTAACCTAGGATCATTTTTATGCATTTTTATACATTTGGGGCAAAGAATGGGGTGTGTGAGAGAGTTTGGCATAGGGGAAAACAGATCTATGTTCTGCAAGTGGGTCAGAGGAGAAACATTAGATGCCTTCAAACGCATACATGCTGTTTGTTTTGGAGAGGAACCAGGTATGGCATCTCCGGGTGCTTGTCTGTTCTTCCATGCTCAACATGTACATTTTTATGAACCTTATCTCAGATGGGGGCAGAAAATGTTCGACCCTGCAGAGTAAGGGTGAGCTGGGTTTTTAGGTTGGGGAAATGACAAATGAGGTTGGAAAAACGACAAACTGACAAATTAGGTTGGAAAAACGACAGACAGTTTCAGCCATCCCTCCCTCCCTCCCGATGCATCCTTAATGGCACTAATCCTATTTCGATGTATTCTTCTTAAAGTTAAGGGGGTGGGGAAGTTGTGCCAAATGTTGTGCAAGTTAGCTTCTTTCAGGATTTCAGCATCCGGAATCTCTTCATGGGCTGCCAGCTTCAAGAAATCATGTGTGCTTGTCTCTGTATTAGGTATTTCAAATGCTGGAAGATTGTTTGCACCTGATTTTTTTTGGTAAATATTCTCTGTTCTTCCTGCCCTCTTTCCTCTCACTTGCTAAGTAGGTTATTTTAACATTGCTCTTCACCAATTTACCTGAAAAGCAGCATCCTGGTTTTCAAAATTTTATTTTGAAGCTAGTAAGCACTGGCTTGGCAAAGTGCAGCTGAAATGAAGATGGTTCAGGTTCTGTTTTGTGATCTCCTTGCTCATTAAGATACTGAATTTTCAGGATTCTGTTTCCCGCCCACCCCCCACCCCTTCAGCACTGCAATTGACAATTAAAACGACTTGATGAAGTGTAACGGTTTATGGACCTCAAGAGCATTGAAAAGTGCTTTGGGAACACACCGCAATCTTCATCTCTGTTAAACAGAACCAACCAATGGTTTCATTAGGCAGTTATGGGGCTGTGACAAATGCCCCTTAGCAGAATTTACAATTCAAAGGACGGGAGGATGGTTTTAACTGGCTAAAAGAGAATCAAGCATTTATCCTAGGAAAAGCAGCCGCGAGGCTTTTAAATGCAAAGGCCTTAATGCGTTTCAGTGGTGTGAACAGTCTTCTTTTTGGACAAAAGTTTTGTAGAATGGTTTTTCCCCCTTCTTCAGACTGATCCCCCACTTTTGAAAATGGGGACTACAGTGGTACCTCGGGTTACATACACTTCAGGTTACATACGCTTCAGGTTACACACTCCACTAAGCCAGAGATAGTGCTTCAGGTTAAGAACTTTGCTACAGGATAAGAACAGAAATCGGGCTCCGGCGGCGCGGAGGCAGCAGGAGGCCCCATTAGCTAAAGTTGTGCTTCAGGTTAAGAACAGTTTCAGGTTAAGTACGGACCTCCGGAACGAATTAAGTACTTAACCCGAGGTACCACTGTATTGGGGGGAAAGGGCTGTATGAGGATCATGACTGAAAATGTTGTCACACGAAAAGATTCTCCCTGTACAATGACAGAGGCAGGCAATCATCTGTCTGCCAAGCATCGCCTTTCCCTGGGGTAGTCTTTTTGGGGGTGAGTGCTGCCAGTAGGTGTAGCACCCTGCTTGTGGTTAACGCTTAGCTGGAATGAAATATTCAACGCAGCAATAGAGAAATTAAAATAATAATTTATTTGTCAGACAAATAAATGAGAGGCACAGTGGTATATGGTTACCAAGCTCTGGCCTGGCCTCCTGCCATTATGGCCAGCACTTATATTCCCTTAATCCAGCCCCCTTTGCTCCTCCTGTGGCTGCATCTGTCCAATCAGCCTGGTTGAAATTCCTATTGGCTGCCTGCTATATCCAATCACAAAAGATACACCCATATCCTTCTATCCTTATAAGGGAGACAAAGAGCTATATATTGTTACATCTATAAATGACAAATAAGTAATAATATATCTTACATGGAATCTTAATTACCAGCTCACCTCTTGCCCTCTTTGCCCTATTGCCTTCTAAAACAAATGGTTAATCTTAAATTTTTATCTTAAACATATGTCAAGGATCTTGAGTTTCACATCAACATTGAAAGATCTCCTTCATTGAAGGTTTCTAAACAAATGCCTGACAACTATATATCAGGACCGCCCAGATGGCGTCTTCCTGTCCGGCAGGGGGGCTAGGCTGGTGGCTGACTTAATTTCAGGATAAATACAACTCTTACAACTATATGAAATAAGAATCTAGCATTTCTTAAATCCTTTGCATAATTACATTTAAGCCAATATATTTAAGCTAATATATTTCATACATTATCATAGGTAACCTTTTAAAAGAATAAAGCTTCTCAAAGTAGAAAGGAAGGAACTCAGTAAAAAACAGCTTTTAAAAGAAACCTCTTCAGTTCACACCTCCCCCTTTCACCCTCCTTTCCAGCCTCAAAATAAAATAGGAAGAAGCTTCTTCTTCCCCAGCCAAGCCAGTTGCCTTTCCCAACATTTATTGCTCTTTTTAACTCTCTCAGTTTAAGAAAGAAACTGCTTTTAAAAAAGACTTCCCAGAAATGCTCTTTTTCTGCCAGCTAGATGCTTCTCCATTGCTCTTGGCCTTTTTAACCTTAGGAAGAAGATCTGGCTCATTTTACTGGGAGGCACATTGGTATTATTTTACTATTTACTCATTCCTAATTATGTTTATCTCTGCTTTTTTTATCTTCTGTAACATGTAGGTCAATGTCCTCGCTCTTAGTCTGTAATTCCAGCTTTTACAACTTTGAGAATTGTTTTCTGCTATAAATCAAGGGGGGGGGCCTTGTCTTAGGAGAATGGCCAAGGTTTTCTCTGCCTGGCATGAAACATTTGTGAATTCAAGCCCATTTTAGACTTTATGAACCTGATCAAGATATAAGCCAATATAAGTCTTGATTAAAATGCAGTCTACATTCAGATGCCACATTCCCCCCTTTCAAGCTCAAGGACCTTCATCCCAAGTGTCCTTGATAGCTTGACCTTCATCATATTCCTGAGGTAAAGCTCTGTATAGGGCCATGATATGAGGTAGAGTTTCATTTGAAACCATCTTGCTAATTGTACTTCTAAAACATGAAATGATACATGGCATCATACATAAAACCATTACCACTACTGTCAAGAAAAACAAGCAAGACAATAGTATCCCTTTGAGTCCTGTGACATTAGGTAACCAATTGGTGAGCCATCCCATATCCCATCCTTCCCATGTTTGTACTGGGACATGTGCTATATTCTCCATCTTTGTAGCCAACACACGGATTGCCTCACCATTATCAGAAATGTTAAAGCAACAGGCATTCCCTGTCAAGTTCAAGACTCCACATAGGCCTCCCTGCCTGGCAAGTACATAATCCATTCCCATTTTCAGCTGCAAAATGGCGGCTCTACTTTCATCCAACTGTTGTGCAATAAGTCTCAAACTCTGGGCCGTTGCATTGGTTACCAGTTCCACTACTGCTTGCAATCGAATTATTCTGTTTAGATTATAAATAGGATCCCGTGCCCCTTGTATGAGCTCACCAGGATTCCAGGAGGCAGGATCATAATAGGCTATAATGCGCTCTGGCGGCCAATCATCAGTACCGCTCCAACTTTGGGTACTTCCTCCTGCTATACGAGATATATCAGCATTCCTTCGTGTTCGCTTGGCCGAACTAGTGGGCATAATCCACATTGGTGGTAATACCCATCCCAGGAAACAAGTCCCACTCCATTTGGAAGGGAGTTTCTTGTATGCCCATTCTCCACATATCCACCACAACCATCGGGTCTGAGGTTTTTGGTACGTGGAGTACAGAAGGCGAAATATCAAAAGAGGTAGAGAGTTCACAGTGCAGTATGTTAGATTGCCTTTTTCTGTCACAGTTATGTTCCATACCACTTTCCATGCATGAATAAAAGGAGGTGCACAGGGCAAGGTATTCCGAGTTCGATAGGTAGTACCGTGTGCCCAGGTATGACTATTCTTAATATAATCCCAAGTATAGTGACAATGAGAAGAGCCTATCATGGTAGAATCAGCTGCATCTGATGATTTATGTACACAGAATTCCCCTTGTACAGGTATAACTCGTAATGGTTTAGTTGAGTTCCATCCGGGGAAATTCTGTATTTCTGTTTGGTGTGGCATTTCGCTTACCATACCAATGGCATCTAATGGTATCGGTAATAAGGGCATACCTCCCTCTGAATCATCTGGCCCAAGAGAGCAAACAAGGCAATTGGTCCTATTTGCAACATTGGCTACCATTTCAGCTAAACCTACCCACATATTGTGGTCATGGCTGAATCCATATTTAGCAAATTTGGTCAGATTCAAGGACCCTTCCCCTTCCCAAGGGATCAGGATTAATAATAAAATCATGTTGATGTCTAGCATATGCATTCCTTCCACAAAAGATTACCTTATTGTGATAGCAAATAAATATTAGTCCCAATATAATTCCCCCAGTGACAGAAATGGGGAACCACCAAGACCAAAACATATATCCCGAGGATCCCCAATGAGTAATATCTCTGATAATTGTTCCACAAGGGGGGGCAGTCAATCAATTGTATAAGAGAATCTTCCCTTTCACAATCGCTGGTTCAGATGCTCCTCAAGCTTCAGGCGTGCGCAGGTCAGCCAGCTTCCAGGTTGTGGCTGCAGCAGGCCGGTCGTCTAATGTTGCCCGTGACCTAGCCCGTTCCCGGTAGGGCTAGATACAGGGGTTTTTGGAGAGAGTCAGTTTTAAAGGATTAGAGGGGTCACCTTTGCACGTCCAACTGCCTTCAGACTTCTTCAAACGAGAGTGATGAATCCAGGGGGTCACCTCAGCTACCTTCACCGCTGTTGGAGTAGAGAGCAAGACGGTGTAAGGTCCACGCCACTTAGGTGCAAGTGGATCACGTTTCCACTCTTTCACCCATACGCTATCGCCAGCCTGGAACTGATGAATCGGCTCGGCAATGCTGCACGGCGTGCGCTCGAGGACCCACCTGTTAAGAGAAACAAAAACACGGGAGAGAGATTGCACTTGTCCCTGTGTCACATATTCTCCTATTTGTTTAAGATCAGCTGGAATATCCTGAACAAAGGAGGGCGGTCTCCCATACAGGAGCTCAAAAGGTGACAACTTAAGTCTTTTTGTGGGTGCACACCGAACACGAAACAGTGTTATGGGTAACACATCTACCCATCCCAATCCCGTTTCCTGGGTTAATTTTGCCAATTGGGTTTTCAGAGTCCGATTCATTCTTTCAGTTTTCCCTGAACTCTGAGGCCTATATGCTGCATGCAGTCTCCATTTCACTTGTAGGACTCGACATACTTCTTGTACTACTTGATCAATGAACGCTGGCCCATTATCACTTCCAATGCATCTAGGTAATCCAAACCTCGGGATCAATTCAGTGAGGAGTCTCTTAGTTACCTCTCGTGCCTTTTCAGTTCGGGTGGGAAAAGCTTCAACCCATCCGGTAAGAGTGTCTACAAACACAAGGAGATACTTGAATCCCTTAGAAGGGACCAGCTCTGTGAAGTCCACAATTAGACTTTCCATGGGGACATATCCCACATGTTGGATTCCAGGAGGTTGTACCGGTCCCTGCCTGGGATTGTTTTTAGCACAAAGAACACATTTCTGTGAAATGCAAGTTGCTAATTGTGATAGGTTAATAATATACAACTTCCGACTGAGACTCTCTCTGGTTGCAGTACCGCCAAGGTGAGTAGATTCATGATAATTTCTTACAATTGTGCCTGCTAGATGATGAGGTACATAAATCCTATTGTCCGGCAGGATCATCCAACCGTCCTTCACAACTGCTCCTTCCTGTTCAGCCCACTTCCTCTCTTCTGGGGTATAGTGAGGTTTAACTTCTTCTGGAGCTACCTCTGGTATGAGGGCTGCTATAAATCCTCCCACAGGCTTTTGGGCTGCCTCTCGGGCTGCTTTGTCAGCCGCATGATTTCCTCTGGTTATTGGATCCCTTCCACGTCCATGACCTTTGCAATGCATTACAGCAATCTGTTCTGGAGCCCATACTGCTTCTAACAGGATTTCTACTTCAGGTCCATATTTCAAGGCCTTCCCGTGGGCTCCTATTAGACCTCTTTCTTTCCATAGAGCTCCATGTGCATGCAGGGTTAAGAAGGCATATTTAGAATCAGTATAGATGTTTGCCTTACATCCGGCTGCCAATTGCAGAGCTCTAGTTAAACCTATAAGTTCAGCTTTTTGTGCTGAGGTGCCGGCAGGCAAAGCTTCAGCTTCCACAACTTCCTCATTGGTGACCACAGCATATCCTGCTCGTCTGGCACCTTCATGCAGGTAACTGCTACCATCAGTGTAATATACAACATCTGGATTTTTCAATGGTTCATCTTTCAGATCGGGTCTACTGGAATAAACTTCATCCATTACTTGGAGACAATCATGTGATTCCTCATCATCTACCTCTGGTAGGGGCAGCAAAGTCGCTGGATTGAGCATATTCACTACTCGTAGATGAATCCTGGGATTTTCACACAATAGGCCTTGGTATCTAGCCATCCTTGGGTTCGTTAGCCAATAACTACCCTTATATTCCATGAGTGTCAGAACAGCATGAGGTACATTCACATACATCGTCTGGCCGAAGGTAAATTTATCAGCTTCTTTGACAAGGCTTGCAGTGGCCGCTACTGCCCTTAGGCATGGAGGCCATCCTTTTGCTACTGAGTCTAATTGTTTTGACAAATAAGCTACGGGACGGTTCCAACTTCCTAATCTCTGGGTCAGGACTGCCGCTGCAATCCCATTCTGTTCATGTACATACAGCTGAAAGGGTTTTTCCGAATTAGGCAGTCCAAGGGCTGGGGCCTCCATAAGTCGTTGTTTGATAACTAAAAAGGCTTGTTGCTGCTCAGGTCCCCATACGAATGGGTCCTTTTCTGCACCTCGAGTGCTTTCATGTAAGGGCTTGGCCAGACTGCTGAAATCAGGTATCCATAGTCTACAAAACCCTGCTGTTCCCAGGAATCCTCTAAGTTGTTTCCTTGTGGTAGGTTCCTTGATAAGGCAAATAGCTTCTTTCCTCTCTGGTCTCAATGCTCGTTGTTGGTGTGAGATGTCAAAGCCCAAATATTTGACCTTTTCTAAACATAACTGTGCCTTTTTCTGGGAAACTCGGTAGCCAGCTTGCCAGAGCAAGTGGAGCAGTTCCTCTGTCCCTTCTTTACAGGTATCAAAATCCTTTGCTGCTAGTATAAGGTCATCTACATATTGCAGAACCACCTTTTCTCCAGGTATTGAGGGGTAACTTGTTAGATCCTTCGCCAAGGCAGTGCCAAATAAAGTTGGGGAATTTTTGAATCCCTGGGGCAATCTTGTCCAGGTTAGCTGGCCTTTTGTTCCTGTCAAAGGGTCTTCCCACTGGAAGGCAAATATAGGTTGGCTCTGTGGTGCCAGCCGGCAACAGAAGAATGCATCTTTCAAGTCCAATACAGTAAAAAATGTTGCTTCTGGTGGGATCAAACTCAGCAAGGTATATGGGTTTGGTACATTTGGGTGCAAGGTCTCGATAGCCTGGTTTACGAGCCTCAAGTCCTGTACTGGCCTGTATTCATCTGTCCCAGGTTTCCGAACAGGCAAAAGAGGTGTGTTCCATTCTGATTGGCAGGGCTTAAGCAGACCATATTTTAATAGGCGGTCCAAATGTTTCTGGATGCCCTCTGCTGCTCGCCGGGGTAAAGGATATTGCTTTACAGATACAGGGGTAGCCATAGGTTTTAAGGTTACTACAATTGGAGCTATATTCTTGGCCATTCCTGGTGGGCTATTTTCGGCCCATACTCCTGGTGGCACCTGTAGGGTTCGGAGGAGCTTGTTTAATTCTGTATCCAATGTGGGTTGGACTTGCAAGGCTGACATTAGGCGCCATGATTGTTCCTTAGGTACTGAGAGGGTAATTATTCCTGCTGCCTTTGATGGCAGTTTCATTTCTGGACCTCGAGGAGTGAAGGTGATTTGGGCCTGCAGTTTGGACAGCATATCTCTACCTAAGAGAGGTATTGGACACTCAGGTATATACAAAAACTGATGGGTTAAACGATGTCCCCCAATCTGGCATTCCAAAGGTTGGAGGAAAGACCTCTTAGCTGACTGACCAGTGGCACTTTTAATGACTACACTTTTGGATGCCTTTTTCTGCAATAGTTCTTGGAGTACTGAGTATTCAGCCCCAGTATCAATCATAAAGTCTATTAAATGGCTCCCTAATTGAATCGTGACCGTGGGCTCCTGGAAGCCTAACTTTATGGAGTCCGGTCGTTCCTAGTCTTGGGTAAAATCCTCCTCTGCCAGTCCAATGAAATTGTCTCTACTCTGTCCTTGTCCAGGTCTCTGATATCTTCCATTTCGGATCATTCCCCGTCCCCGTCCCTGGTTTCTTGGGCCGGAGCCTGGGCCTGGGCGTACTTCTTCCAACCTCAGGGGTTCAGGACACTCCCGCTTCCAATGACCCTCCTTCTTGCAATTCGCACATTGATTCCTTCCCAGTGGTGGATTCCTTCCCCGCCCTCTTCCTCCATTTAAGGGGCGGTAGTCTTGCTTCACTGCTGTGGCTAGCATTACCATCTTTTCCTTCTGCCACTTCTTCTTCTCTTGCTTCTCAGCCTCATCCCTATTCCGATAAACTCGGCGTGCAATGGCCATAATTTGGCTCATCAGCATCCCTTCCCATCCTTCTGATTTCTGAATTTTCTTACGAATGTCAGAAGCGCACTGGGCCACAAAAGTAGTAGTAATCATTCTGCTGTTTTCAGGGGCTTCAGGGTCAAAAGGAGTCCATATACGATAGGCTTCTTGCAGCCTCTCTAAAAAGTCTCCTGGACTCTCATTTGGTTTCTGTTCTACTTCTGAGACTTTAGACATATTAGTGGGCTTCTGGCATGCCCTGCGGATACCTTGCACAAGCGTCTGGCGGTAGGTGGTAAGTCTGGCCAGATGAATTGCATTGTTTGGATCCCAATTAGGATCTTCCAAGGGAAAGTTATCTTGGAGATGACGGTCAATATTAAAAATATTTCCCACTCTGGCCTGCTCACGCAAATATATCTGTGCCTTTTCAATTATGTCTCTTCTTTCCTCAGTGGTGAACAGAGTATTCAGAAGCTGGCGACAATCTGTCCAAGTAGGACTATGAGTATTTACTATTGAAGTCACCAAGTCCATCATAGCCTGAGGTTTTTCTGCGAAAGATGGGGTGTGTGTTTTCCAATTCATCAGATCCGTAGTTGTGAATGGAATGTACTGAAGGGTCGAAGTTCGAGGTGGCCTTGGTCCGGGTTGCCCATTAACCAGCACAGGCTCCTCAAGTGCATCAAATACTCTTCTAAGAGGGGCTACTACGTGACCTTTTTCTTCACTTTGCTCTAGGGGCCTCAAATCATAGGGGATGGTATTTGTCCCAAGGCGTTCTTTTAGCAGCTTAATACGCCTGGCTGTATTGCTTGCTGACCGATCAAGGTCTCCCTGTAACTTCTGTAATAATTCTCTAGGACTTGGATGTACAGGGGTTTGGGGTAGGCAATCAGTTGTTCCACTAAAAGAGACTGTAGATGGAGTTCTACTGGGACTCACAGATGGAATAACCACTTCTGCTTGGGCTTCATTATAGGACTCCAATGCCTCCTGAAGATATTTATCATAATCTATCAAGGAGTCAAGTTCTGTGTCTCTACCCCCATTATTCGTTCCACTTTCTTGTCTTGGGGTTACAACTGGTGGAGGGTTTGGATTAGGCTCCCTTCGATGTGGAGCATAGGGTGGAGGTGAAAGCACCTCTTCCTCTGGTCCCTCAAAAATGGGTTTGAGTTTATTTGGCAAGATTCCTTTCCTAGCTTCGGCTTTTACAGCCAATAATTTGCATCGTTGGACTTTGCATTCCCTTATCCATGGAGGATTTTTATTTAATGTGCTCAGCCAGGAATCTATATATGAAAATTGTTCTGGGCACCCTCCAGTTTCTTTGGTGATGTTAGACCAAAGTTTGCTTACTAAATTTATATCAAAAGTTCCCTGAGATGGCCATCCAGTATTTTGTTTTGGCCACTCTAATTCACATAACGTTCTCAAGCGCTCTGGCGTCATTTTGACTCCATATGCCCCTGAGAAGGCTTTCTTAAAATTATTTAACATACATTCAAGAGGTGTATTTCCCCCCTTTGAACCCCCAACTCCCATTGTATGGCCCTGTGAAGTATCTACTCAGTCACTCACACACACGCTTCGTGGGGTTTCTTGCCCAGATGGAGTCGCCTCACTGGGAACCGAAGTACTACCCACTCCACACTCAGGTCAGCTACAGATTGCTCTGTACTTTCTCACACATACAATGCGCAAGATACTTCACCACACTCTACCTCCCATTCTTCCCTTTTCCCCCACCAGACCACCATCTGATATACCCAACCACCTAGCGTACTCAGTTCCCACTTACTGAGACGCAGAAGTTTGATCAAGACTTCTCTTCCTCCCAATTAATTGGAGGGCCAAAAATCCCTTTGTGCACTTACCCTTGGTTGGTTCCGTTTCCCCCCGGTCCGTCGCCGCCAGTGAGCAGGGTATCAGACAGACGAGACTTCTGCGTTCCCCCTGGAAAAATTTACCAGTGCGCGCTGGGAAGCAGTTTAGAGATCCTCTCTCTTGTACCCTGCTCAGTAGAGCGAAGGGGCTGCGTTCCAGCAGACCACTTATCCGAGTCACAGGAGCACCATAAAATGTAGCACCCTGCTTGTGGTTAACGCTTAGCTGGAATGAAATATTCAACGCAGCAATAGAGAAATTAAAATAATAATTTATTTGTCAGACAAATAAATGAGAGGCACAGTGGTATATGGTTACCAAGCTCTGGCCTGGCCTCCTGCCATTATGGCCAGCACTTATATTCCCTTAATCCAGCCCCCTTTGCTCCTCCTGTGGCTGCATCTGTCCAATCAGCCTGGTTGAAATTCCTATTGGCTGCCTGCTATATCCAATCACAAAAGATACACCCATATCCTTCTATCCTTATAAGGGAGACAAAGAGCTATATATTGTTACATCTATAAATGACAAATAAGTAATAATATATCTTACATGGAATCTTAATTACCAGCTCACCTCTTGCCCTCTTTGCCCTATTGCCTTCTAAAACAAATGGTTAATCTTAAATTTTTATCTTAAACATATGTCAAGGATCTTGAGTTTCACATCAACATTGAAAGATCTCCTTCATTGAAGGTTTCTAAACAAATGCCTGACAACTATATATCAGGACCGCCCAGATGGCGTCTTCCTGTCCGGCAGGGGGGCTAGGCTGGTGGCTGACTTAATTTCAGGATAAATACAACTCTTACAACTATATGAAATAAGAATCTAGCATTTCTTAAATCCTTTGCATAATTACATTTAAGCCAATATATTTAAGCTAATATATTTCATACATTATCATAGGTAACCTTTTAAAAGAATAAAGCTTCTCAAAGTAGAAAGGAAGGAACTCAGTAAAAAACAGCTTTTAAAAGAAACCTCTTCAGTTCACACCTCCCCCTTTCACCCTCCTTTCCAGCCTCAAAATAAAATAGGAAGAAGCTTCTTCTTCCCCAGCCAAGCCAGTTGCCTTTCCCAACATTTATTGCTCTTTTTAACTCTCTCAGTTTAAGAAAGAAACTGCTTTTAAAAAAGACTTCCCAGAAATGCTCTTTTTCTGCCAGCTAGATGCTTCTCCATTGCTCTTGGCCTTTTTAACCTTAGGAAGAAGATCTGGCTTATTTTACTGGGAGGCACATTGGTATTATTTTACTATTTACTCATTCCTAATTATGTTTATCTCTGCTTTTTTTATCTTCTGTAACATGTAGGTCAATGTCCTCGCTCTTAGTCTGTAATTCCAGCTTTTACGACTTTGAGAATTGTTTTCTGCTATAAATCAAGGGGGGGCCCCTTGTCTTAGGAGAATGGCCAAGGTTTTCTCTGCCTGGCATGAAACATTTGTGAATTCAAGCCCATTTTAGACTTTATGAACCTGATCAAGATATAAGCCAATATAAGTCTTGATTAAAATGCAGTCTACATTCAGATGCCACATAGGCAGGGCCAAAGCCAGAAGTGGGGTGGGAGGTAGAACAACAATAGCAGAAAACCAAATCCTCCCTTTTGCCTCTTTCTGACACCCCTGTCAGGAGGGAGACAGATAATTCTTGAAAGAATGCTGAATCAAGTGCTTGTAGACAGGGATGAGGGAGAAATTTGATTCAGTACTCATTCAAAGCCTCTCTATCAAATTTTATGAAGTTGGCAGTTTCCAATGCAATGTGGGAATCGAAGCACAGCCACCTTTCAAAATCTGCACTTACCTGAATTACGCAATGCAGTTCTCCAACCCAACAATGTCTGCTTGGACAGGCGGAGTCCCCCAAACCCTGGGCGGCCCCCGTGTGGAATAATGACTCAAAACAATGTGCTATGAGATTAAAATTGGCCACAACTTTATTATGTTTCAGATGTGGGTAGACCTTGGCTCAGGCATTGGGCGTTTATCCCTCTCAGTCCCCCGCCGGGGATCTGGGGAACATCAGGGTTATCCAGTGTGTGTGGGTGATGGGCTGGCTCTGGAGAACATACGTTCAAGCAGATAGAGCCCGCCCCCATTATGCCACCGTCACAGGGGAGAGCAATGACAACCTCTCGGTGTACGGTCAAAGCCTCCCCTCAAAAATCCCTTTAAGAAGAAGAAGAAGAAGAGTTTGGATTTGATATCCCGCCTTTCACTCCCTTTAAGGAGTCTCAAAGCGGCTAACATTCTCCTTTCCCTTCCTCCCCCACAACAAACACTCTGTGAGGTGAGTGGGGCTGAGAGACTTCAGAGAAGTGTGACTGGCCCAAGGTCACCCAGCAGCTGCATGTGGAGGAGCGGAGATGCGAACCTGGTTCCCCAGATTACGAGACTGACGCTCTTAACCACTACACCACACTTGCTCTCTTAACGGGGAACCCTGGTATCGCCGCCGCAAAGAGGAAGGGGGCGTGGGTCACCGCTCCATGCCCTCCCCATTCAGGGTAGATAGACTAAATGATTCCGCCCAAGGCCTGATACCGCCAAAGTTGTGACGTTTTGCTACAGGAAAGGCAAACCTGCCACTGCAGGAGAATTCCTTTCCGGCCCTTCAACAGCGACCTTGACGTAGCAGTGCCTGAGTACCAGTGGAGAAACAGTTAACCTGCAAAAGAAGTCTTAACTGAGGGTGGGTGAAGCTCTGGAGCCAATTGATGATTCCTAGGTGAGTTCCTCCCCCTATGGTGTGGGCAGGTAGTCTCTCCCCCTACCTGGCCTGATCACCTTGGCAACGCCTCCCCAGGCGGGATTGGGCAACTGGCTGAGGTAGGCGGAGACCTCCAGGTATCCCACCTGGGGAAGGCGAAGCCAAGCTTGTGCTAATGGTGCTGCATAGGGTCCAGGGGGCTGTGCGCAACCACGCAAAGGGCACCCCTCATTTAATTTGGGGAGTGGTCATTATGAAATTGCATATACTGCGGGGCAGGGGGAATGTGGATGAAATTAAAATGGCATACAGCAATGCACTGTATTCGGAGAAACTGCTCCAGAATTGTGCTTCTTAGGGGAAATTTGCAACGAAACGCAAATTGGGTGCAGAAGTGTGGGTAACCAAGTTTAAGATTGGAATAATGAGAAAGGGAGAGGACCAGAATGGGCAGATCCTTATATTCCTACTTGCAGATCTCTTTTGAAATTGATCTGAAGCCCACACTTTTCTTA
Organism: Podarcis muralis; assembly: GCF_964188315.1. Classification (NCBI taxonomy): domain Eukaryota; kingdom Metazoa; phylum Chordata; class Lepidosauria; order Squamata; family Lacertidae; genus Podarcis; species Podarcis muralis. The sequence continues at coordinate 12,051,831 of NC_135662.1, forward strand.
CTGCAACCGCAAGAATTCACTCTGCCTCTCTGTCTCCTTAGCAAAAGAATTTTTAAAAGACTGGGAACTCTTCATGCTCTACTTACAGAAATACGGTAAAGAAATGGACTCACTAGCAGGGTTTGTTTAAACACTTACAAACTAAGGAAACAAGCTGAAAGGTTAAGAAAACAATAATATGAAATGTAATTGAGTGTAAGATGTAATTATGAAAGAAAATCTGGGATAAAATTGATAAGAAAATAAGCGCATTTAAGTATAAGATCATAAAAAATAAGACAATTAAGCAGAAGTAGTAAATATTTTAAGAAGTTGAGGGAAGTCATGAGGAAGGGGGAGATTTTTATTTCTATATGATAAATGTTATATCTTGTTATGTGGCTGAATATTAAATTGTACAATTCAATAAAAACTTTTTTTAAAAAGAAAAGCTCTAATAATAATATAAAAACTCTCATTCATGTTAAGGTAGTGCTGTACTTTGCTCTACTAGACTACTGCATCCTTCTTCTTCCTGGCCTTCCTTTCCGTCCTTTGAAATCTGTAACAAAACAGTTGCCAAAATCATTTTCTATTTATTGATTCACTAGCAGCCTCATAGCCGGCATTGTTTGGGAATTCCAAGAAACCAAAAGATCAGTGCAGTTTTGAAAGGTTCAGTCGGCCATATTGATTCAAAATGGTGTCCAACTGTATTCCAACATAGATGGAAAATTGCTTCTTGATCCCAAAGCAAAAGACAATGTGTCTCCAGATGCTTAGAAATAAAATAGATTTTATTTTCAAAGCAGCCAAACACATTTCAGCCAATATTTGTTTAAAGGCCTTCGTATATATACTCACTTTTGGGGGGCGGGGCGGGGGCAGGGACTGAATTGGGTGAAATGGGAAAACAGTCTACAGGGATCTCTGCTAGCTATATCTGCAATTAATAGCAACCCGGGGACTGAAATTGTTATCCGAAGGCAAGAATTGTACACAGGTGTTGTTAATATGCAATAAAAAGTCAAGGTCTTTCTCTTGTAAGCACCACAGGCCAAGAACAGCTCAAGGGAGCCTCTACAAATAAAATATCGCTTACCATTTTAGTCAGTTACTTTATGGAACAAAATAAATCTGCAACAGGTCTGAAGATTTGGGCTGTGGAAAAGCGATATACAGATGATGATAAGATCTTGTTAAGGAAAGCAAGTGGAGCAGATATTGAGGTTAAAAACTTTGCTCCCATGTGGGATTAATGGTGAGTTGGGTCTATTTTCTCTGCAGAGAGAGAGAACATTTGTTGATGCATTTGTTGATGTCTGTTTCTTCACTGTCCTGTTCACAAGTGGAAGTCATTGGTTTTTTAAAAAATTATTATTATCATCCTATATTAACAAGAAGAAGAAGAAGAAGAGTTTGGATTTGATATCCCGCTTTATCACTACCTGAAGGAGTCTCAAAGCGGCTAAAACTCTCCTTTCCTTCCTCCCCCACAACAAACACTCTGTGAGGTGAGTGGGGCTGAGAGACTTCAGAGAAGCGTGACTGGCCCAAGGTCACCCAGCAGCTGCATGTGGAGGAGCGGGGAAGTGAACCCGGTTCCCCAGATTGCAAGACTACTGCTCTTAACCACTACACCACACTGGCTCTCCACAACACCTGTGCATGATTCTTTAGGGGGGAAACATATAATTCTTTAGGGGGGAAAACATATGTAAACATGTTCACTCTAGGAATGTTGTTGTGATGGCCTGGGAATCGGATTCAGAGGCTGAACCTGAGGAATCCCAGCCTGCGCAGGAGTCCCCGCCTCCAGGGCCGGCTGAGCTGGGGCAGGGGCTTGAACCTGAAGGGTCCTCACCTGTGCCGGATCCTCAGGAGCAGACACCAGCTGAATCCGCTCTGGCTCCGGAGGTGATCGAGGACCCATTGCCTGCAGGTGTTCCACCCTCAGCCCTGTCAGAGGAAGCTGAGGTTGCCTCTGGGTCCAGTATCCCTCCAGCCTCTCCAGAGCTGCAGAGGCTCAGGGCAGAGAGGCGGAGGGAACTAAGTTCTCACAGGAGGAGTGCTCACCTTAAGGCCAGGAAAGGCAAGTCACCTGTGAGCCGGGACCGCCCTATGCCTCAGAGGAGATAAAGGCCAGTCAGCCCAGTCCTAGGTTGCGGGAGCAACATCGTTGGTAACCTGTTCCAGCCAGCACCCTGTCCTGCTCTTCCAGAGTTCCTGACCATGCCTGACTCCCTGCCTTGGACCCCGCTTCGCCCTTGACAGACAGCCTCCATACCCTCGACCTAGGACCGGACACTGACCATGCTGCACGGTAAACCCCCCCCCCCGGGACCAGCACACTTGTACTTGACTGCTCTTGTGTTTCACATCCCACAAAAGAGGGACATTTGGAGGATCTGCACTGACTAACAGCAGCTCCCCAAAATTTCAAACGGGGTGTTCCAAGCCCCACCTGGAGATGCATGCAAATACGATGCTCTCCTTGAAAGCTATGGTGCTTCTCACAAGCTCCAGCCCTTCCCTTCTTTGCTATGAAAATTGTTCTTCAAATATTTGAGAAATCTATTTGTTGCCGCTGCGAGTTTCTTTTGCAAGAAAGGAGTGGATTATGAGGTGGCCTGGTTGTTCCTAATAGCCAGCAGTTTCTTACGACTGAACAGTGAGCGCATTCAAATTTGCAGTCTCTAGCAGCGAGGACATCAAATATTCATTGGAACATGTGTGTAAATGTTGCTGCTTTCTCACTCGAGTTGACATCAGGGTTAGGAGAAGTGGTCCGGAAAAAAATTAGAAGTGACCTCAAACTTCACCCACCATCCGAACAAGAACTAAAACCATTAGTTTAAAAAAGAAAAAGAAGAAGAAAAAAAACCTGCATAAAGTCAACACTATAGAATAATTCATACCCAAGCTCAAGATTTCCAAAGTGTGTTTAGTTCTCCTCTAATAAGCAGAGACATCACCTTGCCAACAAAGGTGCATATAGTTAAAGCTATGGTTTTGCCTGTAGTGATGTGTGGAAGTGAGAGCTGGAGCATAAAGAAGGCTTATCGCCGAAGAATTGATGCTTTTGAATTATGGTGCTGGAGGAGACTCTTGAGAGTCCCATGGACTGCAAGAAGATCAAAGCTATCCATTCTGAAGGAAATCAGCCCTAAGTGCTCACAGGAAGGACAGATCCTGAAGCTGAGGCTCCAGTACTTTGGCCACCTCATGAGAAGAGAAGACTCCCTGGAAAATACCCTGATGTTGGGAAAGATGAAGGGCACAAGGAGAAGGGGATGACAGAGGACAAGATGGTTGGACAGTGTTCTCGAAGCTACCAGCATGAGTTTGACCAAACTGTGGGAGGCAGTGGAAGACAGGAATGCCTGGCGTGCTCTGGTCCATGGGGTCACCAAGAGTTGCACACGACTAAACGAAAACAACAACAAATATAGATGGGTTGGCGGGAAATTAAGTACAAGAGTGCAATGTGTGGAAGCAGCTAACAAGGAACCAGTGAATGTTGCTATTTTTACTGCCCGGTTCTGTTCCTTTGTCTTTAATGAAAGAGTTCGTACACCGCAATTTAGCAAGTGAAGCTAGTTTTTCCTGGAATAAAGCATTAATTGATTGCATTTCTATTCTGTGTGTCTATCAAGATGTTCTTCCCCTGCATTTTATGATCATAATATGTGAGATTGCAACTAAAAACAATTCTAGCTTTAAGGAAAATAAGAGACAGCATAAAGAAATGTCAGCAGTGATTGCCCTTTTCTGAACCTTTTCCAGGCTGTACAATATCCTTTTTTTCATATTAAAAGGAAATGTTTAGGGAAGTTTTTAATGTTTAATGCTGTACTGTGTTTTTAATATTTGGTTGGAAGCTGCCCAGAGTGGCTGGGGAAACCCAGCCAGATGGGTGGGGTATAAATAATAAATATTATTATTATTATTATTATTATTATTATTATTATTATTATTATTATTACAGTGTTACCTCTGGTTGCGAATGGGATCTGTTCCGGAGCCCCGTTCGCAACATGAGCAGAACGCAACCCACATCTGCGCTTCTGCACATGCGCAGGTTGTAATTCGCTGCCTCTGCGCATGCACGTGATGTCATTTTGAGTGTCTGTGCATGCGCAAGTGGCGAAACCCGGAAGTAACCCTTTCCGGTACTTCCGGGTCGCTGCGGGATGCAACCTGAAAACACTCAACCTGAAGCAAACACAACACGAGGTATGACTGTATCATCATCATCATCATTTTCATATTAATATCTTTTTTCATATTATTTTTACTAAAGACAGATCTCTGGATGCCAGGTTGACACCTCCATCTTTCTTATGCAGTTAAGCAGAAGAGTTCATTTACTGCATTTATTTTCCACCTTTTTCTGCAAGGAGCCCATGGTTCACCCCCTCCTCAGTTAATTCCTACAACAACCCTTTGAGGTAGGGTAAAAGCTTGTGGCTGACTCTCAGGTCACCCAGTGAGCTTCATGACTGAACCCTGATCTCCCTAGTCTGACACTCTCAACCACTAGGCCACGCTGCCTTCCTAGAGTTATTCTGCTATGGGGCTGCTCTATGATTTAAGTAGGGAAATAAATATGGGGAAAGCAAGATGTCTCTTAGTGAAGGATCTGAAATATTTTCCTTGAAGCTTGAATTTGTTGTATTCTGGATTGTTTTATTTGATGTTAAAGAATAAAGAATCCTTTATCGGACTACCCTTCAATATGGGGGGAGGTGATGGCGCTTCCTCCCCTCTTCCATCTACAGTGCAATACCAATGCCTAACCGCCAATACCAAGAAAGTTGTGACGATTTGCTACGAGGTAGGTGAAAACCAAGTGGCTGGTGCCAATTTGCCAAGTGGAAAAATTCCTACCAGGCCCCTCAACGGTGACCAACCGAGGTCCATAGCAAGGTCAAGGAACGAATAACCTTGTAGGGCGGGAGGGTGGGAAAAGCAGGAACCGCTGGCGGGCGGCAAAGAGGGAGATCCCCAGCCACGTCCTGCCTTTATAGGGAAGGCCACGCCCCCGAGCCAGCCGATTGGCCGGCCAGGGGTGACACAGCTGGGAATCCCCCCAATTGTGCGGGGCTGGCCTCCGCCTGCCGCACACATGGAGGGGCCGTGAAGCCTGCAACCCCACTTCCTCCTTAGGTGAAAGTGGCTTTCCCAGCCCAACGGGAAGTGCCAGGAATTGAACCTGTTCAGATGTAGCTGAACTACACGTTCCTCCCCAGCTGGTCTACAATGATGGGCAATGGCTCTCCAGGATTTAAGATGGGGTCCTCTCCCAGCCCTTGCTGGAGATGTTGGGATTGAACCCAGGACCAGACATTGGGAAATGAGCCATAATGAAATGAAAAGTGGGCATTTAATCTGAATTTCTTTTCAAACTCTATTCTCTGCCCCCCCCCCCACTACACCATAACTCACACCAAATCACCTCAGCAGCTGGTAGACTTTCCTTCCTTGGAGATTTGAATGTCCCTCCGTCAGGGATTCTGTAGTTGTGATTCCTGCATCCCAGGGGGTTGGACTAGATGTCCCTTGGGGTCCCTTCTAACACTGCAATCCTATGACCCTAAAAGCCCAGTGACTGAAAGAAATAAAAAGACCACGGAGGATCCCCACCAGCACATCCCATATCTTTGCCTTCTTTCAGTTCATTATGATAAAGTAATAGAATCGATCCGCCCAGTTGTTTCTCCCACCCACCTCGGGGGGAAACAAATGGAGAATCTTTTTTTGTGATGTCCCCACGATTGCTAGATTAATTAAACCATTCTGTTTGCTGTCTTTCTCCTCCTTTTCTCTGAGCGTGGCGGGAAAAGTCAGCAAAGCTGAACTTCTCCAATTGAAACCCGTTCATGGGCACCGTTCCTCCATCGGTTGCGGGTCTTGGGCGGTAATTGTTTGCTCGGCGGAGAAATTAATCTCCTTGGAGCAAGGCAAACCTAATTACCAATCCCAGTGGAAATGGCTGGCCCTGCTCTCACTTGCTCAGATGCCCAGCTGGAGGGAAAAGGACAGGGACGCCATTCAATTAATCCTTTTGGGAAATGGTTGAAATCTGCTTCATATCACAGCCAGTGACAGATCTATTTTAGCATCTGGCGTCTGAACATGGCTTAAACGCCTGTCAAAAGAAGAAGTGGTCTTAAGCCTTCCTGCCCCCCCCATGCCATGGTCCCCAAAGGAACATCCCTCCAGCCAGCAACCTATAGCAGAAGCACTGCTTAACCAACCTCAATTTGCCCTCAGCTCGCCTCCCTCCTGAACAGCCGGTTCAGGGGGTGGCGCTTGCTGAGAGCATCCTCCTCCCTTCTTTCAAGTTTTACCTTGTATAACTCGGCAGGGAGGAGGATGAACGACATAAGACAATCAGAAGAGTCTGCTGGATCAGTGGCCCATCTAGTCTGGGATCTGTGGGATGTAATCCTCTGGAGCAGTCAAGTACAACATTTCCTGTTTGCCTAGAGAGAACGTGCATGAGGAACGTTGGTCCAGCCAGTTGAACTTCCTGTTACACCTAGCTGGAGCATCTTCCCATGTGACTAGTAGGTGGGCGTGACCTTTCCAGACCTGGTAAAAGGCCAAGTCATGTAGCCACCTCCTTCTCTCTCCCTTCTTTGTCATTCTGCTTGCTTCCTGCTTTACCTAAATGGCCTCGGTCCAGTATACCTGAAGGAGCGTCTCCACCTCCATCGTTCTGAGGTCCAGTGCCAAGGGCCTTCTGGCGGTTTCCTCGCTGTGAGAAGCCAAGTTACAGGGAACCAGGCAGAGGGCCTTCTCGGTAGTGGCACCCGCCCTGTGGAACGCCCTCCCACCAGTTGTCAAAGAGAAAAATAACTACCAAACTTTTAGAAGACATCTGAAGGCAGCCCTGTTTAGGGAAGCTTTTAATGTTTAATAGGTTATTGTATTTTAGTGTTTTCTTGGAAGCCGCCCAGAGTGGCTGGGAAAACCCAGCCAGATGGGCAGGGTATAAATAAGAAATTATTATTATTAATTATTATTATTATTCTTACCTGGACTACACCTGAACCGTAACCTGAAAAAACACAACCTGAAGCCTCTGTAACCCAAGGTATGACTGTATTTGTAACTTTAAGCCTGAAGCCTGCCTTTAGGGATGGCAATGCTCTGCCTAGTCGTGAGTAGAACTACTTTTTGTTACTTATGAATAATACTGTTGTGTCTTTATTCTTTTAGGAGGGATTCAAGGGGTCTTACGAGGAATAATAGAACATATCTGTTATGTACTAAGCTTGGATCCTAGAACAATAGGCAGGTAGGATCCTAGAATGCAACAACAGATTGGCTTGCAGGAGAAGACCAATCAGGCTCCAGGAGGAAGTTAACGCATGCTAATTCTAGAGGATCAGAAGTGTCTAGCATAATTAGCTTTCAATGCTTGTTAATTACAAAATTTAGAAGTGTCTAATACACAGCATAATATGCACAGTTCTGTCCTAATGCACGTGAGTCTAATACAAATAGGTCTGGCTATGTTTTAATGTTCTAAGCCTTAATTAAATTCTAGCACCTACCGAACCCGGTAATTTAGGGGAGTCTAGCACTCACAAACTCATAACACTATGTAATGAAGGCGCCAATCAAACCTCTCTGGGGACAGCATTCCACAAACAGGGGGGCCATCACAGAAAAAGCCCATTCTCATGTTGCCACCCTCCCGACCTCACACAGAGGGGGCACACACAAGAATCAAATCGTTGTATGAATTTTCGTTTTGTGTAAGTATAAAGGGTCTGTTTACAATGGTCAGCAGTCTTAACTAAAGTTCTTTTTTTGCGGCTTCTCAGAACTCTTGAACAACCCTGGGTCTGCGACTGCAACGCCTCTCCTCCTAACAAAGGGGAGGGGTTGTGAGCGGGAGCCGGTTCCCCCATCGGCAAGGGGGCGTATTTGGCCCCCTGCGTCAGCTTACCTGGCTGCTGCACCGCGCCCATAGGCCAGCCAATAGGGCTGGCTTGTGGGCGGGGTTTAGCCGCATTAAAGTGGCAGCTCCATCTTCTCATTCTGTGCCCCTTTGTCGTTGGGTATTGGGAGTTAGGCATTGGAATATGTGTCGTGTGTTGGAGGGCAGGTGTGGCCATCACCTACCTTGTTGGGTATTCTGTTAAAGGAATCTGGCGGTCGTGGATCCTGTCCAATGCCCTGCTGGTGGCTAGGGCCATGGCACGACCCCCGGTAACATCAGGGGAAGCTTCAGTTGTATTTGCATCAACAAACTCCTCCCTCTGGTTGTTAACCCTCAAATGACTCCCCACTCAGTGGGGTGGAGTCATGTATAGACTGTTTGATCGAATGCCTAAAGCCAATACCACTTATCGTATTTTTTGCTCTATAAGAATCACTTTTTCCCTCCCAAAAAGTAAGGGGAAATGTGTGTGCGTCTTATGGAGCGAATGCAGGCTGCACAGCTATCCCAGAAGCCAGAACAGCAAGAGGGATCACTGCTTTCACTGTGCTGTTCTGGCTTCTGAGATTCAGATTTTTTCTTCTTGTTTTCCTCCTCCAAAAACTAGGTGCGTCTTGTGGTCTGGTGCGTCTTATAGAGCGAAAAATACGGGTACATGCTGTAACCAATAAAGTTGTGGCCTTCTTTAGCCCATTAGCCTTAAATTCATGTGTTCCTGTGTCTTATTTATCTCTAAGCGGGTGGCGGGTCCTTGACTCACAAGTAAATAATACACTTGATGTGTTCTATTGTTGTATACTTTTCTCATTGTAAGTTTTTATCATGTTGCAAGTTTAAACGGTTGCGAGAAGCACACGAGCACTAGACAGGGAGGCTGCTTTTCTTTCTTTCTTCCTTTTTACCACAAATAAATAAACTTGCTGCTGCTTTCTCTTTATTTATTTTAAAAGAGAACAGGTTCACTTTGGCTGAGAAATTGCTGATGGAAAGGCTTACGAAAAAAGGGGGTCTGAAAAAGCTTGCAATTCGTGTTTGCTTCCCTGGGGACATGGGAGGGGAGCGGGGGAGGAAATTCCGCAGTAATCCATATTATAGAAAATGCTTGAACACATGTAATGCCAATTATTGCCACCTGCTCAATCTTGTCTCTGTTATAACACTCCCGGGACAAGAGCACTTATGGGGCTTGTCAAAAGAAATGTCAGTTTTACTCCTTTCACCAGATACAATCATTTTCTCTTCCCCTCCCTCTGGCCTCCCCTCCAATGATCCGCCCAGAATCCCATGTGAAAATACCTTTAAGCCTTTGGGAATGGGGTGGCTTGAACGGCAGCCCTAGGATGTCAAATTGACATGGTAGCTTTTTATGAGTGCCGCACAGCTTTGCTGTAATGCGCTCTCTCTCCCCCCCTCTCCTGCCACATTTCTCAAAGAGAATAGGAGAATCGTATCACTTTCTCTGCTATTTAGGCTTAAACCTTTGATTGGATCATATGCTTTCTTTTAATTAGAGCCGCGTGGGTGGTCTCTCTGTCTCTCCTGCTCTTGGGTGCTCCTGTGCAGTTCGTGAAAATGCGAGAGGGACAGAGGCGCATGGCAGACTGAGAGTTTGTGCACATCACTCCTTACTCCGGCTTCAGTTCGTTTTCACCCCTGTTTGAATCCATGTAGGGACACGGGTGGTGCTGCGGTCTAAACCACTGGGCTCTTGTGCTTGCCGATCAGAAGGTCGGCGGTTCAAATCCCCATGATGGGATGAACTCCCGTTGCTCTGTCTCAGCTCCTGCCAACCTAGCAGTTCAAAAGCACCCCAGTGGAAGTAGATAAATAGGTACTGCTGCAGCGTGAAGGTAAACAGCGTTTCCGTGGGCTCTCGTTTCCATCATGGTGTTCCGTTGCACCAGAAGCGGTTTAGTCCTGCTGGCCACATGACCCGGAAAGCTGTCTGGGCAAATGCCGGCTCCCTCGGCCTGAAAGCGAGATGAGCGCCGCAACCCCTTAGTCGCCTTTGACTGGACTTAACGGGCCATGGGTCCTTTGCCTTTTTTTAACCTTAGACAGGATTACCCACAATCCACTGGATAGTCAATGTCAGGATTTGGGATTCTGTGCCAGGTTAGTTCCAGCTGGGGGTGCTAAGGGCTTAGCCTGACTCTGAGAAGGAGGGTGAGTAAGGGGAGGTTGGGATAGATGGGTAGATTTGCAGGCCTTACATCCTTCAAGCAAATGAGTAGATACTGTACTGGGCACGTGCTTATCTCTCCAATTAGCCTGTTCAAGGCTAACTTGAGACTCCAGTAATGACCACAATTCCATTCAGCTGCAGAGGCAACAATATCATTCAGCTGTGGAGGCAGAAGACTCCGTTTTCTTCTCCTGAGCTGGTTGAAAAACCAAAGAGACCCACAAGAAGCCTTGGATTTGCAAAGAAATAAGAACATTGTTCATGTACGGTATAACAGCAGCTAGAATCCTTGTAGCAAGGAACTGGAAGAATGACACACTTCTAGAAATTACTGACTGGCAGATACTCATGTTAGAATACCTACAGTTAGAAAACTGACGCGATCAGTTAGAGGAACATCGAAACAAAAAACAACTAGAGAATGGATAATATCCAAGAACTATGTAAAACTTTATTGTACAGATAATTCCATATTAGCAGAAATTGAGTGATATTCGTAAAGAAAACGATTAGAGGAATATATACAAAGTAGAAAGAAATGATATTATACAATACAAATCTGTGTTAAAAAAGAATGTTTATATTACACAGATTTGTATTGTATAATATCATTTCTTTCTACTTTGTATATATTCCTCTAATCGTCTGCAGCTGCTTTGGGACTACAACTCTCATCATCCCTAGCTAGCAAGACCAGTGGTCAGGGATGATGGGAATTGTAGTCCAAAAACAGCTGGAGACTCAAGTTTGGGAAGTACTGGGCTAGATCAGTAGTTCTCAACCTGTGGGTCCCCAGATGTTGTTGGACTACAACTCCCATCCCTGAGCTCTGGCCTTGCTAGCCAGGGATGATGGGAGTTGTAGTCCAACAACATCTGGGGACCCACAGGTTGAGAACTGCTGGGCTAGATGATCCTTGGGTTTCGCTTCCAACACTGCAGTTCTTTGACCCCTGTCCTGACAGGTGAGTCCTCCCATTGCTAATTCCATTTGTGAAGCAGCTTCTGTCCTTGACATCCTTCCAGACTCAACTCAATTCAGACGGGGATCATGCTCTCTGCCCTGTGTATATATCTGCCGCAAACAAGCTCAGTTGGTTTTGCCTTCCCTGTAAAAATAGCACAGCGGAGTGACAGCCAGTCTCTCACTCACAATCCATCAAAAGGGCACTTGTAGCTCCGAGACAGAAAACAAGGCGAGGCGAGCGCCGGGTGGGGTGGAGAGAGAGAGAAGCAGCAACCCTTGCCAGATATGATATGAAAGAAAATCTGTTGAAATTTCCCTATCTGGATATGATCAGGCTACTGGTGCATAGCAGAACCCCAGCTGATCAAGCCCGAAGGCTTTTCCACTTCAAGTTGTAACCAGAGACCATTAAGTAAGTCTACTTGGGGGCTCAGAAGGCGCCTGCGGAGAAAACAGAAACAAAGGGAAAGGAAACTATTTATTGGTGAACTAAGGTCTTTGCAAAAAATATCAGAGCTTAAAGAAGCAGACACAGATTCTGTTGGGGACGGGCAAAGGAAGAAGGGGGCGTGGCTGCATGCCTTTTCATCTTCTCCTCAGACCTGATTGGCTAATAGTCAGGCCAGGGAGGGGAGGCTCTAAATGTAGCTCCTCCTCCTTTTTGAAACCCAATTGGAACTTATTTTTCTAGGGCTGTGAAGAGCTGACTTCATCTGCTGGGGAAATCCCATGCATAAATATCATTTGGCATCCACAATTATTCATCTGTTTAAGGATAATGCCCAGTCTTTGGGAGTCTCTAGAATTGTATATATATATTTTTTTAAGTGCAGGTGTCTTCTGTAGCAGGCTCTTGACAAATCAACAGTGCATTGGTTGGGCAAACTGGCCTCCTTGAACAGATATTGTATAAACAAAAAGTATATAAAAGGCCAAGCTTGAATGGCCATTTTTTCCCATACATGTTACAATTTTACTTTTTATACAAATATTGAGGCACATGGTCGTTCAGTGCCCCCATTATCTGCAAATGTCTGGGTCATTTAAGACTATATAGAACCTTCATTCTCAATAATAATGGCCCTTAAAGGTAAAGGTAAAGGGACCCCTGACTGTTAGGTCCAGTCGCGGACGTCTCTGGGGTTGCGGCGCTCATCTCGCTTTACTGGCCGAGGGAGCCAGCGTACAGCTTCCAGGTCATGTGGCCAGCATGACTAAGCAGCTTCTGGCGAACCAGAGCAGTGCACAGAAACGCCGTTTACCTTACCTTTATCTACTTGCACTTTGACGTGCTTTCGAACTGCTAGGTTGGCAGGAGCAGGGACCGAGCAATGGGAGCTCACCCCGTCGCGGGGATTCGAACCGCCGACCTTCTGATCGGCAAGTCCCAGGCTCTGTGGTTTAACCCACAGCGCCACCTGTGTCCCAATAATGGCACTTACAGGTAGATAATACTTTTTTTTTTTTTGTATAAATATTATTTGTAAGGGATTTTTTTTTAAGTGCAAGCTCATATTTTATTATCCCTTTGGAGCTATGCTGTATCTTTGTAGTTTTACCCTTTGAGGATGTGACACTTTTGATTTTAGATTCTCCTTTTCCCCCTCCCCCCTTTGTTATGTTTGGACTGGCTTTTTGTTTGCTAATTAAAAAGAAAATGAAAAATGAAAATAATCTCTAGATTCCATTAGATTCCCAGAAGTGGATTTTGTGGTCCTGTGAAAAACTATGAAAAACTGGCCTGGAAACAATGGGAAGAAGGAATAAAGTGCAGTCTGAACGCAGCCAAAACTTTAAACTGGAATATTTGTGGTATAAAAAGCTACCGGATTTGAGCTGGAGGTTACAGGAGATGTGCTGATTGGAAATGACTGCTCCCAAACATTTGCAGATACAGATATGGTTGAAAGTGTATAACCTCTCCGATATCACAATGAGCAAAACTATAATGAATTCACATTTGAAGGGATACTTGCAAGGGTCGCTGAAACAATTTATGGAATAGAATTGGGGTGTGATGCAATTTTATGAATTGGCAAGAGAACAAATAGTCATCAATGACACAGGCAATTTAAAAACAAGAAGAACATGCATTTGCTATGGATCAACTTGCAATTTCAACTAATTTTAAAATTTCCCTTCGGCTTTTTAAAATATTAAGAAATAAGGGGGGAAAGGAAGGAAGAAAAGAGGCAGGAATCTTTGGCATCCGACTAAGAACTCGCATGGGTTACCTAGAGCTTCCTGGGTATAATCTGTCACCTTCCAGGACATTAGCAATGTTGAATTCTAAACAGAAGTGATGGGAGGTATTCCCACTAATTGCCACTTGTGAAAAGATAATTATATTCCGTGTCTCAGATAATGTACTGTGGCATTTGCAACTAGCTAAGCACAGCCCGTTGTGACCTTTCCTGTTTGTCAATTCAAGGCTGAGCGGTGCGGGAAAAAACAAAGATAATTGAACCGAGGCAAGAATGAATACAGGGCCTTAAAACATAATTCATTTGAGCATGAAGAACTGGTTGAGAGTAACTCAACCAGTCAAAGAAGAGTATACCCAGGAATAAGAGACAAAAATGGAGCCAGGTAATGGTTTTTTTTGTTTTACCTCGGAAGCAAAGGGTTCAAGCACACATTTCCCAACTTGAGGATGTGTTTTCTTTAGTTGTACACTTTAGATGCGAAAGGTATTGCTCTTCTGTTGTTTTTTGAATTCCAATCCCCCTCCCCACTGCATTCCTGCATTGCAGGGGGTTGGACTAGACCAGCCTTTCTCAACCTGTGGGTCCCCAGATGTTGTTGAACTACAACTCCCATCACCCCTAGCTAGCAAGGCCAGAGCTCAGGGATGATGGGAGTTGGAGTCCAACAACATCTGGGGACCCACAGGTTGAGAACCGCTGGACTAGAAGACCCTAGGGGTACCATCAAACTCTACACTTCTATAGGGCTGCCTATAATTTAGGGGTCACTAGACTTGTGGGAAGATGGAATGGAGAGAGAGACAGCCTACCATTTTCTCCAGATCCACCCAGTATGAGATGGTCCCCATCCACTATAGGCTCTGGCTCCTCCTGACATTGACTCTTGCCCCCATTTACTCCCCCCACTGTCCCTTCATATCTTCTTTCTTTTAAAGGGTCCCCTATGTATAGATGGGTCTTGGCTGTATAGATAGATGACTTGTGCACTAGGCTCTGCTCCAGGAAACCTGCCCGCCACCAAAAATTGGGCTCTGTGCTGATCCAAAAGGAAATGCTAGACATTGTCCCTGGCAGTAGAGCCTGTTAGAATTCCTGATCTGTGATTGCAGTCATGGGATTGTTGTCTATCACATGACGGTATATGTTTTGACTCCACAGAGTGGGAAGTGATGGAGACAGGATGTTTGTGTTACTGTGTTCCGTGAAGTGGGACTATTGTCCTTTGTTATTTTTCTCTTTGCTGTCTGATGCTAGAGAGAGAGGGAGCCATGTTGCAGGGCTCCGTGTGTGTTTACATGTAAATAAAGTAGATTAGCCAAAATGCTGAGTTGCTGAGGTCTGTTACACTAACTGTGAACACTCTGCGGATCCCTAAGTGTGCCGGTGTCTGTTGGCATCGGTCGCTGTGATGTTCAGGAGCAAGAAAGCTTTTGAAGCTCCCAAACGATCACCCAGGAGGCAGAGAACATGCCAGTCGGGCATGTGTCTCTGCCAGGGTCCTACTCGAGTGTAGGAAGAGCTGCTGACAGAGATTTCCACCTCCAGGAGCTTTCCATGACCTTTCTTTCCTCATTATTCCAAGAGTTGACCTGGCGGACTGAGAAGGTCCTACACTGATATCTACTTAACGCATACTGGGACACAGTCTAAACAGCCACACTTCCTGGATAGTGGTCTTGGCTGGGTAATAAAGACTTCCTGACTTCTGGGCAGTGGTTGCAGATGCTTGCTGAAGGCAGGGAGACCAACAAGCTCTGCCAATGACAGGAAGACCTTGTGGTGATAATATGGGGAGGAGAAGATCCATGTTCCTGACTTGGAGCATCTTTGGAGGAAAGGCAAATCATAGAATTGTAGAATTGTACGTTTTGAATGGACCCAAGGGTCATCTAGTCTAATGCCCTGCAATGCAGGAATCTCAACTAAAGCATCCATGACAGGTGGCCATCCAACCTCTGCTTATAAGCCTCCAAGGAAGGAGAGTCCACAACCTTCCATGGGAGACCATTCCACTGTCGAAGAGCTCTTACTGCAGAAGTTTTTCCTGATGTTTAGTCGGAATCTCCTTTCTTGTAACTTGAAGCCATTGCTTCGGGTCCCACCCTCTGGAGCGGGAGAAAACAAGCTTGCTCCATCTTCCATGTGACAACCCTCGAGATATTTGAAGATGGCTGTTGTATCTCCTCTCATTATCCTCTTTTCCAGGCTTAACATACCCATCTCCTTCAACCGTTCCTCATCAGGCTTGGTTTCCAGACCGGTGGAAAAGAATGATTGCAGACAGCTATTAGATCACTTGTTTTATCTAAGCATTTCTTCATGTTAGTTAATCGTGTTGCTTTATTCACTGCTATATCTAACGTTTGCATCATAATTAATGTCAAATTCAACATGTGAGACTCATTTCAGTCTCTCTCTCTCTCTCTCTAAAAATGGGAGGCAGCTTTCTGTACTTCCCCACCTCCCATAGCCCGCTGATCTGGATTTCAGAAACCAGTAGATTCCTAAGAAACCGAACGGGAAGACGGCATGAGTCAGCAACTTAGCTGCTTCCCCTCAGCTGACTGCTGCTGTTCTTTTCTTGAATAGGGACTGCTTCCAGCTGGACCTGGCTTTACCTCTGAGTTAACAAATCGGGAATCTGTGGGTGGGACCTCATACCATTGGCCCATGGTTTATAAGAGATGAGCCAGAGTGGAAAGAAACCACTTCAAGCAAGACTTGCACGGCGACTAAGTGAAATCAGATGGGTGCTGACTCAAGTTTGGTCGTGGGGGCGGGGGAAGAGGAAAAAACCCCCAAATGCAAACCCTCTTAGGAAGATTTAAGAGTGTTTTCCCCACCCTGCTGTCATATTGGGTAATTATAAGGCTCTTGCAGCTGCGCAGCTACTTTCTAAAGCCAGAAGCATATCCAATATGTTCCTATCTGCAGCTGAAGTGAGAGGTGCCCTTTACTGCAGAAATGCAGATTGCAGTGTGTGTGTGTGCTACGTGCAAAGTCCCTTGATAGCTGTTCTGAATCTCCAGCTAGTACAGAACGCAGCATCCCACCTTCTCCCTGCTTGGGTCACTGAAAGAACAGCGTGATCAGAGGAGTTTTCTGGCTAATTGAGCTGGTGTCTGGACTTAAATGCTCTCGGCAAACCTAAGCCGTGAAAGGCAGAATCATCAGGCAGGGAATCAGGTTATGAAATAATAAATAACTTTGATCAAGCTAGAAAAACAAAACATATATACCTAGGCATTACCAAAACATACACCTACTGTTTGACTAAAGGACTTTCGACTTTGCACTCATTTACCAAAGATGTGCCGCACCAACGGCGGTGCTTGTCATTCTCAACGGTGCCGTGCATGCGAAATTAACTAAATTTGGGGGTGCTGGGCGGATCTTTGCACCCTGGCGGTGCATATGCTAAAGATGGCCCTGATGTACAGCCAGAAACATTTTGGCAAATTTCAAAATTCCACCCAGACAGAAAAAATTCACCCCTGAAAAAGAGGATGTGTCTGGGAAAAAGAGGACACATGGCTGTCAGGAGCTTGTCCTACACTTGAGTAGGACCCTGGCAGAGACACATGCCCAACTGGCATGTTCTCTGCCTCCTGGGTGATTGTTTGGGAGCTTCAAAAGCTTTCTTCCTCCCGAACATCACAGCAACTGATGCCAACAGACATAGGGATACTCAGAGTCTTTGCAGTTGCATAACAGACCTCAGAAACTCAGCATTTTGGCTAATCTACTTTATTTACATATAAACAGACATGGAGCACTGCAGCAGTGCTCCCTCTCTCTCTAGCATCAGACGGCAAAGAGAAAGAACAAAGGACAATAGTCCCACTTCACAGAACACAGTAACACAAACATCCTGTTTCCGTCACTTCCCACTCTGTGGAGTCGAAACATATACTGTCATGTGATAGACAACAATCCCATGACTGCAACCATGGAGCAGGAATTCTAACAATGGCAACCCTAGACTATCCTCAGCTGGCCCTCAACCCACCTGTCATTGGCAGAGCCTGTTGGTCTCCCTGCCTTCCACCGACCAGTCTCAGCAAGCATCTGCAACCACTGCCCAGAAGCCACGAAGTCTTTATAACCCAGGTCACTATCCAGGAAGTGCGGCTGTTTAGACTGTGTCCCAGTACACACTAAGTGGATATCAGTGCAGGGCCTTCTCAGTGGTGGCACCATGTTTATGGACTTTAACAGTTGAAACGACTGTATCAGGCACACTGTGTCCCACTAACCCATGACTACCCAACTTCCCTGACACCCAGATCAGGTCAAGGCTGCTAAGACAGAGTGGGAGTGGCAGAGGAAGGTGCCAGGATAACCCTGGGAAACACAGTTCTTACAAGTTACTACCTGGTTTCTTCTTCTTTTTTAATGGTTAAATCTCATCCCTACAGTAATGGGAGCTGCTGTTTTTGGGTATCGGGAAAGGGTGTCTGAACTCCATTTCCATACTTACAAGACTCCTGTTGCCACTAAATCTGTTACCGTAATTTATAGCCCTGCCTTGTTTGTATCTCCTCCCGGTAATCTTCTCGGTGCTGTCTGAAATGGTGATATATGGGAATCAATTATGAACTGAAGAAGCCAGGATAACAAAACCTGAGGAGATGTATCATCTGGGACAGGGAGGTGAGTTTCTTGGAATATAACCTGTGAAGAAACAATAATAATAGTAATAGTTGTAGCATTAGTAGTAGTAATAATAATAAATCCACAGAAAATATCAGGATGAACATGTTGAAAAGTTCACACACACACCCCCCAAGGCCATATATACTACACTATTGCCATCCCTTCTGAATAAATAACAAAATGAAAGTTGTTGTTTTTTAAAAATGTTTATCTCAAATTTTGACAGTTAAATGAATCCTGTCCAACATTTAACATTGTGCTGGATTAATAGGTTTCCTGGTCCAAAAACCTAATTTACATCTAGGAACAGACAGATCTCTCGGTTTTGGTTTCTCCTTTACTAATCTTAACTTCAGTTTGCCACACCAGTTTACTTTTAAAAAATCATTGTGAAAATTTATTGCTGTATGCAAGTTAGCTTAAACTACACATTTTCACATACCCCTAATCGTAATGTACTTGTATGTGTTACTTTTCGCTAATATATGCATTTTAACACACTCATTACACTCTCTCTCTCTCTCTCTCTCTCTCTCTCTCTCTCTCTCTCTCACACACACACACACACACACACACACACACACGTTGGACAGCTGCATTGGAAAATGTGCATTTTCAAGAATAGCTGCAGTTCCATTCACATAATGTTTAGAGAAGTCAGAATTAGGTAAGCATTCAACAAATTTCCCTGTGAAGAGGGATCGGTTGTGAAACCTCTGTGGGAATGGCAACAGGAATCTCCTGACAATTCTCAGCGCCCTTAACAAAGTAAATCTCCCATAATTCTTTGGGGGAAGCCATAACTGTTCAAAGTGGTATCATAGTGCTTTGAATGTATTGTGCGACTGCAGCCCAAGTTAGGACAATTACCACCATGAGCTGCCTGTGAGCTTTCTGGTGGTATCTGCTGTGGTCTTTTGGTTTGATACAGCAAGGCTCTCCTTATCTTCTAATGGTCACACTAGTGCGGTCCAACTAATATACTCCAGCTGTTTTCAGAAAGGATCCATAACCTGCCCTTACACAGCACATGGGGCTCTGGCCTAGATGCTCATGAGGATGTAAACTTGTGCCACCCCATTGATAAGCAATCAATCTTTTCCCTTGTACGTTGGTTGCATTGTTAATGCTCATTCCTTGCATGCTCAGAGGCACTCTCTACTTCAGCATCACTGCAGATGTTCTAAACGGAGCCCCAACACAGCCTTCAAAACAGATCACAAGTCTTGTTGATCAGAGCACATCTTCCCCCAGGAAAGAAGGCACATTGGTTTTTCTGGACTACTGCAATGTGCTCTATATGGGGAAACTACAATTAATCCAGAACATGGCTGCCAGACTGGTGACTGGGAGCAGCTGCCAGGACCACAAAACACCGGTCCTAAAAGATCTACATTGACTCCAGGTACTCTTCCAAGCCTTGGCCCTGGGTACCTGAAGGAGCGTCTCCACCTCCATTGTCCAGCCCGGACGCCGAGCTCCAGCGCTGAGGGCCTTCTGGTGGTTCCCTTACTGGTAGACATGAAGCTACAGGGAACCAGGCAGAGGGCCTTCTCAGTAGTGGCACCCACCCTGTGGAATGCCCTCCCATTAGATGTCAAGGAAATAAACAATTATACCACTTTCAGAAGACATCTGAAGGCAGGTCTGTATCAGGAAGTTTTAAATCCTTGATGTTTCATTATATTTTTTTATATTCTGATGGAAGCAGTGCTTTTTTCCTGGGGGGACGGAGGGGTACGCATACCCCTAAACGTTTTGTGAATCTTTGTACTTTTGTCCATTTACTGTATTTATTTTCCCCGATTTGAACTATAAAATGGTGATTTTCTTGAGTCAAAATGAGAGTACCCCAAAACATTTTAGAGGGAAAAAAAGCACTGGTTGGAAGCCATCCAGAGTGATTGGGGCAACTGAGTCAGATGAGTGAGGTATAAATAAAAAAGTATTATTAATATTTCTGTACAAATGAAGGCAGATGCTCGTGAGGGCTGTCATAGATTGGTAGAGTCCTGTGTATGCTGATGTTGTCTCCACCTAAGCCGTTCCTGGTTGATTCTGCTTCTGAATTCACCGCTTTCTCAGTAGCATGTTCCCAGGAGAGAGAGAGAGAGATGAAAGAGGAGATTTTTTTGTGGGCAAACCCCTTCTGCGGATTATTGGTTTTCCCTCTTCCTTCTTCCTCAGAAAACACCTCACCACAAGAGAGCCCCTTTCCTCCACTTGCTGCGGCAGATGTTACCAAATTTTGCACACCTGTCTCTGCCGCGCGGCACTTCCTTGCGAGAGTCAGCCGAGCAAACAGTGAGAATTAACCATAAGGACGTTTCTCTCCCCCACCGCTCGGCAAATCCTTCTATCTATTATCCTGACACAATTGCTGCGTTCTGGGCACTTAACCCAGGAGATTAAACCTTTATGCACCAGTGCAGAAAGATCATATCTCTGTAATTTTTCATATCTATAATTTTCCAGCCACCTTGTTTTAAGCCTGTCACATTTATGGCACAACTGTAATTTAGGGGCACGTTTTCGAATGCCATTCTCAGAAGACATTTCTCTCTCGGGGTGCTACGAAAAAGGAAGGCTTCTTTTAAGCAAGCACTGAGTTGGTTCTGTTTCTCAGGCTATGACTTCTGAGGCTTGGTGTACAAGATGAGGAACATGTAGCTAGAAGTCCCCTTCCAGTTGTTTGAAATGTTGAAGACTTCCTTTCCAGTAGCACTTAGAATGGATGGCCGAAGCAGTAAAGACTCCCATGGGGGCTGGCCCTATCATTAGGCGCAGTCAGGTTGCCTCAGGCAAATGAGTTTGGCAGGAAATTCTACAGAAGGGTCAGGCTATTTCTGTCCTGCGTAAGTTTTACATGCATTCGGTCCCAAGTAAGGATGAACAAATCTGTCAATGTTGGCTTCTCTCAGTTTCACATTTGGCACTCTTAAATTCAGTTCTCCGCAAAGCTGCTTCAATTTGAAATTGCTTTTTTTTTTCATTTTTTAAAAAGTCCTCATGAAAATTCGCCAACATTTTATAGAACCATGGAATTGTAGAGTTGGAAGGGATCTTGACGGTCATCGACTCCAACCCCCTGCAATGCAGGCAGTGGCGTAGCGTGGGGGGTGCAGGGGGGGGCTGGCCGCACCAGGCGCAACATCGGGGGGGGGCGCTCGCACTCACAGCTCTCTGCCCCTACCTGGCTCACTCACTCTCTCTCACTGCAGTGCTGGCTGTGCGAATCCGATCCGAGCCGCCGGGTCGCCGCCCACTGGGGGGGGGTGCCAGGCGTGCGGTGCAGGTTAGGGGGCGCAAATCCATGGGTTAGGGGGCAGAAATTACTTGCCTTGCCCCAGGTGCTGACAACCCATGCTACGCCACTGAATGCAGGAATCTCAACTAAAGCCATCCAACACACACTCACACGCAGCATTGTTAGGTCCAGTCGCGGACGACTCTGGGGTTGCGGCACTCATTTCGCTTTATTGGCCAAGGAAGCCGGCAGACAGCTTCCAGGTCATGTGGCCAGCATGACTAAGCAGTTTCTGGCGAACCAGAGCAGCACATGGAAACGTTGTTTACCTTCCCACTCGAGCGGTACCTATTTATCTACTTGCACTTTGACGTGCTTTCGAACTGCTAGGTTGGCAGGAGCAGGGACCGAGCAACGAGAGCTCACCCCATCGTGGGGATTTGAACCACCGACCTTCTGATCAGCAAGCCCTAGGCTCAGTGGTTTAGACCACAGCGCCACCCGCGTCCCATGTAGTAAGCACATATTCCTCAGTTGTATAATAAACGATTGCAGATCTCCAAGGAAGAATACCCAGTTTTGTGTTTTCATTCTCCTGTTCATGTTCAGCACCTCAAAATCTATCAGAAATGGCTACTTCTATCCCAGAGGCATGGCTTTTGTCAAAATTAGTTGGGCAGTGTTATGTCTCTCTCCCCGCTGCACCTTAATCTGTGATTTTGCTGATTTCCATTTTTTTTCTGCTGTACTAATTCTGCCAGCAAGGTAAACAGTCATTCCAAAGCAGCTTTCTATTTTACCCCCTTCAGTTATTCCGTACAAATTCTCTTTGGATCAAATGGGATACAGTGGCACCTCGGGTTAAGAACTTAATTCGTTCTGGAGGTCCGTTCTTAACCTGAAACTGTTCTTAACCTGAGGTACCACTTTAGCTAATAGGGCCTCCCGCTGCCACCGTGCTGCCAGAGCATGATTTCTGTTCTCATCCTGAAGCAAAGTTCTTAACCTGAAGCACTATTTCTCGGTTAGCAGAGTCTGTAACCTGAAGCGTCTGCAACCTAAGGTACCACTGTAATTGAAGGGCAACTCTTAAGGAAAATGCCATACTGGTGCCAAGGCCTTGCAGGAGAGGAGGGAGGAAATGGTTTAAAATCCAGCTTTGAGCCTGATCTCCTCTCTCCTTCCCATCACTGAGCTTTCCTTCTTGGCTTTCCCCCCTCTTCTTCTTCTTCTGCTTCTTCTTCTTTGTGAACCAAGAAATTACATAGGTTCCCTGGGCTCTGAGCAACGCAACCTCAAAAGACAGGCACCTCTAAACAGTTGTGCAATGCAAGCAAACAGCAGCCGGCACATACTGCATTTCTGACAGCACATTACTGATTTATGGAATTCTTTGGGGTTTGGATGGCAATGGCGATTTTGAAAAACGCTGGCATTTCCAAGAACACCGGCGGTCCAGAAAGAGCAGGTCCTTTCAGAGAAGGAGGGGATGTGTGCCACATCACACTAACCGATCTGACCACGCTTGGCATCCTCCTTGCTAGGCTTGGAAAACAGCCTGGATTCAGAACCAGCTCAAAGTGATGGTTCTCAGAAGTCCCTCTCCCCCCCCCCAAAAAAAAGGATGGGTGGTTGTTAAGGGAGAGATGCAAGATTATTCCCAGGGTCCTGTCCCTTCTTGAGCGATGGTTGGGGCACAAGTTAAGGTTCCTGATTCTTTTGTGGTTGGTTTTTTTTTGTTTTTTTAAAAAAATTAAATTATATTCTTTATTGAAAGATTTTTTTAAAAAAAACCACGTAATTACAAGTGCACAGAGTAAGACACAAAAAGAAAAAGAAAGAAAAGAAATAGTACCCATGTAGAAAACAAAACAGAATAACAACAAAAAGTTTCTGTATTTGTTATTGTAGTTAACCAGACCTTAACCTAACACAGTATTTCTGAAAATGAATTCCAAATATCATTGCATTTATCCATGGCTAGTCTACTTTTTGTATTGTTTATGTGTTGTGAGTTTGTACATGCCTTCGATCCAATCATTAAGGGGAGACGCATTTTTGTTTTTCCAGTTCATCAATACCTGTCTTTTTGCCATCGTTAGTGAATGGCTTGTTTTCCTTTTAAGTACAGTGGTACCTCGGGTTAAGTACTTAATTTGTTCCGGAGGGTCGTTCTTAACCTGAAACTGTTCTTAACCTGAAGCACCACTTTAGCTAATGGGGCCTTCTGCTGCTGCCACGCCACCGGAGCACGATTTCTGTTCTCATCCTGAAGCAAAGTTCTTAACCTGAGGTAATATTTCTGGGTTAGCGGAGTCTGTAACCTGAAGCGTATGTAACCTGAAGCGTATGTAACCCGAGGTACCACTGTATTCAGATGACTTGATTATTGAGCTTTCATGGCTTGCACAAACCTTGTGAGGAGATTAGATTGCGTCTGGTCTCCGGCTGCATTCACACGACAGTTTATTCCGTTTTCACGATGTTTCCTTAACCGTTCATTCCCACATTATATCTGAGCTTTTGCATGATGTAAAAGCCACATGTATCATTTCCATATTCCAAGTAGAGTGGAATATAGCACAAGTTTAGCACTCATTTCCATATTATTTGCAAACAGATTTCCCCCCGGAAGCAAATAACATGGAAATGTTCACTGAACCTATGCTGTACTCCACTAGATTTCCAGATGTGGCTTTTATACTGTGCAAAAGCTCAAATACCATGTGGGACCTAACAGTCTGGGAAAAGTAACAAAAACAGAATAAGCTGCCATGCAAATGCGGCTTTTATTGAATATTTGTTCTGCTTTATTTCTTGGGAGGTCGTACGACAACGAGCATTCATTCTGCATTCATCCGGATTTGCTTGCAGGGTGTTTTAACGTCTTCTTTTTTCTTAATCATTCATTTGTTCCACACTTTTCAATGCATTTCACTGCCACTTTCCTACCCCACAATCAATCACTTTCCCAGGGAATTATGGGAGTTGTCAAACCACAGTTCCCAGGATCCTTTGGGAGAAGCCATGGCTATTTAATGTGGTGTGAGATTGCTTTAAGTGTACAATGCAGAGAGGGTTATAGGTCAGCTCTACTCTCCTGCGCCCTGTTTTAGATGTAAGACTCAGACAAAATATGGCCCCATTATACATGACAGGGCAGATGCAGAGAGGACAAACCTCCTATCGCCTGTTGTTGAGCCCTGGGCAACTGCCATTTTGTTCCCTGGTCTTGGCAGAGCTGTTTCCTTGCTCTTCATCTGTGGCACAGACTTTTAGACCTCACAGAGGCTGCCCCAGAGTCAGCGAGAGCTTGGCTGAGGGATTCTCTTCCCATATTAATCATTCATCCGAAAGCTCAAATAGACGGTGCAAAAGGCAACAGATCAGTCAAGCCATAGATCTGCCCGAAGTGCATAGCAACATAACCGCCTCCCGCTGCATTCCACCTTGTCTGGATAAGGCTTGTTTATAATTGTTTACAGATATTGCTGGGCTTGCAAGTTCACTCTAGGCAACATTTAAATGCACCATGATTTTCGTGCGTTTTTTTTTATTTTAAGAAAACCCTAATCAGCTTTAATCGCTTTTCATGGGGCAAACATGAACTTGATTTCCCCCCCAACTGAAATCAATAGGATTTTTATTTCTTTTTTGCAAGATACCAGGCATCTTGACGCAGTGACTCCTGCAGGACTCTTTACTCTCACCACCACTCTCGTCGATTATCAGAGGTTGTAATGATAGCCAACCCCTTGGGGTGACTTTATAGAAGATTAGAAAAATTCCTGGTGAATTGGCCTAACAGTGGCTACTAGTCTTAATGGCTATTATGTTCTCTTTCCACTTTTCTATATATAACCATCATTTATATACAGCCTTTTGTGGCATAGTCCACTCAGGCTGGCTTACAAAATTAAATAATATTTTTATTTATCTATTTTTAAGTATTTATGGGTAGCCTTTCCAGGCAAATGGCTGCCCAAGGGAATTGGCAACAATGCAGACCAACAATTAACATTTGTTGTTGTTTAGTCGTTTCTGACTCTTCGTGACCCCATGGACCAGAGCACGTCAGGCACTCCTGTCTTCCACTGCCTCCCGCAGTTTGGTCAAACTCATGTTGGTAGCTTCGAGAACACTGTCTAACCATCTCGCCCTTTGTTGTCCCCTTCTCCTTGTGCCCTCCATCTTTCCCAGCATCAGGGTCTTTTCCAAGGAGTCTTCTCTTCTCATGAGGTGGCCAAAGTATTGGAGCCTCAGCTTCAGGATCTGTCCTTCCAGTGAGCACTCAGGGCTGATTTCCTTCAGAATGGATAGGTCTGATCTTCTTGCAGTCCATGGGACTCTCAAGAGTCTCCTCCAGCACCATAATTCAAAAGCATCAATTCTTTGGTGATCAGCCTTCTTTATGGTCCAGCTCTCACTTCCATACATCACTACTGGGAAAACCATGGCTATATGGACCTTTGTTGGCAAGGTGATGTCTCTGCTTTTTAAGATGCAACTAACATTATCAGAGTTCAAAGACACATTCCAGACAGGCAAAAACAGTCAAGGAGGATGCAAGGCAGGGCAAGCAAGGAACGTGGCACAGGGAGAGTGGGTGTGGCCTAGGAGAGTCCCAAGAGCCTGATGGAGAGGCCTGATTCAGCCCCTGGGAAACAGGTTCCCCATCCCTGCATCAAAGTCCTTCAAAACATTTCAGGCATACTGTAGATCTAGTGACAAGGAGTTCCAACGCCATGGGGCCACCACAGAGAAAGCTGTCACCTTTGTGGCCCCTGACCTAACTGATATGTGTGGCAGACACTCTAGGATACAAAGAGGACTATACAATGAAGAACAGCAACAGCAGGAACGGAACAATCCATTTGAAACAATTTGACACGTAAGACTGGTTAAGACAAATAAAGCAGTATACATGAAAGCAGTCTGAAAACGCTGCCTTCAGGGCCGACTCCTAAAAGGTCTTTTGCTAAAAGCAGCCGGAAAAGAAGAGCACTTTCATCGCTTGCCAGCTATCATATATCTATGTAGTACCGATGTAAAGCGATGCTTGCATTGTCAAAGACATCCCACCCACCCACAAAAGGAACATGGCTGTAAGATACCGAAACACTGGTGGCAAAATGCGAAACATCGGTTTCCACATTCGGCTTTGACGTTTGGCACCGAACATTATCTGTTCTCAAATGCAGATACTGTGGTACCTCTGGTTGCGAACGGGATCCGTTCTGGAGGCCCGTTCGCAACATGAAAAGAGCGCAACCCGCAGTGGCAGGGATTGCAATTCATCACTTCTGCGCATGTGCATGACGTCATTTTGCACTTCTGCACATGCGCGAGCGGTGAAACCTGGAAGTAATGCTTTCTGGTACTTCCGGGTCGCTGTGGGACATAACCTGAAAGAACGTAACATGAGGTATGACTGTATAAGAATATCTGGGAAATACTTGACATAAAAACCCCCGAAAACCTCATGAAGAGAGGAATTCAGAGACGGTATCTTGGGAGCAGAACTGCATATACCATTATGAAATGTACATGTATGGAAAAGTACTCTTGGGTAGGGGCATATCTTGGGGGGCCAGCAGGGCCCTAAGCCCAGGTGCACAATTTTCAGGGTGCATGAACCAGACTCCCCTATGACGGAATCCTTGTCCCATCCTGCCTGCCGCCAGGGGTCTCTAGGCCCCTGAGCTTGGCCTGGCCTGGCCTCACCACTGCCTCTCTTGTCCCCTCACTGAATGGCCAGCATTGGGAGAATATGCCCACCACGAGATGCGTCGGCCGGGCTCCCACCTGCACGGGCGAGCAGGCAGTACGGCATGGTCCTCTGTGTGGTACAGTGGTTAAGAGCGGTGGACTCGTAATCTGGTGAACTGGGCTTGCTTCCCTGCTCTTCCACATGCAGCTGCTGGGTGACCTTGGGCTAGTCACACTTCTCTGAAGTCTCTCAGCCCCACTTACCTCACAGAGTGTTTGTTGTGGGGCAGGAGGGGAAAGGAGATTGTGAGCTGCTTTGAGACTCCTTAGGGTAGTGATAAAGCGGGATATCAAATCCAAACTCCTCTTCTTCTTGTTGTTCACACTCTGCTCCCTACCTCCAGCGCCCTGGGTACTGGCAAATGCCGCAATGCCACTGCACTTGGGGATTGTCCTCCATCTCTAGCCCTCTTTCCTTCTATCGCTTTGGAAAAGTCTGAGCTTAAGGACAGCTTCCTCTCTTAGGATTCAGTTCCATGGGTCCTGCTGAGTCAATCTCCCAAGTTTGTGAAAGGAGAGCCCAGCAGACCCAAGCATTTGCTGAAGAATTTGTCAGCACCCGTTTTTTTAAAAAAATATTATTGTTATTATTGTTATTCCAGCCTGCCGGTATTGCCTGATGTGTGAATCCCTTTGACTGCTGACAACGAAAGCGTTATCAAAGCCTTGCTTTCTTGAAGCAATTCTGGGGACATCAAAAGCATTCCTTCATAATCAGGTCAAGTCATCACAAAGCAGAGCATTCCCTGTGGCGGATGCTTGGCGCTCCTTCGAGTGCTTTTTTTCCTTTTCAAGAAACACCCCACAACATGCACAATCAATCCCAATGCCCTGCTTAATTAACTACACCTTGAGAGGTCCAAAAGAAATGAGGTCAGGCAAGGTAAATGCTTGAAAGCACCTCTCCTAAATACTTGGGTTTAAATGCAAAGAGTGTGGCTGAAGCGAAGCTCTGAATGTTATCACTAACTAATATTTCACCTCCCGCCTTGCCTGCATAGTTTTGGTTCAGGCTTTCGTTTACAGCGATGGCAAGTGCCAATAGAAAGGCTTCTCACACTTCTTTTTAGCACTAATCGCCATCCAAGGAAGGTGAGGGGTTGTCCTGAGATTGCAGACAGAGAAGGAAGACTAAAACCTCTCTTCCTCATTGCTGTGGTGCAGATGACAATCCCATTCTCTCTGCCTGGCACTTAATTTTCAAAAGCTTGCGATGTGATTGCTGATGGCATCATGAGCTTAATGTTTTGACAGGTGGCTGGGTATGTTTAGCATGGAAAAGAGGAGGTTGAGAGGAGATATAGTAGCCATCTTCAAATATCTCAAGGGCTGTCACATGGAAGAAGAGAAGAGTTGGGATTTGATATCCCGCTTTATCACTACCCGAAAGAGTCTCAAAGTGGCTAACATTCTCCTTTCCCTTCCTCCCCCACAGAAAACACTCAGTGAGGTGTGTGGGGCTGAGAGACTTCAGAGAAGTGTGACTAGCCCAAGGTCACCCAGCAGCTGCGTGTGGAGGAGCGGAGACGCGAACCCGGTTCCCCAGATTACGAGACTACCGCTCTTAACCACTACACCAAACAGGCTCTGGAAGAGGGAGCAAGCTTGTTTTCTCCTGCTCTGGAGGGTAGGACTCGAACCAACAGCTTTAAGTTACAAGAAAGGAGATTCTGACTAAACATCAGGAAGAACTTTCTGAGCTGCTTGATAGTGGAACAGGCTTCCTCAGGAGGGTTGTGGACTCTCCTTCCTTGGAGGTTTTTAAGCAGAGGTTGGATGGCCATCTGTCATGGATGCTTTAGTTGATATTCCTGGATTGTTGGGGGTTGGACTAGATGACCCCCGGGTCCCTTCCAACTCTACAATTCTATGATTCTATAGTTCTAGGTATCTGGCTGTCCACTGTGAGAACAGGATGCTGGACTAGATGGGCCATTGGCCTGACCCAGCAGGCTGCTCTTACGTTCTTAAGAAAAACATATTTCCACAATAGTTACCTGATCTCACACTTTCATCTTTTCTAATGTATGGTTTTATGCGCCATTGTTGTAAACCACTCTGATTTCTTTTGAATAAATATTTTTATAAAACAAACAGACAAATAACCCCACAACCACTGTCGCCCAAATCGCAAATATTTCCTGGGGAGTAAGCCTGTACCCTTGGCCAGTGCCCCCCTTGGCCAGGGGTACTCTCATTTTGACTCATTTTGACTCAAGAAAATCACCGGGAAAGGAAAGGAAGCCACTATCGGAGGTGGTAGCAATGAAACTGACCAATCACCGTGCTAGATTCCAATTCCTACTTTACATATTAAACGCTCGCCTCCGTCTGAGATTCAGGAAACACTGTGACAGGAAACGAGGCCGCCATCGGGGGTAGCAATGGAACTGATGATTCATCATGCAAGAGAAGAAAATACTGTATTTTTCCGTCTATGAGACGTCCCATGTGTAAGACACCCCCTATTTTTGGAGACTCCAATTTTTAAAAATGGGGGGAGATCTATCCATGTATAAGATGCCCCCAAATTTTGGACATTAATTTTTAGGGGGGAAACTCAGTCTTATACATAGAAAAATATGGTAATTTTTTTAAAAAAACACATATTTGTTTTCCCCATCAGATTCACAAAATGTTTAGGGGTATGCGTACCCCTGCGTCCTCCCAGAAAAAAAGCACTGCCCTTAGCTGTAAAAGTATGGTACAGTTGTGTAACTGGCAGCTGGGTAATCCCCGCTCCATGCGCCTGGCTGTCGATAGACTCCCCATCAAAGAAAATGTTTTGAAGTTGGGATCTCAATGGGGGAAATGCCGCGATGCTGCACGAGGCAGTCCTAATGGTTTAAAATAAATTGATTCCAGATTTATTTTTGAAGCGCCAAGTCTGGAACACCTGAAGCTGGAGAGATTGGCAGTGAAATGTCAAGTGGTACCCTGGGGGCTGTTCAGAGCTTGCTCGTAAAAGCAGAATAGGTAATTAAATATTTAAAGAACAACTGGAAAAAAATGTTTCAAAGAGTTTGCTAAGCAGTAAGGAAATTATCTTTTTTCTCTTTTTTTCTTTTTGCAAAGAACAAACACTGTATGTCTGGCAATCCTTTTCTCAACATGATTTCTTATAATAAACACAAGAACATTGATATATGATGCAACTGGCAGTTGTCGATGGGACTGGCGGAGCAATCCAAAGTATCTCTGCTCAGAACTGAAAGCAAGTCCCCATTGAGATCAAAGGGAATTAACACTGAATCAACTTTGTCTAGGGCTAAAGTTAGTGTACTTTGGCCACCTCATGAGAAGAGAAGACTCCCTGGAAGAGACCCTGATGTTGGGAAAGATTGAGGGCACAAGGAGAAGGGGACGACAGAGGACGAGATGGTTGGACAGTGTTCTCGAAGCTACCAGCATGAGTTTGACCAAACTGCGGGAGGCAGTGGAAGACAGGAGTGCCTTGCGTGCCAACAACCAAGTTGGTGTACACGGCATTAGGGTCTTAAGCGGTTGAAACGGGTTCAGGATTGCAACCATAATTCATTGCCTTGGGCATAATTGCAGGGAAAGAGAGAAGGGCTGACGTTTTGGAATTGTGGTGAGTTCTGTGAAAATGTCAACTCTGTGCAAAGCAGCAGTGAAAAAGTTAGAAATTAAAGGATCCACTCTGACCTGGACTCTCAGACCTGGAAGTGGCTAAGAGGTTCCTGGTACAGATCTCACCTCAGCCATGAACTTGCTATGAACCATGAACTTTAGGCAAATCCCCTCAGAAACGTCACATCATAATAGCAGCATTTGCCTAACAGACTGCTGTTATGATTGCTAAAAGAATGTACAAAAAGAAGAAATAGTAGTATTGTTCTCTATGCTGCCACTATGTAAAGAGTTGCAAGACTATTGGGTCAAGGGGGAAAGAAAAAAGACAAAAGAAAAAAGAAAAAAGAAACAGATTATGCTCACTTTCATTGATTATGTGGGAAGCCACTAAGCCACTAATTGGACCAGGAGGTTCTCCTGCACAAGCCCCATTTAAATGCATGAAAACTTTGATTTTGCTCTGATGCACTCCCCTGGCATTTGAGCAGGAGAACTTCCCGGTGGATTTTCTCTTGGGTCTCCAGCACTCTCTCTTCTAAAGCAGCGGTGGCTAACCTGTGGCTCTCCAGTTGTCACTGGAATACAACGCCCACCATCCCTGAATGTTGGCCATGCTGACTGAGGCTGATGGGAGTTGGAGTCCAGCCACACCCGGAAGGCCACAAGTTAGCTGCCTCTGCTCTAAAGGAAACAAATGCTGCACTGTTTATGTGTATTATAATCAAGCCATATGCAGCCCATCAAAGGTATCATGATGGACCAGTGAAGAAAATGGCAGAGTTCTGTTCAGCATGTTGGCAGCCGACCAGGGTCTCTTGTGCTCCCCCCCCCAGCTTGAACTGGAAAACTGGGAGTGTTGTGTGTGCATCTGTCAATTTCAGTTTCTTTCTCCTTTTTCCAGCTTTAAGGCTAGTCTTCCACATTTCCACATGTGGGTTTTTGTTTGTTTTCCAAAGTCCTCCTGGAAATTCAGCAACACTTCAACGTGATTTTTTTTGGGGGGGGGGTATGCAATTTTACCCAATACACACATTTCTGCTAGTTATCTCCCCAAACATAATGCATTTTAAATATTGTTTTCACTGATTTGTTTTTCTTTTACACACTTATGCATTTTTGTACACATCACTTGGTTGGAGAACTCCACTGCAAAATTCAGAAAAGTGTGAATTTGTGTTTGTAGAAAAAGAAGGAACAGTATTATTCTTCCCTATTCTACAACTATCTAAAGATTTGCAAGATTTCCAAGGGGAAAAGAAAAAGACAAAAACAAAAAAAAGAAACCTAGTATATACATGTTTGTACGTGTTACATTGCAAAATTCGGAGAAGCATGAATTTGTGCTTTGTTTTTGCATATTGGTTTCCGAAAAGCCAATTCGGTGATTTCTCCTTTAATTGTGTACTGCGTCAAATTCCTCCCCCACCTCAAGTATCAGGCCACAAACACACAGCTGGTGGGTTGCATTCTGCTCGATGGGTCACAAATTGCGCCGACCCAGGATGCCTGGAGCACATCAGTGCATGATTTGAATGAAGAGTTGAATTTCAGTTTGGAGCGGTGGAGCAAACAGCCCGTGGGCTTCCTTGACATCATGGCTTGACGAGAAGCAATGCAAGGAAATAGGAGCATTTAACAAATGACCCTTCTGTCTATGGGAATGCAAAACAATTTGACGTCCGAAACCATACATAATGGGGAGCTCAGTCCTTGCCATCATCCAGCGTTATTCCCACAGGGAATTTGGATGCTGAAGGGAATTGATCTCCATCATCTCTTTCCAAGGGCTGTCAAGATGGTCGGCTTAAACCCCTGCTACGGCAAGGAGAAGCCACTTCAACTCCCCTCCCTTGTTGGTCAAGAGAATACATTCTATTCCCACTACAGCAGATTAAATCCTCCATGAAGATAATGGCTGTAGGCTCCGTTTTACTTGGTCTCAGTCATGGTGTATATATTTATATAAAATAGTATATTTTCTCAGCCTAACCGGAGGGAATGCTACCAACTGAGAAGAACATCTGCTTGAAGGATGATGGCGTCTTTCTTGAAGCCCACCATGAACGGCGGAGTTGCGAAACAATGGCCGCATTTTACACCTCCGGGACCATTCCCCTCAGAACACCTCAAAGCTTGTTATATGCACGTTCCGATGGAATTCTGCAACAATCCCACGGGTTGGGTATTATCCATGTTTCACAGAGGGCAGCGGGTCAAGTATCATTCACATAAAGTCACATAATGAATCTTGGAAAGAGCTGGGGAAGAGGGGAGGGAATCAGCCAGGATTTCTGGCTCACGGGAGCTGTGTTTTAATCATTACATCATGTGCCGGCCTCGGCGCTCCATGCCAAACCACCTATGTATATCTCTTTAAGATGTGCAGCTGTTAGAAATAATGCATTAATTGCTGGAACGAACCGTTTACCAGTAGCCAGAATGGACGCAGCAGATTAATAGTTGTTCCTAGGAGCAATAACATTTTGTGTGTGTGGTACGGAGGGCAAAGAGTGTCAGGAAATTGAAACCTTTACCTGGGGAGCCTGGAGAGCATTTTATTAGCAAGTTGGCTGAGGTCACTCATGATCACCGCTTTTATTAGGCTGTAGTCACCTCTTTGATCTCGCTGCGCATTGGACATCCGATAGCCTTCTCCCGATCACAGTCAAGTTGTATATATGTATTTAAAAAAACGAACAGAAGCACAGATGTGCAATTCTTTTTCTTCATGGCTCCGGATCAGATTTGTTTCTGAAGGTCAAGTCGTTTCCTTCTAGGAAATCTGATCTCCTGAGATTCTTTCTGGCTCCCTTTCTGCTGCACGAGGGGTTCCCAAATGCTTCTCCATTAGCCCTCAATATATCTGAGTCCTATTGTTGCAGTAGCACAGAGGTAGGGGACCTTTAGTCAGTCTAAGGGTAGCATTCTCTTCATTTGCAGCCTTCTGAGGTTCCCCTCCTAGTGATGGGTGGTGTCCAAGCCAAAGGTTGTTGTTTAGTCGTTTAGTCGTGTCCGACTCTTCGTGACCCCATGGACCAGAGCACACCAGACCCTCCTGTCTTCCACTGCCTCCCGCAGTTTGATCAGACTCATGTTTGTAGCTTCAAGAACATTGTCCAACCATCTTGTCCTCTGTCGTCCCCTTCTCCTTGTGCCCTCCATCTTTCCCAACATCAGGGTCTTTTCCAGGGAGTCTTCTCTTCTCATGGGGTGGCCAAAGTACTGGAGTCTCAGCTTCACAATCTGTCCTTCCAGTGAGCACTCAGGGCTGATTTCCTTAAGAATGGATAGGTTTGATCTTCTTGCAGTCCATGGGACTCTCAAGAGTCTCCTCCAGCACCAGAATTCAAAAGCATCAATTCTTCGGCGCTCAGCCAAAGGTAGGCGTGGCCAGAGGCATAGTTTGTGAAACAGGCTACACTGCAGCCTTGCAAGTCAGAGGTTTCTCTAAACCAACACAGGTCCCTCCATCCAGGCAAGCAAGGCACATTATCACAGCTCAAGAACACATTGCAGCCAGTGCTATCCCCATCCACATGCTCATAACTCCAATGTCTACTAGATGGAGGAGCATCAGGGTACATAACGGCAGGGTGGGGTGATCACAGCCACAGTTTTCCCAGTTCAGGCACAACCTGCCATTCATTCATGTGAAAAGGAAAACTGAACTCCCTAATAAAGGCCCATGGATGACCGAGTATTTAGAGACATGATCTTTATTTGCCAGTACCTTTTTGAGCACAATTCAAAGTGTTGGTGTTGACCTTTAAAACCCTAAACAGCCTCGGTCCTGTATACATGAAGGAAAGACTCCACCCCCATCGTTCTGCCCAGACACTGAGGTCCAGTGCTGAGGGCCTTCTGGTGATTCCCTCGCTGCGAGAAGCCAAGTTACAGGGAACCAGGCAGAGGGCCTTCTCGGTAGTGGCACCTGCCCTGTGGAACGCCCTCCCAGCAGATGTCAAAGAGAAAAACAACTACCAGACTTTTAGACGGCATCTGAAGGCAGCCCTGTTTAGGGAAGCTTTTAATGTTTAATAGGTTATTGTATTTTAATATTCTGTTGGAAGCCACCCAAAGTGGCTGGGGAAACCCAGCCAGATGGGTGGGGTATAAATAAATTATTATTATTGTTGTTGTTGTTGTTGTTGTTGTTGTTGTTGTTGTTGTTATTGCAATGTTTTGGAATGACAAATGCCAGAACAATATTCAGCCATACAGTTATTGTAACCGTGCTCATGTGTCCTAGGCTCCAGAGCAGGAGAAAAAAAGCTTTTCCCCTCTTCCATGTGACAGCCCTTGAGGTATCTGAAGATGGCTATCATAACTCCTCTCAGTCTCCTCTTTCCCAGGCTAAACATACCCAGCTCTCTCAACTGCTCCTCATCAGGCTTGGTTTCCAGACCCTTGATCATCTTGGTTGCCCTCATCTGCACACGTTCCAGCTTGTCAACGTCTTTTTAAATTGTGGCTCCCAGAACTGCACATTCCAGGTGTGGTCTTACCCATGCAGAACAGAGTTTTATCGTTACTTCCCTTGAGTGGAGCACAGTACTTCTGTTGATGTTTTAATATAAGAGAAAAAGGGGGAAGTTATAATATGGATGGCGGCTAACAGATTGAGGTTGAATCCTGACAAGACAGAAGTACTGTTTTGGGGGGACAGGAGCCAGGTGGGTGTGGAGGACTCCCTGGTCCTGAATGGGGTAACTGTGCCCCTGAAGGACCAGGTGCGCAGCCTGGGAGTCATTTTGGACTCACAGCTGTCCATGGAGGTGCAGGTCAACTCTGTGTCCAGGGCAGCTGTTTACCAGCTCCATCTGGTACGCAGGCTGAGACCCTCCCTGCCCGCAGACTGTCTTGCCAGAGTGGTGCATGCTCTGGTTATCTCCTACTTGGACTACTGCAATGCGGGGCTACCGTTGAAGGTGACCCGGAAACTACAACTAATCCAGAATGCGGTAGCTAGACTGGTGACTGGGAGCGGCCCCTGAGACCACATAACACCGATCTTGAAAGACCTACATTGGCTCCCAGTACGTTTCCAAGCACAATTCAAAGGGTTGGCCTTTAAAGCCCTAAACAGCCTCGGTCCAGTATATCTGAAGGAGCGTCTCCACCCCCATCATTCAGCCCAGACACTGAGGTCCACCGCAGAGGGCCTTCTGGCAGTTCCCTCACTGCGAGAAGCCAAGTTACAGGGAACCAGGCAGAGGGCCTTCTTGGTAGTGGCACCTGCCCTGTGGAACACCCTCCCACCAGATGTCAAAGAGAACAACAACTACCAGACTTTTAGACGACATCTGAAGGCAGCCCTGTTTAGGGAAGCTTTTAATGTTTGAGGCATTACTGCATTTTAATATTATGTTGGAAGCCACCCAGAGTGGCTGGGGACACCCAGCCAGATGGGCAGGGTATGTATGTATGTATGTATGTATGTATAAAGAAATAAATTATTATTATTATTATTATTATTATTATTATTATTATTATTATTATTACACACGAATGTATGTTGGACTCATGAAGCTGGGAGACCTCCCAAACTCTTAGCTGGCTTTGAGTGAAATTGGACCACGTTATGAAAGTGACCCATTTGCTACCAAGATGGGTCTGTTTGTTGTTATGGGCCTTGAACGCTGGCATCTCGCTGACCCAGAGAACCCCCTTTGCTCTTCCCTCCTTGCAGCCGAAAGATTAGCCGAGAGCACGGGAGGTCAGATCCATCTCCATAAAAAGTCACAGAAAATGGCGTGAAATTAAAACAATTTCCTGCGAAAGCTGAGGGCATTCCTTCGTTAGACGTCTTTCCTGTTCGAGGTCATGTGGCTTTTCTTTGGGAGTGCAAAAATAAAAGCATGCTCTGGTTTCCTGTGCCCTGAGGACTTTGAGACAAGACTCCTCACCAGTGTAGTTTTGAAGAGCGCATATGGAAAAGTGGATCTTTTTTTAAAAAAGTCAGAATGGTGATTAGAGCAGCTGACAGAAGGCTTTTGCAGAAGTTTGCATTAAGCCACAGAAAGAGG
Organism: Podarcis muralis; assembly: GCF_964188315.1. NCBI lineage: Eukaryota > Metazoa > Chordata > Lepidosauria > Squamata > Lacertidae > Podarcis > Podarcis muralis. The sequence continues at coordinate 12,088,417 of NC_135662.1, forward strand.
GAAAGGGTCACTTTGTAAAATATTTGGGGTAATCAGCTCCACTAGAGGCACAATGTTTGTGGGACAGGAGCAGAGCTTGGTGGTTCAATAACTTGTCTTGAATAATAATAATAATAATAATAATAATAATAATAATAATAATTTATTATTTGTACCCCGCCCATCTGGCTGCGTTTCCCCAGCCACTCTGGGCGGCTTCCATAGAAACCAAAAATACACTAAAATATCACACATTAAAAACTTCCCTGAACAGGGCTGCCTTAAGATGTCTTCTGAATGTCAGGTAGTTGTTTTTCTCTTTGACATCTGATGGGAGGGCATTCCACAGGGCTGGCGCCACTACCAAGAAGGCCCTCTGCCTGGTTCCCTAGTCTCCAGTTTAAAATAGGGGGTTCCATGCAACTGACTCAGTGCACTAGCAGAAGATAGCGCAAGGGGTCCAGTCTGTGCAGAACACACAAACCAGGACACTGGCAGTCAGAGATAGCTACTGGCCCCAACATAATCCATAGAATCATAGAATCATAGAGTTGGAATAGACCACAAGGGCCATCGAGTCCAACCCCCTGCCAAGCAGGAAACACCATCAGAGCACTCCTGACATATGGTTGTCAAGCCTCTGCTTAAAGACCTCCAAAGAAGGAGACTCCACCACACTCCTTGGCAGCAAATTCCACTGTCGAACAGCTCTTACTGTCAGGAAGTTCTTCCTAATGTTTAGGTGGAATCTTCTTTCTTGTAGTTTGGATCCATTGTTCCGTGTCCGCTTCTCTGGAGCAGCAGAAAACAACCTTTCTCCCTCCTCTATGTGGCATCCTTTTATATATTTGAACATGGCTATCATATCACCCCTTAACCTCCTCTTCTCCAGGCTAATCCAGAAAGCTTCAAGACCATGAACTGGTCTGTGACCCTGGGTGGGGTGACCTCAGCACTTGGTTCAAAAGCTGTAGCTGCTGCAAAATGCAGACTGTTGATGGGGACAGATAATAATAATATAATAATAATAATAACAAATTTTATTTATACCCCGCCCTCCCCGACCAAAGCCCGGCTCAGGGCAGCTAACACCAGTAAAAGTACGATGGAAACATAATAGGGGAAAGGGGAAAAAAACCACACCCAATTTAAAATACAGGTTAAAATGCAATTTAAAAAGCAGCCTCATTTTCAAAGTAGCCCATAAATCAAAACCGTAAGGGGTGGGAAACATAAGGGTCAGACTGAGTCCAAACCAAAGGCCAGGTGGAACAGCTCTGTCTTGCAGGCCCTGCGGAAAGATATCAAGTCCCGCAGGACCCTAGTCTCTTGTGACAGAGTGTTCCACCAAGTCGGGGCCAGTACTGAAAAGGCCCTGGCCCTAGTTGAGACCAATCTAACCACCTTATGACTTGGGACCTCCAGGGTGTTGTCATTTGTGGACCTTAAGGTCCTCCATGGGGCATACCAGGAGAGGTGGTCCCGTAGGTACGTGGGTCCTAGGCCGCATAGGGGTTTAAAGGTAAAAACCAGCACCTTGAACCTGACCCTTTACTCCACCGGGAACCAGTGCAATTGATAAAGCACTGGATGAATGTGATCCTGCGACAAGGACCCCGTAAGGAGCTTCGCCATGGCATTCTGCACCTGCTGGAGTTTCTGGGTCAGCTTCAAGGGCACAAGCACATAACTCTGGTGCTCAAAAACTTGTATTGCTGCCTACATGTTCATACCCTCCAACATTTCTCCAATGAAAATAGGGACATCAATAATAATAATAATAATAACTTTTATTATTTATACCCTGCCCATCTGCCTGGGTTTCCCCAGCCACAATGGATAGCTTCCAATATATATATAAACAAAACATTAAACATTAACAAACTTCCCTATACAGGGCTGCCTTCATTTTTTTTTTTTAAAATATTTTTTATTGCTTTGTTTTCCAGGTTCAAAGTACAGTGTCAATACATCGTCGGTAACACAACCAAAGCTTTTTTTACAAAATAAGAAAAAATAAAGAAAAAATACCCTTTTCCAAATCTTTTTTTTTTTTTCCATCATCAACTGGACTTCCCCACATCCTCCATCCCTGCATTCTTTACAATAAAAATCAACAGCAAATTAATACCTTGTTTCATGTGTTTTTGTGATTTCATCTAAATATTTACTCTAAAGGTTCAACTTTTCTCAGTCATAACTTGGTTTCGATCATTTCCGAATCTCAATACTGAAGCATGTTTTTCTCAAAACTTAGCAAATTCTCAACATTCATATAACTTAAAATGTTTTTGTAAATAGTCCTTAAATTTTTTCCAATCCTCTTCCACTGCCTCTTCTCCCAGGTCTCGGATTCTGCCGGTCATTTCAGCCAATTCCATGTAGTCCATCAGTTGCGTGTGCCATTCTTCCAGTGTGGGTAACTCCTGTGCCTTCCAGTATTTGGCTATAAGACAGGGCTGCCTTCAGACATCTTCTGAAGTTTGTATAGTTACTTATCACCTTGGCTTGGGGGTCACATAACTCCATACCCTCCAACATTTCTCTGATGAAAATAGGGACGTCCCAAGGAAAACTGGGATATTCTGGGTTTAACTCAGAAACCGGGACTGCTTCTTTGAATCCGGGACGGTCCCTGGAAAATAGGGTCACTTGGAGGGTCTGCATGTTAATAATTATTATTAATAATAATTTTATTATTTATATTTTGCCCATCTGACTGGGTTGCCCCAGCCAGTCTGGGTGGCTTCCAACAGGTATAAAAACATAGTAAAACATTTTGAAACTTCCCAAGAAGTTTAGATGTTTTCTAAAGATTGTATAATTACTTATCTGTTTGACATCTGATGGCAGGGTGTTCCACAGAACGGGTGCCACTACTGAGAAGGCCCTCTGCCTGGTTCCCTGTAACCTCACTTCTCGCAGGGAGGGAACTGCCAGAAGGCCCTCAGAGCTGGACCTCAGTGTCCAGGCAGAACGATGGGGGTGGAGACGCTCCTTCAGGAATACAGGGCCAAGGCCATTTAGGGCTTTAAAGGTCAGCATCAACACTGGCTCAGGTTCAAAGTGTGTTGATTTACAAGGCCCTTAACAACATGGGTGCATGCTAGCTGAAGGACTGCCTGGTCCCTAATATCTTTCAGGTCCTAGAATAATGGAATCAAAGAGTTGGGATTCCAGGAGTCATCTATTCCACTCCCGTGCAATGCAGGAATCTTTTGCCCGACATGGGGCTTGAACGTGTGACCCTGAAATTAAAAATCTCGTGCTGTACCAACTGAGCTATCCAGGGTTTTCTTTTCCAGGTATTTGGGGGAGCCGCTGTTGGTGGTCCCCCATGACCCAGATGCATAGCTTGTAGCTACCAGAAACCATACATTCAGTGCAGTGGGCCCAAACCTGTGGAACTGCCTCCCATGAGCTTAGATGGACATCCTCTTTGCTGAGCTCCAGGTGCATAACTAATAATTTCTTGTTCCTGCAGAGATTTGAAGGTAGTGTTTGGTTTTGTGATAGTTCGCCTGGAGTCTCTGGGATTAGAAATTCATGGTAAGGTTTTCCTCTCATTACAACTGTTCCCTTTTCTGTGCTTTTTATGTATGCTGCTTAGAAATGAGAATCATTAAGCAGCATATGCATATCTTAAATAAGTAAATAAATAATGTTGCCCAAAGCTGATGTTTGTGGGTTGTTGTTTTTAAATCAGTTACACTTATACTTTGGAAATTGTGGGAATTGTTATGCAATGTTTCCCAAGGCTTGAGATGGTGGGGAAGTGTATTTTAAAGGCGCAACAAATCTTTAAGGATGGAGAACTTCATCGGCTCCGTGGACCAGATCCTTATCGGGATCGGCCTCGTGGGTCAAATTTGACAGGTAGGTGAAAAACACGCAAACTGGTTTGGAATTGAAGCAAAAAGACTGGATTAAAATGAGAAATGGAGAGAAGCCAAAACTGACCCATTTGACCATGCCTACTCAGATAATGACAAACCTAGACAGCATCTTAAAAAGCAGAGACATCACCTTGCCAACCAAGGTCCATATAGTTAAAGCCATGGTTTTCCCAGTAGTGATGTATGGAAGTGAGAGCTGGACCATCAAGAAGGCTGATCGCTGAAGAATTGATGCTTTTGAATTATGGTGTTGGAGGAGACTCTTGAGAGTCCCATGGACTGCAAGAAGATCAAACCTATCCATTCTGAAGGAAATCAGCCCGAAGGCTGAAGGAAGGACAGATCCTGAAGCTGAGGCTCCAATACTTTGGCCACCTCATGAGAAGAGAAGACTCCTTGGAAATGACCCTGATGTTGGGAAAGATGGAGGGCACAAGGAGAAGGGGACGACAGAGGGCGAGATGGTTGGACAGTGTTCTCGAAGCTACCAGCATGAGTTTGACCAAACTGAAATTGCCAGTGGAAGGCAGGAGTGCCTGGTGTGCTCTGGTCCATGGGGTCACGAAGAGTCGGACACAGCTAAACGACTAAACAACAACACTCAGGTATCAGTCCCGTTGTATTCAATGAGACCTTACATGCAGGTAAATGTAGGCAGCATTGCAGACTTCATAATCCCATGTGAGATTTTAGGCATACATTGGTTCAAAAAAGAATAAGCTCCAGCAAATTTTCACAGTGGTACTTAGTTTATTTAACACCACAGAATTTCAATGTGTTGATAATGGAAGTGCTCTACCAAGCTGGAAACGGTGTTCAAAGCTCACTTCTTTTTCTCCTCTTCCTTTTTTTTTTTTTTTTTAAAAAGGGGTGTTAAATGAGCTTCTGAAATCTGATGGTGTTGAAAGGCCGAAAATGTTGAGGAACACATTTGCAAAATAGCTGTCTCTAATGAGATGTTTAGACAGCTGGCTTAGACAGTAGGAAAAGCCAAAATGGTATTAACGGATACACCCAGGATAGCGAGCCAACTCTGGGGCAGAGCAGCATTTCCACCACAAGATTTTAAAAGAGAATGTTTATAAATTCATATCTGCCGAAAATGGTGAGGAGGAGCTTAGCTGTTGACAGGCTTCCCATGGGAATCATTTGTGCATTTGAAGAAGTCAGTGAGGATATACAATTCTGATATATTATGTGAAACAAGGAAGTCTCTGGTCTGGAGGATAATTTGAAGCCAGGGTAGGTTCAGCTATCATTTGGTAGTGTTTCTTTCCCTTAGCTCATGTTCCAATAATAATAATAATAATAATAATAATAATAATAATAATAATAATAATAATAATAATAATAATAATTTTTTATTATTTATACCCTGCCCATCTGGCTGGGCTTCCCCAGCCACTCTGGGCGGCTTCCGAAAAAATAAAAAAAATAAAATTAAAATACTGTAATACATCAAACATTAAAAGCTTCCCTAAACAGGGCTGCCTTCAGATGTCTTCTAAAAGTCTGGTAGTTGTTGTTCTCTTTGACATCTGGTGGGAGGGCATTCCACAGGGAGGGCGCCACTACCGAGAAGGCCCTCTGCCTGGTTCTTTGTAACCTCACTTCTCGCAGTGAGGGAACCGCCAGAAGGCCCTCGGTGCTGGACCTCAGTGTCTGGGTAGAACGATGGGGGTGGAGACGCTCCTTCAGATATACTGGACCAAGGACCTAGTCCTCAAAACTATTGATGCCCATTGTTCTGAAGAAGAGCTGTGTGTGTGTGTGTGTGTGTTTTAAAGATAGTCTTCTCGTTCAGGGTCTACATCTAATGACACAAAACATCCAGCCCCCTGCCCACTCCTGATAGTCTTCCATGCTGTTATTTCCATTGCGCGAACCAACAGAAAAAGGAGAAGGATATAAACCACTGACGCTTTCAAAGAATAAAAAGCTTATGAATAATTGAAATGGGACCAGAAGGATTTGCAACTCCCCGTAGACCCGCTGTACATTACCAAGTCTTTATAAACGGTTACATTATTGTTATTCTCTCTCTCTCTCAAAAAGAAAGAGCAGTAGCGGTACGGAGAGTTTATATGCACAATTACTGGACTTCAGCCCAAATTGCGAACCAAATTTGTTAGACCTCGTTCCCTGATGGCTGTTAAAGATAGAATCTGGTTGGAGTGCGACAGCAGGCATTTGGGCATGACTTATAAATCATTATACACTTCTGCTATGGCTGCAGTCCATCTCTCTCTCTCTCTCTCTCTCTCTCTCTCTCTCTCTCTCTCTCTCTCACACACACACACACACACACACACACACAGAGAGAGAGAGAGAGAGAGAGAGAGAGAGAGAGAGAGAGAGAGAGAGAAGTACCTTTGGGAAGAAGAATGGGGTAGAATCCAGTGACTGAATGGAATTTGTTCCAGCAGAGGCCTCTGTTAATGGAAAAGGGGAGGCAGTTTTCTCTTATTCTCTTATTCTACCTTCCCCTGTGCATTCTGTCCCCCCACCCCACTGCCTTCCAAGCTGTTTGGGAGGGTCTTACAACTGTATAAAGTGAATTTTAGTGGGCACAGAGGAGTGGGGCAGGAAGGGAGAATGGGCATAATCTGCTCTTCCGTTAATGGAAGATCAAAATGGAATAGCAGCACTGGATTAAACGTAAGGTTTAATTAAAAAAAAATCCTGTTCGATCAAAGCATAGGTCCATCTATTTTTTTAGTTTTCTTTTAATTTTTATTGAAAATATTTCAGTTAAACAAAATAAGGTGGAGAAACAAATGAAAAAGAAAAAGAAACAAATAGTGCATTGGAAAACCAAAACCAAAACCACACCCAAACACTTTAATTCTATACATATTTATTTAATACAATGGTATATAAATGGAATTATTGTTCTAATCGAACAGCCTAGTTCTCAAATGTTTTGGCTCCCAAACGATCGAAACCCAGAAGTGACTGTTCTGGTTTTTGAACTTTCTTTTGGAGGTCAAACTGCAGCCAATCTGAAGCCATGCTTTGGTTTTTGAACGTTTTGGAAGTCGAACGGACTTCCGGAACGGATTCTGTTCGACTTTCAAGTTACAACTGTATCTATAGCCTTGTTGTTGTTGTTTAGTCGTGTCCAACTCTTCGTGACCCCATGGACCAGAGCATGCAAGGCACTCCTGTCTTCCACTGCCTCCCACAGTTTGGTCAAACACATGCTGGTAGCTTCGACAATACTGTCCAACCATCTCATCCTCTGTCGTCCCCTTCTCCTTGTGCCCTCCATCTTTCCCAACATCAGGCTCTTTTCCAGGGACTCTTCTCTTCTCACGAGGTGGCCAAAGTATTGGAGCCTCAGCTTCAGGATCTGTCCTTCCAGTGAGCACTCAGGGCTGATTTCCTTCAGAATGGAGAGGTTTGATCTTCTTGCAATCCATGGGACTCTCAAGAGTCTCCTCCAGCACCATAATTCAAAAGCTTCAATTCTTTGGTGATCGGCCTTCTTTATGGTCCAGCTCTCACTTCCATACATCTATAGCCTACTATATATAAATGTTGTCCAAATATCATATTTGTCCATATACAGTGGTACCTCGGGTTACAGACGCTTCAGGTTACAGACGCTTCAGGTTTCAGACTCTGCTAACCCAGAAATAGTACTTCAGGTTAAGAACTTCGCTTCAGGATGAGAACAGAAATCGCGCGGCAGCAGCGGGAGGCCCCATTAGCTAAAGTGGTACCTCAGGTTAAGAACAATTTCAGGTTAAGAACGGACCTCCGGAACGAATTACCGTATTTTTCACTCTATAACACGCACCAGACCATAACACGCACGTAGTTTTTAGAGGAGGAAAACAAGAAAAAAAACATTCTAAACGAAATAGTGGATATATGATTTTTGTGGTTCATGCTGTGGCCACAGACATGTGATCTGACAGTGAGTTTGGAGTAGCCCAATGCAAAAATCCTGAGGATCCATGTGGATCCATGCTTTGTAACCACGGAGGAGGGAAGGAAGGGGAAACATGGATCCTCTGCTCACGACTGCAGCAGATCCCCCCCGCCACCTGCAGGCATTCGCTCCATAACACGCACAGACATTTCCCCCTTACTTTCTAGGAGGAAAAAAGTGAGTGTTATGGTGCAAAAAATACGGTAAGTTTTTAACCCAAGGGACCAGCGTACAATCTATGAGAGTAGCTCAGTTGGTAGAGCACCAGACTCTTAATCTCAGGGTTGTAGGTTTGACTCCCAAGTTGGCCAAAATATTCCTGCATTGCATGCTGAAGGAAACCATACTGAAGTGGGGGAGAGATGCAATGGAACCAACAAGTGGTGACTTGTCTTCCTCACAGTCACTGCTGCCATTGCTAACCACTGCCTATGAACTTCATTTAGCAACCTCCACTGAAACATCTCCACCAGAATGTGGATTTTTTTGCTTCATGCAAAAAATGGCATGCATCAATCTATAACTGTACCCTCCCCCCAAAGGGTAGGCATTTGTAGAATGCTGCCCCATGACTCTTTGTCTTCCCCTGGCAACAATTTTTTTAAAAGAATGGCTGACTAGGTTAATCTGAGTCGACAGGCCTCCTTCATATTTTATATGCTCTTCAAATTCACGCCCTCGTACTTTCTGCTTACGCTGCTAATACAGGAGTTTCCTTCCCTCTTGCTGCCAAGTTAACAAAGCAGTTTGCCGTCTCCAGACTGCACAAGGCTAGGAATAAAGACATCCAGGACACAGGCTTGTTCCAATGGTCAAAGGGGGAAAGTTCACCAAGGTCAATCAGGTTATTATACTCACTGGCCTTCTTGCTTTTCAGTAGAGATGCCACCATGGTGCACCGGGCCGAGATCCAGAAATGAGGTTGTTAACACTTGCAGCAGAGGAGAAGCAAATGTTGGGAGCCCCCAAAGTCTTCTCTGCCTCACATTAAAATCCAAGCCAGAGAAGAATTCCCAATAAACACACAAAACATAACCAGCTGTTTTGAATACAGGTGAAACTTGGAAAATTAGAACATCGTGGAAAAGTTCATTTATTTCAGTAATTCAACTTAAAAGGTGAAACTAATATATGAGATAGAATCATGACATGCAAAGAGAGATATGTTAAGCCTTTATTTGTTATAATTGTGATGATCATGGCATACAGCTGATGAAAACTCCAAATTAATAATCTCAGAAAATTAGAATATTAAATGAAATCAGCAAAACAAGGACTGCAAATAGAGCAATATTGGACCTCTGAGAAGCAGAAGCATGCATATGTACTCAGTACTTGGTTTGGGCCCCTTTTGCATCAATTGCTGCCTCAATGCGGCGTGGCATGGGTGCTATCAGCCTGTGGCACTGCTGAGGTGTTATGGAAGACCAGAAAGCTTCAATAGCAGCCTTCAGCTCTTCTGCATTGCTCGGTCTCATGTCTCATCTTTCTCTTGGCAATGCCCCATAGATTCTCTATGGGGTTCAGGTCAGGCAAGTTTGCTGGCCAATCAAGCACAGTAATCCCATGGGCATTGAACCAGGTTTTGGTACTTTTGGCAGTGTGGGCAGGTGCCAAAGTCCTGCTGGAAAATGAAGTCAGCACCCACATAAAGCTCGTCTGTGGAAGGAAGCATGAAGTGCTCCAAAATCTCCTGGTAGAAGGCTGTGTTGACCCTGGACTTAATGAAGCACAGTGGACCAGCACCAGCTGATGACATGGCTTCCCAAATCTCTTTTCTGATGAAAGCAGCTTTTGCATCTCATTTGGAAACCAAGGACCCAGAGTCTGGAGGAAGAATGGGGAGGCACACAATGCCTGATGCTTGAAGTCCAGTGTGAAGTTTCCACTACTATGCTATAAGATCCCCCTATCCTGTAATATTACATATGAACCTGTTCTACTGATGAAGCCTAGGATGGTGAAACATGGCTAATATTCTGGAAATCCTTGTCTAAGACTCTGCGAAAGGATTCTGTGGAACGGCAACAACCTTTCGTGTGGATTGTTGGACTCTATGAACAGACAGGTGGAATAGATACGTATACATGTATGGACCTTATGCATGAACTGACTAGAGAATGAACCGATCCACTGGGTCTTCTGCTTTTTTCATTGAACTTTATGAGACTTCTGTTGAAATCTACAAATTGATACAAATATACCTTATTTATTCAAAAGTACAGCCAGTTACGTCTTGTGTGTTTATTGAGTATGTTCCACATAAGAAGAAGAAGAGCTTGGATTTGATATCCCGCTTTATCACTACCCGAAGGAGTCTCAAAGCGGCTAACATTCTCCTTTCCCTTCCTCCCCCACAACAAACACTCTGTGAGGTGAGTGGGGCTGAGAGACTTCAGAGAAGTGTGACTGGCCCAAGGTCACCCAGCAGCTGCATGTGGAGGAGCGGAGACGCGAACCCGGTTCCCCAGATTACGAGTCTACCCCTCTTAACCACTACACCACACTGGCTGTTGTTGTTGTTGTTTAGAGGAGAATTCCCGGCTTTCTCCTGCTTCTTGTGGAGCACCTGAGAAAACTGCTGCTAGGAAGCAAACATGTGCTTGTCAAGCCTGCCTTCAGAAAGAGACATATTTCTGCATGGCAGGGAGTGAGACTAGATGACTCTTAGGGTCCCTTCCAGCTGTATGATTCTATGGAAAGCTCTCCCTTGCAAATCTTCAGAAGGCAGGAGGATTATATTGGGAGGTGGTGTTCCCTTAAGTCAGCCTTTCTCAACCTGTGGGTCCCCAGATGTTGTTGGACTACAACTCCCATCACCCCTAGCTAGCAAGGCCAGAGCTCAGGGATGATGGGAGTTGTAGTCCAACAACATCTGAGGACCCACAGGTTGAGAACCACTGCCTTAAGTGATGGTGATGTCTTCTTCCTGAAACACAGATGATCATTGTCTCAGAAAACCAGAGGAAGCTCAAAATCAATATATTGCACAAAAGAGGAGATAAAGAACCCAGGGTGGACTTTGTTTCGGGTTGCCCATCTATAAACGACAAAGAGATGAGAAAGAATATGTTAGCTTTCAGGTACTAAGAGTGGGGATTTTGCTGTCAAAACACCCACAGCAAGGCTTGCCTGAATCAGAGAAAGAGTGAAATGTTGAGATTTTCCTTTACCGTAGCATTCCTCTGTGGTACAGCTTTGGATGTTTCAAATAAGTTGTCTCCTCCACTCTACGTCCCCAACACACACACACACACACACACACACACACACACACACTGTAAATCTGTTGTGAGCAATCAATGACCTCTCTTTACTTGAAGGAAAAACTGAACGGAGGAGTAGAGGGTGGTTGGGTGGTTGGGGAGGCAATTAGCTAATTTTAACCATAAAAATGGATCCCTGTTGGGAAGCCAGCTTATAAATAAACAATTCGGTTTGTTCACTGAACTAAACTGTCATGCGAGCTGAACTGCTGACTCAGACAGAGATAAATAATTTGGAACGTTGACATCAATGACTTTAAGCTGGGGCTTGTGGGGTGAGGCGAATTGCCCCTATCTTTAGAGCACAATGTGCAAAGAAACAGCTAAGTAAATTGGTGGTGGGGGGATCAAAAGTATTCCCCCCCCAAAAAAAAAATAAACCCCCTGGATTCTGATCACAGATCAAGGCTAGGCCAGCTTTGGGTGCAAAGTGAGGCTGTTTGCAATGACATATATATCCTGCAGCAGATATAGCCTGGCAGTCCAGACGACATTTCAATGCATGAATGCCAGGGCCAAACGAAACGACGATTGTCTCTCCCTCACTGCTTGCTCTCTCTTTGTTTATAAATAGCAGCCACAAGAGGGAAGAACTGTGACGCCACTGGCCCTTAAATGGCGCTGTTTGTTGCAGCGACATCTTGGGGGATTTCTGGCGGGGCAATAGTGCTGCAGGAAAGGGTTGCAGCCCTGTCCCTGCGTGGCACAGTCCCAATCTGGATTCCCCCCTTCCTGTGACTTCTAGCTCTAAACAGAACAAAAGTGGGAGATAGGATAATATGTTAAATATAAGGTTGGGGAACACCAATTTCAAGGGCCAAATGCAGCCCTCAAGTCCTTCCTGAAGGACCAGGTGCGCAGCCTGCGGGTCATTTTGGACTCACAGCTGTCCATGGAGGCACAGGTCAATTCTGTGTCCAGGGCAGCTGTTTACCAGCTCCATCTGGTATGCTGGCGGAGACCCTATCTGCCCACGGACTGTCTCGCCAGAGTGGTGCATGCTCTGGTTATCTCACGCTTGGACTACTGCAATGCGCTCTACGTGGGGCTACCTTTGAAGGTGACCCGGAAACTATAACTAATCCAGAATGCGGCAGCTAGACTCGTGACTGGGAACGGCCACCGAGACCACATAACACCGGTCTTGAAAGACCTACATTGGCTCCCAGTACGTTCCCAAGCACAATTCAAGGTGTTGGTGCTGACCTTTAAAGCCCTAAACAGCGTCGATTCCCCAGCCACACTGGGCGGCTTCCAACCAAATATTAAAATACAGTAATGCAACTGTATTTTGGGTTTGCATGATGTATACAGGCTGCAGAGCCTTGGTTTTCTAGTCACATAATTACCAGGGTGCATAATTCAAATTGCTTCTTTATTAAAGCACAGAATGCACCCAGTTCTGAATAAGATCAGCTGTACTTCCAAACATAATTGAGGACGCATGGAAGAAAGGGTTCTTTTTTTCTTTTTTAACCAAACCCTCAAGTAGAGTCTGTCTACTACACAGTCTATTTGATTAAGGCACTTTATTTCCCGGTATGACATGTTATCATCAGGAAAAAGACAGGAGCTGGCTGCCACTGGAGGCTGCAGCAGAGGCAGGGGCGTGAATATATTTTTAAATGGATTATAAGCACTTCCTCTTTCCGACTGATACACTGCAAGAGATTAATCCATAACTGCTCATTAACCAATGCTCTGCATCACCGTTAAGTGTGCTGGTGGAGCTTAAGCTGAGGGTGCCCATTCGTAAGCCTTCCTGAGCAATTTTCAGATTTTCTCTTAAAGGGGTACCATCCCATGAAACGAGTCGTTCCTTCTGCTAAGAAATGTATTGCCTGCAGGATCTTTTCCTCCCAGCTCAAATGCCTCCCTCACACCTGTCCTGGCCTCCTTTGCCATGTCTAAGACATTTTCTATCACTGCAGATGGTGGCAGCAGTCATGAAATTAAAAGACGCCTGCTTCTTGGGAGAAAAGCAGTGACAAACCTAGACAGCATCTTAAAAAGCAGAGACATCACCTTGCCAACAAAGGTCCATATAGTTAAAGCTATGGTTTTCCCAGTAGTGATGTATGGAAGTGAGAGCTGGACCATAAAGAAGGCTGATCGCTGAAGAATTTATGCTTTTGAATTATGGTGCTGGAGGAGACTCTTGAGAGTCCCATAGACTGCAAGAAGATCAAACCTATCCATTCTGAAGTAAATCAGCCCTGAGTGCTCACTGGAAGGACAGATCCTGAAGCTGAGGCTCCAAGACTTTGGCCACCTCATGAGAAGACAAGACTCCCTGGAAAAGACCTTGATGCTGGGAAAGATGGAGAAGGGGACGACAGAGGACGAGATGGTTGGACAGTGTTATTGAAGCTACCAACATGAGTTTGACCAAACTGCGGGAGGCAGTGGAAGACAGGAGTGCCTGGCGTGCACTGGTCCATGGGGTCATGAAGAGTTGGACACGACTAAATGACTAAACAACAACAAGACATTTTCTGGGCAGGCTGGAAAAGCGATATAAACAAAGTGAAACATTGCTACCGTGTGCTATCGTGAAAAGCAGGGGTATGGGATCTCAGGCCCTGGGCCCAAATGCAGCCCTCTAAACCTTTATATCCGGACCTCTGGACTCTTCTCAAACTACAGCCCCTCTCCACATCAGCCTGGGGCTGTGTCACAGGTAGAGATCTTTCTTTTTCACTGGTCATGCTGCAGATTGAATCGGGGGCGTCCTGTATGCAAAGCATGAACTTGCCCACTGAATAATGGCCTTTTGTTAAGACTGGGTAATCCAGAACTCCAAAGCCTAGGGAGAAATGTCATCATGGTGAGACTTTCAGAAGCAAAGCTAGCAATAGCCAGCAAGCTCTGGCAGTTCAGCAGAGACAGATGTATTACCAGGATCAATTCAAGGGGTTGGTGGTAGAAAAAACCTTGACAAATTGGGACTTAGGTGGAGTGCCTTTCTTGAAATCATCCGGCCTTGGGTTCTCAGATTGGCAGAGGGGGCCATTGTTTTTGCACCACGGCTGAACGTTGCTCACTTCCTTGGTCATTCCTCTCAGCCTGTGGAACTCCCTTTCCTTTGATGCACAGATGGCCACATGGATGACGAGCTTCCGTTGCTTAATTACAGCACCTCACTTTCCCCAGGTCTTTGGAGATCTTGGCTGGATCTGTTCCTGGATTTAGGTTTGGTTTGTCTGTTTTTCAAGTACCAAGTACTGTTTTTCAAGTACCTTGGTTCTCAACACTGCAAACCCAGAAGTAAGTGTTCCAGCTTGTGAACTTTTTTTTGGAAGCCGAACGTGCTCTGTTTTGAGTGTTACGCTTCCGATTTGAGTGCAACACTTCCATTTTGAGTTTTTCCATTTTGAGATGTTTCCAGGGCTATTCTGCCTCACATGTAAGACAAGAGTGGAAGGATATTCTAGGACTGGGGCTGGCAGTTTGCAGGGGAAGGAGCGTTCAATCTTTGTGGTGAGGTCTTCCCTTCAGGAATTTTCATGGTTGTTTAGTCCTGCGCCAGGAATGGTCAACCGGTGTTGCTGAACTACAGTTCCCATCAGCCCCTGCCAGCCTGGCCAATGACCAGGGATGGTGAGAGTTGTCGTTCAGCAAGATCTGGAGGGCCTGGATTGTGTTTTGGACCTCAACCAATTCTCTTTGCTTGACTTTGTCTTGTGGACTATGCAGCATCTTGAACCTCACTCTCTTGGGTTAGTGTTTTGGCAATGGGTCATTTATTATTATTATTATTATTTTGCCACTTGGCAAGGGATCTTATCCCGTGAGGACACCTCCAGAAGAAGAAGAAGAAGAAGAAGAAGAAGATATTTATACCCTTCCCATCTGGCTGGGTTTCCCCAGTCACTCTGGGCGGCTCCCAACAGAATATTAAAAACACGATAAAACATCAAACATTAAAAACTTCCCTAAACAGGGCTGCCTTCAGATGCCTTCTAAAAGTCAGATAGTTGTTTATTTCCTTGACATCTGATGGGAGGGCGTTCCACAGGGCGGGCGCCACTACCGAGAAGGCCCTCTTTGCTACTCGCAGTGAGGGAACCACCAGAAGGCCCTTGGAGCTGGACCTCAGTGTCTGGGCTAAAGGATGGGGGTGGAGACGCTCCTTCAGGTATACTTGTCATGCTCCTTCAGCATGACAAGAGGCAATGAAGGTGAAACACAGCTTTGGATTGAACAGATCAGATCTAGATCAGGATAACAAATCAGATTGGAATGATTGTGGGGATGTTCAGGGATGCAGGAGAGGATATATTGTTTGATTATAGCCTTTCCAACTTGTGTTAACAAGTTCACAGTTTAGCAGAGTAACATTCCCCTTTTTTAAAACTTGCAGCGGATGCATTTGCTCAGGCTCGCTGAAGCCTCTATAATAACTGTTCTGGTATTTTCCCCTTATTCCCTCCTAAAAGATAAGACACGACACAGTCTTCTATAAAAGTATAAAAAGAGTTTATTCACATTCTGTTCACAATCGGATCCCAGAAGGCAGACTTAGCTTAGAAAAGTAACATACACTTGGAAACTATCTCATAAGAAGACAGTCCCTTTGTCCTCTCTTGGCTGGAAGCCAAGAGGGCATCTTTGGCTAAGCAGATGTTGCTTCTTCGATGCATGTAGTCAAAGAGAGAGAGGTGGCTGCCCTGCCCTGTGCTTTTGTCATTACCTGCACAGGTGAGGCCACACCCACCTCTAGTCACATGCAGAGGAAGTCTGTCCCAGCCCAGAAGGAAACAGGAAGTTTACCTGCTGGCTGGACAAACATTCCTCCCCATGTGTAAACATGTTCACTCTAGGAATGTTGCACTTGACTGCTCTTGTGTTTCACATCCCACAATGATGAATCTGCTTTCAAATGCTACAGATGCAGACAGAAGGCAAATATTGTGGTTGCTCCATAAACCTACTACATAGTCTTCTGGGGAGAGGTATGGGCAAAGCTTAGCCTCTCCTCTACAGGGAATCTACTTAGAAGTTTAAGGGGCTGTGCTACTCATTGGTGATGGGATGCCTTCTGCAGTTCCTGGGCTTGGTAGGGCAGAAGAGGAGGGTTCTTTGGGGTTGCCAGTAGTTCAGAGAAGCAATCGCTTGAATCCAAGGAGAAGGATGGCAAAGACACCTTCTCCGTTCCCAGAGATGGAAGTCTCACTGTCTGCCTGCTTTTGGAGCCCACATTCCTCTTAGCTTCTGGAAACACTGTAGGACATCAGCCCAGGGAGCCCTCCACTCTGAGACAACAAAAGGCTCATTTTAGGATAGACCTATTTCCCCAATATCTCTTCCCATGAATTCTAGGGGCAGACAAAGCTCGTACATATTATTCTTTGGCTCACACTTCGCCATCTGTCAGCTTCCTTCTACCGGACAGAAGGGAAAAGAAAACAGCTGCTTCCCAATTAAAGCTGGTGCCAATGGATCTTCAAGTATCTCCCTGATTGTGCTGAATAAGCCAGGTTTTTTATTTCTCTTCTTACTTTCGTATACTCTGGGTATAGTCTGCCTGCACCAATACTCCAGTGTCCTTTGTTCCTGGAGAGGCTTCATTGTTTTAATCCTGGTCTGTTTTCGCAAAGGAATATTAAACGAAAGACATTTTGAAGGCATCATCTGGGCCGTAAGGTGGGATGCTGCATTCATGAAATGGGCCTCCAAAATCACAAAAATTACAGCTTCTGGCCACGAGAGTTCTGGTAGCACAAGGATGGAAAACTCAAGAAACCCCAACTAAAGAATTATGGCAAGAAAAATTGATGGACTATGCAGAACTGGCAAAACTGACATACAAGCTACGGGACAAGGATAACTGTGACTTTAAAGATGAATGGGAACCCTTTACAAAGTATTTGAAGATGCAACAAAGCGAACTGGACTCCTTGGCTGGCTTTGAATAAACATTCACAATCTTTTTATTGATAATAATCAGCTAAATGGTTTGAGGATCTATACAACTTTGTAACATGCAGAAAACAGCATTCTTAGAGAAACCAAAGACTGGAACTGAGGGAAGTCGGGGGGGGGGGTGAGTTCTGTGGGGGGGAGGGAGGGGGAGGGAGGAAAAATGGGGGGGGATAAGGATGATATATTTTTGGATAATATGTCTTGTTACAATTTTGTAAACAAACAAACAAACAAATAATAAACAACTTCCAAGGTCTGTGAATTCCCAGCTCAAGGGACAGGGTTGCTCATTCGAGGGTGTTCTTTGGGATGATCATAAAAAGGGAAGAAATATTGTGGGACCTGTGCCTTTGTATATATTTTTTTGAAGTCAGCTGGGTCCCTGATCCTGAATATATTTCCACTGAAATAAGTCACACTGTTTTGAGTTGGATCTATTTCCAAGTAAGTTCCAAAATCAGTAGCTACTGAAATGGAGTGAATGGACTTTGCAGATGTCAGACCTCTGCTAAAACCAATTGTTGTCCCAGCAGGAAGAGGTCATCGCTGTTTTTTCTTACCAAAAGCTGCTGGAGTCCTCAGGTCTGATCTATTTTGTTAACTGAATCATTGTTGTTGGTGTGGATCTTTGCAGTGGGAAATATCAGGGGTGCCGACAGATTTTCTGGACCCGGTACACTGCATGTGGATTGTGACCTTAGACAGACTCATAAAAGAGGATGCAGATTTGCATATGTGTCCTATGCCAATTTCTGTACCTTTTTGAAGTTGGAGTGGAGGGCCGATAAATAATTTGGTGACCACACACATAATAAGGTATCTGACAGACAGAATGTAAACAGATGAAACGTTTTCCCCAGTTGTATTTCCATGCTAGAAAATATTTGACCAGTTGAATTTCTGTCTGCTACACAGCTGTTAAAGGCAGAAGAACTCTGTTTTTATGCAGTGTTTAACCCTAAACAAAAAGCTAGGTTGCCATTTTGTACCCAGGAAAAATCCTGTACTTAGGGTAGAAGCAAAGGAAACTAGGGAGATTCCTTGGATGAGAAAATGAGGAAAATGCATTAAAGGAGAGAGCAAAACAACATTCCTTTAGGACTCGAGGGATTCCTATTGCCTGGTGTCCAAACAACACCTTCATGACCTATATGTTTAATTTCACTCATTGGCTAATAATGCTGACCGATTCCTGCAGTTCCTTTCTCTGATTCATGGCCCTGGTGGTGCAAGAAGTTCCAAACTGATGCCTTGACTCCCTCCTGGTCCAACCTTTGGAAAGGGCTCTGAAGGTGCCACAGACCAGCTGATCGTTGGTGGTGCCTGCAAGTCCCCTTTTGGCACAGCTGCATCTTTAACCTGCCTCACACCTGTAGAGCAGGTGGGCATGGCTTGGGCAAAATGTCCTCATTGGCCAACTGGGGAGGCCTGGTGGTTCTAATTAAGCCCACAGACCTAACTTCCCCACTGCTGATCTAGAGCATTAGGCCAGTGTTTCCCAACCTTTTTTGGGCAAAGGCACACTTGTTTGATGAAAAAAATCTTGAGGCACACCACCATTACAGCCCCGTGACGTCAGCGCGCAGCGTCACGCCGGGAGGGAAGGGCGCCGGGGCGCTGCTGCTGCTGCTGCCGCCGCCGCTCCCGGCAGGCATGGGCCCAGCTGAGGCGGCGGCGGCTGTTGTGGTGGTGGCAGCGATAGCGGGCGGAGGAGGGGGCAGTGGCGGGGCCGAGGTGGCCGGCGGCGGCGGGGGAGGCGGCGGCGGGTGGAGCAGGAGGGCGGCCGAGGCCGGTGAGGGAGTAGGGTTGCCCGGGGCTTGAGGAGCCGTCGCCGGGAGTTGCTGCTGCTGCTGTTGCTGCTGCTGCCCGGACATGCCGGCCTCCTCCTCGTCCGCTGTCTCGCGCTCCTCCCTTTTGCGCGCGCTGCCCCGCCGTCGCCCCATTGGCCGGGTCCTGTCAGCTGATCCTGTGTTATTTCCTGTGTGTGTGTGTGAGGGGAGAATGGAGAGAGAAACCTCGGCACCACCACCGCGGAGCCGCCCCCGGCTCGACGCGGATCCTCGCCGCCGCCGCCCCGCCTCTCGCCGCCCGACTCACCCACCTCCCTCCCACGGCACACCAGGCAACGTCTCGCAGCACACTAGTGTGCCGCGGAACACCGGTTGGGAAACACTGCATTAGGCTTGGATTAAAATCACTACATAGCTATGATGCTCACCAAATAACCTTGGGCTGGTCATGAACTCCCAGCTCCACTTACCCTACAGGGTTCTTGTGAGGAAACAACAACAACAACAACAGAACAATAATAATACAGTGGTACCTCGGAAGTCGAACGGAATCCATCCCGGAAGTCCGTTCAATATCCAAAATGTTTGGAAACCAAGGCGTGGCTTCCGCTTTGCTGCAGGAAGCTCCTGCAGCCAATCAGAAGCTGCAGAAGCCACATCAGACATCGGGGTTCCAAAGAACGTTCGCAAGCCAGAACGCTCATTTCTGGGTTTGCGGCGTTCGGGAGCCAAAACGTTTGAGACACAAGGTGGTCGTCAACCAAGGTACGACTGTAATAATAATAATAATATGTTCCCCATTTGTGTGGCTCCCAACAAAATATTAAAAGCACAATAAAGCATCAACTATTAAAAACTTCCCTAAACAGGGCTGCCTTCAGATGTCTTCTAAAAGTTAGATAGTTCATTTCCTTGACATCTGATGGGAGGGCATTCCACAGGGCAGGTGCCACTACCGAGAAGGCCCTCTGCCTGGTTCCCTGTAACCTCACTTCTTGCAGTGAGGGAACCGGCGGAAGGCCCTCGGAGCTGGACCTCAGTGTCCGGGCTGAACTATGGTGGTGGAGATGCTCCTTCAGGTATACAGGGCTGAGACAGTTTAGAGCAACAACACCAACACTTGGAATTATGAATAGAATAATGCCATACATGAAGCTCTGAGCTCCTTGAACAAGCTCAGGATCCCAAACAGTGAAAGGTAGGATAATTATCCACCTGAATCTTACTCTCCCCCCTTTTTTTTGTGTGCATTACAGCCTGTGATCATGGAAACATGCCTTGTACAATTACTTCTCGGACCCTTTCCGTTCGCGATCTAAAAAAAGAGCCGTGACGAAAGGCAGATCGGTTCCAATATTCCTTCTTGGAAAGTGTTAAATAAAGAGCTCACCCAGCTGCAAGATGTCAGTCAAGTCCAAAGTTCATCTCCGGCCATTGGCATGAAGGGAAAGGGGATGCCTGAAATGTTTGGGATAGCTGGGCAAAGGGAGAAGCTAATTCTGGAAACCCCGCTGCCAGTTTAAATGTAACGAGTGCCTCCCGAAGCCAGATTGGCCTCTCGGTGCTCCTGGCCCCAGCCTCTGCCTATGGCTCAGCATCAAAAGCTGAGTCAAGTGTTTGCTGGAGAGAATTCTTACAGCCTTCCGTCAGTGCCAAGTTCGTAGCCTGCTGCTTGCTTGGTGGCAGGGAAAGCTCTGCGTAGATTTGCTGGCTAACTAGGTACAAAGCTTTAAGTCACAGCTGGAAAATGTGCTGCTCCAGTAAAAGCACTTGTATCCTGCCCTTGTCCTAAGTTTGGCATGGGATGGGCTTGGGGCTTCAGGTAGGGAAAAGCAAGTAAGAGCAGCAGCTGCCTGATAAAGTGAGGGATGGAAGCAGCCAGAGCATCTACAGGTGAAACTCGGAAAATTAGAATATCGTGGAAAAGTTCGTTTATTTCAGTAATTCAACTTAAAAGGTGAAACTAATATATGAGATAGACTCATGACATGCAAAGCGTGGCATGGATGCTATCAGCCTGTTGAGGTGTTATGGAAGACCAGGAAGCTTCAATAGCAGCCTTCAGCTCTTCTGCATTGCTCGGTCTGATGTCTCTCATCTTTCTCTTGACAATGCCCCATAGAATCAACTCAATGCCACGCCGCATTGAGGCAGTAACTGATGCAAAAGGGGCCCAAACCAAGTACTGAGTACATGTGCATGCTTCTACTTCTCAGAGGTCCAATATTGCTCTATTTGCAGCCCTTGTTCTGCTGATTTCATTTAATATTCTAATTTTCTGAGATTGTTAATTTGGGGTTTTCATCAGCTGTATGCCATAAACATCACAATTATAACAAATAAAGGCTTGACATATCTCGCTTTGCATGTCATGAGTCTATCTCATATATTAGTTTCACCTTTTAAGCTGAATTACTGAAATAAATGAACTTTTCCACGATATTCTAATTTTCCAAGTTTCAACTGTACAGTATTTTATTGATTCTCTCTATTGGCAAGAAAAAGCAAGGTGCTTCCATGAGGTTTAGTGGACGGTGACATCAGGGAGATCTTTCCTTGGCAAGATTGTGTTGCAAGAAAGGAGCCTCTGCAGAAATAGGTGCCTGCATTGGCTACTGGAAATGGTCAGCCTCACAGGAGGTGGGAGACGTTTGTACACACAGCCTCTTATTGAGAGGGTAATGTGCAACCCCAGCCTGAGTCCTATTGGGAATTGAACTAACTGCTACTAAGGCTCATCCTTGGGGGAAGTTGGAAAGCAACTTATTTTGGCTCAGTTGTGCTCTCAAGGTTTAACACCGGTTCAGATCCTGGTCTTCCAGTTCAGAACTGATCTGGTCCCATTTCCTTGACCAGCTTGGATTTCCAGCTACTCCACACTGTATTTGAAATGACTTTTCTTCTGCAAGTACAGTGGTACCTCGGGTTAAGAACTAAATTCGTTCTGGAGGTCTGTTCTTAACCTGAAACTGTTCTTAAGCTGAAGCACCACTTTAGCTAATGGGGCCTCCTGCTGCCACCGCTCCGCCGGAGAATGATTTCTGTTCTCATCCTGAAGCAAAGTTCTTAACCCAAGGTACTATTTCTGGGTTAGTGGAGTCTGTAACCTGACGCGTCTGTAACCTGAAGTGTATGTAACCCAAGGTACCACTGTACATGCAAATTAGAAAGATGGGTTTCAACCCTTCATTTTTGTGAGACTCACATGATCTCAAGCTGATCTCACTTGTGGACACCAACTTTTATAGTCAAAACATCTGCCTCAGGTAAAGTGATGCTTCAGGTTAAGAACATTTTCAGGTTAAGAACAGACCCCCGAAACGAATTAAATACTTAACCCGAGGTACCACTGAACCTGTATTATCTTTTATCTGTATTATCTGTATTTTTATCAGTATTTTTCTTATCTTTTATCTGTATTGTATTTTATTTCATCCGTGTTACAAAGATGTCTGAAAACATGGCATGAAAGCTGGCAAAATCAACCCCAGAGAAAGAATAAACTCTATGGTGCATTTGCCGCAGCACAATCGGACACCTTCCTCTGCCCCAACTGCAACAAAACATGTCTCTCCTGTATCAGTTTCTACAGCCACAGCAGGCGCTGCAATCTCCCAACAGTTTTACTTCACCCCCAAAGGCATACTCCTCCATTGTCTCCCGAAACAGACAGATGCTAACCAGCATTAAGTTTGAATTGGTGTGAGCTTCTTTGTGAATATTCGTCTGAAAAGTGGGATTTGTCTGATACCGTGGAACCTCGGAAGCCGAACGCCTGTAAACTCGAACATTTCGGCTCCCCAACGATCGAAAACCGGAAGTGATTGTTCCAGTTTTTGAATTATTTTCGGAAGCCGAACGTCCTCCGTGGCTTCTGATTGGCTGCAGGATTCTCCTGCAGCCAATTGGAAGCCGTGCCTTGGAAGTCGAATGTTTTGGAAGTCAAACAGACTTCTGGAATGGATTCTGTTTGACTTCCAAGATACGACCTTATAATGCATGATTAGGAGGCTGTGCGGTTGGAGAAAAAATAAATAAACAAATGGGTTACAGATTCCAATTCCAGGTGGCTAGTGCACCTTCTAAACTCCCTGTTGCAGTTGCAAAGTTCAGCCTGAGCACTTGAAAATGTTACCATTCCAAAATGTCACCCTTGAAAAACTGCTGCTGGCTGCTGCATCAGATTTCTCACCTTCTGAGAACAACTTATTTGCTTCTTAGAAACTACCGGTGCAACACCCTCTGCTGTCCTTTAGCTAATGAACAACATCTGTTTTCCAGAAAAGAAGACAAAGAGAGACTGGGAAGGTGCAGCTTAAACATGCTGGGGTTGTGGCGATAATACACATATACTGCAAAAAAGACACAATACATGAGATGTTTTGCTCCATTTTTTTTGGTCCAGTCAGGTTATAAAACCAGCTTTTGGCCTGCACATGGGAAACATGAGAATGACATGCTCAGTTCTAGAATGCTTGGCATGGAACTTCTGGAAATAGACATGAGATATGATAACTGCATCTCGCTCATGAAGAAACCAGCGAGATTATGAGAAGAGGGGGTCTGGGTGCATGAGTTTACAGTAGAACTCTTGCCCTAGCTCTCATACAAACAGAGTTTTAGCAGGTGGGTGCAAAGAACAGGGGCCTTCCAGTTGCTCTGGCCCTCTAGAGAGATTCATATGACTGTATACAGGGGTAGCTGACGTAATGGGATGCCCTCCAGATGTCGTGGGACTGCAACTCCCATCAGTCCTAGCTAGCACAGCCAATGCTCAGGAGTTGTTGTGTAAGCAACAACTTAGAGGGCTGAGGAAAGAAAAGGGCTGGTTTTCTGCCTGAGACAAGAGGGCTTTCTTTTCTCTTCCACACAATGAAATCAAGTGTTGGTGCTGACCTTTAAAGCCCTAAACGGCCTTGGCCCAGTATACCTGAAGGACCGTCTCCACCACTATCGTTCACCCCGGACACTGAGGTCCAGCTCCAAGGGCCTTCTGGCAGTTCCCTCACTATGTGAAGTGAGGTTACAGGGAACTAGGCAGAGGGCCTTCTCGGTGGTGGCACCCGACCTGTGGAACATCCTCCCATCAAATGTCAAGGAAATACAGTGGTACCTCGAGTTAAGTACTTAATTCGTTCTGGAGGTCTGTTCTTAACCTGAAACTGTCCTTAACCTGAAGCACCACTTTAGCTAATGGGGCCTCCTGCTGCTGCCGTGCTGCCGGAGCACAATTTC
Source organism: Podarcis muralis (assembly GCF_964188315.1). Lineage (NCBI taxonomy): Eukaryota > Metazoa > Chordata > Lepidosauria > Squamata > Lacertidae > Podarcis > Podarcis muralis. Next base: position 12,112,445 of record NC_135662.1, read on the forward strand.
TGTTCTCATCCTGAAGCAAAGTTCTTAACCTGAGGTACTATGTCTAGGTTAGCGCGGAGTCTGTAACCTGAAGCGTCTGTAACCCGAGGTACTTCTGTAATGTTATAGCCTGATATGGTTCATGTCAGAGCCCAAGTATTCATTCAGTTCAAGTGAAGAAGTATGGTGCCTCGCAAGACGAAATTAATTCGTTCCGCAAGTTTTTTCTTCTTGCGAGTTTTTCGTCTTGCGAAGCACGGTTTCCCATAGGAATGCATTGAAAATCAATTAATGCGTTCCTATGGAAACCGCCTTCAGACCAGGTCCGGGGACAGTCTGTCCCCCGACCTCTTCTGAAGGCTGGGGGGGGGGGGGACAAGGGCTTTTCTTCCCACCCCCAGCATTTTAAAAAACCCCGGGACAGTGGAGGACTTCTCCGCTGTCCGGGGCGATCTTAAAATGCTGGCAGGTGGCATTTAAAAATCGCCCGGGACAGCGGAGGACTTCTCCGCTGTCCGGGGCAATTTAAAAGCCCCTGGGAAGGCAGGCAGGGGGGGGACAAAGACTTTCGCCCCCCGCCAGCCTTCAGAAGAGGTCCTGGATCTCTTCTAAAGGCGGGTGGGGGGCGAAAGTCTTTGCTCCCCCCGCCTGCCTTCCCGGGAGAGCGGAGAAAGGCAGCGCGTTTCTCCGCTGTCCCAGACGGCTTTTGAAGGCAGGCGAGGGGGGGAGCAAAGATTTTCGCTCCCCGCCCGCCTTCAGAAGAGGTCCTGGACCTCTTCTGAAGGCGGGCGGGGGGTGAAAGTCTTTGCTCCCCCCCCCCCGCCTGCCTTCAAAAGCCGTCCGCGATAGCGGGAAGCGCTTCCCTGCTATCCCGGACTGCTTTTAAAATGCTGGCGGTGGGGAGCAAAGCCTTTCGGCCCCCGCCGGCCTTCCTGGACCTCTTCTGAAGGCCGGAGGGGGGGAAAGGCTTTGCTCCCCACCGCCAGCATTTAAAAGAGGTCCCCGGAGATTTCCCTATGGGCTTTCTTCTTGCGAAGCAAGCCCATAGGGAAATTCGTCTTGCGAAGCAACTCGCAAACGGAAAACCCTTTCGTCTTGCGGGTTTTCCGTCTTGCGAGGCATTCGTCTTGCAGGGCACCACTGTATTTTATTCATTCACACATTCATAACAATGTGAACCCTATATCTTTTGCGAATGAAGCAAGTTTAATAAAATCTCTGATAAAAACCACTTTTAAAATACATACATAAATAGAGCTGTCTCTGGGTTGCGAAGTGTGCTCGCCACATTCTTGCCAAACATCTCTAATACAGGATTAAATTCAAGGGAGAGCATGTTGCAGTCATGTGCTGATTGTGCCCAGCACCTTTATGACACCACCCATATTTGTTTCTTGTTGTGAACGGACCTGAGGATTGATTTCAGAAACCCTATTAAGTTACTGCAAGGGATGCGGGTGGCGCTGTGGGTTAAACCACAGAGCCTAGGACTTGCCGATCAGAAGGTTGGCGGTTCGAATCCCTGTGACGGGGTGAGCTCCCGCTGCTCGGTCCCAGCTCCTGCCAACCTAGCAGTTCGAAAGCACGTCAAAGTGCAAGTAGATAAATAGGTACCTCTCCAGCAGGAAGGTAAACGGCGTTTCTGTGCGCTGCTCTGGTTTGCCAGAAGCAGCTTAGTCATGCTGGCCACATGACCCGGAAGCTGTACGCCGGCTCACTTGGCCAATAAAGCGAGATGAGCGCCACAACCCCAGAGTCGGTCACGACTGGACCTAATGGTCAGGGGTCCCTTTACCTTTATAAGTTACTGCAATTAATTGGCTGGCTGGCTAATTGGCTGCTTGATTAAGCTCACTAATCAGTGCAGTTTTTCAGTTTTTTAAAAAAATGGTTACACACACACATATGTAGCAACATAGGAATGTTTGCACACATGCACACAAACCTCCATCATCACACTGGTGACAGTGTGCTCATGTTCCAGGATGAGGGAAGCATCAGAGACAGTGCTAGTGAGCTGGGCTTCCAGCAGTTGGGCATGTCAATTGAAAGGGGTGACGGGCAGCGGTTTGGTGTGGAGTCAGGAGGAGGGGGCTTTGGTGAGGGGAAATGAATAAGGGGAAGGGGCTTGGGAGGGCAGCTTTGGGGAGGGAGGTTGGGGCTGAGCTTGGCCAATGAAGCAAGCAGCAGCCCCAATATACAGAATTTTCGCAGGACCCCCCCCAAATCATTCAGTTTGTACAAACTTGACACACACACATACACACACTATGCTTCTCTTATAAATTCATAGAAAATCAACCATACACCGGATCTGCACCGTTCCACTTTTATTTTACTCCATGAAGGAAGGACTACAAAATGGGGAAGGTTTGATACAGGGCAGCCATAATCCCTTGAGCATACCAGCACATACACAGGAGCCCTGCCCAGTTGCTATGCCAACCCTGATGGTCCTAGACAGAAGACCATCAAGATCACAAAGAACTTGCATATAGGAGTGGATTCAGCACAGACTGGAACAAAGGACAATGATCAGCTCTTCCCTTTGGGGGCAGGAAACTGCAAACTCCCCTTTGTCACCTGGAAAGTACTCATGGGGAGGGGGGGGAGGAGGAACCAGCCAGGTGACAGGACACTCAGGTTACCACCACAACTCCTCCCTCAACCCCTCCTTTTTGTGATGTATCAATGATGTAGTTGTGATGTAGTTTTAGGGGTGTAGTTTGGGGGATTAGTAACTAATAAAAGTTGGGGTCGTCTTTTGTTCTTGACTTCCATCTTGCTTCATCTTGTTGTGGGTGGGAGATCTGTCGCGACAGTTTCCAATAAAGGCCAAGCCTACAGGCTGCTGTTTTGCTCCAAATTGTCCTGGTTGGTGTCTTTGTTTTTTGTCCAAGGGAGCCCTCGAATTCCTCCATTAACAGAATGAAACAAGTGATAGCCACTTGAAATATGGGATGGGAGCAACGCGAATCATGGAAACAGCAATCAAACCACTGTTAAATTTTGTGCAGTTGTTGAAGGAAGATTGCCTGCCCCTCTGCCATACATGACACATCATCTACCAGTTGCTTCAGATGACTAGTAAAGTCATATCTTTTTGCCCAGGCCTTCCCTTACGCATGATTGGAGCCTGTCATTACAGAATTCCTGTTTTTATCTCTCTTTATAATCCTTTTTAATGCCGCGTCACGGTTTTTATGGCGTTGTTTCAACGTTGCATTCTTGTTCACCGCTTAGAAGCTTTCTTCTTTTCTTTTTAAAAAGTATATTAAGCAGTTTTGAAATGCTCTTAAACAAACAAAATAAACATAATCTTGGCAAGCACCCGAAGCTTTTAAGATCTCACCTCAGTTTGAATCTATCTGTTTAGGAATTCTTGGAAGGGGGGTGGATGGTGGGTATGTGTTGAGGGGGACGGGCGATGGGGGTCTTAAAAAGCACAAACTCTTCTGTTCTGGCTGCATTCCACGTTTAGTCATTAAACTCTAATTGGTACCACACTGAGCTTGGTATTGCCCTTTGACTACTCAGTGTTTCCTAGGTCATGTCTCTTCAAGATGTTCTCTGCCCCCTCAGGCCCTTCTATGGCCTGCCCTTATGAACTCTTAATCCTATCCGACCCCCCTCCTCCCCCAAAAAGTATTAGCAGCTTGGATCGCTCTTGAAACTACTAGATTTTTTCTTTCTTTCACATGCTTAATTTCTCTCTTCCTTCCTTCCTCCTTTGGTGATCATTCAAGGTTGACTTCTGGGAACTTAACTGAAGGGCAGCAGGTCTAAGCCATGCATTTTGTGACTAAATTTCTGCCCTTGGTGAATGTTAGAAGAGCTCGTCTTCTGTCACGGTGAGCCTCTCCCCCCCATCTGTCCCTTTCCTGGGAAAATAAAACCTTGGCTCCAATATTCGTACACACTTTGTCCTATGCGTATTCAAACAGCATTCATATCGGTACTGGAGTCCATTCAATATTTCTTTATTGAAATGGCATTTGGCAGGGTGTTTATTGGGTACTAGAATAAGGTTACCAGATCCCCCCCCCCAATGAATCTAGGGACACTTTTCAACTTCCTACTAAATAGATGGATTTTGTGAGGGGTCTGATTTATAAATCTGGGGACTGTCCCCAGGAAACGGGGACGTCTGGTAATCTTATAATAGAAGCAAGTTCGCATGGTAGGAATTTTGAGTCTATTTTGAAATATACTCAGAGTCGAGAGTGAATTTCATGCTCTTTATTCAGCTCATAGCGGGAGGAGGAATGGAAGTTCCCCCAAAGTATCTGCTTTATATACATTATTTACACAATGGGCTGCACGTGATTGGCTAATTCCGGGATTCTCCTGTAGGCCAATCAGGTTGTGGATTCACTTCCACCTGGAGCTGGATTGGGTGGCTTCTGCAGACCAATCATATTGCTGCATTGTTCTAGGACCAATCAGACTGCTGCATTCTGAATCCTATTGTTCTAGGACCAATCAGACTGCTGCATTTTGGATCCTATTCAACTCAGTACATAACAATTTGAAACTGATGGGCAGAGTATTCTGGACGGGAGAAAAGAAGTCCCCTCCTATACAGTGCCTAGTAAACTGCCACAAGATATGGCGGGGGCCACTTAGAACTTAAAGGATGATTAGACAATTGCAAGGTAGCTAGGCCTGTTAACGGTTGATAGTCATGTTGCTACCATTGCCTCTGTTTCCAGTATTCAGCCTGGGAGCGCTGCTATTTATCTAGCCAAAAGAGCACCATTGCAATACTGCACAATAGAGTTCAATTGTGATAGGTATCGCATGTTTTACAGTATGAAATTTCCCAGAGTGTTTTAACAATCAATCTAGGGCTGCCATATGCCCAGAATTTCCCAGACATCACCAGGATTTGGCTGCTGGAAACTGGGCAGAAATGCCTTAAATGTCTGGGGAAATCTGGCAGCCCTTGTTGGAAGTGTAGATTTTGGCGAATTCCCTTAAAAATAGCTCTAAAACTTCATTTCATCTCTCCCTCCCCCTTTTTTTTGTGATAAGAACTTTGGCCAAAAAAGCTCAACAACTTTTGTTTCCAGATTTTCACTTTTTGAAATATGGCAACCCCAGAACAATCCCCAGGGAACTTTGGGAATTGTAGTTCTGTGAGGGAAATAGGGATCTCCTAATAAGTATCAGCACCCTTAATGAACTACGCTTCCCAGGTTTTTCTGGGAGAAGCTATGATTGTTTAAAGTGGTATGATAGATCTTTAAACATGTGTGCTTGTGGCCACAGTCGACTTAAGTGGATTGTGGCTTTGGCTGTCAATCATACATCATTTCTAACAGCAGCAGTTAGTGAACCATTGCAGGAGGCAGCTCAGGTTCTGAACTGTACTCCATATCTCGCTAGCAACTCTCACTCCGAGGCCATAAGCAGCATGTTACCACTCACGCATGTGAACTGACTCAGGTGGTTGATGCTGGCAGGAGTGTGGGCATCCCTTTGGCTCTTCCCGTTAAGCTCTGGTCCAGCGCCGAGGGCCTTCTGGTGGTTCCCTCACTGCGAGAAGCCAAGTTACAGGGAACCAGGCAGAGGGCCTTCTCGGTAGAGGCACCCGCCCTGTGGAACGCCCTCCCATCAGATGTCAAAGAGATAAACAACTACCAGACTTTTAGAAGACATCTGAAGGCAGCCCTGTTCAGGGAAGCTTTTAATGTTTAACAGACTATAATAATTTAATATTTTGTTGGAAGCCTCCCAGAGTGGCTGGGGGAATCCAGCCAGATGGGTGGGGTATAAATTATTATTATTATTATTATTATTATTATTATTATTATTATTATTAATTTTATATCACTCATGTTGATGATATAATTGTACTAGTGCGCCATTTCTTAACCCGAATGCCTCCCAATGCTTTCGACTACAACTCCCATCAGAGTCAATGGGATTTGTAGTCCCAAACATCTGATAAGCACCAGATTGATGAAGGCTGTATGAGTGGAGACTCCAGCAAAATATTAGAGTATGAAGTGCTTCTGTTCAGAACGCCAGCAATGTAGAAAAGATGCCATAAGGGCCCTACGTATCAAACACAATCAGCAATAGCACCCACAAATGTGAAAATACACTGGCAATGTACTTCAAATAACAAACACAGAAAACCAGGACAAGGGACAATAACACCACGGAACAATTGCTTGTAGATCCATTTCGATCATTAAAGTCTTTTTCAAATATGTCCCAATGTCCCAATTAGCTCTAAGTCCCCGGGGAAAGGTTTTCTAAGCAATCTTGTTTGTCCTCTAACATAAGGAATGGATATAAAAGCTCTAAATGCTATAAAAGCGATAGCCTTTATATCACTTTTGTATGATGGAGAATATGTCTTTGCAGTGAACAGACTCTCAACAAAAAGGAAACTGCTGAGCTAAAAGGCTTCTCATCAGCCACCAATGTACCAGAGGACTCACTGGTGACACATTCCCCAAATGAGATTTTTTACAGGTATATTACAAGTACAGTGGAACCTCAGTTTTTGAGCATCTTGGAAGCTGAAGGTTTCGGTTTTTGAACACCAAAAACCCAGAAGTAATTGCTTCCATTTTCGAACGTGTCTCAGAAGTCAAACGGCTTCTGCTGAGGTTTTTTCCAATTTGCTCCATTGAAATTGCAGACCACCCTTTGTGCCATTGTTTTTGAGTGTTTCGGAAGTCGAACGGTCTTCCGGAAAGGATTACGTTCGAAAACCAAGGTTCCACTGTATGTTTTCATATTCAGGACTTCAGACAGCTAGAGCCCTTTTCCAGGATCTTCCATTCCACCCGCACAACAATAATCAGTATTAACTTTCTCAGTCTTCACTGAGCAATGGGGGGGGGGGAGCGGGGAATGTTGTCCCCTTAATCTATTGATTAATTGGCACTTAGGATTCACTCAAGCCTGTTGATTACTCCCCATTGCGTGTGGAAGGCGCTGGGAGGGGAGGTCCTGCATGACAGTTTTGCATGGGGCCAAGGACAAAAATAAGCAGGGCAACAGGTGTAACTCTCAGCTTTGTGGAGCAGGCTGCACAGGGGAGATGTGCAACCCAGGTAAGGAAGGCTTCGGCAGGGGCAGTATGGCGGTGGTGGCAGCACTTTTCTGTTTTGCCTCAGGCGGCAAAATGGGATGATCCGCCCCAAGGCTGCCTTCCAACCACACAAAAAGTGGAGGTTTCTGCACATCTCCATCCATGCAAGCGAGAGGCATTATCATACTTCAAGGATGAGGGAGGAGAGACTCTTTTGTTGGCCACCAAGGGATGGCTTTTCTCACCTGCATCATCATCTTCTTCTTCTTTAGCAATCAGTCATAGCTGAATAAGATTGTCTTCCATGAATATGGTCTTAACAGTTTGTCCATAAGTGGCTGTGAAGGCCAATTCTGGATCCACACGTCCTTCCACTGTGGGGATATTGGTTTCCAGGTAGGAGTTGATCATGGTGAGGTTTTGCCAATGTGCCTTCCTCCTAGCTCATTTCTCCCTTTCGTCTTGAGTCCATGCTTCTTCAAAATCCAGGAAGCCTTTCTTGAAGGCTGTTCTCCAATTGGAGCACTAGCAGGCCAGTGATTCCCAGTTCATAGAATCATAGAATCATAGAGTTGGAATAGACCACAAGGGCCATCGAGTCCAACCCCCTGCCAAGCAGGAAACACCATCAGAGCACTCCTGACATATGGTTGTCAAGCCTCTGCTTAAAGACCTCCAAAGACGGAGACTCCACCACACTCCTTGGCAGCAAATTCCACTGTCGCAAATTCCAGTTGTCAGTGTTTATATTACATTTTTAAGGATTTGCCTTGAGAGAGTCTTTAAACCTCTTTTGTTGTACACCAGCATTACACTTCCCATTCTTAAATTGGGAATAGAGTAGTTGCTTTGTAAAATAATAATCCGGCATCCAACAACATTACCTGTCCAATGAAGTTGATGTTGAAGAATCCTTGCTGCAACACTAGTGATTTTTCCTTCTTCCAGTAGACCTAGGAGCCTTCAGAAGGGAGCTGTTTCCAGAGGAAGAACTGTGATGGGGAGAGAGATTATGCAGCTGCCATCAGGAGATCGTTGGTTTCACCTGTGTTTCCCCTCCCTCCAACACTCCTGATCTAGACAAATTAGCATGCTTTGCTTCACTCCATTTGCACTCTATCATAGTCTGAGTAGCACACAAATGACACATTAAATCCTCAAGAGTTGTCCAGGAAACCACTCTCTCCATTTCATTTGTAATTCTGGAAATGTAGATTTCACACTATTATGTTCCACATTATTTAATCTGCATAAAATCCCTTCCCCTAGACTTTCCTGGGCATTAAATCTGCTATAAAATTTTAGGGTGCACACACACACACACACACACACACACACACACACACTCCTCAGAAAACCAATCCTTCACCCTTTAGAATTTAGGAAATATTCCCTGAGAAAATTACACTTTGCTTTAGCACATAGAACAATCCCCAAAACCTTCTTGGTTCTCCTAATAACTCTGAATGTTTCCTCTGCAGAAGGAAAGGTCTTGGGGAACCTTTCCCGATAGTTCTCTCACTTACAAATCCTTCAAATCCCCTCTTAAGGGCAATAGGGTGGGTGTGCCCGTCCCGGGAGTGGGGTTATCGTGCGCCTTAGTCTAAGTCCGGTCCTAGGTCAAGGGTAAGGAGGCTGTCCGTCAGGGGCGAAGCGAGGTCCAAAGCGAGGAGTCGGGTGTGGTCAGGAACTCAAGAGAGCAGGAACAGGTTACCAACAATGTTGCTCCCGCAACCTGGGACTGGGGCTGGCTGGCTTTTACCGTATTTTTCGCACCATAGGACGCACTTTTTCCCCTCCAAAAATGAAGGGGAAATGTGTGTGCATCCTATGGTGCGAATGCAGGCTTTCGCTGAAGCCTGGAGAGTGAGAGGGGTCGGTGTGCACCGACCCCTCACGCTCTCCAGGCTTCGCGGACCTCTCCGCAAGCAGTGGGAGCGTTTCCGCTGCTTGCGGAGACTTGCCTGCATGCTGAAGCCTGCGCGCGCTGAGCTCAGCGCGTCCAGGCTTCGCGGACCTCTCCGCAAGCAGCAGGAGCGCTCCCACGGCTTGCAGAGAGCTGCCTGTTTGGGGGCTGGGGTCGGGGGAAGCTCCAGCTTCCCCCGCCCCAGCCCCGCGCCTGGGGAAAAATAATTTTCCCCCTTTATTTCCCCCCAAAAAAACTGGGTGCGCCCTATGGTCCGGTGCGCCCTATGGTGCGAAAAATACGGTATCTCCTCTGAGGCATAGGGCGGCCCTGGTCCACAGGTGCCTTGCCTCCCCTGGCCTGGAGGCGAGCACTCCTCCTGAGAGAACTTAGTTCCTTCCGCCTCTCTGTCCTGAGCCTCTGCAGCTCAGGAGAGGCTGGAGGGTTACTGGCCCCAGAGGCAACCTCACCTTCCCCTGACAGGGCTGGGAGAGGAGCACCTGCAGGCAATGGATCCTCGATCACCTCCGGAGCCAGAGCGGATTCAACTAGTGTCTGCTCCTGAGGATTCGGCACAGGTGAGAGCCCTTCAGATTCAAGCCCCTGCCCTGGCTCAGCAGGAGGCGGGGACTCCTGTGCAGGCTGGGATTCCTCTGGTTCAGCCTCTGAATCAGATTCCCAGGCCTTCACAGTAGGTCTGTGGCCTGGGTTCAGGAACTAAAGTATTTACCATCTCAAAAGAATGGCCACATTGGCCAGGTAATGCAGTTAGTGACTGAATCAGGATTGAAGTTGTCACACACCAGCTGAGCTGATATGTGGGTAGTTCATTGCTCATTTCGGGAATGCCAGCCAGTATCCCATCAGGAACTAGTTGGGATGTCCTTGAGCTGAGCAGGACTGAATTGAGCAGGAACTGCCAACCAGCTTCTAAATAAAGCAAGACTGGGCTGCCTGTGCACCAGCTTATACAGTGGCATAGCTAGGGGGATGTAGAGGGGGCGGGTCAGCCCAGGTGCAACTTTTCTTTGGGGGCGGCATGGAGCCCACCGCATCCCACTCAGCTGCCCTCCAGTTGGAGGGTGCCCGAGAAGGACGCAGTCACTCCGGTGGCATACCCTGCCACCATGACGTGCCCCACTTCCACACGCACCCTGGGCATAGGTGGGGCATGCTCTACCACTGAGTTTATGTGTGGGTATCCAATCCTGTGTACAGAGACAGTGGCGGCAGCATAAGCATGATGCTCAACCCTCCCCAGGGTCACTCCGAGGAGGAGGAGGAGGTGTTGGACGATGAGGACAATGAGATGAGCCAAGGAGAATGCAGAGGCAGCGAGCTGGGCAGCAATGAGAGCAGCAGCAGCAGACTCTCCTTGTCGGGTGGTGGTAAGTGGTGCTGCAGAGCCCCACAAGCAGCTCAACAACTTCGGGTGATCATTTTGGGTTAAAAAAGAGAGAGAGGTTGTCTTATACAGTGGTACCTCGGGTTAAGTACTTAATTCATTCCGGAGGTCCGTTCTTAACCTGAAACTGTTCTTAACCTGGGGTTCCCCTTTAGCTAATGGGGCCTCCCGCCACCGCTGCACGATTTCTGTTCTCATCCTGAAGCAAAGTACCCAAGGTACTATTTCTGGGTTAGCGGAGTCTGTAACCTGAAGCGTCTGTAACCTGAAGCGTCTGTAACCCGAGGTACCACTGTATAGTTGAGCCAGTCCTACCCAGAGGCAAAGTGAGTCTGCTTTAAAGAGTACCGTATTTTTTGCTCTATAAGACTCACTTTTTCCCTCCTAAAAAGTAAGGGGAAATGTGTGTGCATCTTATGGAGCGAATGCAGGCTGTGCAGCTATCCCAGAAGCCAGAACAGCAAGAGGGATCGCTGCTTTCGCTGCGCAGCGATCCCTCTTGCTGTTCTGGCTTCTGGGATTCAGAATATTTTTTTTCTTGTCTTCCTCCTCCAAAAACTAGGTGCGTCTTGTGGTCTGGTGCGTCTTGTAGAGCGAAAAATACGGTAACTGAAACCAAACCAAACCAGGCCCTGCCCCAAGGAAATTGCAATCTAGGTTTTGATAAAGGAAGGGGAGCAGGAAGAGAAGGAAGTGGAAGATAAGAGGGGATGATTTATGTCTGGGTATCATCATCATCATCATCATCATCATCATTTTCTAGAGGAGCGTTATTCTTTCAGAGAAAACATTTCTCCTTCTGAAATGGCAAATTTCAATGCTGGAGGTGGTGGGGATGAACTTTGTGAAAACCTGCCGCTTCCCTTTTTCAGAATTCCCCAGTACCAAATCTGAAAATAAAACTGGTTTAAGTATCTCCCACCATCAGCACTTTTGCAGGAACATTCATCTCCCACGAAAGTGGAGGGAGATAGAAGGATATTTATTTGCATCAACTACAAGCTGTTGGAATTTGGTTCAAGCGTATATCAGTGCAACTAAACAGATAAAATCGCCAAACTAAATTACAAAATCATACAACTTAAAACTCAGAGGGTGGCATCTTGGCCCATGTTTTATTAGCGGTTGCTAGAAATGTGGTGCTCTTTGCAGCTACTAGTTTATCTTGATCAGAAAGGGGGAAAGCCACATAATAATCAGCTGAATGTCTTGCCTAAGATAATAATATTGTGGGAGAGACAGGAGAATTTAAAAAAGTGTGTTTGTGTGCGTGCAGTCTTAAAACATGAGTTGACTGAGGGGTATTCCCTCATTTCTTTTGAGTTATTTATTGTTTAATAAAATGTATACACCGCTTGCTTGTAAAAGAACCTTGGAGCAGTTTTCAAAAGATAAAACAGTAAAATCGAGGGGGGAATGTCCAATGTACACACAAATGTTAAAGCACTTTAACAGATTAAAATTACCTCCACTTTCTAAGCATCTGCGTAGGCTTGTCTAACCGGGAATGTTTTTAGCAGGCGCCGAAATGAACACTTTGCCTCCTAACCCCTCCTGCTCTCTGCCCCCACCCCGGCAACAAAAGGCTTGACTTCTTTGTTGTGTCTCTTAAGACAAAATGCTCCTCTCCATCCCAGTAATGTGACAGAGCTGTTAAGCCTCATGGTGGAATGGGAACAGAAGCAAAACCATGTTATATTTTCAGACCCTACAAGTGTCCCTATTTTCCAGGGACAGTCTCTGATTTACAGAAGCCACAGCAGTTTTTTATTTGATTCCAGAATGTCCTGCTTTTCTTTAGGATGTCCCTGTTTTCACCAGAGAAATAACGGAGGGTATGGAGTTGTCTGACCCCCCAAGGCAAGGAGATAAGTAACTATACAAGCTTTAGAAGACATCTGAAGGCAGTCCTGTATAGCAAATTTTTTAAAAAAATGTTTGATGTTTTGTTATATTTATATATATATTGGAAGCCAGCCACAGCTAGCAAAATTCAGCTGGGGCAGATATTTTGGCCCACTTGAAAACCACTTCTGCCGACCATTGCTTATAAACCATCACACCAAGGCCCATGAGGACATCTTGAACCAGCCACAACCACACCTCGGATGTCTCATAATCATAAGGTGTAGGGAAGGTAAAGATGTGATTGGGCCAAAAATGGGCTTTGAGGCAACCCAAGTCAGCTGATTAGTGGCTCCTTAAAAGCCCTGTGCATAATGCCTTGGGTGGCTCTTTCCAAGCCATGAAAATCAGCCGATGGATTGGTGCTTGTAGAGAGCTGTGTGGTGTGCTTTGAAGCCCCGATATTAGCTTCAAAGCACCGCATGGGGTGAAAATGGCTACCCTGCCCACCTGTCAAACGTGGCCCATAGGAGTGGATGGGTGGGGTATAAGAGTCTAACCCCCCCAACCGGATTCAATTTCCCGCGCCTGCAGTAATAAATGGTAACAACAAGAGCAGAATAATAATAATAATAATCTATTTACAACTCGCCCATCTGGCCGGGCCTCCCCAGCCACTCTGGGCGGCTTCCAACAAAATATTAAAATACCGTAACACATCAAACATTAAAAGCTTCCCTGAACAGGGCTGCCTTCAGATGTCTTCTAAAAGTCTGGTAGTTGTTGTTCTCTTTGACATCTGGTGGGAGGGCGTTCCACTGGGTGCGCGCCACTACCGAGAAGGCCCTCTGCCTGGTTCCCTGTAACTTGGCTTCTCGCAGCGAGAGAACCGCCAGAAGGCCCTCGGCGCTGGACCTCAGTGTCCAGGTAGAATGATGGGGGTGGAGACGCTCCTTCAGATATACTGGACTAAGGCCGTTTAGGGCTTTAATGGTCAGCACCAACACTTTGAATTGTGCTCGGAAACGTACTGGGAGCCAATGTAGGTCTTTCAAGACCGGTGTTTTGTGGTCTCAGTGGCCGCTCCCAGTCACCAGTCTAGCTGCCGCGTTCTGGATTAATTGTAGTTTCCAGGTCACCTTCAAAGGTAGCCCCACGTAGAGCGCATTGCAGTAGTCCAAGTGGGAGATAACCAGAATGTTATGATAACATTATGATAACCGGAATCCATGTTCTACTCTGTTCCCTTTAGGCCACAGAGCAACTCCCCAGTTTATATGCGAGTCTTAGCAGCATCAGGCCTCACACGTTGATCAGCAGGTGTCAGCAAAGGCAAGAGAGCCAGGGAGAGATCTGTCATTGCTGGCAAAGAGATCTCTGGTGGGGGAAGGGGAGAGAGAGAGAGAGAACAAAACACCCAGCAGCTTGACTTCAGGAGGAAATGCAAGAGACTTCGCCGTCTTTTCAATGGCTGGAAAGAGAACACAGCACTTTTGCTTTTGCAAATCAAAGATAACATCCCAGCATAATAACGCTGCCTGGACAAACGCTGGCAACTGCTGCCAAGAGGACCAGACAGCTCTTCCTTTCTAGAAGTAAATTATCAGAGCGGCACTGTGCTTGGAAGTTCCGGAGCGAGGATTGTAGGGGAAAGTTCAATCCATCCCAGGCAGGTGGCCAAAAGCTCTGCTCAGACTCACACTTTTCCTCTCCCACATTTATTTCAATTTTATGCTTCTCCCCCTACCCGACCAGCAATACACAGTCCTAGGACTTGCAAACAGGTTAAGAACACCTCCGTCTTGCAAATGCCCCAATGCATCCCTTCCTTTTCTCTCATTTTCTTCTCTAACCTCCCACAAGCCTTTCCATCAGTTTTAAGAACACAGATGCATTTTAAAATATAGATATATATTTTAAATATGCTCAAATCATTACCAATTGGGGGGGTTGTACTTGACACCCCAGTGCCAAACTCTCTCCTTATTCTCCTCTCTCTCCATCTCTGCTTAAAAAAACAATTAAAATAAATTAAATCAGGTGGACCATTGAGGGGAACAGGAGGAGAAATGTGTATAGGTAACACATTATACCTGGTGAAGACATTCATCTTTCAACAAGTGGAGATCTCCACCCCAGTCTATAAATGCTTTGGATTTCGAATTGTTTTTTACATATGAAATTGCCTTTAGCTCTTTTTCTTTCTTTTTTTTTAAATATGGGAATTGTTTCTGTTTTCACATAGGAAATAGTTTTTAATTTTTTGAAAACAATATTGTAATTGTTTCTATATGAAATTGGGTAATGGTTTTTATCGTTGATATTTTTTTTATTTTGAATTTGCTTCTAGGTATTTAATTAGGGTTGCCATAGCCGTTATTCAGGCCCCTTAAGCAGCGTCTGGGCAGAATTTACTGAAATGTCCGGGAAAATCCAAATGTATGGCAGCTCATGTCGGTAGCGTAGATTTTGGCGATAGTCATTAAAATAAAATAAAAAGATTCAACAAGTTTGCCAAAATGCTCATTATGGCAACCCTATATTTAATGCAAAGCATTTAATATATAGAATTAATACATAGAATTACATGCCCTCCAACATTTATCCGATGAACATAGGGACCTCCCATTCTATAATGATAATTTCACTGTTTATACTCCACACATCTTACTGGGCTGCCCCAGCTACTCTGGGCGGCTTCCAACATATATAAAAACATAAGAAAACAATAAAAATTTATTTAAAAAACACTATACAGTGTTTAGTGTATAGTCCCTATATAGGATTGCCTTAGGCGGCTCAGGAGTCAGATAACTCCATACCCTCCAGCATTTCCCTGATGAAAAGAAGGACATCCTAAGAAAAAGTGGAACAGTCCGGGATCAAATCAGAAGCCAGGATGGCTTCTCTAAATCAGGGACGTCCTTGGAAAATAGAGAAACTTGGAGGGTCTGGAATTAAACAGTAAACCAATCAATACAGAGGTAGAATGAGAAAGGACCAAAAGGCAATGTGGCTCCTTTGAAAATATTAGGAGGTCTTTTCTCCCTTTATTTGGGGTGGGGGCATTGGAATCTTGAATATGTCCAAGGGCAGAGACTTTGAATCATGCAATCTCTCTCTACCTCCCTCCCTCCCTCTCTCTCTCTCTCTCTCTCTCTCTTACACACACAAATTGTGCGTGAGCTGGGAGATGGGATGGGAACACCAACAATGGACACCTGTATGTGAGGCATTAAAGGGCCACAGGTTCCTGGGAAGAGCTGTCCTTGATGTAATCCACCTGACTGAGTTCGCCTTAAAGCAGGAGTGTGAAACCTGAGGATGCTCAGATATCACTGGACGCCCAACTCCCACCAGCTCCATCCAACCTGGCCTATAATTTGGGTTGACAGGACTTGGAGGGCCCTGGGTCCTCCACCCTTTTCATAAACGTAACAGCCTAAGAAGAACCTTCTGGATCAGGCCAATGGCCCATCTAGTCCAGCACTCCGCTCTCACAGTGGCCAACCAGATACCTGAGGAAGCCCACAAACGAAGCTGAGTGCCGCAGCCCTCTCCTCACGTGTACAACTGGGATTCAGAGGCATGTTGCCTCAGACAGGGGAGGCAAAACGTGTTCGCTGTGACCTGTAACCACTGACAGCTTCATTCCCCCATGAGGGTACCTCTAGGACGCAGATGGAAACGGCCCATATTTGAGAAGACAAGACACAAAAGACTTTACAGAGCCTCTCCAAATGCAACGCTAATTGAAAGGTGGTTTGAAGCTTTTCTAAGGAAGGATAAAGTCGCACCTTTCAGAGAGATGTGGTTTTTGTGTGTGTGAGAGAGAAGTTCCCCCTTGACTGCCTGAGAAAACCAGATCTTTCTGTTTCATCCCCATCAAAGTTTGCTCAGAACGCCACACCGTAGGGAGCTCTTGCGGATGCCTTGCGTATTAATAGATGGCCAAACGGTTGCAACGGTGCTTCTTGCAAACGCTGACAAACGAAACCTTGGGCCAGTGTATTCTGAAAATTATAGAAAAGAGGATAGACAGAGATTAAAAACGAAGCCTCCTGTTGATCTGGCTAAGGGCAGAAATGCTTGGGAGTTTGTTGCAAGAAAAAGAACCACCACCCCCCTCTCTCTCTGTGCCTCGCTTGAAATTACAAATCTAAACGTCTTGAAGATGAAAGAGCCTTAGTTAATTTTAGACAGAGCTCTCCTATTTTGGTTGCGGACTGGAAGGAGAGAAAAGTAAAATGTTTACTTGGAGAACTAGAGAGCTGGGCTCGTGGCCTAAATACATCTCCCTGCATTCATTTGTTTTACCATATAAGATATGGCTCATTCCAGTGCAGCAGTACATATTTACAGCCACGACTGAGCTACGGCTGTGCTCCTCAGAAAATGTATTATCCGTTTACCTGGGACACAGCCCTGGGCCTATTGTAGAGCTGGGGAGCTTGTGATTCACCTCCAGATGGTGAACTCCAGATCCCATCAGCCTCTGTCAACATAGCCAATAGTCAGTGTTATGTACTGAGTTGAACAGGGTCCAAAAGGCAGCAGTCTGATTGGTCCTAGCACAATAGGATTCAGAATGCAGCAGTCTGATTGGTCCACAGGAGCCACCCAATCCAGCTCCAGGTTGAAGTGAATCCGCAACCTGATTGGCCTACAGGTGAATCCTGGAATTAGCCAATCACGTGGGGCCCATTGTGTAAATAATGTATATAAAGCAGACATTCTGGGGGAACTTCCATTCCTCCTCGCCACTATGAGCTGAATGAAGAGCATGAAATCCACTCTCGACTCTGAGTATATTTCAGTCAGGGATCTTGTAGTCCAAGAACATCTAGAGAACTAAGGGCTGAAACTCAGAACCTCCAAGTGTCCCTATTTTCTAGGGACAGTCCCAGATTTACAGATGCCATCCAGGTTTTTGATTTATACCTGGAATGTCCCACTGTTCCTTAGGGACGTCCCTATTTTCAATGGAGAAATGTTGGAGGGTATGGAGTTATCTGACCCCTGAGCCATCTGAAGGCAGCCCTGTATAGGGAATGGATTTTTGTTTAATGTTTAATGTTTATTATGTTTTATATATGTTGGAAGCCATCCAGAGTGGCTGGGGCAACCCAGTCAGATGGGCAGGGTACAAATAGTAAAATTATTATGGAATAGGATGTCCCTATTTTCCGTGGAGAAATGTTGGATAGTGTGGAAACGGAGAGAATGGGCTGAGGGCCAGGAAGTCGCTGAGTACAAATCTCATATAAAAGCAGCTGGGCGAGAGGACAGTGGGTGAAGAAAGAGTAGTGAGGGGAAGGGGCTCCTCTTCTTATCCTTTGGACCTTCTGGGAAAATCGACAAACTTGCTGTACCTGGAACTGGGTGCAGAGGGTGCCGCCGAGTAGGACACAGTTGTGGGCAGCCTGAAGGAAATACCGTCCACCATGGAAGCAAATGGAGAGCAAAAGACTAGGGTGATGTCCGCTGTTTCTAGGGACTTTTGTGAGACTTTTGTGGGCGAGCTGAGAGTTTTCTTGGACCCTGGATGAGAACCCGGAGGCTGAGTGGGAGAGTGTATCAGAAGGAAAATGAATAGATATGAAGTCAAATAGATTAGTAACTTCGTACTGATGTTCTTATGTGTAACAGTGTCTTTTTGTAATACTTTCTTTGTTGTTGCTTTGGTTTTCAGTGTGGTGTAGTGGTTAAGAGCAGTGGACTCGGAATCTGGTGAACCGGGTTCGCTTCCCCGCTCCTCCACATGCAGCTGCTGGGTGACCTTGGGCTAGTCACACTTCTCTGAGGTCTCTCAGCCCCACTCACCTCACAGAGTGTTTTTTGTGGGGGAGGAAGGGAAAGGAGAATGTTAGCCGCTTTGAGACTCCTTAAAGGGAGTGAAAGGAGAGATATCAAGTCCAAACTCCTCCTCCTCCTCCTCCTCCTCCTCCTCCTCCTCCTCCTCCTCCTCTTCTTCTTCTTCTTCTTCTTCTTCTTCTTCTTCTTCTTCTTCTTCTTCTGTATCCCGCTTAGAGATATTTTTTAATATATTAAGTGGTGTAGAAATTAAATAATCAATCTATCACCCTTGGTCTAAAGCAGAGCCTTCCAAGCTTTTCATGTTGGTGACACACTTTTTAGACATGCATCATTTCGCAACGTATGGGACACGGGTGGCGCTGTGGGTTAAACCACAGAGCCTAGGACTTGCTGATCAGAAAGTCGGCAGTTCGAATCCCCGTGATGGAGTGAGCTCCCGTTGCTCGGTCCCTGCTCCTGCCAACCTAGCAGTTCGAAAGCACATCAAAGTGCAAGTAGATAAATAGGTACTGCTCTGGCGGGAAGGTAAACGGCATTTCCGTGCGCTGCTCTGGTTCACAGAAGCGGCTTAGTCCTGCTGGCCACATGATCCGGAAGCTGTACGCCGGCTC
The DNA here is from genome assembly GCF_964188315.1 of Podarcis muralis. Lineage (NCBI taxonomy): Eukaryota > Metazoa > Chordata > Lepidosauria > Squamata > Lacertidae > Podarcis > Podarcis muralis. The sequence continues at coordinate 12,131,059 of NC_135662.1, forward strand.
CCTCGGCCAATAAAGCGAGATGAGCACTGCAACCCCAGAATTGGCCACGACTGGACCTAATGGTCAGGGGTCCCTTTACCTTTACCATTTCGCAACACAGTAATGCCCACTGCACAAGGGACTTTGCCCGCCCTATGCTGGCAGAGCTGCTTTCTGCAAACACATTGGCAGAGCCAATCAGGTGTCCTGGCAGTGTGTTTGCACCGTGCTGACCTCACATCTACCTCTCCCTCTCCCTCTCAGAGACCCACCTGCTGGGAAACTAACTCAGCAACTCCACCCCACTCAGTGAGCCACTTCTACCTATTCTCCCCTCCCACCTCTGTGTTCATCCCCATTTTCTGCATTCCAAGGCAGAATCCTGCATGCATTAGCCCATATCCATGCAAGAAATCAAGCCGCCTTCCAGCTTGGGCTGGCATTGCTCAGCTCCAAATTGCTACAAGCAGCAGAAGGAGCAAGATGGAGCCATGCCAGAGACATCCGCAGGTAAGCTGTGGGCTTCGGATGGTGCAACGTGAACCAAGCGACAGACGATTGTAGAAGGCAAGCACAGAACAACGAGGTTCCGTAGCCATCAGGACATTAGAGGGTGGGGTGGGGGCTTTATTGTTGCTGACCACAAGAAAGCAGCATTAAATGGTGCAAAGCAGCCCATCTCGTTAACCCAAATCAATAGGGAATTACCATGCATTGATTTTGATGGCGTTAGATGAACATGTATTGAACAAATTGTTTCCAATACTGGACACAGAAGAGTGCAACCTGGTGAAAATGAAAGTAGCATTTGTTACTTGCATGTGTCCTGTTCCTATATGAAGAGGCGAGTCTAATTTTAGTATCCATAGGGCCCACAGGTAAGGAGAGCTGAGCCCACTTCGCTTCAGTAGTTCATTTCCCAACCTGCTTCACTTCCAGAGCAAGAAGGAGTTGGTGTGAAGGGCATTTCAGGGATAAGAGTGGGGAAGAGGGAAGGGTTCAGTCAGGGCCATCGTTAGCATATGCAGCACCATGGTGCAAAGATCTGCCCAGCACCCCCAAATTTAGTTGTTGTTCTCTAGGGGGCCTCCCAATATTTAGTGAGCTTTTTTTAGGGGGCCTATCATCATCATCATCATGATGTCATGGTTAAACTGACCAACTAGGACCTGGGAAACCAGGGTTAGAATCCCTACTCGCCCATGAAGCCCATTGGATGACCTTGGGCCAGTCACTGTCTATTAGTCAAACCTACCTCACAGGGTTCTTGTGATGATAAAATGGAGGAGGAAAACCATGGACACCACCTAGAGCTGCCTGGAGGAATGGTAGGGATATACGAACAACAACAACAACAACAACAACAACAACAACAACAACAGGCAGCCCTGTTTAGGGAAGCTTTTAATGTTTGATGCATTACTCTATTTTAATATTTTGTTGGAAGCTGCCCAAGGTGGCTGGGGAAGCCCAGGCAGATGGGCGGGGTATAAATAATAAATTATTATTATTATTAATCACACTCTTTGGAAAGTCCATGGTGGAATCTGGAAAGGCACCAAGTTAAAAATGAAGGCGAAGCTGTTCAATTAGCAAGGCAACACCTGAATGCAGCAGAGATCAATATTTGTTAATTGCCAATGGGCTGCATTTATCACGGCAAAGCATGCCCCTCCCCCCCCCCTTGAAAGCTTGGCGAGCTAATATATGATCACTTATCAAAGTAAGTGGATTAGCCAGCAGCTGGAGCTTCCCAAGAAGAGGCTTTTAAGCCCGCAGATTGCATCACCGCAGTTCTCCAAAGTAGGTGAACCTCCTGTGCAAAGGGGAAGGAAAGCACTTTCTAATCCCCTGGGATCAAACATGCTGCGTGGAGATGTGGCACGATGCTTTGGAAACCACAACGCGCAACGTTTTGGGGCGGGCACTTTTAGGACCATAGGCCTTACACAGAGTCGGAGTCTTGATCCACTGAGCTCAGAACTGTCTGCACTGGCTGGTAGCAGTTCTATAGGGTTTTAAATGGGGTCCTAACCCAGCCCTACCTGGAGATGACAGGGACTGAACTTGGGGGTCTTTTGCATGCTGAGCAGATGCTCTTCCACTCAGCTACACCCCCTGCGCTTCCCCCGCAAAAGCTCCAGGAATATAGGAAGCTGCGTTATACTGCCTTAGACCATCAATCCATCAGTAGTTCAGTAGCGCCTATGGTGTGTCGGATCTCTCCTAGCAATACCTTATCCGTTTATCTCCACTCTTTCTGGCTCTTTTGATCCACAGGATCAAAGTAGAGTTGGAAGATGCCAGCAGAGAGGAATTACCAGAGGAGGAATTGGGTGTACCTGACTCTCCACCTCCAGAGGAGGAGGAATTGGCTGCACCTGAGTCGCCAAGAAGTAGGAGGCGGAGCAAGCGATTAGAGCAGAGGTGGGCCAGCAGGAGGTGGGAAGGACGTGGCGTATATCTGGCCTTGGGAGGGGACAGAAGCCAGTCACATCAACTGACTCTGATGGTGAAGGATGAGTTGTGGAAGCTTGGACTGCTGTAAGCCTGTTATTGAGAAATTGTGATGGCCTGGGAATCTGATTCAGAGGCTTAACCTGAGGAATCCCAGCCTGCACAGGAGTCCCCGCCTCCAGGACCGGCTGAGCCGGGGCTGGGGCTTGAACCTGAAGGGCCCTCACCAGTGCTGGATCCCCAGGAGCAGACACCAGCTGAATCGGCTCTGGCGGTGATCGAGGACCCATTGCCTGCAGGTGCTCCACTCTCAGCCCCGTCAGAGGAAGCTAAGGTTGCCTCTGGGTCCGGTAACCCTCCAGTCTCTCCTGAGCTGCAGAGGCTCAGGGCAGAGAGGCGGCGGGAACTAAGTTCTCGCAGGAGGAGTGCTCGCCTCCAGGCCAGGAGAGGCGAGTCACCTGTGGGCCGGGCCGCCCTATGCCTCAGAGGAGATAAAGGCCAGCCCGCCCAGTCCCAGGTTGCGGGAGCAACATAGTTGGTAACCTGTCCCTGCCAGCACCCTGTCCTGCTCTTCCAGAGTTCCTGACCACACCTGGCTCCTTGCCTTGGACCCCGCTTTGCCCTTGATGGACAGCCTCCATACCCTCGACCTAGGACCGGACTCAGACCACGCCGCACGGTAACCTCCCCCCCCCCGGGACCAGCACAGAAATAAACCTCAGCTACTTAAACTGCCTGCGTACTGTGTCTTGTGTGGGGAAAGCGCTAAACCTGACAGAAGGGATCCCAAGGGTCATCTATTCCAACCCCCTGCAATGCTGAGATCTCAACTGAAGCATCCATGCCAGATGGCCATCCAATCTCTGCTTGGAAACCTCCAAGGAAGGAAAGTCCACCACCTCCCGAGGTAGTCCTTTCCACTGTTGAAGAGCTCTTACTGTCAGAAAGTTCTTCCTGATGTTGAGTCAGAATCTCCTTTCTTGTAACTTGAATCCATTGGTTTGAGTCCTACTCTCTGGAGCAGAGGAAAGAAGCTTGCTCCATCTTCCACGTGGCAGCCCTTGAGATATTTGAAGATGGCTATCATATCACCTCTCAGTCTCCTCTTAACCTTGCTAAACCTGCTGCCTTCCTAATCTTTTCTTTCTTCTTCTTATTACCAGAGCCGTCTATCCCATTGAGTTTTCTGCAGGGTTACCAGACTTCCCCGGTTCCCAGGGGCAGTCCCCGGATTTGCAAATCTGTCCCCAGACAAATTCTGTCCCCGGAATGTCCCCAGATTTGCAAATCTGTCCCCGGGAAATGTAGCAGTGGCAGCCTCAGCAGCCCGGAGCCAGCCTGGTAGTGCAGTTGGCTCTGGCTAATAATAATAATAATAATAATAATAATAATAATAATAATAATAATAATTTATTATTTATACCCCGTCCATCTGGCTGGGTTTCCCCAGCCACTCTGGGTGGCTTCCAACAAAACACTAAAACAATAACTTATTAAACATTAAAAGCTTCCCTAAACAGGGCTGCCTTCAGATGTCTTCTAAAAGTCTGGTAGTTGTTTTTCTCTTTGACATCTGGTGGGAGGGCGTTCCACAGGGCGAGTGCCACTACCGAGAAGGCCCTTTGCCTGGTTCCCTGAAACTTGGCTTCTCGCAGTGAGGGAACCGCCAGAAGGCCCTCGCCGCTGGACCTCAGTATTCGGGCAGAACGATGGAGGTGGAGAAGCTCCTTCAGGTATACTGGACCGAGGCCGTTTAGGGCTTTAAAGGTCAGGAGCTGCTTGCTGCCCGCTACCGCCGCCACTGCTGAAGGGGAACCAGGGATGTCCGGTGGCACAGATCTCCTGCCCCCTTCCCCCTTTGTTTTGACAGATGGGGGGGGCTCAGGAGTCATGGGAGGGAGCCGCGCCATTGCCCAGTTTTTAAAAAAGCTCTGTGCATTTATGTTTCACAGGGTGCAAAAGAAGGGCTTTGCAGCTTTATACAATATGCATGTGTGCTTGGGCCCAGGGTTTTTTGCTTCACCATCCTCACTACTGACTTCCTGTTGCTACTTTAAAAAAAAGTGTCCCCGGATTCATTGAAAAAGATCTGGTAACCATAGTTTACTGGCTCATTGCACCACAGAGCCGGCCTCTCAGGGGCGCCCCAGCGAGTGGGGGAGCTGCGCAGCTTTGCCGGCGGCCTCCCCTTTCCCTCCTGCACGCCCGCCAGCTGTGCCCCACCAACCATATGGCTGGCGGGCGTGCAACTTGCCTCCCAAGCGCCCACGGGAGGGGAGCAATTCCCACAGAGGCTTGGGAAAAGGTCGACAACTCTGGGAAACGGGGGGGGGGGGGAGTGTATGTGTGCCAGAGGGATATTTGTACCACGGTGCCGGATATGCTTAAGATGGCCCTACACCTCTACTCCAAAATGGAGGTGTTGGCATAATTGACCCACTGTTGGGCCTGAACTCTTCACAACGTCCCACCCATTCAAGACCAACAGACTAGTAGCTCATTGTCTTCCTCCGTTACTTTGTCTGCCTGTTCTTGGTGCAATGCCAATCACAGCCTCAGATTTATGGACCAATTCCGAATGGTTTTTCTGCACATGACTGGTCCCATCTGAGCCAAGGGGAGGGTTAGTTTTACTCTCCCCCCTCCCACACGCAAAAAGGTGTTCTGCACCTTCTCCCGAACATGTTTCACCACCCACACCCTCAACCTCTGATTATTTACAGAATGTTTATTCAATAAAAGCTGAATGATGGCATCTTGCGGCCCATAAATCTAAAAACAATTACCTGCAATATGTGTGGGGTGAAGTCACTGCTGGAGGCAGAGGCTCCTCTATTTATTTGGTTGTCATTTGAGGCAACGGGGAGGAGGAGATGGCTTGAGAAAACAAGCAGCCCCACCAAGATCCATTTAACTTTGTTCAATAAAAGGGAGGTGTGTTTGTGTATCTCTTTCTGTGTGTGTTTGTGTTTTAGAATGCTGGTGGTAAAATCCACAAGTGGAATCTGACCACATGTTTATCTTTCCAGAAACCAAACTAGGAATTTGCTTGTAAAGTGTTCAGTGTGTTATTAATGAAGTTTGTTTTCCCATACTGGTTGTCTTGTTTTTTTTTGTTTTGAAAAAGGAGAAATCTATTATCTGATCAGGTTTGGCCTTCCTGGAACTGCTGTATATGAGAAACCGAGGACCTAAGCAAGTCACTGAGTAGTTACATAGTAGTCATTGGGGATAAATGTGATGTAGTTCACCTTTAACAATGAATCTCCCTAACTCACATTTTCCAAGACAATATGCAACCATCCTTTGATATTTGTGCATCTCCAAATTTAGCAATGCAGTTCTTCATCTAAGTAATGTTGACAAAAATATGCACACTAGAGCAAAATGTGAATTAAACATAATAATATATTAGTGACAGTAATATGCAAAATTGCATTACAGTGGTACCTCGGGTTGCATACACTTCAGGTTACATGCACTTCAGGTTACAGACTCTGCTGACCCAGAAATAGTACCTCGGGTTAAGAACTTTGCTTCAGGATGAGAACAGAAATTGTGCTCCAGCGGCGTGGCAGCAGCAGGAGGCCCCATTAGCTAAAGTGGTGCTTCAGGTTAAGAACAGTTTCAGGTTAAGAACGGACCTCCAGAATGAATTAAGTACTTAACCCAAGGTACCACTGTATATTAAAGAAAATTGCTTTGCAAAAATACCCATAACAGAGGAAATCGCGTACAAAAATGCCCAGTTGTTCAGGGCCTTACAAATCATTGCAAGGGCCTTGAACCTGGTTCGGTAACATATAAGCAACCATTGCAGATGTTTTCACAATGCTGTCCCATGATGTCTGCTATCTACCTCCATCAAAAGTATAGCCATCGCCTGCACCAGCTGCAGATTTTGGACCAGGCTTAAGGGCAGCCCCACACTGCACACATTGCCATAATGCAGTCTCAAGATTACCAACCCAGTGGTCATTCTGTCCAGGGAGCAGCCGCAACTGATGGACCAGATAAAGCTTGTAGACATCCCTCCTGGCCACAGAAGACATTTGAGCTTCTAGTGACAAAGATGTATTCAGGAGTGCCCCCAATCTGAATACCTGCTTCTTCAGAGGGAGGGAGACCTTGCCTATCCCCCAGAAACAGGAACCACCAAAGAACCTTCATCTTTCCAGGATTCAAACATATATATGTTGCAAGCTGCCCAGAGTGACTGGGGCAACCCATTCAGATGGGTGGGGTACAAATAATAAAATTCTTGCGAATGATTATGCATCTAGGTCCCCATTTTCATCTCACATCTCCCTGGGTGGACCTGCCATTTCATACCAAAGCAAATACGAAGGCTGGGCTGCTTTAAAGGTCCTCCCCCTGCCCCGGTTTTTTCTTCCTTTTTGGTCAGGAGGAATCAATTGAGTTGCCCTCCTTCTTGTCTTTTTTTCTTCTTTTGACATAGACTCTAATTAGGCCTTTTAGCTCTTCAGCCACAGCTCTCCCCCCACCGTTAAATTAAAGAAGCGGGGAGGGAACAAAGCCAGGGTGCTGGTGGGACACATGGAAGAAATTAAACCCCTGTCCTTTCCCACTGATCTGTGTCGAGTTCCAGCAGAATAAACACTGAACAGTGAAGTTTGCCTGCAGCAAAGCAGAAGCTTGAATGAAAAGGGATGTTGTGGCTGAAGTCTTCAGACCACTGATTTTGGACTCATTTGCCCAAAGTCCATGAGGGTTTAATTGCAATCCCTGACCATTTCCGTTTCTCCCTTTCCTTTCTTTTTTATTTATTTAAAAAACTCCTTACATCCCTTTTCTCTCAAAGCACATATGAAGACGATTGAAGCTCTGCAGAACCAACCAGTTCAGCATTTTCTTTCCCACAGGGGTTGGGCAGACGATTCTCGGAATCTATGCAAAAATGGGTGTTTCTGGCCAGCTTTTGTCTATGGTGCCTATTGATTTCCTCCCTGGGGAAACTGGTCCTGGCCAAGAACGTATCTACCCAGTGGCAGCTGGCATCATCATAATATTATTTGTCACGAAATTAAAAGACGCCTGCTCCTTGGGAGAAAAGCAATGACAAACCTAGACAGCATCTTAAAAGGCAGAGACATCACCTTGCTGGAAAAGGTCTGTATAGTTAAAGCTATGGTTTTCCCAGTAGTGATGTATGGAAGTGAGAGCTGGACCATAAAGAAGGCTGATCGCCAAAGAATTGATGCCTTTGAATTATGGTGCTTGGGGGAGATTCTTGAGAGTCCCATGGACTGCAAGAAGATCAAACCTCTCCATTCTTAAGGAAATCAGCCCTGAGTGCTCACTGGAAGGACAGATCCTGAAGCTGAGGCTCCAATACTTTGGCCACCTCATGAGAAGAGAAGACTCCCTGGAAAAGACCCTGATGTTGGGAAAGATGGAGGGCACAAGGAGAAGGGGACGACAGAGGACAAGATGGTTGGACAGTGTTCTCGAAGCTACCAACACGAGTTTAACTAAACTGTGGGAGGCAATGGAAGACAGGAGTGCCTGGCATGCTCTGGTCCATGGGGTCACGAAGAGTCGGACATGACTAAACGACTAAACAACAACATGCCACCCATCTGAATCCCATTAGGAATAATGGGGACACTGCCCCTCCATCTTTAGTCTGCCATCACCCAACCCCGACTTGCCTGCCATCCTACTTACAATCAGGCCAGAGGATAGTGCTGTCTCAGCTTCTTCTTTGCCAATCTCAGTTTTGCCCTTGTAAATTTCAACATGGAGGAGGATGGTGACAGAATTAGAATGAGCTGGCTCCGACTACCATCATTGCCTCTGAGTCTACCTTCTTGACAGGACTGAGCCGGCAGTAAACCACACCTTTCAAGTTGGAGTTAACACTTTATTAGCAAGAACACGATTGGCACAGACTTGGCACAATGCCAGGCCCAGTGAGCATAGCAGCTCATCCCCAGTAGGTCTTGCCCCATGGATCAGTTGCCGAAGCTGAAAGTCCCTGCCTCCCCACAGCCGTCTGAGTCCCCTCTTATCCAGGGTTTTCTTTGCCTTTGTGATGCCAACCTTTCCTCCACGCCTCTTTGGGTTCTGGCAGACAAAGGGGGAGGGGAGCTTGTTGCAACAGGAGGGGGAGACACCTGTGACTCTTCATCATCCTGACTCATCTCTGCCCCTTGGCTTCCCTCATCCCATTCTTCCGCTTCAGCTTCTGCCTCTGATTCTGGATTACTCTCTGCCACAGACTCTCCCCACTCACCAAGCCCTGTTGCCTCCTCTTCCTAGTCTACTCCCTCTTCTCTATCTGACCATTTATTGTCATCCCACCATCACTCCCTGGGCTCTGAGCCTTCTTCCCTTGGGGGTTCTCCAGCTGGTTCCTCCCTCTATTCCTCCACATCCAAGCGGTCCATGACGATGCTGTTGGTCTCCCTGTTTTCTGCCTTAACTGTCCCAGTGGCCACCAGCCACCACTGTTCATAGCTCTCCAATGTTCAGGCTGCTTCAGGACTTGGATGGTTTAGCAGTGCCCAATCACGGCTGCTCTGCTCTGCTCTGCTCTGAGTTGAATGTGGAGCACCAACTCTTCCTTCCAGACAAGACCATAATAATTCCTTCTTTCCTTTGATCACTGAACTGGCACCACACAAAAACATCTCTACCAGGCAACTGTGTTCCCCATATGAGACAGTGCTAAGAAGACCAAATGTCCCAGAGATGTGCTTGTTACACACTCAAATTGTTGCACTGGTGTTGCAGCTTCGTCGACAAGCTGTAATTAGACATGCACTTGGTGTTTTGATGTTTAGGAAGCTATCGAATATATTTTTGTTTAAGAAGGCTTTCTCTGAAGCTTGACCTGGTCATTTTGTGGAATTCCATCCGCACAGGGGACCTTATTATATACTTTATTGTATAGGAAAACACACCTCTTTACCCAAGCTTTTCACATAGTAGATGTGTCTTTTCAGGATCCACCCCGTGGCTATAATTTCTTTTAAACTATTTTTTATATTGAATTTAAATTATTGTAACCTGCCTTGGGACCTTATAGAAAGGGTGTACAATGAGCTGAAATCGTAACGGTAATCATTTTAGAGAATAATAATCGCACAATCGTAGAAGCAGTCTTACGGTGCTGAGTTTGCCACTTTTACAAACTTTGGTATCTCATTTCATTTTGTTGCACCCTGCTTCGATAACTTTGGCTCGGGAAGCGCTGAAAACAGATCTTCGCATAAACGAAAGACCGAATTTCTGTGAGAACATACCCAGATAGGACTGCATTCTTCTCTCCACATTAGGCAGACAATGTGCGCATAAGCTTCTTTGCTTCCCCATGTCCCGTGTGCCACACAAGCGCAGTTCTACTCTGAAGAAACACCCCCTTGCACAAAAGGTTCATTACTTTATAATTGGCATCTCTTCATAGTGTGGCTCCTCACTTCATACCCCTTAACCCTTTGTGTGCTCCACAATTGGCGGCCTCCCTCATTTCCTCACAGTTTAGTGGCTCTAGAGAATGCCTTTCATCCCATTGTTAACCCCAATCGTTACCCATTTCCCATCCTAGGCCTGAAATGGCCTGGCTGTCTGTTAGTGCAAGACTGCGGATGACCTCCCTTGTCCTAGGAAGGAGCGCTCCCCTAGGACATTAGTGTGAGGGTCTGGTCTCCCTCTGTGGGCGAGATTGCTCCCTACCCAGGCAAGAAATAGAAGATCACAGTTGGACATCTAACTGGGCCCCAGGTCATTAGCAAGACAAAAAAATAAAATAAAATACCTGATGGAATGTAGGGCTTTAAAGTCCATTCCATCCCCAGAGAGGAAGGTTTCTAAAGAAAAGGGAAGCTCAAAACATGAGAGGTTCCCTTCATTTTTAAAGAAGACAAGGGAAGATTAGTTTACTGACAACAAATCTCAAGGTTTAATTGCATGGGGGGCGGTGGCTGGAAGGGTTCTGTTCTTCAGAGAAAGCATTGCCAATTGTTATGCTCGTGAGGTGACATCTGAACCGAGACTATTTTTTCCAGCTGTGCTTTTCAGTTAGAACAAAAAGCTTGGAAGATAAAAGTCTCAAATAAAATTTCCAGCCTCAGATTTGCTGATCGGACTCCGGGGGGGGGGGGGGGGACTCTTCTAATTTGAACAGTTTGATATTGTATTATTTAGCATAACTACATGCTAAATAATACAATATTTAGGTGTTGTAGAACTCCTATTGATTTTCTATTAGGCTCTCATCAGATGCACCATCGTTATAAAATCTGCGCTCCTGAAGTAATTGTTAGGTCTTCAGTTGTACAATCTGCATTTTGACAATCCTCCCAACCATGATTTGGAGGAGAATCAACCATGGCTTAAGCATACCCTCCTCCTTCCCCCCTTGTCCTCCTCCCCTCTTGCAGACTGCTTAATGCTTTGATCAAACTACGGTTTTTTGTTACATCTGAACCAATAAACTGTGGTTAAAGTAAGCCCTCCTAACCAGAATTGCAAACCATGGCTTGATCTTAGCTTGCAAACCTGCTTCAGAGAGCTCACTCAAACCACAGTTTCCTAGTTCGGCAATCATGGGAAACTATGGTTTATTGATTTCTTCTTTATTATTATAAATGCATTAATTTATTCCATTTTTATCCCACTCTTCCTCCCAAAGGAGCCCAGGGCAATTTGATAAAATCTGCTAGCAATTGATTAAGCCATGCACAAGAGGAGGGGATAGCAGGGGTGAGGGATGGAAGGAGTGCTTGAACCCTTGGTTCATTCCCAGTCAGAAACATTTGGGAGATTGCTTGAATGAACAATGGGAGAAAAAAGTCAAAGATAGTAAAACATTATAAAGCTATTAATTAGTGAGGATAATCCCTAAATATTTATTTGTTAATCAAAGCAAGAACATCAATGTTCTCTTCCCCAAAAATCAAATTACCTCCTCACCTTTAACGGCCATTTGAGGGAGCTGAGGATTTCTTTCTAATGGATAACTAACTGTCCTATACATGTCTACTCAGAAGTAAGTCCCGTTGATTTCAGTGATGCTTGCTCCCTGATAAGTGGATAGAGGACTGCAGCCCAAGTCAATATTTCACTTAACGCAACACAACGTGACTCTTTTGAGCTTTTGATGCCAGCTGAAGACTTGCCTGTTCGCTCAGGTCTTTGGCTAGAGCTGGCTGCTCTGCTGTGAAATGCAAATTTTGGTTTTGTTTATGTTGATGCAATTTATTGCTATATTGCTATATTTTTATTCTGTTCATAGACATCATACCTTGCTTTGACACTACTAGCAATGAATGAAATATATGAGGCAGTAAGCTACACAGAGTATACTGAAGCCCATTACTACATTCTGATATTCCATGCAGCAAGCAATGGTGAAATAATAAAAAATTGTTTGGATGCATATTACTATAAGTGGGAATCTTTTTAATGTGCACTTTTAAAAGACATGAAAATCTCTATTATTATTTTTAGTGCATAAAGTAAGGTACAGGTATCCCAGACTTAGGTGCAGAATAGGGATGGCAGATGAATTCAATTCACTTTGCATCTTAAGGCTTTTTGTTGTTTAGTCGTTTTGTCGTGTCTGACTCTTCGTGACCCCATGGACCAGAGCACGCCAGGCACTTCTGTCTTCCACTGCCTCCCACAGTTTGCCTCTTAAGGCAAGTTTACCTAATTCATGCTTCCCAAAACAAGATTTGAACTAAAATATAAGCATCCCTCAAAATTGACACTTCTCCATCCAAGTAATATGTGAAAAATTACATGCGCTAGGGAAAAGTGTACAGTGATACCTCGGGTTAAGAACTTAATTCATTCTGGAGGTCCGTTCTTAACTTGAAACTGTTCTTAACCCAAGGTACCACTTTAGCTAATGGGGCCTCCCGCTGCCACTGTGCAATTTCTGTTCTCATCCTGAAGCAAAGTTCTTAACCCGAGGTACTATTTCTGGATTAGAAGAGTCTGTAACCTGAAGCGTCTGTAACCTGAAGCATCTGTAACCTGTACATCACTGTACATACAAATGCACACGTTATATTAGAGTAAATTGCTTTGAAAAAAATGGTGTATTAGGAGAAATTTGCACTAAAATACTAATGAACATTCATGAAACTTTTTTTTTTAAATCAGACTCATACAGAAATTTGAAGAACTGGATTCATCTGAGAAAATAAAAAAACAAAATGACATATTTGCCCATCCCTGGTGCTGACTCATGAAATCCATTCCTTTCCTTTTTTAAAGGGAAAGAACTACATTGTGTGGAACTCAATCTGAGTCATACACCAGAGCAAAGAATTTGCACCACTATTCCGCTGTGGGAAAATAATCTTTGGTCAAGGGAAGCAAGTAAAATGAGGCCAATACTATTCAGTGACAAACCCACACAGGAAAACAGGCAGTTGGCCATATGAACTGTGGGCAACTTCATGTACTTTTGAGTCTTATGTGGAACGTTTTTGTGTGCTCCCATCTCTCCTATTATGGTGCTGGAGGAGACTCTTGAGAGTCCCATGGACTGCAAGAAGATCAAACGCATCCATTCTTAAGGAAATCAGACCTGAGTGCTCACTGGAAGGACAGATCGTGAAGTTGAGGCTCCAATACTTTGGCCACCTCATGCGAAGAGAAGACTCCCTGGAAAAGACCCTGATGTTGGGAAAGATGGAGGGCACAAGGAGAAGGGGAGGACAGAGGATGAGATGGTTGGATAGTGTTCTCGAAGCTACCAGCATGAGCCTGACCAAACTGCGGGAGGCGGTGGAAGACAGGAGTGCCTGGCGTGCTCTGGTCCATGGGGTCACGAAGAGTCGGACATGACTAAACGACTAAACAACAACAATCTCTCCTATTGAAGTCAATGGGGCTCACGGATTCACCCTAAGTACATTTCCTTGGAATAAAGTCCCTTTGGAACCAGTGGGGTTTACTTCTATGGAAACATGGGTAGTTCTTAGCTGTTGAATCATAGAATCATAGTTGGAAGGGACACCAAGGGACATCTAGTCCAACCCCCTGCGATACAGGAATCTGAACTAAAGCATCTATCACAGATGACCATCCATCCTCCAAGGAGGGCGAGTTCACAAGGGAATCCATTCCACTGTCGAACTGCCCTTGCCATCAGATAGTGATTCCAGATGTTTAGATGGAATCTCCTTTCTTGTAACTTGAAGCCATTGGTTCATGTCCTCCCCTCCAGAGCAGCAGAAAACAAGCTTGTTCCATCTTCCATGTGACAGCCCTTCAGATATTATCAGTCTCCTCTTTTCCAGGCTAAACGTTTCCAGGGCCTAGGGTATGGCTGGGATTGCTGGATAGCTCAGTTGGTTAGAATGTGGTGCTGATAATGCCAAGGTTGCAGGTTTGATCCCTGTATGGGGCAGTTGCATATTCCTTCATTGCAGAGGGTTGGTGTAGATGATCCGCAGGGTCCCTTCCAACTCTACAATGTGATTCTAACAGATTGAGGTCGAATCCTGACAAGACAGAAGTACAGTGGTACCTCAGGTTACAGATGCTTCAGGTTACAGACTCCGCTAACCCAGAAATAGTGCCTCGGGTTAAGAACTTTGCTTCAGGATGAGAACAGAAATCGTGCACCGGCTGTGCAGCAACAGCGGGAGGCCCCATTAGCTAAAGTGGTGCTTCAGGTTAGGAACAGTTTCAGGTTAAGAACGGACCTCCAGAACGAATTAAGTTCTTAACCCGAGATACCACTGTACTGTTTTGAGGGGACAGGGGGTAGGCAGGTGTGGAGGACTTCCTGGTCCTGAATGGGGTAACTGTGCCCCTGAAGGACCAGGTGTGCAGCCTGGTTAGTCATTTTGGACTCACAGCTGCCCATGGAGGCACAGGTCAATTCTGTGTCCAGGGCAGCTGTCTATCAGCTCTATCTATCTGGTATGCATGCTGAGCTCTTAAAAAAGGTAAAGGTACCCCTGCCCGTACGGGCCAGTCTTGCCAGACTCTAGGGTTGTGCGCTCATCTCACTCTATAGGCCGGGAGCCAGTGCTGTCCGCAGACACTTCCGGGTCACGTGGCCAGCGTGACATCGCTGCTCTGGCAAGCCAGCGCAGCACACGGAACACCGTTTACCTTCCCGCTAGTAAGCGGTCCCTATTTATCTACTTGCACCCGAAGATGCTTTCGAACTGCTAGGTTGGCAGGCGCTGGGACCGAACGACAGGAGCGCACCCCGCCGCAGGGATTCGAACCGCCGACCTTTCGATCGGCAAGTCCTAGGTGCTGAGGCTTTAACCCACAGCGCCACCTGCGTCCCGCTGAGCTGAGCTCTTACCTGTCTGCAAATTGTCTTGCCAGAGTGGTGCATGCTCTGGTTATCTCATGCTTGGACTATTGGAATGCACTTTACATGGGGCTACCTTTGAAGGTGACCCGGAAACTATAACTAATCCAGAATATGGCAGTTATACTGGTGGCTTCCAAGACCACATAACACTGGTCCTGAAAGACCTACAATGGCTCCCAGTACGTTTCTGAGTGCAATTCAAAGTGCTGGTGCTGACCTTTAAAGCCCCAAACGGCCTTGGCCCAGAATACCTGAAGGAGCATCTCCACTCCATTGTTCAGCCAGGACATTGAGGTCCAGCTCCAAGGGCCTTCTGGTGGTTCCCTCCCTGTGAGAAGTGAGGTTGCAGGGAACGAGGTAGAGGGCCTTCTCAGTGGTGGCGTCCGCCTTGTGGAACGCCCTCCCATCAAATGTCAAGGAAATAAACAACTACCTGACTTTTAGAAGACATCTGAAGGCAGCCCTGTTTAGGGAAGTTTTTAATGTTTGATGTTTTATCGCTTATTATTAATAATAATATTCTGTTAGGGGCCACCCATATTATAAATAAATTGTTGTTGTTGTTGTTATTATTATTATTATTATTATTATTATTATTATTATTATTATTATTATTGTAGGGTTTATTTTCCATCAGAAGTCAGTTCTAACACCTCTCAGGTGGGCACCATTGACATTATAAGAGTGTACAAGGGAGGCATTCATCATGAGTTCTGGCACCTCTTTTTCTAGAAAAAATAGCACTGACTCTATGATTCAATTGTTTCTGTGCATTTCCCCACAAAGAAGTGCTGTGTGCTGAGATATGCATCACATGCAAAGCAACCAAACGTTCCAGCAACTGGCATTGAGTTCAGGATGTCGGCGAGTCAAATCTTTTTGCAGACAGTAACTTAAAGTCAGCAAGTCCCTTTGCTTCCATGTAGGTTTGGGGACAGCGGTGCTTCAGGGTGACAGCAATTGCCAACCTATGGCTGCAGGAAAGGGCTCCTGGAGGTTACTAAGGCAGACCTCACAGGAAGCTCAGAGACCTAGAAAAAGGAAGGTCATAGAGGGAAGGTCATAGAGGCTTTGGGGGGAAATAGGAGCCAATTATCACCCAACAGCAGTCACGAAATTAAAAGATGCCTGCTTCTTGGGAGGAAAGCAATGACAAACCTAGACAGCATCTTAAAAAGCAGAGACATCACCTTGCCAACAAAGGTCCGTATAGTTAAAGCTATGGCTTTCCCAGTAGTGACGTATGGAAGTGAGAGCTGGACCATAAAGAAGGCTGATCGCCGAAGAATTGATGCTTTTGAATTATGGTGCTGGGGAAGACTCTTGAGAGTCCCATGGACTGCAAGAAGATCAAACCTATCCATTCTGAAGTAAATCAGCCCTGAGTGCACACTGGAAGGACAGATCCTGAAGCTGAGGCTCCAATACTTTGGCCACCTCATGAGAAGAGAAGACTCCCTGGAAAAGACCCTGATGGAGGGCACAAGGAGAAGGGGACGACAGAGGACGAGATGGTTGGACAGTGTTATTGAAGCTACCAGCATGAGTTTGACCAAACTGCGGAAGGCAGTGGAAGACAGAAGTGCCTGGCGTGCTCTGGTCCATGGGGTCACGAAGAGTCGGACACAACTAAATGACTAAACAACAACAATCACTCAATTAGCAAAAGGCTACAGGCATCTCCCAGCAGCATTCCTGCAGCAGGGCCACTATAGGGATTATTACCCAGAGGAGCACTAACAATGATAGGAAAGATGACCCACCTTCTGAAAGCCTGGGATTCAAATGTTTTCCAGCCAGGACTTTCTAATTAATAACACACACACACACACACACACACACACACACACACACACACACACAAATGCCCATGATGGTTGTGATCACAATCGTATAAAATAAGATAAAATTGCACACTCATGAGTGGACCAGAGTTCTGTTTCACTGTGTGCTGGAGTGAGAGAAGCAAACACAAGGATGTAGAAATATAGGAAGCTGCTTTATACCGAATCACAGCATTGGTCCATCCATCTCAGTGTTGCCTACACCGTGTCAGGCTTCAGGGAATTGACTTCCTCCCTCGTGGCAGTAGATAAGCAGAACAAAGGAAAAGAAGTCTTCTTATCAGTTAGAAACTTTAATAATCACAGCGAGAGAACAAAGAACACATCTTCTAGAAATGGCGGTGCTCCCAATTAAGGATCTCACCCCCTTCTGTCCCTGTTCATCTACATCACTTCTATGTTTCGTAATCTGAGCTTGCACCCTCTGTGCTTTCTGTTCTGCCATTTTCTGAGCTCTCCGTGACTTTGGAAGAAGAAGAAGAAGAGTTTGGATTTGATATCCGGCTTTCTAACTCCCCTTAAGTAGTCTCAAAGCGGCTAACATTCTCCTTCCCCTTCCTCGCCCACAACAAACACTCTGTGAGGTGAGTGGGGCTGAGAGACCTCAAAGAAGTGTGACTAGCCCAAGGTCACCCAGCAGCTGCATGTGGAGGAGCAGAGACTGCCACTCTTAACCACTATACCACACTTGGAGACTGCCACTCTTAACCACTACACCACACTTGGAGAAGGGGGGTGGATGCTCTCTAGATACTGTGAATCCGTTAGCCCTGTCTCTCCCAGTGTTTTTTCTCCTAGCTGTTCCCCATCTAGTATTTCCCAGCTTCTGCCTTCTGAACTATGTCCCTCTGCAAACCGCTGTTCCAAATCTATACTGTCCTCCTGCTTCTGTGAAAATTCAGGATCCAGATCCGCAACAGGGGGGAGGGGGAGGCTCCCACCATTCCTCCTCAGTGCAGCCCACCTCAGCACGGTCCCTGACACACAGACTGCCAGCAGGTCTTCAGGATTCCAGACAGAGATTCTTTCTGAATCTTACCTGGAGACGCTGGGGATTGAACATGGGACTCTGCCACTGAGCTATGTTTGTTCCCCTTCTTCAGGAGATGCAATGATCCTGAAGACCCAGGAGAATTTTTTCCCCATCTGTAGCGGCTGGCCTGATGCTTCTACAACAGGGTGCCATGAGCTGGCTGGATGCAGAGGAGTGCTGAGAAGCACTGGCTGGGGAACCCCCAAGGGAAGGAGGCTCAGAGCCAGGGGACTGGTGGTTGGAAGGCAATGAGTAGTCAGAGAGTGAAGATGGGGTAGGCTGGGAGGAGGAGGTGTCGGAAGCTGAAGGGGCAACAGGGTTTAGTGAGCAGGAAGAGGCCGGGCCAGAGAGCAGTCTAGAATCAGAGGAAGAAGAAGAGGGGCAGGAGACCAGCTCCCCAATCCCTGGTCTCCCAGAACAAACAGAGAAATGAAGAGGGCAGAGTAAAAAGAGACAAGACGATGGAGTTTTAGGCTGCTGGGGAAGGAACCAGGTGAGAGAGTTGGAGCAGGGACATATAGAAGAATGGCTGATAAAGCTATTGGATCTGGCTGAGATGGCAAAGTTAACATGTTTGATTAGAGAAAAATCATTACAAACATTTTTTAAGGATCAGAAATTTCTTACGGACTTTTTGCATGAAAGGGAAAATGAAGTTGTAATATCGGAATTCAAAGACTGAAAAAAAATACTGGTTTATAGAATATAGAAGGGTTGGATTTTAAGGAATGAATATCATATGTAGCTGCAGTAAAGAGAGGCAGAAGTCCTTTTACTCTTTTCTACCTTTCTGTAGTTTTACTTTTCTTTCCCCTTTCTCTTCCTTTTCTTGTCTTTTCTTCTTTCTGACTTTGTTCTATTTTAGACTATTTTAGACTAAGTAGCTGCCTTATCTTAGTATATAATTCAAAGGTTACTTTGCAATGGGTAAGTACTTTTGTATATCTATGAATAAGCATCAGTAAATGAGTTAATAATAAGGCATGAACACTCCAAAAGATCTTGCTCCTTCATTCATCACAGGTTTGGGTCCAGCCCAGATCAAGCATGGCTCTGTCCAGCTTTTCAGTCTGCTGCCTCAGCCCACACACATACTGGCCATTGTGTATCTATCTTCCAGCTAGCAAAGGCAGGGGAAAGGCCCACCCACCTGCCCTATGGCACAGGGCAACCTCTCTGGTTGTGCTAATCTTGATGCTTGACTACTCAGCCACACCCATTGACTGGACAAAAGGATGCTGATGAAGGTACTTTAAAGGTAAAGGTAAAGGTACCCCTGCCCGGACGGGCCAGTCTTGCCAGACTCTAGGGTTGTGTGCTCATCTCACTCTAGAGGCCGGGAGCCAGCGCTGTCCGCAGACACTTCCGGGTCACGTGGCCAGTGACAAGCTGCATCTGGCGAGCCAGCGCAGCACACGGAAACGGCGTTTACCTTCCCGCTAGTACGCGGTCCCTATTTATCTACTTGCACCCGGGGGTGCTTTTGAACTGCTAGGTTTGCAGGCGCTGGGACCGAGCAACGGGAGCGCACCCCGCCATGGGGATTCGAACCGCCGACCTTTCGATCGGCAAGTCCTAGGCACTGAGGCTTTTACCTACAGCGCCACCCGCGTCCCTACTACTTTACTGGGTACTTTACTGGGCAGCTAAGGCCATTGTCTTCCAACTGCCTAGTTCAGCAATAGGATCCTTTTATCAGTTTTTAACTCTTCCTGGGTACAGGAACCCAAGAATTGGAAGGGACTCGGGGCATTTTGCAGGCTGAACCCCCACACCTGTAACATTTTCATAATGTTGCTTGGAATTATGTTGTGCATTTTTGGTGATGCACTTCAATGACACCATACAGCCCCAAGCGGGAGGTGAGAAGGAAAATAGTTTTTCTGCCATTTCACATCCTGCAGGAAAACCTGTGAAATTTACAATGCATATATAAAACTGAGCCGTAGAGTCAGGCACTTTGCTTAGTTAATTGCTCTTCAGTTTCACATCTCAGCTCTGCTTTCTGCATTGATTTATTAATAAATCTGGATCAAAATTGAGAGATTTACCAATTTTTGGCTAGAATTGGCATGCGCTGTTCATCATTCCCCCCTGCAATGATTTATGCAAACTCCTCCAGATCAGTCTCAGCCTCCTGCCTTCTCAGATAATGAAATCTTAGTTATTCATCAAAATCTGTATTTTATGTACTACATGCTATGAGCTATTCTACACACAAAAATGGAACTCTAGAAAGCTTAAGCTGACATCTAAGAGCGGAATCAGATGTAGCAAATTGACAAAGGCCAGTTCTCAGTTATTGCACCCTTCTCAAAATTGGTTGTTTTGATTTGGCTATGGTTTACTGAGGGAGACAAAATTGTTTGGAGGAGCAAATTGGAGGTCCAACAGGATAGTTTTTGTACTTAGCTTGTACTCGGCGACTTTATTATTATTTTTTAATTTGGGGAAATTCAAAATGGCAGCTGTCATACAAAACGGCAGGACCAAATAACAACCAAAGGATGCAGAGCTACACTGAATCTCTGGTAGACTTTGTTGCCCAGGAAAGGTCCTCTTGTACACCTGGAAGGATTCAGTGGCCTGCCTGGATGGATGGAGTCTGTCCAAAGTCTGGGGGAAATCTGCTGCCTATTGCAATGCAGCAATTTGCAGTTTGGTGGCTTTCCACACTGAACTACCACATGCAGCCCACACCTGCACCATATATTTAAAGCACTATTATACCACTTTAATGTTCGTGGCTTTCCCCAAAGAATCCCAGGAATGGTAGTCTGCAAGTATGTGATTGTCCTGCAAGAGCTTTTCAACGGTGGAATGGACTCCCTTGGAAGGTGCTGAACTCTGCTTCACTGGAGGTTTTTAAGCAGAGTTTGGAGGGTCATCTGTGATGGATGCTTTAGTTGAGATGCCTGCATTGCAGGCAGTTGGACTAGATGAGCCTCAGGGTCCCTTCCAAGTCCACAGTTCTATTAATAATGGTGCAAAGAGTTGTTAGTAGACCGCTGTTCCCTTCACAGAGTTTATTGGGAAGAGGCGTTGATTGTCTTTGGGGGAAGCCATGGCCATTAAAGTGACGTGATACTGCTTTCAATGTACAGTGGTACCTCGGGTTACAGACGCTTCAGGTTACAGACTCCGCTAACCCAGAAATAGCACCTTTGCTTCAGGATGAGAACAGAAATCGTGCAGTGGGGGCACAGTGGCAGCAGGAGGCCCCATTAGCTAAAGTGTTGCTTCAGGTTAAGAACAGTTTCGGGTTAAGAATGGACCTCTGGAACAAATTAAGTTCTTAACCCGAGGTACCACTGTATCCAGAGTGGCTAAGGCACCCCTTTATTATTCTTATAGTGCAGATGTGGGCAAAGACCCACATGGGTTGTACCCAATGTTGTGCCAGCAGGGGTCTACTGGTGCAATCATGCTTCCGTCTCTTCTCCTCCCACCGCTTGCCCTACCAAACCAGCTCCAGGGAGTTCGCCAACCCTCCAGAGCTGATTTCGAGAGTGCCCAGTAAGCTGGAGGGGACAGGAAAAGGAAGAGGGTGCTCCATTGCACCAGTGAAGTTTCACCACGGGATATGGCTCCATCTCTTTGAGTTTTGGCAGCTCCCGAGAGGGCAAGCTGGAATTCCTCATGGGAGAATGCAAAGATGCACATCAGAGCCAGCTAAACACTTGGCAAAGATTGCTCAGATCAAAGAAGCCAGGTCATAACAGTGTCCAGTGAATGCAGGTGAGCCACTGTAGCAGGTATTCCAGCCATCACATCTACAAGACAGGCATCTGCCTGGGTGCCTTGTACTGCTGCTACTGCCGCAATTCACATCAGCCTCAAGAACTTCCAAGAACTCCTCTCTACCCTCTCGGAGCTATTGAGAACTGCAGATTGCTTTGCTCGCTGTAATTAATTTTAATCATATTTGCTCTGTGCTTATCAGTTATTAATAGAGCTCTTTGACCTGATTAGCTTCCTTTCATGTAATTAAAGAGTGAAGTCAAGCAGATGCTTCGCACGCTGGTTACAATACTCAATGTGGCTTTTAACTACCTGTTGGAAACACCAGCAGGAGATCTTGGGGGTTTTTGCTGCTGTTGTTGTTGACCTGAAAACTTCAAAGGAGCTGCAGAGCTATGCTATTATTTTTAAATGTGCTGATATTACTCTACAAGCCATGCATGTTACACTTTGATTTCGCAAAGTGCTTTATAATTTTTATTACAGGGATAAGCCAACACAGCGCCCTCCAGGTATTGGCAGGCTACATCTCCCATCAGCCCCAGCCAGTATTGTCAATCATCTGGACTGATGGGAATTGCGGTCCAACATCTGGAGAGCATCATGTTGGCTAAACCCATGAGGTCCTCTCATGAGGACATAAGAAGAATCATAGAATCATAGAAGAATTGTAGGGTTAGAAAGGGACCACAAGGGTCATCTATTCCAACCCTTTGCAATGCTCTGCTGGATCAGGCCAATGGTCCATCTAGTCCAGGATCCTGACCTCACAGTGGCCAGCCAGCTGCCTATTCATCTGCTGCTCATGCAACAGCTTTCTTAGGTAGGATAGTGTTTCTTTCCACTTTACAGCTGTGGAAACTGAGGTCTAACAATAGTGATCTCTTAGAGGCTGCATGCTCAGTCCATCTCAGAGGAAGGATGAGATCCAAAGCAACCCTTCTAGTCACTGTACCATACCGACGATGGCTGGCAAATTAAGCATACTGGCTATTATTTCCCGCAGGAAGAGATGAAATAGTGGAAGAAGCTTTAAATTGTAATGACCGAAAAGGTGATTGAAGACACTGTCCAAATTCACACAACTTAAATGAGCTTCTGCTGTGGGGGAATCACCTGTTTCTCTTCCCCTCCCCTTCCCTCACTTGGAAGTGGAGCCAAAATTTCTCAGAGACATCTTTTTCTGATATATATTTTTTGTTTCCCCCACTTTTCTCCCCATCATTTGACCTTGACAATGCCTCTGAATAATGTAAGGTCCCGGGTTTCATAAAGGATGCAAAATGATGGACAGGTTGGTAAACACAGTTGCTGCTTATGCTGTCCCTTGCCATGGCAAAAGCGGCAATGACTCCAAGCTGAAAATCTCGAGGCCTTTTAATGGGTAGAACAGAACTCCAAAGATCAACATGCTTTCCACTGGTTACACCTGGCCTCCCTGCCAGCAGGCATTAGGTGTGCTGTGCTAAACGGCTGTATGAAGAGCCTCCCCACCTCTGTGAACCTCGCTGCAGCCATGTTTAATGGGGGCAGGGGGAGGCAAACACAGTGGTTTGCTAAGCCACGCTACGAAACACCTCCCTGCTGTGTTAAACAGCTCACCTGAGTTGCCTGCCGTTTGTGCTCCTTGCTCACTTGCCTGCTGCAGTGTGACAACAACCTTAGATTTTCATCTATATAGGAAGATAAAGATATAGATAGCTGATAGATGATAGATGGATGATAGATAGAAAGATGATAGATGATAGATAGATATAGATAGATGATAGATAGATGATAGATAGATAGATGATAGATAGATAGATAGATAGATAGATAGATAGATAGATAGATAGATGATAGATGATGATAGATAGATAGATAGATAGATAGATAGATAGATAGATAGATAGATAGATGATAGATAGATGATAGATAGATGATAGATAGAGAGATAGATGATAGATAGATAGATAGATAGATAGATGATAGATAGATAGATAGATAGATAGATAGATAGATAGATAGATAGATAGATATAGATAGATAGATAGATGATAGATAGATGATAGATAGATGATAGAAAGATAGATAGATAGATGATAGATAGATAGATAGATAGATAGATAGATAGATAGATAGATAGATAGATGATAGATAGATGATAGATAGATATAGATGATAGATATAGATAGATGATAGATAGGTAGATAGATAGATAGATGATAGATGATAGATAGATAGATAGATAGATAGATAGATAGATAGATAGATAGATGATAGAGAGACAGACAGACAGACGATAGATAGATATAGATATAGATAGAGGAAGGTAAAGGGGACCCCTGACCATTAAGTCCAGTCGTGACCGACTCTGGGGTTGTGGCGCTCATCTCACTTTATTGGCCGAGGGAGCCGACGTACAGCTTCCGGGTCATGTGACCAGCATGACTAAGCCGCTTCTGGCAAACCAGAGCAGTGCACGGAAACGCCGTTTACCTTCCTGCCGGAGCGGTACCTATTTATCTACTTGCACTTTGAGGTGCTTTCGAACTGCTAGGTTGGCAGGAGCAGGGACCGAGCAATGGGAGCTCACCCCGTCGTGGGGATTCGAACCGCCGACCTTCTGATCGGCAAGTCCTGGGCTCTGTGGTTTAACCCACAGCGCCACCCACATCCCGGATAGATAGATAGATGATAGATAAAAATACAGAGTTGTAAGGGGCAAGAGCAACACCAAGCTTTTTTTTGGGGGGGGGAGGCTGATCTAATTTGGGAGGGGGTTGTTGCTGACATCATGCTTTGGTTTGGAAGGAGGGAAATATTTCTGAATTCAGCCCACACAATGCACCAATTCACACCCTGCTGCAGTGATACACCAAAGCACCTCTTAAAAAAACCAAACCAAACCCACAGACTACTCCAAATCCCACCAGTACCATGGGATATCCATATTCAGTAGAAGTGTTGGAATCAGTTCCAGTGATGTGCTTCTTTTTTCTAGAAGGAACGCCAAGCTGGCTTTACAAGCTAAATGCAAAATTTCTGGCAGATTCGGGTTTAACCGGCATGGGATCCCCCCATTCCCCACCCCCACCCCACCCCCAGTATGAAAACTGGCACTGAAAGGAGGGGAACAGGTCTTTGCACTCTCCGCAGAAGGCGAGGGTGGCACAGACCCCCGGCGACAGCATTGCTGATGTATCAGAGTGCAGATTTTATGCTGAAAGGAAGATTTGAGTTGATTGATGTACCAATTAAACCGACACTGGACAAATCGGAAGTCCCCGGATCCAAGGAGAGATAAGACGGGGTCCTCCAGAAGACTGTTGAAAATAGGCATTGTTGCGCTCATAAATATTGTATCTCTCAGCCATTTTGCGTGTTACCCTTTGGGATTTGATGCTGACATTGGAGCGATGACCTCTCCTTCCTCCCGCCCCAAACGGTAAGTAATTAAGGCGCGACCTTGACAACTGCTGTCTCCACAGGAAAAGCGACACAAGCAAGCTCACGCACGATGCTCGTAAGAAAAAAAGCCTCGGCAATAATGAATCCTTTTCTGCTTTAGCTCCTTAAACTTCCCTTCCCTTGGGGGCTCGGAGGGAGTGCGGAGGACCCATTTAGCATTCTTCCTTTGTCTCTGCCTTTCATGCCCCGAGAACTCGACAATTAAGGCAGATGGATTTATTAAGCTTTCCTAAGCTAGGGCCCTTTTTCAGCCTGCTCGAGGCTGCAGAAGTGCGCCTTGGTTCTGTCCATCTGAAGTGGGCAGGATGTCGCCAAACCATTAGGGTCCAAAGAAAAGGCCCGATGTGACTTTTGTCATCGTAAAGGTTTTGTGTTGCACTTCACACCCACACACACACACACACACACACACACAGAGAGAGAGAGAGAGATTCTTTTGTGCTAATTTCGCCCGCTTGTCCCCAAAGAGAGGTTGGATTCACAATAAACAAACACTCTTTGGGCCGGGGCGAGAGAAGACAAGAGCAAAAAGCTGATCTGAGAAGAACAGGTGTCCTCACCATCTGCCACTGCCGGGCCAAAAACAGGAAGCAGCAAATATTTCTCTTGCACCAGAGGCTCACAGAGTGTGGTCAACAGTTTCGGATCAGGATCTCCTTAGATTTCTGCAGCTTCCTGAGCATTCTCTCTCCTGATAATACACAGCATGGAGATATGAAAACAGAGACTGTTACAGAAATTACGGGGGGGGGGGGATCTTTAAAGCTATTAAATGTTACAAATTGTTATGTAGTGTAGTTTCACCCTGGGCCAACAGGGGGATACTGTATATAGTTTTCACTCAGGTCTGTAGATAGTTTTCACTCAGGTCCGCGGCAGTTATTTTAGGCGGGAACTCTGGGCTGTTGTGGTTACAATGTGACAGCCGGCTGCCTATAAATACAGGCCGGCTGAGCTGTTCACTGTCAGTTCTATTCCAGCTTACCAGAATAAAGAGCTACTTGAAGAAATCGCTGTGCCGGCTGCTATGTCAACCCACGACTTAACACTGGCGACGAAGGTGGGATGGATGGACATCAGAGCACAGCCAGATGCGGCCAGCCTCTGAACTGAGCTGAATCACTGAGCTGAATCACAGAGCGAAATCACTGAGCGAAATCACTGGGCAGAACCAGTTCAGAGCTGACTGTTCTGGCTAGAGCACTGTGTTCCATCCATCGCCCTTCACGCCGGCATCGGAATCATGGCTTCACTTGTGCCTCTACCGCCGTTTGCGCCAGCCTCTGAATCATGGGACTCCTACCTCGCTCGGTTCGACTGCTACCTCCAAGCCAACGAACTGACAGCAGTATCACAGGATCGGAAGCGGGGCCTATTCCTCAGCCTCTGTGGGCCTGAGGTGTTTGCGACGGCCCGAGCGTTGGTTGCGCCTGAAGCAGTCCAGGCATCACCATGGGACACGATCCAAGAGAAGCTCCGCAACCACTACGCACCAAAGCCGTCCAAGATTGCTGCCCGCCATGCGTTCTACCACAGGAACCAGGCAGAGGGGGAGTCAATCAACAACTACACCACCGCCCTGCGACAGGCTGCAATGCACTGTGAGTTCCGAGACTTAGACGATGCCCTGATGGATCGAATCGTCTGCGGGGTCCGGGACATCCATCTGCAACGGCGTCTCCTAGCCAAGCCAGACCTCACGCTACAGAAAGCCATTGAGGAGGCTGTGGCCTCAGAAGCTGCTGAACGCTCCGCTCAGGAGATCCGCAAGTCCAGCAGCCTGCGTCTTGCTAGGGAGCCCGTTCCGGTGCATCATGAAGAGGCCAGCAGTGAGGAGGCATCCTCCAGTGAAGACGATGATGTGCACCAGACAAAGCGGGAGCGCAGGAAGTTCCAACAGAAGTCCAAGGGCCAACCGGAATGTGCTGGCTGCGGAGGCAACCATTCCCGTGCCAAGTGTCGATTCAGAGACGCCATCTGTAGGAGGTGTTCCAGAAGGGGCCACATCGCTAAGGTCTGCCGATCGGCTCCGTCTGACACCCCCCCTTCATCGACTCGCAAGTCCAAGTCTTCACTCCAGTCTGCCAAGGAAAGTTGTTTCGCTCTCACCAACTGCCGCTGCCCGTCTGGAACCACGATTGGCCAAACCGACTCGCCTACGAGACGCAAGCTGAACGTCACGGTGCTCATTGAAGGAGCTCCATGTGACATGGAGATCGACACCGGGTCTGCCCTGTCCATCGTGTCATGGAGCACCATCAAAAGACTGGTACCCAGAGTGTCCAAAAGGCAACTCGACTCTCACCGCGTACACCTGAGAGACTACCAGGGAAACGACGTTCCCGTGGTAGGCGTTGGCCGGTTCCGGATCGCCTTCAAGGATTTTTCGGGCCTGCTCCGGTTGGTGGTGGTCGAAGGTCAGCGGCCAAGCCTCCTAGGGCTAGACTGGTTTGATGCCCTCGGCCTGGAAGTCACCGGCATCAACTGCATCTCTAACGCAGAGACTGAGGGTCTGGTCAAAGACTTTGCCGAGGTTTTTGACGGCACCTTGGGCCAATATACAGGTACGCCCATCTCCTTTAGCCTGGATCCACAAGTCGCCCCCATCAAGCTAAAGCCACGCCGGGTTCCCTTTGCTCTCAAGGCTAAGGTGGACGAACAACTGGACAAACTGATCGCCCAAGGAGTTTTGGAGCCGGTTGACCACGCAAAGTGGGAAACCCCCATCGTCACGCCTGTCAAGCCAGATGGGTCGGTGAGAATCTGCGCTGACTACAAGTGCACGATCAACAAGGCACTTCAGCAGCACGCTTATCCGGTTCCTGTTGTCCAACACCTGCTGCATTCCCTGGGTGAGGGTAAGGTCTTCGCTAAGCTGGACCTTGCCCAAGCCTATCAACAACTGCCAGTCGATGATGCCACTGCTGAAGCCCAGACGATCGTCACCCACCGGGGGGCATTCCGTTGCCGCCGGTTGCAGTTCGGGGTGAGTGTGGCTCCTGGCATCTTCCAAGGCCTTATGGAGCGTCTCCTGCAAGGGCTTCCGGGCGTGGTACCATATTTTGATGACGTCTTGGTGTCTGCAGACTCACACCAGCAGCTGTTCGAGCGCCTCCGTGCCGTGCTGACCAGGTTCCAGGAGGCCGGGCTCAAGGTAAAAAGGGAGAAGTGCCAGATCGCCGTTCCACAGGTAGAGTTCCTGGGCTATCTTATCGATGCCTCCGGTCTTCATCCAACCACATCCAAGATCCGCGCTATCCAGCAGGCCCCCACTCCAAAGAACAAAACGGAGTTGCAGGCGTTCCTGGGGCTGCTGAACTTTTATAACATGTTCCTGCCCCACAAAGCCACAGTGGCTGAGCCTCTTCACCGACTCCTTAGCACTAAGACGCCTTGGGCCTGGGGTCATCGGGAGACGGCGGCCTTCAACGCGGTCAAGGCTCTCCTTTCTTCGGACAGTGTGCTGGTACAGTACAGTGAATCCAGGCCACTGGTCCTTGCCTGCGACGCCTCACCTTTTGGCATCGGGGCTGTCCTTAGTCACCGTTTTCCAGATGGAAGAGAAGCACCGCTCGCCTACTTTTCCAGGACACTATCTCCGACGGAACGGAATTACAGCCAGCTCGACAAGGAGGCATTGGCACTTGTGGCTGGAGTGAAGAGGTTTCATGAATACCTCTATGGCAGGACTTTTGACCTCATCACTGACCACAAGCCACTCCTGGGCCTCCTCGCCGGTGATCGTCCAACTCCACCGGTCCTCTCACCACGCATGCTGCGATGGACTGTTTTCCTGGCTGCCTACCACTACCGGCTCATCCACCGCCCGGGGAAATCGATGGGCCATGCCGACGCCCTCAGCCGTTGCCCTCTTCCAGCATTTGTGGAAGACCCGGCTCCAGCTTCATCGCTCCTTCTGATTGAGGATCTTCCGGCAGCGCCTGTGTCGGCTGCCACTGTGGCCTCCGCATCTGCCCAGGATCGCACCATCAGCCGGGTGCTCAACTGGGTGTGGAGGGGGTGGCCACAAGGGCCCTTTGCATCGGAGTTCCAGCCCTTCGCAACCAGACAACATGAACTCTCAGCTCATCACGGCTGTCTGCTGTGGGGAGACCGCGTCGTGATTCCCCAGGGACTCCGTCAGCGCGTCCTGGAGGCTCTGCACGTTGGCCACCCGGGAATTGTCAAAATGAAGGCGTTGGCTCGGTGTTACGTCTGGTGGCCTAATATGGACGATGCCATCACTGCCTGGGTGTCCGCCTGTCAAGCGTGCCAGGAGTCGAGGCCTGCACCACCGGCAGCTAAGGGATACACGTGGGAGACGCCAAAGACACCCTGGTCGAGGGTGCACATCGATCTGGCTGGCCCCTTTCACGGCCGGACCTTTATGGTAGTGGTGGACGCCTATTCCAAATGGCTGGAGGTCGCCCTGATGCCCTCCACCACTACCGAAGCTGTCATCCGGGTGCTGCGAGGCCTGTTTGCAACGCATGGGTGTCCTGATGTCCTTGTCTCTGACAACGGACCGCAGTTCACATCAGGCACGTTTGAGCGGTATCTTTTGGGACTGGGCATCCGCCATGCCCTAACGGCACCCTTTCATCCATCCAGCAACGGGCAAGCGGAAAGAATGGTGCGCTCGACAAAAGAGGCACTGGCGCGCCTGGACCGGGGAGACTGGCATGAGCGGGTCGCCGAATACTTGTTCGCGCAACACATCACCCCTCATGCGGCCACAGGGAGGAGTCCTGCGGAACTGCTTATGGGCCGCCGCCTCAGGTCACCGCTCGACCGGCTACACCCAGACTTTGCCGTGGCTGAACCCCCAGGCTGTGCCAACGCACCACGGTCATTTGTCCCAGGAAACCAGGTCTTTGCCCGGAACTATGTGGGGGACATCCCTTGGGTGCCAGCCACAGTAGTGGGAGTCACTGGACCTCGTTCGTACCAGGTGGCACTCGAAGACGGGCGCTTGTGGCGACGGCACATAGACCAACTTAGGCGCAGGGTTGGGGACTTGGACACTACCGAGGTGCCCCCAACTGCGCTTGCGGCTCCAGAAGAGACACGTACAGATGGCGAGGCTCCACCTACACCTCCCTCGCAAACTGCCAGCGTGGAGCCGAACCAAGCCGTCTCAGAACAGACTCAGACCACTCCACTTGCGGAGGCTCCACTCACAGCAGCGGATCCAGGGGAGTTGGTTCCAACGCCACCTAGGGTCGCACCACAGCCTCAGCGAGAACTGTGTGGCCCTCCGGACTTGGCTACCAGTCCCCGGCGGTCTGGCAGAGTTTCCAAGCGCCCAACTCATTTAAAGGACTATGTTGTTGGACAGGTATCACTGTTGGTCTAAGTATGGGAAATGTAACCGATATGCTTTTGTGCCTAATTGAACCATTACGCGTAGTGCTGTATATAAGGAAACCATTACGATTGTAACTAACGCCTTATCTCTGTGGGAAGGGGTGTTATGTAGTGTAGTTTCACCCTGGGCCAACAGGGGGATACTGTATATAGTTTTCACTCAGGTCTGTAGATAGTTTTCACTCAGGTCCGCGGCAGTTATTTTAGGCGGGAACTCTGGGCTGTTGTGGTTACAATGTGACAGCCGGCTGCCTATAAATACAGGCCGGCTGAGCTGTTCACTGTCAGTTCTATTCCAGCTTACCAGAATAAAGAGCTACTTGAAGAAATCGCTGTGCCGGCTGCTATGTCAACCCACGACTTAACACAAATATTATGCATAAATGTATTGAGATTGAGGTTGAATCCTGACAAGACAGAAGTACTGTTTTTGGGGGACAGGGAGCGGGTTGGTGTGGAGGATTCCCTGGTTCTGAATGGGGTAACTGTGCCCCTGAAGGACCAGGTGCGCAGCCTGGGAGTCATTTTGGACTCACAGCTGTCCATGGAGGCACAGGTCAAATCTGTGGCCAGGGCAGCCGTTTACCAGCTCCATCTGGTACGCAGGCTGAGACCCTATCTGCCTGCGGACTGCCTCGCCAGAGTGGTGCATGCTCTGGTTATCTCCCGCTTGGACTACTGCAATGCGCTCTACGTGGGGCTACCTTTGAAGGTGACCCGGAAACTACAACTAATCCAGAACGTGGCAGCTAGACTGGTGACTGGGAGTGGCTGCCAAGACCACATAACACCGGTCTTGAAAGACCTACATTGGCTCCCAGTACATTTCCGAGCACAATTCAAAGTGTTGGTGCTGACCTTTAAAGCCCTAAATGGCCTTGGTCCAGTATATCTGAAGGAGCGTCTCCACCCCCATCGTTCTACCCGGACACTGAGGTCCAGCACTGAGGGCCTTCTGGCGGTTCCCTCACTGCGAGAAGCCAAGTTACAGGGAACCAGGCAGAGGGCCTTCTCGGTAGTGGCGCCTTCCCTGTGGAACACCCTCCCACCAGATGTCAAAGAGAACAACAACTACCAGGCTTTTAGAAGACATCTGAAGGCAGCCCTGTTTCAGGAAGCTTTTAATGTTTGATGTATTATAGTATTTTAATATTCTTTTGGAAGCCGCCCAGAGTGGCTGGGGAAGCCCAGCCAGATGGGCGGGGTATAAATAAATTATTATTATTATTATTATTATTATTATTATTATTATTATTATTATTATTATTATTATTATTATATCCTTTTTGACTTGACAGTTCTGGGAAGCTACGTAGCTTTAAAAATAATATAAAATCAACTCAAAACGGAGCACGTTCGGCTTCCGAAAAAAGTTCGCAAACCGGAACACTTACTTCTGGGTTTGCAGTGTTTGGGTTCCAAGTTGTTTGAGTACCAAGGCATTTGAGAACCAAGGTACCACTGTATTCTTACAATATGCACTCCCATGAAATCATCTGCATTCCTATAATGTTCTCCCCATTTCACGACAAGCCCTCTCTCGTTTTATGGGATTGGCTTGCCTCTTAATTTGCGTCATGGATTTGATGGTTCCAGCCTTGCAGCCGGAGCTAACGCCAGGCTTTTGCTCGCTGCAAGGGGGGGAAAACAAACAAATAAAAAATACACACCAAGTTCTGGTCTGAATCTGTAACCGACGTGTCAAAATCAGAGCAAAAGGCAACAGATGTCGCCCAAAACTGGGCAGGGCATCCAGTTATGGAAATAAGCCTTTTAGAAAAGAGAGGTAATACACACACACACACACACACACACACACACACACACACACTGTTTGTAGAATGACTGCCCAGGAGGGACTTAAAATTAAGATAAAGCCTAATTTGTTTAATGCCTTTCATACCCAGAAGAATAGGGATGTGGTCTGCCCACAAATCAGCAGCTGGATGTCTGGAAACCTTTAAAAGGGGGGCTGGGGGGATGTTTTAAAAAGGGATAAGCATCTTTTTGTTACGGGGGGGGGAACCCCTCCCTCTTCTTCTTCTTCCTTTCCCTCTTTCTAGTCTTTATTTAACCCATCCTAGAGCCCCGCTGCTGCGCTCTGAGGCTAGTAAATCTGTTTGGCAGGTAATCTACCAACCATCTACCAGCTGCTTCTTTGGCAAAGCTAGCATCCCTGTTGCCATGGTGAAAATCAGGCAGGCAAGGGACGTGTAGGCCTTGGACCTTGGCCAAGGTAATCTGATGGCGCAGGCCTCTGTTAATAAAAAGAGGGGGACCGGCTGATGCGGGCTGCCTTTCTTTGCCAATGAAAGCTGTACTCTGCGGCTCCGAGTGGAGCAGGGGCCTAATTAGTTGCCTCCACCAGCTGTTGGCTGGAGCGTGCCAGATCAGACAAGTGGCAAGAGCCGGCCTTAACTCTTAACTTTTGTCATGTTCCAGAGAATGAGCAAGCAGCCTCTTCCTGGTGATGTCATTGGAGCATTTGTTGCATTCTCTCTTCTGGGAAGGAGGAAGAAAAGGGCTCTCTGACAGAGGAAGGAGAAAATGATCCTCTCTCTCTCTCTTTTTCTCCCTGTTTCAATAAGCATTTTGTAGCTCCTTTGCTAGACTTCCTGGTGCAGTTGTGACCAGGGCTGGGCGATGTCTGCTTTTCAACGCACCATATATCACCAGCTGTACATTGCAACACAGACGTACCTGGGAAGTCAAAAGGAATCCGTTCAACTTCCAAAATATTCGGGAAGAAGAAGAAGAGGAGGAGGAGGAGGAGTTTGGATTTGATATCCCGCTTTATCACTACCTGAAGAAGAAGAAGAAGAAGAAGAGTTTGGATTTGATATCCCACTTTATCACTACCCGAAGGAGTCTCAAAGTGGCTAACAATCTTCTTTCCCTTCCTCCCCCACAACAAACACTCTGTGAGGGGAGTGAGGCTGAGAGACTTCAGAGAAGTGTGACTGGCCCAAGGTCACCCAGCAGCTGCATGTGGAGGAGTGGGGAAGTGAACCCAGTTCACCAGATTACGAGTCTACTGCTCTTAACCGCTACACCACACTGGCTCTTCTGCAGCCAATCGGAAGCCATGGAAGTCACGTAGAACGTTTGGGTTCCAAAGAATGTTCGAAAACCCAAACAATCACTTCCGGTTTTTGATCGTTCGGGAGCCAAAACGTTTGGCAACTAAGCCATTCAAATTCCAATGTATGGCTGTATATGTCTGAAATAAGGATGGAATTATGTAAAGGTGAACAGTAGGGCTGGGAGGTATCTGGTTTTTGACATTGTGATATTTCACCAGCTAAACATGGTGATACAGTGGTACCTCGTTTTGAGTCCGGGATCCGTTCCAGAGCCCCGGACGCTTGACAAAAGGGACGCTCGACAAAGCGCCGCTCTGCGCATGCGTGTGAATGGTTTTGCGTTTCTGCGTATACACGAAGCGTGATTTAGCGCTTCTGCATGGGCACGGGCAGCAAACCCGGAAGTAACCTGTTCCAGTACTGCCGTGTTTGTTGCAGACATTCCACGAAATGGACACTAAACAGGGTGGACTCAAAACTAGGTATTACTGTATACCAATATATCACAATGTCTGAAATAAGGATGGAGCTATGCAGAGGCACTGCCTGGCTTTACGGTTTCCTCCACATTGTGATTTTTGCATAGCAAACACCCACACATATCATGATTTGCGATATATTGCCAAGTGAAAAATTATGAAACTGATATATGATATCAAATCGGTTTTGGAAAATATATTGGTATATCACCCAGCCCTAGCTGTGACAGGCTTGTGAGTCTCTGAGGATCGAAACACTGCAACATGGTGATCCATATCCTGCACTGCCAAATGGATTGTGCAACCTGTATGTGTGACAGGTGAGGCCAACTGAATATAAGCAGAAGTCCCTAGAAAAGCAGAGTGGCATTCCGTTAGCAATGACAGCCCCTGGAAGGTCATTGGTGGTGTTAAGTTGTGGGCGAACATATCAGACGACACAGCGATTCTTCAAACAGCTCTTGTTTATTCAGAGGCCAGAACAGAACTGAACTGAAGGGTTCAGTCAGCCTGCTTATATAGAGCTCCAGTACAACGTTACTGTAACAACTTTCTAAAACTATCCAATCACTGAACGTCACTTTCGATCCTTCATTTGCATACAAACTATCCAATCACTGAACGTCACTTTCGATCCTTCATTTGCATAACTATCTACAGTATTCCCCTGCTGGCCCAGGGTGAGAACTTCAGTACATAACAGGTGGAGATGTAAGAAGGCATTGTTTTGTGTTCTGCCCCTTGCCCATCACCTGCAGCACTGCTTCCTTTCCGCTGCAGTTCATCTTTCAACAAAAATTCATGTTATTTGGCTTGCTGCTTGCACTGGCTAAATTACATGGTCCTTACTTTATTTCACCCCATTTGTTCCAATGCAAAGGGAAACACAATGTCAACAGGGAGGGAAATGTAATCAGTTCTGCATCGTTTGGATACAGATCCATATTCACAAGATTGATTTCCATTTTGGACATGAGAAGAATAAGGAAATGCTGATCATTTGTAAATAAATAAATTTCTACTCTCCAGCATCTCATAGGTGAAAACGAGGTATTGTTTGTAACCCCGCAATCTGCCATAGCAAAGATCACTGTTTCCCCCCGACATAAGGCTAAAGGATCTAAGATTATTATTTATTATATCTATATTTAAATTAATTATATTTTTATACTGCCCTTCTTCTGTGGATCATAAGGCAGTTTGAAATGTAGAAACACAAAAATACATACCATAGTAACAAACAAAAACGAAAACAACCCCTCCCCACAGTTTGAAAAGCCATAAATTTTTGAATTAGCCAAAGGCCTAGGAGAAGAGTAATGTTTTTGCCTGGCATCTAAACATATGTAATGAAGGTGCCTGGCGGACCTCCTTGGTGAGATCATCACCACTTGGTGAGAGCCAGTGTGGTGTAGTGGTTAAGAGCGGTAGTCTTGTAATCTGGGGAACCGGGTTCGCGTCTCCGCTCCTCCACATGCAGCTGCTGGGTGACCTTGGGCCAGTCACACTTCTTTGAAGTCTCTCAGCCCCACTCACCTCACAGAGTGTTTGTTGTGGGGGAGGAAGGGAAAGGAGATCAAACGCATCCATTCTTAAGGAAATCAGCCCTGAGTGCTCACTGGAAGGACAGATCGTGAAGCTGAGGCTCCAGTACTTTGGCCACCTCATGAGAAGAGAAGACTCCCTGGAGAAGACACTGATGCTGGGAAAGATGGAGGGCACAAGGAGAAGGGGGCGACAGAGGACGAGATGGTTGGATAGTGTTTTCGAGGTTACCAGCATGAGTTTGACCAAACTGCGGGAGGTAGTGGAGGACAGAGGTGCCTGGCATGCTCTGGTCCATGGGGTCACGAAGAGTCGGACACGACTAAACGACTAAACAACAACAAAAACAACAGTGAAGATAGAACATAGATATCAGGGTTAATAGCCATTGTTTGCCTTGTCCTCCATGTGTGAACCACTTTTTATTTTATTTTAAAAATATTTTTATTGGTTTTTACACATATTTTTAAACACAACATCCGATTTATATATAATATAGCAAACATTTAGCTGTAACAGCCTAAGACTTCCATCCTCCTCGACTGATGGTTTTCCAACTTACTCTCTGGTATTGCATTTTGTTATTATAGTTATTATTATAAAGTCCTTTTCATAAATAAATAAATTATCAACTATAGTTCACAATAATTAGTGAGATTAACCTTACAAAACTTCTTGTAGCCCTACTAGTGATGTCAATTGTTTACAATTGTCTTTCAAATACACCATAAATTTATTCCAATCTTTCAGGAAAATCTTGTCTTGCTGGTTCTGAATTTTCCCAGTTAGTTTCGTCAATTCGGCATAATCCATCAATTTCATCTGCCACTCTTCTTTTGTTGGTATCTCTTCCTCCTTCCATCGTTGGGCTAATAATATTCTTGCTGCAATTATTGCATATAAAATAAAAAAAATCCTTCCAGTAGCACCTTAGAGGCCAACTAAATTTGTTACTGGTATGAGCTTTTGAGTGAAATCCACTGACAAACTCATTTTCATTCTTTCTTTATTCTCTTATTTCTTTCTTTAATACTTTCTATTGTATTTTCTAATCTAAGATTGTATTTTCTAATCTAATATTGTATTTTCTAATTTGTACTTTCTAATCTCAGACATAGTGGGACGTGGGTGGTGCTGTGGTCTAAACCACTGAGCCTCTTGGGCTTGCCGACCAGAAGGTTGGCGGTTCGAATCCCCGTGAATGGGTGAGCTCCCGTTGCTCGGTCCCAGCTCCTGCCAACCTAGAAGTTTGAAAGCACGCCAAAAAGTGCAAGTAGATAAATAGGTACCACTCCAGCAAGAAGGTAAATGGCGTTTTCTTGCTCTGCTCTGGTGTCGGTGTTCTGTTGCGCCAGAAGTGCCTTATTCGTGCTGGCCACAGAAAAACTGTCTGTGGAGCGGACAAATGCTGACTCCCTCGGCACAATGAGCGCTGCGACCCCAGAGTCGTTTGCGACTAGACTCAACTGTCAGGGGAATATTATTATTATTATTATTATTATTATTATTATTATTATTATTATTATTATTTATACCCCGCCCATCCGGCTGGGTTGCCCCGGCCACTCTGGGCGGCTTCCAATGGAATATTAAAATGCAATAACCTATTAAACATTAAAAGCTTCCCTAAACAGGGCTGCCTTCAGATGTCTTCTAAAAGTCTGGTAGTTGTTTTTCTCTTTGACATCTGGTGGGAGGGCATTCCATAGGGCAGGTGCCACTACCGGGAAGGCCCTCTGCCTGGTTCCCTGTAACTTGGCTTCTCGCAGTGAGGGAACTGCCAGAAGGCCCTCGGAGCTGGACCTCAGTGTCTGGGCTGAACGATGGGGGTGGAGACACTCCTCCAGGTATACTGGACCAAGCCGTTTACCCTTTACCCTTTATCTCTTTAATCTCAGACATAAGAGGCTGACTATGATTACTCTAGTAGGATGTACTCTCATATACACTGAGCTATCCGCTTTCCTTCCAGATACTGCCTTCAGGTTTGCTTGCTTCTCCCTCTAACCCTGCAGATGCTGCTGAAATACAACTCCCACGATCCCTGCCCATTGGCTATGCTCATTAGGGCTGATGGAGATTGTAGTTCAGAAAAGTCTGGAGAGTCAGAGGTTCATCACTGCTGCACTAAAAGTGCCCTCCATCAGTTTTGGACTACAGTTCACATCAGCCCCAGCTAGCATGGCCAGTGCTGAGGGATTGTGGGAGATGCAGTTAAGACAACAACAACAACAACAACTTGATTGCACCATAGTGGGGGAGACTGGTTAATTATTATTATTATTATTATTATTATTATTATTATTATTATTATTATTTATATCCCGCCCTCCCCAGCCGAAGCTGGGCTCAGGGCAGCTAACAACAATAAAATAGTGCAACATTCTAGAAACATTTCATTATAAAAATTAATTAAAATCAAATCAAATTGATGGCAACCATTAAGCTAAAGTTCTGTGAGGATTGCCAAAGGAGGGAGTCAGGCTGCGCCCTGACCAAAGGCCTGGTGGAACAGCTCTGTCTTGCAGGCCCTGCAGAAAGATGTTAAGTCCCGCAGGGCCCTAGTCTCTTGTGACAGAGTGTTCCACCAGATTGGAGCCGCAGCCAAAAAAGCCTTGGCTCTAGTTGAGGCCAGCCTAACCAATCTGTGGCCTGGGACCTTCAGGATGTTTTTATTTGAAGACCGTAAGTTCCTCTGTGGGACATACCAGGAGAGGCGGTCCCGTAGGTACGAGGGTCCTAGGTCGTTTAGGGCTTTAAAAGTTAAAACCAGCACCTTAAACCTGATCCTGTACTCCACCGGGAGCCAGTGCAGCTGGTATAGCACCGGGTGAATGTGAAGCTTCTCCAAAATGAAATCTTTGATTCTCCAAGGTACCAGTTTGAACACCGGAGAGCAGGTTCCATGCTTGAGCAGTAGTGAACTTGCAGAATGCACCAGTCCTCCCGTGCTGGAGATTTGCTTGAGCCTGAAAATAACCATCTGGCCCATCGTTCAGGCAGAACGGCGAGGATGCAATAAAGCAGGCACGTCAGCACTGCTGTGACCACCAGGTAAAGGCAGAAGAGGCAGGAGCAATATAAAATAAAAAAGGGAGGCTTGCTCATGTTAATAGATTTGCCTTCCACCTCGGTATAAATATCTGGCAGGCATTGTGTACTGTAAACACAACGCTGCTGGCACACAGGCTACTGCATGTATTTAGCAGGGGCTGGTGCCGTACCTGCTAGATAGCCAGCAGATTTATGGGGAGCATCGCTCACACAGAAGACTCCTTGGGTCCTCCTGCGCAATAACGCCTCGTTGCCAAAACACCGCAGCTCACTTTCGCGTCTGTCCACGTCCCCGGCAGCTGCTGTGCCCTGCGGATGTTCCAAGATGGATGGCTTTGTTTGGAATTGGATGGGCACGAACATCAATAACACCGAGGGTCCCATGCACACAACATTGGCTGTAAATTTTTGACTTCTCATGAGAGCTCTGTGGCTGGTAAGAATCAGCTAGGAGGAGGAAGAGGAGGAAAAGAGGGTGGGGAATCTATGATGGGGTGCCTATGAAAAA
The DNA here is from genome assembly GCF_964188315.1 of Podarcis muralis. NCBI lineage: Eukaryota > Metazoa > Chordata > Lepidosauria > Squamata > Lacertidae > Podarcis > Podarcis muralis. The sequence continues at coordinate 12,169,915 of NC_135662.1, forward strand.
CCAGCGCCTACTCCCCCAGGAAGCAGTGATGGCCACTAACTTGGATGGCTTTGAAACAGGTTTGGACCAGCTTTGGCTACTGTGACTCTGCTGTCAAAAGCAGTAATACTTCTGAATACTAGTTGCTGGAAACCACACCAAGGGAGTTTGCTCTTGTGCTGGTGGTTGGCTTTTAGTAACCAAACAAACCTGTGTTGCAAAGAGAATGTCAGCAATGTCTAGGCAACACCATGTACATACACAACAGACAATCTTTATAGAATTCCTTCAAGCCATAACAAGTACAAAATGAAATCTTTAGTCTCCAAGTCTCTGAAAATCTTTAAATGAAGCAAGGTACCAGACTTAGTACGATGAAAGATAAGCTGTGAAGCTTTGTGTATTCAGCAAATACGATGTCCAACACTGAACAGTGATTCCGTATATTGACAACTGTTTCGTAGAATTCTTCATCAGCGTGGTGGGAGGATATAGAATTGCTTCATAAACCCATCTTATTTTGAATGAATGTATGTAAATGAAAATATCAAATGCTGTGGAACAGTGCTCATGTAATAATGTAGTCACTGCAGTTCCAAGAGTTCTGTTACACTCTCATGTGACCAAGAAACAGAGAGCTAGGCAGGGCTATGTAGGCATGGTACCACTTTGAATAGTGATGACATTTCCTAAGGAATTCTGGGATACGTAGTTTGCTAAAGATGCTGCGAGTGGTTTGGAGGCCCCTTATTCCCCCCACTGAACTACAAACCCCAAAGCTCCCCACGAAGAGGGATTGACTGTTAAACCACTCTGGAAATTGTAGCTCTGTGAGGGAAATGGGGTGTCGTAGCACCCTTAACAAAACCATAACTATATGATAAACATGATCTTTAACAATTTAAGGAAAAAAAGAAAATCCTAATGCATAGAAACAAAGGCAATTCCCAAGGTGACAAATCCTGGGTCTGGACAAAAGAAAATACATAGATACATAAGGAATTGAGAGAACCAAATCTGAGAGATTAATCCATCCTAGAGTGAAGATGTGCTGCAACATTGTGATATCCACATTTATCTGTTCTGCTACTGAGCTACGGCCCATCCCTCTGTTGATATACCCCACTCTAAGTATTGATTTGCCATTGCAGCAAATCCTAGCATAGGGGAGCAAAGGTCAGTTAACTTTTCCTGCTACGGTTGTAAAATGTATGAGTCTAATACAAAAATGATCCCCTGTCATCTACCTTAGCTCCAGCCCCTTCCTCCTAATCTCTCTAGATAGACATGCTTTTCATTCTTCGCTTGCTCAAAGTCAATAGGAGCTGGGAGTGGATCCAGGTAACTGAAAATTAAGACCTAAGTAGACAGGCAGGGGAAATGTGTATCTTTTTCTAAACTGCAGCGTCTCGGTGTTGGCCAAACAAAACTAGATTGTTTGACAAATGCTAATGCGAAGCTCCATGTGTTTTCACAGCCTTGGATTATGGACTGGCCGGAAGAAGGTCTGAATTGAGTCAATAATAAAAAGGAAACTTCCCTTTGTCTTAAAGGAAATTCTTGGTGTTGTGCTTGAGGAAAGAGCTGCTGGGTTAATAGGGTTTCCTGTCCAAAGAGCTGGGAATAAACTCCAAGTAGAACTGAATCGGAAATCCCACGCACAGCCTAATGAATTGCTGATGGGGAATAATGAGTCTTGTCAATGGCTGTGTCAGATCCATCTCTGAGCTTCTTTGTTCGCAAGGGAGAGAGAAAACTAAAGTGAAAAACAACAGCAAATGCATTTCCTGACAAATCTAGGAGATACTCCAGAAGCACAGCTCATAGCTACATTGAGAACAGGCCTGCAAAGCATGTGACCCATGGCCATCACTTTCGCAACATGACTCCTGATTGGCTGGGGTCACCCATTGAGCTGAACCACGAATGAGAAAGGAGAACCACCCATGGCACTGAACAAGATTTGGCAGGGTGAATATTCATGCAAAAGTGTTCCTTTGGGGGAAATGTCCACCTTGCTAAAATAGATCTCATCCAGCCCTAAAGAGCTTGGTATACGTGTATGTAGAAACTAAGCTACTGTAAAAAGTAAAATTCAAATTGGTTCGGCTCAGCTTCATCTCTGACTGTGCTCAATTTTGCTTTTGGCACTGATATGCGACACACACGCGGAAGGAATGCAGCCTTCCAACTGATTTAAGGTTCACCTTGCATAACTTGAGATTGCTCAGTGCTGGTCAGTGGCAACCTAGTCCTAAATGTATTTGTATGGGCTTGTGGGATGCCTGGACCCCCTTTCTAATTCCTGGACTACCCTTCTAATTCCCGGGGGCCAGGCACGGGATTTAGCAAAGTATTAAAGTACAGGCCAAACCAGTTTTCCCTGTTCAGGAAATCACCTGGGAGATGGGCCATTAACCAAATACAAAGGGATAGCAATGGACCGTTAGGAAAGCCATTAAGCAGGCAAAGACTTTGCCAATCAGCAAGGGGGTGGACAGCTCTGAGTTTGCAGGAAAAAGACCCGATTAGAAGGAGAGTAGTGGTTTAGGATTTCAGTTGCCAAGGATATGAGCTGAGAGAGGGAAGGTGGCAGTTTGTGAAACACAGGAAGCTGGAGCAAAGGGTCAGAGAGCCATGGTGGATTTCTTCACAGCCATGGGAGAGCAAGACCCCCTTTGAGTGTCAGTGAACCCCTCCATCGCAGGCTCAGGTTGTATATATGTGTAAATAAGCCATATATCCTAAAGGCACCAAAGTCTCTTCATTGCCTCATTTCCAAAAGGAAACACAGACCTTGGACAGTATTTACCTGCAAGTCACACAAGCTTTAACTGAAGGAGAATGCAAGTTTGAAAGCAAGTTGTTGAGTGCAAAATAGAAGTGTCAAAGCGTCTGAGAATGTTGTATAATAGCTAGCCACATAAAATGTTTGCTAGGAGGGGAGGTGGCTTTCAGAGAAGGCAGGAAACAGCGGTTTTGCAACAGGGGAAAAAAAATACTGAACATAAAAATCTATTTATAGTTTCCAAAGGAAAGCCAAACTGAAATGGTTACACACACACACAAACACACATGTTCAGTTGTATAAGAAGATAAAAAGAGGAAGGAGGGGGGGAGAAATAGGTTAGCTTGGGACAAATGCTTCTGCAACCCTGCAAAATCCCAAGGGTGTGATTTGAAATTTCAGGGAATATTGGTGATGGGGCTTGGCAGAGATTTAGGTGGAAGGAGGCTTCAGCGGAGTCCCAAACCCTGCTGCTTAAAATGCAGGCAAGCAGTATGTGTGAAAATCTTGTGCAATATTTTAATTATCATTGCTTTTTTTTAGCCCATACTGAGAGGCTCAGCAATGTAAAAACAAGCGAATGTAGAAAGGTCATTGGTCCAGCAAGTGCTTCACCCCCTACTCCAGCCTCCCCCAAATGGGTGCCCACCAGGTGTCACTATAGATCCCATCATCCCTGGCCACAGCTCTCCAGTATCTTGGGAAGAGGTGAAGTTTTGGCATTTTCATTTATTTATTTATTACGTTTATATCCTATCTTTCCTCCGAGGAGCTTGAGGTGGTGTACACATGACTCTTCCCCCTCTCCATCTCATCCTCACAACACCCTTGTGAATGAACAACTCCAGTGATTACTCCCAGAATGAACTACTGTAATGCTCTCTTTATTGGGCTGCCATTGAAGACACTCCAGAAGTTTTCGATTGGAGAAGACTGTTTTTGGATGGCCTGTACATGCAGCCTCCATTGGCTGGCTATACTTTTTTTTCAGCTCAAAGAGTTAGTTTCATAATTTAAGGTTTGGGGTCAGCCTATACGCTTAGAAGGGATTCGGGTGGCGCTGTGGGTTAAACCACAAAGCCTAGGGCTTGCCGATCAGAAGGTCGGCGGTTCGAATCCCCGCGACGGAGTGAGCTCCCGTTGCTCGGTCCCTGCTCCTGCCAACCTAGCAGATCGAAAGCACGTCAAAGTGCAAGTAGATAAATAGGTACTGCTCCAGTGGGATGGTAAACGGCGTTTCTGTGCACTGCTCTGGTTTGCCAGAAGTGGCTTAGTCATGCTGGCCCCATGACCCAGAAGCTGTACGCCGGCTCCCTCAGCCAATAAAGCGAGATGAGTGCCACAACCCCAGAGTCGGTCACGACTGGACCTAATGGTCAGGGGTCCCTTTACCTTTACCTTTATACCCTTAGAAGCCTATATGGGTCCTAAGATTAATTTCAGAGACCATGTTCTATTTGACCCACCACCAGAGTGGGTACCAGAGGCAGGGCCTTCTCAGAGAGGCCCCACATCTTTTAAACTCCCTCTCCTGAAAAATCCATTAGCCTCCAGATTTGCACGCCTTTCTATTTCTTCAAACCTTTGTGACTTTGCTGCTGGCTCTGATTTATCATGCTGGTTCCCTCTCCCAGTTTCCTTCTAGTAATTATGATGCCAACTTGACTTTATTGCATTGGCTTTCTTTTTAAAAATTACAGTACCCCACCTTTGTAAACAATTTAAACAAGTAAACAATGGTAATCCCATCCACTGGGCATAGCCCTTCCCTTTCGTGGGCTGAACTCGCTGGAGGAAGAAGAAAGAGAGGAAATAAGAAGTAATCGCTGACTGTCTCCAAACGCTGTCATCATTTCTCAGATCAGTTGCAAACCGCCATGCAAATCTGTGAAACAAAGAGGTTGTGTCGTTGCAATTATATGCATCTCTGCTCTAAAGAAAGCCTGATGACTTACTTCCAAGTAAATTCCCTCCCCAACCCCACCTGCCGGCCTCTATATTGTCTTTTGAGGCTTCAGTCCTAAAGACACCTACTGACGAGTAAATTCAATTCAGCTCAGTGGGATTCAGTTCTGCGTAAACACCCTTAGGATTTTTCTGCCTGCGTTTCTTTGAATTTTAACAATAATTTGAAAGAAGGTTGTCATAGTGAGACAGCTATTTATCATGACATCTGTTATCTGCTATAAATGACCACAAAGGCATCTGTAGATTTCTAAGAATGGAAGATAAGAAGGACGAGATGCTACTGGGACATTTCAGGTTTTAGTGGGTGGTTATCTGTAAAAGGGTTTTCTCACTTTCCCACGAAGGCTTGCAAGTTAGGTCAAGAATTTTCTCGTGGCCTTTTTAGAGGAGGACATGTCCTCCTGCCCACTTCCTGTTTCATGAAAACCATGCACCACTTCCTTTCTATGTACCTGCACAGCAAAGACACCTCATTAAAGTAATTCATTCGGCTTGAGGAACAGAAGCCTTTAATAAATAACCAGAGAAACTTGTGTAATTGGAAACCCACACCCACGTCTATTTTTCTGTCCTCCTCTTTTATGAATGAATCAGGCAGGGCCTGCTGTTGATATTACGCAGTGTCGTTCATCCCAAGTAATAGATTTAGTTTTGATACAGAGAGTTTTAAAAACTGCTCTGCATTTTAATAATTTTGGAAAAGATTCAACCGGCAAGCCACACTCCACTCTACTGATATTTAAACACACATTGATCCCCACCTCCAAAAACCACACGATCCATCACTTTTATATTACTTTATTGACTAGATTTCTAGCCATTGTGGATCTTCAGCTTTCACAGCACAAACTGGCATTGCAAAGATATAAATGCTAATGAACTAGCCATTGTTAACGGTGCAGGCCAGACATTTTGCAGATTTACCACCAAGCAATTTCATTAAAAATTGGATATCTATGTCAAATGAAAGAGGAACAAACCATTTTGTGTGGCATCCAAGCCTAAGATGCTGTTATGAATGGTTATGAAGCACTGAGAAGGTGATTGTGATGTGGCCTCTAACTTGCAGTTTCTCATTATAGTTATTTTAAAATTTTATTCAAGCCACTTATTAATAGATCCTGGTGGTTTACATTCAAAAAAACCAAAACCCTCCAATATATAGCTATGTGATAAACACAACCGTTAATCATTTAAGAAAAAAGGAAAGTCCTAATACATAGATGTTGTCAGGGACCGTGCTGAGGAGGGCTGCACTGAAATAAATGGTGGACGCCACACACACACACACACCCTGATCTTGATTCTGATCTGAATCTTCTCTGGAGCAGGAAGACAGTATAGATTTGGAACAGTGGTTTGCAGAGGGACATAGTTCAGAAGGCAGAAGCTGGGAAATACTGGATGGGGAACAGCTAGGAGAAGAAACACTGGAAGAGAGAGGGTTAACAGATTCACAGTCTCTGGACAGCACCCATCCCCCCTTCTCCAAAGTCACAGAGAGCTCAGAAAGTGTTAGAACAGAAAGCACAGAGGGTACAAACTCAGATTACAAGACACAGGAGTGACATAGATTAATAGGGATGGAGGAGAGTAAGGTAAAGGTAAAGGGACCCCTGACCATTAGGTCCAGTCATGGCTGACTCTGGGGTTGTGGTGCTCATCTCGCTTTATTGGCCGAGGAGGAAGGAGCTGGGTTTAGCCTGGCAAAAACAGAGAAAGAGGAGATATGACAGCTGTCTTTAAAGGGATGTCATGTGGAAGAGGGAAGAAGCTTGTTTTCTTCTGCTCCAGAGAGCAGGATCCGAACCCATGGCTTCAAGTTACAAGAAAGGAGATTCTGACTCAACATCAGGACGAACTTTCTGACAGTAAGAGCTGTTCAACAGTGGATTGGATTCTCTCAGGAGGTTGCGGACTCTCCTTCCTTGGAGGTTTTTAAGCAGAGGTTGGATGGCCATCTGTCATGGATGCTTCAGCTGAGATTCCTGCATTTCAGGGGGTTGGACTAGATGAACCTTGGGGTCCCTTCCATGAAATCAGTCTTCCTCCGATTTGTGCTAGCTGAATTTTGAATCAAAATTGGAGGCATGGTTTACTCATATAGCAGAAAAGTTGTTTTTTAATATAGAAAGGTCCCAGAAGGGTCTACACCCTACATTTATATGCAAGTCACTAGTCAAGGTGGGCCACGTGGTAGAAAAGTGCTGCTGTGCTCTCATCTTACGGTGGAGCTGTCCAGTTGTAGGTCAGGGTCCAAAGTTTTCAAAATAGCAAGGGAGCTGTCCAACTTAGGAGCTACTGAGAGCTGAGCAGGAACTGCTGAGCACTGACTAAGTTGGCTTGTGCATTCCTGAAGAGCGTGAGCAGAACCCTGTTCCTGAGCCTGTGCAGGTCCTCATCTTCTATTCGGGGATGGAGGATCTTGAGATGTGAGGTGGGGGACTGCAACTTTTCAGTCTTCCATTTAACTTGCTGTTCCTGGGGTTACAGAGCCAATCTGGAAGGGTTTGGCATTGGGGTGGGCGAGAACCACAAGGGTTTTCTCAGGTCCTCTAAATCTGCATCCGCCCCATGCAGTGCAGTTGCCTGGATCATGGTCTAGGTCAGTGGTTCCCAAACTTTCCATCCCCTGCATGTTGTTGTTGTTTAGTTGTTTAGTCGTGTCTGACTCTTCATGACCCCATGGACCAGAGCACGCTAGGCACTCCTGTCTTCCACTGCCTCCCGCAGTTTGGTCAAACTCATGCTGGTAGCTTCGAGAACACTGTCCAACCATCTCGTCCTCCGTCGTCCCCGTCTCCTTGTGCCCTCCATCTTTCCCAACAACAGGGTCTTTTCCAGGGAGTCTTCTCTTCTCCTGAGGTGGCCAAAGTATTGGAGTCTCAGCTTCAGGATCTGTCCTTCCAGTGTGCACTCAGGGCTGATTTCCTTCAGAATGGAGAGGTTTGATCTTCTTGCAGTCGATGGGACTCTCAAGAGTCTCCTCCAGCACCATAATTCAAAAGCATCAATTCTTCAGCGATCAGCCTTCTTTATGGTCCAGCTCTCACTTCCCTCGCTTTCATACATCACTATGGTCTATGCATCCCCTGCATAGACAACTCAAAAGTTGTTGATGGTCTTGGTGGACCACTTGATTATTTTTCTGCCTTTTGTAGCATTGGTGATGTGCTGTGCTAGATGCTGTACCATGTTTAATTATACTTTTTGCTGCTTCATTTATTTCTTATTTTGTATTTTATTGTATCCTAATCTGCATCCCACAGAATTCAAATTGTAATACAAGATAATGCAACAAGAGAATTAAGAGAAGCACTGGATGAGCAGCACTGTCTTGCTGGCCACCTCTGGTCGTCAGAATGATTATGGAGTTGGGTAGAGCCAGTCGGCTTATCTGTCCTGTCTTCCGCCCCAAGCCCCACAAGCAGAAGCTATTCTACTCAATATTGAGTAGAATTTCAATGACAAAGCAAGGCCCCTTCTCAGCCTTGCCGATGTGGTCCAGAGGAAGGCAGAGCAAGATGTTTGCACCAGCTTGGCTGCAGGAGTTGCTGGAAGGTGGCATACAAGGCACCATCTAACCTTCTTAGAGAATCTACTCTGGAATTGTGTAGGGTTTAGGGTTTACTCCTTAGATTATTCTTCATGTGTGTTGGTGTGTATCTGCTTTTTACACTTTGCAAACCACTTAGTAATCTATTTTGGCATTAAAGGTAAAGGTAAAGGACCCCTGACAGTTAAGTCCAGTCGCAAACAACTCTGGGGTTGCAGCGCTCATCTTGCTTTAATGGCTGAGGGAGCCGGCGTTTGTCTGCAGACAGTTTTCCCGGGTCATGTGGTCAGCATGACTAAGCCGCTTCTGGTGAAACCAGAGCAGAGCACAGAAACACCATTTACCTTCCCACCGGAGCGGTACCTATTTATCTACTTGCACTTTTGATGTGCTTTCGAACTGCTAGGTTGGCAGGAGCTGGGACCGAACAACGGGAGCTCACCCCGTTGCAGGGATTTGAACCGCCGACCTTCTGATCGGCAAGCCCTAGGCTCAGTGGTTTAGACCACAGTGCCACTCGCGTCCCATTTTGGCATTAGGCACTGTATAAATGAATGAATACTTCATTTATTCATAATAAGAACCCCTCTCTCTGAAATTCTATCCGCTGTTGCAGCCATGGAGTGTGTGTGTGAAATATAGGACTGTGGGCCATTTTTACGTCGGTATTACGTCGGAGGTAAAATATGTTTTGCTGCAACGGCACCTGAGGATCACCTGAGGACTAATTCCCCAAATTAGAAGGGAAAAGGCCTTGTCCTGCTCAGACAGTAGGGAGAGGCCAGAGGAGGGCAGCCAGGATCTGGCAGAGGAAGAGGTGAACGGAGTAAACAAAGCTTGAAGTGATGTCAGAAAACTGAGCACACCTGGAAAGGAGAGGAGCAGGCAGGCAGGAGGGATGGAGTGGCTGGAGAATCAAAACAGAAGTGGTGTCTCAGGTGGATTTCGTAGATGACGAGCAACACTGTGATTTTGCCTTTCATTTCCATTTTGCTGAAGAGCAAATATCGCAAAAGGAAGCAGCAATGTTGACACATTACGTTGTCTGTTAACTTCGTCTGTGTGCATACCTTCCAACATTTCTCCGATGAAAATAGGGACATCCTATTCCATAATACCCCTTCATGGATTACTGCCTTGCCGTGGCAAAGGGGCTTGAATAACTCAGAGAAGCTATGAGCTATGCTGTGCAGGGCCACCCAAGATGGACAGGTCATAGTGGAGAGTTTTGACCAAACGTGATCCACCTGGAGCAGGAACCGGCAAGCCACTCCAGCATCCCTGCCAAGAAAACTCCATGGACAAAGACAACAGGCATACGTGCCTGGCGTGCTCTGGTCCATGGGGTCACGAAGAGTCGGACACAACTAAACGACTAAACAACAACAACATTGCATAATAATAATACTTTTATTATTTAAACCCTGCCCATCTGACTGGGTTGCCACAGCGACTCTGGGCAGCTTCTAACATATATAAAAACATTAAACATTTTTTTAAAAAACAACTTCCCTATACAGGATTGCCTTCAGACGGCTTGGGGGGTCGGGCAACTCCATACCCTCCAGCATTTTCCCGATGAAAATAGGGATGTCCTAAGGAGAAGTGGGACATTCCAGGATCAAATCAGAAACCAGGACAGCTTCTGTCAATCCGGGACTATGCCTGGAAAATAGGGACACTTGGAGGGTCTCGTCTGTGTATGTGTTTGTGTAATGAGCCTATTCTGCTATTCAGCTTCCCCCTATGCTTAATAACAACACAGTGGGGGTGGGGTGGAATTTCCATCAGAATTGTGAGAGGAGAGAGGCAATTTTTAAGACTTCTCTGTCTCTGCAGTCCACCTTGCATTGCTCAGCTGAATGGGGAACAGCTGAGAGTGGCGAGAAGGGAGCTGGAATGCATCCCACAAGGTTGATCTTTATTTGGACCCACACTTCTTCCTGCTATGTGGCTGATCAGTGGGAGCAGGTATGCTATGGGCCACTTAAGATTAGGTGGTGGTTCAAAAGCAGTTCAGCAGGTACAGGTCTCCAACTTCTGAAAAAGAAATAGTGAACAGGCATGCTTCTTGCAGACTGTGCATACTTACTGGAGAATGTGCATATTTCCTGGAGAATGTACAAAATTCAGCCAAGATACAAATTTCTCCTATTATACACATTTTACAAGCAAATTTCCTTGATGGGATGTGTGTGTGTGTGTGTGTGTGTGTGGATGTTATTTGCACTAATCATAGAATCATATGATTGTAGAGTTGGAAGGGGACCTTGGGGGTCATCTATTCCATCTCCCTGCTATATGCATTTTATACACATTGCCCAGTAACATATGCATTTTTGTGAGCCTGCGTGGTGTAGTGGTTAAGAGCAGCAGACTCATAATCTGGTGAACCGGGTTCGATTCCCTGCTCCTCCACATGCAGCTGCTGGGTGACCTTGGGCTAGTCACACTTCTCTGACGTCTCTCAGCCCCACTCACCTCACAGAGTGTTTGTTGTGGGGGAGGAGGGGAAAGGAGATTGTTAGCCACTTTGAGACTCCTTAAGGGGAGTGAAAGACAGGATATCAAGTCCAAATTCCTCCTCCTCCTCCTCCTCCTCTTCTCCTCCTCCTCCTCCTCCTCCTCCTTCTTCCTCTTCCTCTTTCTCTTCTTCTTCTTCTTTCTCTTCTTCTTCTTGTACACATTGTTTGGTTGGACAGCAGCACTGCAAAAATTGGAGAGCTGAGAATTTTGAAGGATGGTTAACACGTAGATTTCAGGAGTGTGAGTTAGTCGTTTCTGATGAAAAGGCAAAACAATTAAATCAGTGCAGCATCCCTCGCCATTTAGCTCGGGGAAAAGCAGGATCAGTAGGAAAGAAGGCTTTGAAGGCAAGGCTGGTGGCAGACCCTTTGGAGGGATGGAAGTGGCTTGGTAGAGCTACTGATACCTGCAGCATCATAGCAGTGGATAGGGTTTGAGAAGAAGTATCCTTTGTCATTCCCAAATAGAGTGAACAGCTATGCTCTGAGGCTTGGCAAAACCCATTCACCAAGGGTACTTGTCCCCATTCTCAGGTGAAATTCAGTTGGATACCAGCAATTTCAGATCATGTAATTACGTTTGATTGAAAGGTTGATGGCAACAAACTCGACTTTTCAAAAGATCAGACATTTTGCAATAAGAAAAGTGACAGGAGAATGCATCAGAAACAGTGGGATGACTTGTGTTTTGAGGCAACATCATATAACCTCTGTGCAAATAGATCAGAGCAAATGTTCGATAAACAGGGAAAACCTGGAGGCGCCCTGAATGTCCCAAGTAAACGGTTGAAATATATTAGATGGTGGGGCTTCCATAGAAGGACCTCTGCTGAAGATGTTAATGAATATTCTAAGAGTTGCTGCCTTATCTCCATCTGCTCCTCAACTCCTCTTAACCCATCCAATGCCTTTGTCAACCTCCCTTTCCCCACACCTGTCCTCCCCTGCCTTTACACTTCACCCACCTCCTCACCTACCCTTTCAAAGCTCACCTCAAGCTCCACCCCCTTTTAAAGGAGGGGGAGGCACTTTAGGCAACAGTTGTCTGAAGCATCTCTCCCCCTAGTTTAAATCTCGTTGCAGCAAGGTTTAACAGAAGTGAGGAGGCACTGGACTGCTTGTCCCCAGTGTTGTACACTCGCGTGCCTGCCTGCCCTTTGTCATGCTGGAGTTGGTGTGGCCACCTACTGGCAGCCATGTGAACTACACTGTGACAACAGTATTACATTTTTATGTATATAGGAGGGTCCTAAGCTGCAAAGTGCTTTAAAGCCACCAATGGACTTGGAGATGGTGAAGAGTGCCATTCTGTTCTCTTGAAAGTATGTTGCAGCACAGGGTTAGAAGATTGGAAGAGGTGCCCAGTTATCTGAGCACCACATGGACATTTTCAGATATTACACATGGCACTGTGAGATGGGTACATATGTGCAATGCTGGGTTGCAAGGATACAGACTGTAAATTAGGTAGGTTTTCAGCTCAGCTCCAGTGGCTAAGCTGTGGCTCACCTGTTCAATTTCCTGGTTTGGAAAAAATATATATATAAACATGCATATTTGCTTTAAAATCAGTTGATTAATTAGTCAATTTATCAGTTTAAAAGCAGGTGATTAACCAACAACGTTTCTTCAACTAGCAACAGGATTCATATCCATCATCACACAAATATCTTTGTGAGTCATGGCAATCTCAGAGGGAGAAGACTGTCGGTTTTACACACTCCGTGTTATGGGTAGTGGTAGGGAGGGTGGGTGGGTGGAGTGGAGTGTGTGTGCTTGGTGATGGCATTATTTTCAGTCACTTCTCAAGCTCATTTTTGCTGCTGTTGACAACATCCTACAGTGATTTATATATTTACCCCATATTGATTGTTTATACGAGGTAGTCGTGAGACAGTCTGTGATCAATGCAATAAACAGGACTTGCTACAGAGCAGCTGAGTGATTTGCCATGTCTCAAGGCAGACGTGGGCTTTTAGGGAAGACGAGAAGGAATGACAATGCAATAGCCTTGGACTGCTTTTTCCAGACAGCCTTGTCCAGGCATGGGAAGAGGGGGAGGGGGGTGAGCAGCATGAATAAGAAAAGGATGAAGGAAGCTTATGGGGGTTAATTAACTAACAAGGAGAAAGAATCTGATCCTGCCTCTTTGAGGCATACAATGTGGTTGTGTCTTGGTCAGGAGTGTCTGTTCATAGTAGCTTTCTGATGGAAAAATCCTTGATGGTTACAAACTTTTACATGATATTCCTGTGATGTGGAGACTAACAGATGCAGTGGCGTAGCGTGGGGGGTGCAGGGGGGGCTGGCCGCACCGGGCGCAACATCTGGGGGTTAGGGTTAGGGGGCGCAAATCCACGGGTTAGGGGGCGCAAATTACTTGCCTTGCCCCGGGTGCTGACAACCCACGCTACGCCACTGAACAGATGGACCACAAAAGTAGATACACACCTCCCTAAGCAAAGAGTCTTGTACTTTAAGGTTGGAAGGATACGAATCTGTGATCCATTACTCAGTGGTCTGAAGATGTAATTGTCCTGTATGCATTTCCATGTGTATCTGTGCTGGGGCCGGGGGTAACCCGTGAAACGTGGTCCAGGATCCAAAGGTTCCGCTGGGAGTCAATCCGACAGTGCCAAGGCAAGTCACAAGGCAGGAAACCAGGCAAGGACAGGTACAGGATCTCAGGCAGGATCTAGCATACAGCAATGTTGCTCCTGCAACCTGGGGCGGGGTCCGACACCCTTTTATCTTTGTCGGGGTAACGGCTGGTCCTGATCCCCTGGTGACTCACCTCCCTGTCTCGCTCAAAGGCGAGCACTCCTCCTGCGAGTACTCAGGTCTCTCCTTCTCTCAGACCTCAGTCTCTGCAGCTTGGGAGATGTCGGTGGGTTACTAGACCCTTGAGTCTCCCCTGACAAAATCAGTAGTGGAACAGCTGAAAGTGATGGCCCAGCTGAAGGTCACCAGGCTCAGGCCCCTGACTCGGCCCAGCTGATGTTTGTTGCAGGGGAACCTGTGCAGACTGAGGCTCTTCATGATCAGGCCCCAGGCTTGGTTCAGATGATGCCTGAGGCAAAGGATCCGGTGCAGACTGAGTCTCTTCTGGTTTTGAGTCCGAGCCCGAATCCCAGGACATCACAGTATCTTAAGAACATAAGAGCCCTGCTGGACCAGACCAAAAACCCGTCTAGTCCAGCATCCCTTCTCACAGTGGACAACCAAATGCTCATAGAAAACAAATAAGCAACACCTGGACACACCAGCCCTCTCCTCACCTGTGATTCCCAGCAATTGATATTCAGAGGCAAGCTGCCTCTTACAGTGAAGACAGAATGTAGCTGTCAGAGTCAGTAGCCTCTATGAATTTGTCTAATCCTCTTTTAAAGCTATCCAGGCTGGTGGCCATCACAAGATCTTGGGGGAGCAAATTTCAAAGTGCTGTGTGGAGTGGAAGTTGTTCCACCAGGGCTACTGAGGCTCAGTCCTCCCAGTGAGAATGTCAAGCAATTAAAAACAAACCCAAAACTTCAAAGCCAGTCACATTTTATACTTCCAGAAGCTGGAAAACCCGTTGGCATTTCAGTGTGAATTTTTCAGAATAAACACACTTTTGTATGACGTTTTGATGGCTGCACCCATTTTTTGCAACAGCAAAAACCACTAATATACTGCATTTTTGTGTTATTTTTACTAAAAGATTTCCCCATACACCCTCACACACATTGGCTGGTTGGAGAACTGTACTGTACTGCAAGTTCAGAGGAGTGCAAATTTGTGTTTCGGTTCTCGTATTGTTTCAGCAAATGTGAATTCGGTAGATTTGCCTTAAATGCAAACTGAATCAAGTCTCTTCTCTCCCCCAACCCTGCTTGAGACTCACTATCCAGGCCACATCCATCAGCAGCCCTGCTCTGCATTTGATTGCTTCCCCCTGATTGGAATGTGCCTTTCAACTGTGCTTGTGCTTCTTGCTTCCTGGATGGAGAGACGAGTGCGCATGTGTAGGAAACAACTACTTTTATGCAGCTGGAATGTACCGTATTTCTCTGTCTATAAGATGATATTTTTTCCTTACTACTAACAGGCAAAAATTGCGGTTGGTCTTATGCACAGATAGCAGAGGGGGGAACGGGCGATTGGTGGCGGCAGCCAGCAGGAGATTTGCTGCGGCGGTTGGGTGTGTGATTGGTTGCTGTGGCAAGGCCTGCTGAGGATTGGCTGTGGCTTTGGCAGTTGGGCGGTTGATTGACGTCAGTGCTGAGGCGTGCGAGCAATTGGCTTTGGTTCCGTTGAGTGGGCAGGTGGGATTTTGGTGCTGAGCGTACAGACGATTATTGGCCGCGGCGATGGGTGCAATTTCCCTTGGCGGTCTGGTCATAGAGCGATTGTCGGCGGTTTCCCCCCTCCAAGGAAAAGCTCCACAACTCTGGGCAATCTCTCCCCCCCAAAAAACAAAAAGGTTCAACACCTTTGGGCAATCCCCCCCCCATTTTTTGTTGTGGTCCCCAAAAACAGGGGTCGTTTTATACATGGGGTTATACACAGAAAAATACGGTACTTTACTGCCCAAAATAAAGTCATGCCTGTTGCTCTGGCCACCTCTGCCTCTTCCACTTCTTGCCTCTGGCGACACTTGCCACTGGCATGCAACTCCTGCTGCCCCCCCCCCTCAAGGCTTCCCACAAGGAAACACAGCCCTAAGGCTGAAAAAGGTTCCCCACCCCTGAGTATAGCATCACCGTGCCAGCAGTTACCAATTTTAAAAGCTGTCATTGCTTCTGAATTGATGGCCCAAAGAGCAATTTGCTGGTCCTTGTTATTCTTTTGCATAAATGAAAGATTAGCAGTGTTCAACCACAATTTGAGTTCCTGAAAATTGCTTTGGCAGAGAAAGATGACATGGAGTTCATTATTACGTTGCTGTTAACAAGTCTCTCTCTCCCCACCCCCAATATTTTCAGGAAAATCTAAGAGGTGGCAGAGAGTCATATTTTACCTTGAGCTTAATTCCTTACGCCAAGCTGTTTTTCTTCTTAATGTGTGATGCTGTCTCATTAAAACAATACAAAGGGGCATTTCAGATTTCTGTGTACAGTGAGACTCAAATGGCTGATTACAGTCTCATTCCTGGTTATCTGTTGAGTATGCAAATGTAGCCACAGTCCTCTATACATTTTGGCTACTCAATTCAAATGGGTTACAAAAGGCTGTCTCAGCGATAACTGGTTTGTGGTGGGCAGGTGGGCAGGCTGATGCTTTTGCTGGTTGGCATCATTTGAACTCGAAGCAGAATTCACCAGCCACTGGAGTTCAGCAGACCCAGAGTTGGGGCACAATCTTGCGAAAACGTGGCATACAAATAAACAGATGGGATGAGATGAACTTAGGCCTCCTCCCTCCCAACCTTGCTTTCACAGATATTTCCATGGCACCAATGAAGCTTTTCATGGAAATAAGACATACACCTATGAAATAGCAGCCTTGCTAATCTGTCCAACAGAGTTGATTTTTTTTTTTTAACCAAACCTGGATCCAAGTCTGCATTTCCCTCCGAACATCTGTTTTCCATTTTGCATAATGTGGTGAGTCCAGATAGACTAACCTCATTAACGCATCACGTTAGGTCTGAGCTAGAACGACACCCATGTTAGTAATTTCTCTCTCTCTCCGTCAATTGCAAAACCCAAGAGTTGTCTTTGGGCCCCTTCTCTAAATGTCTACATTCATTTGAAATTAGTTGGGCACCCGGGTATGGAAATAATATGATAAATTGTAACTGTGTCTTCTTCTTCTTCTTCTTCTTCTTCTTCTTCTTCTTCTTCTTCTTCTTCTTCTTCTTCTTCTTCTTCTTCATTTCATCTGTATACTGCTCTATATTCTAAAGGAAAGATCTCAAAGAGGTTGACAGCACATTAAAACATCAAATAAAAACAATCCAGAATAAAACTAATTCAAGATTCAAGTAAAACATTTCAGGTCCTTCTCTAAGTGACATTTTGCTTTCCCTACGTTTCGTAACCTACTTAATTTATATAGCTGCCACATAGCAGAAGTGCTCTAGGGGGCCAGTGTGGTGTAGTGGTTAGAGTGTCGGACTGGGAGATCAGGGTTCAGACTGTCCCTGTTCAGTCGTCGTGACTAGTAGCTAGCTACCTCTGGCTAGAAGAGAACCCAGTAGCAGCAAATTAGTTGCAAGCTACGACTGCCAAAATAACAACAACAACAATAATAATTTATTATTTATACCCCACCCATCTGGCTGAGTTTCCCCAGCCACTCTGGGCAGCTCCCAGTCGAGTGCTAAAAACAATACAGCATTAAATATTAAAAACTTCCCTAAACAGGGCTGCCTTCAGATGTCTTTTAAAAATAGGATTTCCTTGACATCTGATGGAAGGGCGTTCCACAGGGCGGGCGCCACTACCGAGAAGGCCCTCTGCCTGGTTCCCTGTAACCTCGCTTCTCGCAATGAGGGAACTTCCAGAAGGCCTTCGGCACTAGATCTCAGTGTCCGGGCTGAATGATGTGTTTCCCAAGTTTGCCTGTAGCACACTGTATCACTTGGGGAGCAATCCTGTGCACAAGAAGATTGTGTGGATCAAGCTGGTGAAAGTTAAGCCAGCGTAAAGTTACACCAGATCTAAAGCCTGTTCTGCAGAGGGGCTGCAGAAACAAGCCTTTAAAATAGTGTTGTATGCTAGGTTGCCAGGCCATGTGACTGAACTGAACATGTTTAGGATTTAGCTCAAGTCATCTCTGCCTGGTCTTGCCCCTGCCACCCAAAATCTAACAGACTTCCCCCAACAATAGGCTGCCTAAGGGTAGGACTGGCATAAGAAATGATGGCAGGGGCATGGCTAATAAATGCTTCTCTGCTCTCTCTCCATGTGGCAGCCCTATGGCAACATCTGTTTGGATGAGCAGTTTAGGATGCAAAGAATCTCTGGCTCAGCTGGGCTCAGCCCACATTAAGTCCTCATTCCTGGGTCAGCCAAACATACACTGGTGAAAAAGCTGAGCTGAGGTTGATGGAAGCCCCCAACCAGGCCAAATCAGACTGTTGATGTTGTTGGTTAGTCGTTTAGTCATGTCCGACTCTTCATGACCCCATGGACCAGAGCACGCCAGGCTCTCCTGTCTTCCACTGCCTCCCTCAGTTTGGTCAAACTCATGCTGGTAGCTTCGACAACACTGTCCAACCATCTCGTCCTCTGTCATCCCCTTCTCCTTGTGCCCTCCATCTTTCCCAACATCAGGGTATTTTCCAGGGAGTCTTCTCTTCTCATGAGGTGGCCAAAGTACTGGAGCCTCAGCTTCAGGATCTGTCCTTCCAGTGAGCACTCAGGGCTGATTTCCTTAAGAGTGGAGACGTTTGATCTTCTTGCAGTCCATGGGACTCTCAAGAGTCTCCTCCGGCACCATAATTCAAAAGCATCAATTCTTCGGCGATCAGCCTTCTTTATGGTCCAGCTCTCACTTCCATACATCACTACTGGGAAAACCATAGCTTTAACTATACGGACCTTTGTTGGCAATCAGACTGTAGGATTTTAAAATTCCTGTATTTTTGTTTTAGCAGCCAGTAGTAAAATAGCAAACTGGTACCGGATAGAAATAAGGCAAGAGTATTCAGATTCTGTCAAGGATGCAAGTTAGCTCTCAACGCTTCTTCATTAGCTTCCATTAATGCTAATGAGAACAATGCTGTTTGCCCGTGGAAGGGAGAATATAGAGCCCTCTGTTGATATATATTTATGAACGTAGATATGTTTATTCCTTTAGCTAATTTAAAACCCTACCATCTGTAGCTTTAAATTTATTCATTGATGCCTGCAAATTGAAAGAGGCAGCATGGAGCCAACATTAATTTAGAGGGAGCAATCTGATTATGCGGTGAAATATGTCAGTCATAAGGCACAAAATGAAGGTTGCAATTTCGCTTCCCCTTTGCCAAGATTAGAGAGACACCAGGCAGAGCTCGATGTTATTGCGTTGAGATCAATTGTTTGGGGAGAGGTTAAAATGCACAGGTTAAAAATTTATGGCACAATTATCAACAGGATCATTAGTGTCACAAAGGGTCCCTATTATTCTCCATAACCACCTGATCAGCCTTAATGCTTTTATTAAAAAGAGTGGATTCCTAGAACAATAGCTTAATTTGGAGCAGTGTGAACCTCCTGGCCTGAAATAGTGAGGGAGTAGTCTAGGTGTGGCAATAGCTCTGACTTTTAACCACAGTAAAGAATCCTACGGCGCTGTGAAACACAGACAAAAGCACTATGGCATAATCTTCTGTAGGTTAGGAGCCATTTCATTAGATGTGTGGAATATACCTGGCAAATTGGGCTATAGCCCATCAAAGCTTATGCCTGTGATGTTGCCAGTGCACTGAGAGATACTTGCATCTGGGAGACAGATGCTCAAAGATGCAGCCCCAATATTGCAACATATGCAGGACAGACAAAGCACAAATTCAGCTGTGCCCATGTACAGCTCAATTTCTCTGTACAGTGGTACCTTGGTTCTCAAACTTAATCTGTTCCGGAAGTCTGTTCCAAAACCAAAGCGTTCCAAAACCAAGGCACACTTTCGCATAGAAAGTAATGCAAAATGGATTAATCCGTTCCAGACTTTTAAAAACAACCCCTAAAACAGCAACTTAACATGAATTTTACTATCTAATGAGACCATTGATCCATAAAATGAAAGCAGTCACACAACCAATCAATCAGTAGCTGAACTGGGTTCCACACAGTCACAAAAACAAAACAAAAAGAGCAGCAAAACCAAAAATGCAAAATCAAAGCAAAACCAGGCAGACCTCAGAGTAACACTCAAAACAGATGTGTGGCACTCAAATCAGAAGTGTAACACTCAAAACGGATCACGTTCGGCTTCCGAAAAAAGCTCGCAAACCAGAACACTTACTTCCGGGTTTGCAGTGTTTGGGTTCCAAGTTGTTTGAGTACCAAGGCGTTTGAGAACCAAGGTACCACTGTACACTTCTTTCCCATGTATATTGCTCTTGGTGCAGTTCGCAACACAGCAACATGGCATCAGAGCAACCAAGCCCATGGCCTGGCAATACCGCTATCTCCCTCAATCTCCTCTGAATGTTCATGCATTCAGTAAAGACCGCTTGCCTCTTTAAGTGCCACTGCATGATCCATTTAATACACAACATTTTATTCTTCTGAATATGTGATCGGGACCAAAGATGGGCAAGCTTCCCTTTCCTTACTGAAAGTGTCAGCATTGTAAGTGCTAACAGCTGCACAAATAAAGAGGGCGGGAGTAGCTAACCACAGCCACTGACCACTTACATGGAGAACGTTGCATTTCCCAAGGCACAATAGCCTGTGGTTTTCCTTTTCCATGCCAGCGAAGGCCGCAATCTCTCAGGCTATGGCTGTAAACCTGGTTGATTCAAGGCACCAAGCCCCCAACATACGTCACACTGACCACTGGAGCATGTGTGTAATGGATCCCATCAATCCAGGTTGGAGTGAAGTCATACTGGAGACCAATTCATAGATCCAGGCTGGATCTACACTGACCAGTTCACAAACAACTGTTATACATAGATAAAAGAGGATATACTCAACTTGACTATTTTGAGGACAGGTTACAGCAGTGTATAAAATCCATAGCAGAAATTGGTAACTGAACAAGTGATGAGAAGGGGTGAATGTATTTTGAAATTATAGTTGGAAAAGGTTATTTTATTGGGAGCAGTAAAGGAGGGAGGAAAATAGAGGGGACATCTGGGGTGGGTGGGAAGTCAGCTTTTAAAAGTGTATTGAATTTGTATTAATTTGGTGACAGTTTGTGAAAAATTATGGAAAATCAATAAAAATAATTGGCAAAAAACAAACAAAACCCACCGACCTGTTTAACGTTATTTCCCCCTATTAGAACGATATTAGATATGTTGTTCTAAAATGTCACAGGGCATACTTGTTAACAAAAACGTTTTTCACCTGGGTCTTTTTATTTAAATGTAGGTAATACCATTTCCCAAAATACTGTTTCTTTCCCTGCTGGGGGTTGCTGGCAGCTCTGCTTTTACACATTTTAATCCTCCCTCCCTCCCTCTCCTTTTTTAATCTGCCCCTTGAATACCAAACTCTGAGTGGTGTTGGATGCAAAAAAAAAAAAAAAGGTAAAACACTACATAGGGACATGTGAGCAGGGTTTCACCAATATAGCAGCATAAAATGATTAAAACTTAAGCAATAAAAAAGACAAGGTAATAGCGCATTATGAACGTAAAAAGTAGCACATCGTGTGTCCATCTACGTTATCGAAACCATTTCTTAACCCTTCCTTAACGTTAAAAACCATGTGTATAGATCCACCCCGCCAAGAGGCATACTGAGAATGGGGCTTGAGTGGGTTCATGCTGAGTTTAGCATGTGGGAAAGTGGGTGTAGATTATTATAATTGTTCATTAATCAACTTCCATATATCATATCTATATCTATATATCTATCTCTATCTCTATCTCTATCATCTCTATCTCTATCATCTCTATCTCTATCATCTCTATCTCTATCATCTCTATCTCTATCTCTATCTCTATCTCTATCTCTATCTCTATCTCTATCTCTATCTCTATCTCTATCTCTATCTATCTCTATCTCTATCTCTATCCCTATCTCTCTCTCTCTCTCTATATATATCTATATATCTATCTATATATCTATCTATATATCTATCTCTATATCTATATCTATATCTATATCTATATCTATATCTATATCTATATCTATATATCTATATCTATATCTAGATCTAGATCTAGATCTAGATCTAGATCTAGATCTAGATCTAATCTATATCTATCTTATCTATATCTATCTATATCTATATCTATATCTATATATCTATATATCTATATATCTATATATCTATATCTATATCTATATCTATATCTATATCTATATCTATATCTATATCTATATCTATATCTATATCTATATCTATATCTATATCTATATCTATATCTATATCTATATACAGTGGTACCTCGGGTTACATACGCTTCAGGTTACAGACTCCGATAACCCAGAAATAGTACCTCGGGTTAAGAACTTTGCTTCAGGATGAGAACAGAAATCATGCGGCGGCAGCGGGAGGCCCCATTAGCTAAAGTGGTGCTTCAGGTTAAGAACAGTTTCAGGTTAAGTACGGACCTCCGGAACGAATTAAGTACTTAACCCGGTGGCGCTGTGGGTTAAACCACAGAGCCTAGGACTTGCTGATCAGAAGGTCGGCGGTTCGAATCCCCACGACGGGCTGAGCTCTCGTTGCTCGGTCCCTGCTCCTGCCAACCTAGCAGTTCGAAAGCATGTCAAAGTCAAGAAGATAAATAGGTACTGCTCTGGTGGGAAGGTAAACAGCGTTTCCGTGTGCTGCTCTGGTTAGCCAGAAGCAGCTTAGTCATGCTGGCCACATGACCCGGAAGCTGTATGCCGGCTCCCTCAGCCAATAAAGTGAGATGAGCGCCGCAACCCCAGAGTCGGTCACCTTTACCACTGTATTACAATGACTAAGAAAACAGAAATTTTTAATTCTTATCGCAAATTGTTTTGGCCTCCATCAGCTGCTCTGATAAAAATGATGCTGTTCCCAAAGAGGCAATTAACATTTGCGAAAGCGGCATGTCCTGCACATTGCCTAGGCACCAGGGAACATTTCCCCCTCTCTCCTTCCCTTCCCCATTAAAGTAAGCAGCATCTTGAGCATACACTGAGAGGAGATGCAACCTTACTTTGGCTGCCTAGTCAGACCAGCTTTGCAAAATGTGCTGATGAAAAGAGAGAGAGAGAGATTATCTCATAATCTTCTTTTTAATTACAAATGCATTATGAATTACAGCGCATCAGAGTCAGGGCTCAGAAATTGCAAACAAGTGAGATTTGTGGTACGCCTCTACTAATTACCAGTTTCATCAGCATCAATAGCTCTTATATAGGATGATCTTGTTCATTTTGGTTTTATCGTTGTGTTTTAATTATAAATCACTCAGAGAGAGATATTTAAAACTCTCTTTCTCCACATATATAGGCTGAACTCTGGTATAAAAGTATAACACAAAGAGAAAAGAAAGGAATGGCATCAGCTAACATTAGCAATAAAAATAAGTCCTCAATCCTGACTTAAATGTATACACTAAAGTAAACAGTCCATATGTCATAATAGCTATGAGACTGAATTTTAAGATATGAGTTCGAATGAAGAAAAGTGAGATCTTCAGTCCATTTCGAAACGGATGCTGGGGGTTTACCCTTCCAGTTTTGAAGTATATGTCAATTCTAAGGATCCAACTTGTGTTGCCCATCTGTTAGTCCCTCGTCTGCAGGAATGCAATTTAAAGTTTGCGAACATCTGCAGGTATCAAGGATTTCTCCAAAGCAAAGTTAATATGAGCATTAATTTATGAGCAGCTCCCAGAATTCTTTGGGGGAATTCCTTGACTGTTTAAAGTGGTGTCAGCGTGCTTCAAATGTATGGTGTGAATGTGGCCCAAGGTGGGTTAGGGAACTCAGGATCGGGGGCCAAATGTGGTCCTCCAGGCCTGAATACTCTCCACGGGCCACCCCACTTTCCATGCCCTTCTTGAATGTTTCTGGCTGACTAGACTGTGTCCTTGTAGATGCCCCTTGTTTGCTTCAACACGGA
Source organism: Podarcis muralis (assembly GCF_964188315.1). Classification (NCBI taxonomy): domain Eukaryota; kingdom Metazoa; phylum Chordata; class Lepidosauria; order Squamata; family Lacertidae; genus Podarcis; species Podarcis muralis. The sequence continues at coordinate 12,193,421 of NC_135662.1, forward strand.
GAGAGATGTCTCTGTGTGGAAAACTCTGACCTGCATGTGGCTGGAAGCCAGCCTACCTTATACACACAAGTGCCGACTCCTAGGGGCCGAGGTAGTTTTGGGGCCCCCAACATATATTTTGAGGGGTTTGGGCCCCCTCAATTTTCAGAGGGTGTTCAGCTGTGCCCCCGGCTCCATGTGATGTTGCTTCAGGCCTCCTCGATGATCAGAAGATGCTGGCACTTCTGCTTACAAAGGTAAGGGCCGCATCCATCCTCCCCCCCCCCAAAACATGTGGCCCCCTGAATGTTGTCTATGAGGAAATGTGAATAATCTTTCCCCACCCCTGTGTTGGAACATACGCCCCACCCCCTGATGGATTAGCACTTACGGCAAAGTTTCCCAAACTTGGGTCTCCAGCTGCTTTTGGATTACAATTCCCATCGTCCCTGACCACTGATCTTGCTAGCTAGGGAAGATGGGAGTCATAGTCCCAAAAAACCAGCTGGAGACCCAAGTTTGGGAAACACTGACTTAGCGCATGGTGTCAAAGCAAACCTCGTTTATTTTACTGGCAGGATCTGGGAGGATTTTATTCGCATCTTCCCGCTTCTGAAGAGGGCGAAACGATGAGTCATGCGCCCCAGATTTAAGATGAGAAAGAAGATGATGCCACTTATTCCCACAAACTGACTCCGGTAAGAGCACAAGAAATGACTCCCCCTGCGAAACGGCAGGTAGCAATTTCCATTCTGTGGTCCATTTATGACCATCTGCATTACAGAGGAGCAGCGTCTGTCGTAAACGATACTCCTCTTTCTGGGGGAGGTTGCATAAGTCTCAGATTACGTGCTGATTGAAATATATATGTCACCTTTGCTGCCAAAAGAAAAAAAAAAGAAAAAAGCAATTGTAGAGGCCTACATGTTGTTCAGAGAGCAGGAAATCAGACTTGTTTTTTTCAGTAATGACTTCTCTTAACCCACCGGCAGTTATCTTAAGAAAATGTTGCGAACAACACACATCATAAGGCAAACAACCGCAGCGCATTTTCAAACCCCATCCCGTTTTCTGCTAGAGGTTTAAATGGTTTACGTGGGGTCCCAATTTTCTTTGCATCCACTTTCAAAGCTGGATTGGCTGAGGGCAGCAAAGGCCAAGGGACTTTCCCAAAGTTATACAGGAAATCGGAAGCTCAGACGGGATTAGAAAATCCCACAATTCACTTGGCTGCTCTCCTTTTGCTCTTCCAACATCAAGCAGGATGGTGCCTAAAGGCAGGTTTAAAACTGAGTGTGTTTTTTGTAATATCTGGCTTCTGAATCATTACTGGATTTCTTCCAGCAAATAATAAAACTTACATTGTCAGTCACAATCCATGACAGTCAGAAGCACAGAGCAAACTGTATGGGAACTCGGACAGAAAACAGACTTGTTGTGTAGGGTTACAACTCTATAACCTACAGAACAATACAGGTTGCTGCCATCCATCTATTCACGGTCTCTAGCGGAGAGCATAGAGATCTGCTATGGTGGTTGCAATGGAGAAAAGGTTTGCAATGATATTCCCTACCTACTTATGTTTCCAGGCACAACTCAAAGTGTTGGTGCTGACCTTTAAAGCCCTAAAAGGCCTTGGTTCAGTATACATAGTCCGCATAGTTGGGACAGAGCGCAATCTCAGAATACCAAATGGAAAGCTCTTCCATATATCCGCACCCTGGAACAGATGTGGGAGACTTTCCTTGTTTCAGATGTTGTTGGGCCACAACTCCCATCATCATTGGCCATGCCAGCAAGTGCTGTTGGGAGTTGGAGTGCAGCAATTATGGAGCAACACAAGTACATCTGTGTCCTAGAAAGTAATCCATAACTTAGACTCTGAATCTTATCCCTGAATGACCTTCTTTTTCGAAGCTGCCCTTATCCATAGCAAAAGGCAACCCACGTATTATCCAGCACATCTCATCTGTACTCCTTCCTTCCTCTCTCACATGCCTCCTCCTCTCCTCCTCCTCCTCCTCCTTTTCTCTTAGAGGAAACATACCAGGTGTACATTTAGCAAATCAATTTCCATGATAAAATCAAGGATATTAAAAATTATAGAAGATTATACAAGGAACCGGTCTCCTAGCAGCAGAGAGAATGGCAGTCAGCCATTGTTCCAAAAGATTGGATCAGTACTGAGAATCAGATGACTGAGCTACTTGGTCATGAATGAAATATTTGTTTTTACTACTCTGTGTGTGGAAGACTTCTGGCACCATCAGAAGGAGCTTGGAATAAAATGAAGATGGCGGAAGCACTTTTGAAGGGCATCAAATATGACTCTCTCTAAACCAGCAGCTCCGACTTTAGTTCCCTTCTAACTTGGGTTAATAACAGACTTGATGAAAATATGAGCAAGGGTGATGGTTACTTCCGTACATCGTGGTTGTGGTCACATGCCAATTCCTTGACAATGAATCAACTGGAAATCAAGTATTCAAAGGTTAATGGAAAACTGGGAAGTAATTAGTCCTGGTCAAAAGTCCAACGATGCCAACATGATTTTCTAAGCCCAGGACACTTGGGGTCTCTGCTCCACTCATATAAAAAAATACATATATTTGTGTGAAATTTGCATATGCTTGGTGTGGTATGCAAATGTGTGTCCTCTTCTGCAGGGCAGGTGGAGGGTCCAGAAATAAATCAGGGGCCACAGGTGAGTAATGAGATCTCTATCATTTCCCATTCCTGTATTTCCATGCTAGGAAATGTGTCTTATTTATTGAGCAAGATGTATAGACTGCTTAATAAATAACCACGTGAGTGGTTTAAATAAAATAGGAAAATACATAAGATAGTAAAAGATTTAACCTCTTGAATTTCTGCTGGCCTTCTTTCTCTTCAAGGCAGAATTGTAAGCCAGTTATATTCCTGAAGGTCTTTCGGCAATTGTTCTTAGGCTGATCTATTGATCTTAGGCTGGCAGTACTACCTTCAGTGCAAGACCAGGCATCGTATTTCAGTTGGCTGAGGGTGTCAAAAGAGATTTAAGATTTACGGTAACCAAGGTCAAGACGTCCATGCTTGGATAAATTCGATATTAAATTGTTTAAAAGGAAGCAGCATGGTCTAAGAGAATTTGTTATGGCTATTTATTATTCGTGCTTCCTAACAACATTAGCAATGTTATCATCTAGCTCAGCCAATAGAGCATTAGAGCCTGAATCGCAGGGTTGCGGGTCTGAGTCCTACACTGCGCAAAAAGTTTCTTGCATTGCAGAGGGTTGGAACAGATAACTCTTCCAACTCTACAATTCTATCTAATCAAGAATAATAACCAGAACAGGCAAAGATCATAAGACGACCTGGACAGTCGCCAGATTCTGTGTATGGATCTGTAGGCGCAGACCATCCCCCAACCCAAACTAGTTCATTAAGAAAATCCCCAAACTCAGTTCCATGGGTGACTCTGGGTCAGTGGCGTAGCGTGGGGGGTGCAGGGGGGCTGGCCGCACCGGGCGCAACATCTGGGGTTAGGGCAAATCCACAGGTTAGGGGGCGCAAATCCACGGGTTAGGGGGCGCAAATCCACGGGTTAGGGGGCACAAATTACTTGCCTTGCCCCGGGTGCTGACAACCCATGCTACGCCACTGCTCTGGGTCATCTCTCTGTGGTAGCTTATCTTAAAGTTTTAAGTGTCTATACGCTTATCGCATTTATAAATTTTAAATTTATTGTTGTGCATTGTTTTAAATGTTTGTTTTCCTTCTGGGATTGTACCCCCAAGTGTGTTTTATCAACTGGTCTCTGACTGTAATAAATTATCTATCTATCTAGAACAGGTCAAACAGCTTGCCTTCTTTTTTCTGTGGTTGTTGTTGTTTGAGCCTTTGACATAAACACACCCGTACTATCGGCCAAAGATTGTACCACCCCAAAGAATATTCTTGCGTGAAGAGGGTGATCCCCCGTGGAAGAGAGAGCAAACTTATTTTCTCCTGCTCTGGAGGGTAGGACTCGAACCAATGGTTTCAAGTTACAAGAAAGCAGATTACGACTCAACCTATGGGGGAACTTTCTGACAGTAAGAGCTGTTTGATAGTGGAATGGGCTCCCTCAGGAGGTTGTGGGCTCTCCTTCCTTGGAGGTTTTTAATCAGAGTTTGGATGGTCATCTGTCATGGATGCTTTAGCTGAGATTCCCACATTGCAGGGGTTGGACTAGATGACCCCTGGGTCCCTTTCCAATTCTATGATTCTGCAAAATCCTGGAGAGCCACTGCCACCAAGTGAGGACAATCCAAAGCCATATGGACCAAGTGGGTTGACTTGGCAGTTTCCTTTTTTCTTCTACCTCTGAGGAAGGACAATGTGTGTGGAACAGATCTCGGTGTTTCAATTTCTGGGAATGGAGTTGAGAGATGACCTAACCTGGGGGAGAAAACAGTAAAGACCTGATGAAGAGAGCACAGCAGAGGTTATACTTTTTGAGAATCCTCCGGAAAAAGAATATCTCAAAGGACCTGTTGATGGCATTTTACCATTGCACTGTGGAGAGTGTATTCACTTATGGTCTCTGTGTGTGGTTTGGGAGCTGCACAGTCAGGGGAAAAACAGTGCTGTCCAGGGTTGTAAAGACTGCGGAGAGAATAATTGGGTGCGCTCTTCCCACCTTGGATCAAATCTATGCTTCCTGGTGCCATAAGAAAGCTGCAGAGATAGCACAGGATAGTGCACACCCCGGAAATGATCTCTTTCAGCTTCTGCCTTCTGGAAGAAGGTACAGGGTTATAATGACTAGGACTAGCCACCTGAGAAACAGTTTCTACCCAAATGCGATTTTGGTTTTAAACAGTGTAAGGTAGTCTCTGGACGCAGGGGGCGCTGTGGGTTAAACCACTGAGCCTAGGGCTTGTCGATCAGAAGGTCGGTGGTTCAAATCCCCACGACGGGGTGAGCTCCCATTGCTCAGTCGCAGCTCCTGCCAACCTAGCAGTGTGAAAGCACGTCAAAGTGCAAGTAGATCAATAGGTACCACTCCAGCGGGAAGGTAAACGGCGTTTCCGTGCGTTGCTCTGGTTTGCCAGAAGTGGCTTAGGCATGCTGGCCACATGACCCAGAAGCTGTACGCCAGCTCCCTTGGCCAATAAAGCGAGATGAGTGCCGCAACCCCAGAGTCGGCCACGACTGGACCTAATGGTCAGGGGTCCCTTTACCTTTAAGGTAGTGTCTATGGGAGTATATTGTATTTAATTATGAGGTATCAGAGTTTTTAGGGGGCTAACCAGGCTGGGATAGCTGGGATAGCAGGCTTCTTGGTTTCTGAGTGTCTGGTGTAGATTTTCAGTTTCGTTGTTCTGTATGGGACAATGACAATAAAGATTATCGTATTGGAAGAACATCAGTCTTCCACACAGAAAGTCCCAGGTTCAGTCCCCAGCTTCTCTAGATAGGGCTGGGAATATTCCCTGGCTGAAACCCAATACAAACTGCTGCTGGTCAGTGTGGGCATGCCTGAGTTGGATGGAGCAATGGTCTGGCTTCCTATAAGCAGGCTTCCTAGATTCCTAAAACCAGTCGCGATTAACTTTAGTGCATGTAATCAACCTCAGAATGAAACCCTTGCTCATTGCACCAGCTTGGGTTTTATCTGTACGAGAGAGCTTTGTAAACAAGGGGCTGAAAGGCATGAATTCATGCATCCAAAGTCCAAGTCTGCAGCGAAGAGGTGGCACTCACAGAAAACCAGTGCCAGTTCTGTCGTGGACTTTGAAGTGCCGCTGTGCAACGATTAGCTGGTGTTGTTTAACAAACAGCAGCCTGGTCCCATCCGACTAGTAGCCAGGTGACAATTTTCCCTCCACAGCCAAGGACTTCAAACTCCTGGACAAAAGTTATCCAGATGGATGTAGGCACAAGAGGTCAGAGCACAATTGTTACGGGGGACGGGGGGACGGCAGCGGCTTTTCTCATGGCCCTTGGATCAAAGGGATCTTTCCTTCCCAGTGAAACACCAGTGCTATCAGAGTCTTGCTGATAATATCATTTGTTTTAGCTTCGCTCTTTTCCATGGCCAAGTACGTCCAAGTTGTGATTATGCTTCAACATATTTTTTTTAAAAGAAATCCAAAATAGGGATTTTCACTACCCAATTTTCCAATCTTAAATTCAGTTTGCCACATTTCCACTTCCATTTCAGTTTTTTTTTAAAAAGTCCTCACAAAAATTATCAGTGTTGTCACTTGCATTACCTAAATGTTCAAATTTTGAAAGAATTTTCCCTAATATCCTTTTTAAAACACACACAGAGCAACAACATGATTTTCAGTACTATATGCAATTCTTATGCCCATGTTCTGCTAATGATACAGCTGTGTACACATTTCTTGGTTGGGGATCTATATCTCAAAATTGAATGGAAGTGAGTTTTGAAAGAGGGTTGCCTTTCAGTTTGCTTACAAACCTAGGAAGCTGTCTTATATGGAATAAGGCCGGTTAGGAACCCTGACACACTTAGGCTATTCAGCAGCACAGACTGCAAGGTAATCAGGGCATCAGATGTTATTAAAACATAGATCCATTGTTTCCCATATTGGATTAGGCTTCGAAACTTGGTCATGAAGAGCCTCAGTTTTAGTCACCCAGGTGCTAACCTGAAATCCCTTCTTCCATATTTTCACACAGTTTCTACTTATGTTATTTTCCTCCTCTATTTGATGTCAAAACTATTTGATGCCTGGATAAGGGGAGACCGAGAGGAGATATGATAGCCACCTTCATAGAGCCAGCGTGGTGTAGTGGTTAAGAGCGGTAGACTCATAATCTGGTGAACCGGGTTCGTGTCTACGCTTCTCCACATGCAGCTGCTGGGTGACCTTGGGCTAGTCACACTTCTCTGAAGTCTTTCAGCCTCACTCACCTCACAGAGTGTTTGTTGTGGGGGAGGAAGGGAAAGGAGATTGTTGGCCGCTTTGAGACTCCTTAAGGGGAGTGAAAGGCGGGATATCAAGTCCAAACTCCTCTGCAAATATCTAAAGGACTGTCTCATGAAAGATGGAGCAAGCTTGTTTTCTCCTGCTCTGGAGGGTAGGATCCAAACCAAGGGATTCAAGCTATAAGAAAGGAGATTCCAACTAAATATCATGAAGAACTTTCTGAGAGCCAGAGAGCTGTTTGAGAATGGAATGGACTTCCTTGAGAGGTGGTGAACTCTCCTTCCTTGGAGGTTTCTAAGCAGAGGTTAAGTGACCATCTGTCATGGATGCTTCAGTTGAGATTCCTGCATTGCAGGGGGTTGAACTAGGTGATCCTACTCCCTTCTTACTCTACATTTTTATGGTACAGTGGTACCTCGGGTTATAGACACTTCAGGTTACAGATGCTTCAGGTTACAGCCGCTTCAGGTTACAGACTCCGCTAACCCAGAAATAGTACCTTGGGTTAAGAACTTTGCTTCAGGATGAGAACAGAAATCGCGTGGTGGCAGCGGGAGGCCCCATTAACTAAAGTGGTGCCTCAGGTTAAGAACAGTTTCAGGTTAAGAACGGACCTCCAGAACGAATTAAATTCTTAACCCAAGGTACCACTGTACTATGAAAAATCAGGGCAATCTACTCCTCTGTACCACATATCCAAGCTGTCAACAGCTTGGACTGGAAAAGGGCGGGTTTGGGGGGGCATCTGCTAAATTGTTTTATTTGGACTAACGCTTGTCCCTTGAAATCAAGTTATGTGGCTAGCAGTGAGAGTCGGTGCTGCAATTTGATTCGAGTCCCTTCAAGAAAAGCTTTCGGCCACCCGGCTCCACTCCAGAATACAGCAAGCCTTGGGACATCTGCCAGGGAAATCCAATAACACGCAGGACATAATGGAATAGCAGGGCTGGACCCATATGTCATGGGTTGTACATACTCTCTCTCGTCTTATATTCTTCCATTCTCAGTTAGCTAATGTTTCCACAGTAGCAACCAAAGCTAAACCCAAGGGCAGCATTGAAAGATGGGGATTTCAATTTTCCTTTAAACATTTCCCAGTGATCACGATTTTCTTACAAGTAGCCTGGGACCATCCCCACCCCTTCCCTTCCGCCTCTGGTGCTTCTGTTGCTAGTGCCTCTTTGGCTATAGAAATTCAAGGCGTGATAGAGGATTAGAGTGTTGAACTATTGCAATGCGCTCTACGTGGGGCTACCTTTGAAGGTGACCCGGAAAGTGCAATTAATCCAGAATGCGACAGCTAGACTGGTGACTGGGAATGGCTGCCGGGACCACATAACACTAGTCCTGAGAGATCTGCATTGGCTTCCAGTATGTTTCCGAGCACAATTCAAAGTGTTGGTGCTGACCTTTAAAGCCCTAAATGGCCTCAGTCCTGTATACCTGAAGGAGCGTCTCCACCCCCATCATTCTACCCAGACACTGAGGTCCAGCGCCGAGGGCCTTCTGGTGGTTCCCTCATTGTGAGAAGTGAGGTTACAGGGAACCAGACAGAGGGCCTTCTCGGTAGTGGCGCCCGCCCTGTGGAACGCCCTCCCTTCAGATGTGAAAGAAATAAGCAGCTATCTTCTTTTTAAAAGACATCTGAAGGCAGCCCTGTTTGAGGAAGTTTTTAATATTTAATGCTGTATTGTTTTTAACACTTGATTGGAAGCCGCCCAGAGTGGCTGGGGAGACTCAGCCAGATGGGCGGGGTATTAATAATAAATTATTATTATTACTGTTATTGTTATTATCCAGTCCATTTTACCATCTTCAAGTGGTTCCACGTGCTTTATCTTTGTAATCCTCTCAAACAGCCCTGCAAAGCGAGACATGATACCTGCGAACCTGCACTTGCTGGCATGGTTAGTGATGGAGGGCACTTCTAGAAGGACGTTCCTGGGAGGCTGTTCTCCTTAACTTCTTCCACAGCCTCTAGTTCTCCTCTGCAAATGATTCCCCCAGGCCACAGTTTCCCACAGCCTGGCTTACTTCAAGTTTCAGACCCTGGCTGAGAGAAGGAAATAATTAAAAGCAGTCAGGGGGAGGTATCTGCATGGAGAACTGGGCAGCAGGGGAAGGATTAAGCATCCCCAGCTGTTCCTAGCCATTCGGTGTACGTAAATCTTGGGCTCCGTGTGATATCATCGTGCAGATGCGGGAAGCCCAATTGGAAGAGCAGTCTTCTGCTTTGAGAACTGAGTGGGCTTTCAGCTGACCATCACCCCTTGAGAGAGAAGATTTGGGCTTGATCAGCCCCTACTCTGACCCAGTAAGGCTATTTGTAGAATTCTAATTGTTTATCCTTCGAAGAGAAATAAAAGTTTCTCTCCTACATAAAAGGAGACATAGTTAAAAGTATGTAAACACGACTTCTGATTTCTTATCGTAGTTCTGGTGGGGTCGGGACTTTGAGAGTTTTAAAAACTAATATCCCTATATAAGGAAGTCTGTAAAACCACTTCCCATTTCATAGGACAGGATATACCGAAGTAATGAGACAGCTTTGGCATGAGTAACAAAAACGATTTCAACTGTATTTAAATGCTCTGAGAACATTTAAAGCCATCTTGGGATGTAAATCCCACTTTGATCACATCCACCCCCTAAACTCTAATTTAAAGGGTATTTTTCTTACATTCATATGTTTTTAGGGGCAGAAGGATAATAGGGATGTGTCAGTTATGAGCACAGAAACCTTAGACTTCTGGCCTAAGCCGATGCAAGAACCCTGAGTCGGTACTATTATCCTTCTTTATGTTTTATAGAAACACAGTCACTTTCTCTAGATTAACTGTTACAAAAAACACAGTTACATATAATTTTTTGCATCAATACAAAATTATTAATACACATAAATCAATGTAAATTGTTTCTCCTTCTGCAACACCTCCCCGTCAACCTCCTTGGCTCTCACCCAGGACTCCACCCACCCAATTTGGCTGTCTCCCAGTGACAAAACCAGCTCACAGCCCACCCACAAAAAAATCCCAAAGAGGGTTCCTTCAGTGGAGAACATTGAGTTCTCAGGTTAGAGCAGCACCCTATATGATGCTAGAATTTGGTGTCCCTTCCTATCTCTTGTGCTTTGTTCTACAGCATTGTTTTGGTCCACACAGACACCCAGCACAGCAAACCGGTCACACTACCCTAAAGCCACCTCTGGTTCCTTGAACCTCCTCACTTTACCCTAGTCTCTCCATCTAGACTTGCTTTTAATGGGCAAGTCCAAGGTGGACAAAGCATCCTCATTCTATGCATAGCTGTGTCCCATTCGGCAGTCAATTCCATTGTCCACATGCCGTTCCAGATATGGTAGGCTGGGTAAATTTTGCAGGAGGCCCCAGAAATGGGGAAAGGACATTGCCCCATGCATGGTTCTTCATATGGCCTCTGCCCTCTCCTCCTCCTCCTCCTCCTCCAGAAGAAGAAGAAGAAGAAGAAGAAGAAGAAGAAGAAGAAGAAGAAGAGTTTGGATTTGATATCCCGCTTTATCACTATTCCCTCACAAAAAACGCTCTGTGAGGTGAGTGAGGCTTAGAGACTTCAGAGTAGCATGACTAGCCCAAGGTCACCCATCAGCTGCATGTGGAGGAGCGGGGAATCGAACCCTGTTCACCAGATTACGAGTCTCCCGCTCTTAACCACTACACCACTGATATCTTGAAGTATGTAATGGAGGAAAGCTGGGATATAAATGTAATACAGTCGTACCTTGGATCCGAATGCCCTGAAACTTGAACGTTTTGGCTCCCAAACATTGCAAACCCGGAAGTGATTTTTCCGGTTTGCGAACGTTCTTTTGGAACGTGAACATCCAACAGGGCTTTCAAGGCTTCTGATTGGCTGCAGGAGCTTCCTTGCAGCCAATCAGAAGCCATGATTTGGTTTTCAAACGTTTTGGAAGTGGAATGGACTTCCAGAATGGATTCCGTTTGACTTCCAAAGTATGACTGTAAATATATTTCCCTAGAAAAACGCATTTGCCTTTCAGATTTTGTCTGGTTTCAATTGCTCTGCCGTACTTTGGAAATCATTAATGACTCGCTTTGATGTTTTTTATTACTGCGACACCTCTGCAGATTTTGTTCCCATTTGCGCTGTGGAAACGTAAACAAAATCTGCAAGACCATCACAGCGAGTCATAGGAACAGGAGTGACTTGCTGTTTATGCATGTTCCTGCACGTGTTTCTTTCAGTTGCAGTCTGGATTTTGGATATTGTACTTCCGAAGCAAGCACTGGGAATCTATGGGCCTCTGGAAACCGCAGGACTCCAGCTTCCCGCATCTCCAGCCAGCATGGCAAAGCATCATGGAGGAAGGGAGTTCACAATTTTCATACACGTTATCATTAGGAACTCATTGTCCTGGTGTTGAAAATGACTAATTACTGGAAGAAGAAAACCTAGATCCAGTGAAATATATTTGTAATGTATTCTTGTTGATGTTTGTCCTTCGATGCTATGGCCTGTTGGCTACGCAAATAAAGTCTATATAGATCCAGTGAAAGCAATTCCTATTCTAACACTTGCTGTTTCAGAACGACTGCATCAATGGGACCCATTATTTGGCTCTAACTATAACGTATAAACATTATTACTATATCATAGGAATGGCTGCATAGGAAATTACAAGTTTCCATTCTGCTAGTGTCAGAAAATGAATGCACGATGCTGCAGGCAGCAGAGAGACTGGGACGAGACTAATAGCCGCAGCACTCTCTAGCAAAATCAAGGAATGTTGCTAGAAGGTCACAGTCTTCCCCTCTGTTTTCTAGCAGGCCACTTCAGTCAATATATTTCCCAACTTATTGGGTCACCGTGGGCCAGAAAAATGGTGCCCTAGCTCCATTGCATCTCACCAAGCAAGGCTTAAGATCACCCTGAGCTGTGTGTAGTTAATCAGTTGCTAATTAGAAATGAATAAAAGGAGGAGGCTGTGAGTGCCCTTCTAGCTCAAAAAGCCATGGGAGAGACTAGACTGCAGGATCACCAAGAGAATCAGTATAGTGCCAGACAGCTAACGGTACTTTCTGCCAAAAATAAAGACCCCAGAAGCTCCATGTCTCACATATTATCTGTGATGGGCCTTTCAATCAGAAAGTGGAGAGGGAAGGGAGAAAGAGGTCCCGGCGTAAGACAAAGAGCGAAAGTGACAGAGGTATATAAGAATATTGTTTTGTTCTTGTTCTGGGGCACGACTTCTGGCTGGATGAGGAAGTAAGCCTGTCAAACAGCTGGGAAGCTTCCTTTCCACATGCAAACCAGTTTGATTTTCAGATCCCTTTTGCACTCTGCAGACACAGTTTCATTTGCTAAAAATTTAACTTGGCTTCCATTTGCCAGCTCCCAACCCAAAAATCGTCTCCTGGATCAGGAAATAAATCTTCTCGCATTCTTGCACACCCCATCCATGGAAGCCCTGCTGTTGTTGTTGTTTAGTCATTTAGTCGTGTCTGACTCTTCGTGACCCCATGGACCAGAGCACGCCAGGCACTCCTGTCTTCCACTGCCTCCCGCAGTTTGGTCAAACTCATGCTGGTAGCTTCGAGAACACTGTCCAACCATCTCGTCCTCTGTCATCCCCTTCTCCTTGTGCCCTCCATCTTTCCCAACATCAGGGTCTTTTCCAGGGAGTCTTCTCTTCTCATGAGGTGGCCAAAGTATTGGAGCCTCAGCTTCAGGATCTGTCCTTCCAGTGATCACTCAGGGCTGATTTCCTTCAGAATGGAGAGGTTTGATCTTCTTGCAGTCCACTTCCAACTGTTATAAGAGTCCCCACACAGCTCTCCCCTGAAACTGCATCTCCTCATGCCACTGCCAACTATTACTCCCTGACCCGCCAAGAAAGGGGCTATAGCTCAGTAGTAGAGAACACCCTTTGCATGCACAAGACCCCAGGACTCAACCCCCAGAATCTCCAGGTGAAGTTTGAAAATGCACATAAGGAGAACCTTTCTGGAATGGAAACCTATGTTGATGGGCAGAGCCAGAAGCAAAGGTGGGTGCAATGAGATTAAGGGCCACTATCTGAACGATAATCTTGGTCATCTGATTGCCCTTTTTACCCATTGTTGTCTTTTTAATTGTATATATTGCTTTTTTTTATGTTGCTATGGCCGTTGGCTAACGCACATAAAGTTTATCTATCTATGACCTCTCCATTCTATCTATAACCTCTCCATTCTGAAGGAAATCAGCCCTGACTGCTCACTGGAAGGACAGATCCTGAAGCTGAGGCTCCAATACTTTGGCCACCTCATGAGAAGAGAAGACTCCCTGGAAAAGACCCTGATGTTGGGAAAGATTGAGGGCACAAGGAGAAGGGGATGACAGAGGACAAGATGGTTGGACAGTGTTCTCGAAGCTACCAGCATGAGTTTGACCAAACTGCAGGAGGCAGTGGAAGACAGGAGTGCCTGGCGTGCTCTGGTCTGTGGGGTCACAAAGAGTCAGACATGACTAAACGACTAAACAACAACAATCTATGAAAAGGTGGGTGAATGATGAGTGTTGATTATTCATGCATACCTCTCTGTTCGCCACCCAGGCAAGCAGGAAGCAGGAGCTGTGCAAGGATTCATTCTAACCAGGCAGAAATACCTGAGGAGGGTACATCTGAAGGCAGCCCTGTTTAGGGAAGCTTTTAATGTTTGATGTATTACAGTATTTTAATACTTTTTTGGAAGCCGCCCAGCCAGATGTAAAGGTAAAGGTAAAGGGACCCCTGACCATTAGGTCCAGTCGTGGCCGACTCTGGGGTTGCGGCACTATAAATAATAAATTATTATTATTATTACAAAGCAAGGCTGGAGCCTGCAGGAAATGGGTGCAGCTGGGGAGGGGATGGCCTATGGTGTATCCTGAGGGCCAGACAGAGAGACTTTGGTGGGCCGCATTTGGGTCAGAGGTTTCCCATCCCTGGCATAGTCAAGTCCTGAGATTGGTGGAACTGTGGCCTAACTCTGTATAAACTTCCTACGTGCCCCAAGCCCAGCAACTTTCTCTCATCCCTTTCACCTACAGGTCATCCGAGGATAACAAGCGCTCATCAAGCTCTTTAAAACTTAAATGTCTTTTGGCCTCCGGATTGTCTCAGCACTTGCACAGGATGTGGGTTGGGTTGAGCTTTCACAGGAGGCAAGCAGGAAACAAACAAGCCCTTCCACCTTGTCATGTCGTTCTTCAACTTCTTGCGGTTTCCTAAAGCTCTCTGATGTTCGGAGACTTCTTAGAGCAGTTTCCACTACCGTGTTGGTAAACATGAAAGCCCTCCCGCTACCCAGCCTTTGAAGAGGTAGCACCTGGGCCAGAAAAGAGAAGTCAGAAGACTCTTCTTGGGCTGGAATCAGGTTGCGGGTGAATTCCTGTGAACTGGAGTGGTCGTGTGAAAGTGAGAGACACACAGAGAGAGTAATCTGAAGCTGGGAGTATCAGCAAATGGACAGCAACAGTTTTCTTCTTCTCCTTTCAGAACTTGATGAAGCTATTCCCCTTTAAGAGCCTCTCATGTCCCCAAAGGAGCCCAGGTGACAACTAATCCCCTCCAGCTGGAATATTATGCTTTCCTTGGCAGCTGAGTCATCTGTTTCAGGGTGGGCAGCCTCACCGTTGCAATAAGCTAACAGAATTCTTCACCGGGGCAGAGTTTGCACGCTCTTAAATCAGCAGAAACTTGCATAGCAAATGGGCCTCACCTTGCTGATTGCACGCCACTTTATTCTCTGGGATGACACGGCCACTGCTATCTGCAGCAGATAACAAGCCCAATGGAATCTGCTAAGATGCACGCAGTGCGCACATTAACCTTGATGCCAAATATTGGTCCAGTTCTTTGAATCAACAGTCTCTTTTAAGACTTAGAGTGCTGCTTACATCACTAAGATCAGAGAAGGCACGCAACAACTTAGAAACATAGAATCATAGAGCTGGAAGGGACCCAAGGATCATCTAGTCCAACCCCCCTGAAATGCAGGAATCTCAACCAAAGCATCCATGAAAGATGGCCACCCAACCTCTGCTTAAAAACCTCCAAGGAAGGAGACTCCACCACCTCCCGAGGGAGACTGTTCCACTGTCGAACAGCTCTTACTGTCAGAAAGTTTTTCTGTATGTTTAGTCGGAATCTCCTTTCCTGCAACTTGAAGCCATGGGTTCGAGTACTACCGTCCAGAGCAGGAGAAAACAAGCTTGCTCCATCCTCCATGTGGCAGCCCTTGAGATACTTGAAGATGGCTATCATACCCAGGCTAAACATACCCATCTCCTTCAACCATTCCTCATAAGGCTTGGCTTCTAGACCCTTGATCATCCTAGTTGCCCTCTTCTGCACACATTCCAGCTTGTCATCATCCTTTTTAAATTGTGGCACCCAGAACTGGACACAGTATTCCAGGGAAGGGTGGGAAAGAAATTTGATTCAGTTCCACATTCAAAGGAGAGTCAACTGAACCCACACTAAAACACGGGGCATCTTTCAAAATGTACACATCTGCAAATTTCACAGCGCCATCCTCCAGGCAAGTAATGTGTACAAAGTGGGCATACGAATGCACAGATTTGTGAAAATAACATGCAAAAATGCAGTACATTGGGGGAAATTGCTTTGCAAAACTGTGCTTGATGGGCAAAATTGCATGCGAATACTTGGGGGAAGTTGGGGGACATTCACAAGGAAATGATGATGAAAAAAATCATGAGGACTTGTGAAATTGACAGCTTTGGCCATCTCAGGCTTCAGATCACTGGGCTGGGCACCCCAGTGCTGTGTCCACTTCTATTTCTCACTGCCCAAATTGGTGGGACCCTGCCCAGAAAAAACTTACTGGGGGAGAGCTGTATCAGGCCCCTAGGCTGGGAGTCAGCCATCTCACCAGGATAGCTCTGACAACTCAGTTGGTTAGAGCACACTGCTGATAACATCAAGGTTGCGGGTTTGACCCCCTTTTGGGACAGCTGCACATTCCTCCATTGCAGGGGGTTAGACTAGATGATCCTCAGGGTCCCTTCAAACTCCTACGATCCTATGATTCTATAGGTTTCTGCAGAATATAGGTTTCCTTGGAGCCCTTGATCTCTAGGTAAAGAGTCATGAATATAATCAGCTGTCTGTAAGCAAAACATACAGTACAAAAAAAAAAAAAAGAACTGTACTTTTCTGTTATTGATTTTTTTCTGGGGTTCCCATTGTGGCAAAGATAAGCTTTTTCATATGTGGCATCTTTATTTTTAGTTTAATGGCAAGCGTTGCATTTATTTAATAGCAAGCGCTCCTCACACTTGTCTGTTTAAATAGCTCTCAACACGCAAATATTTTCCCAGAGCATCGGTGTAATTAATGTATAAATAAACCGCATTTTCTTCTAAGTGGCTGACATATGTTTATGAAATATTTGCCAGCACGCAGCTGCCGAGGCTGACTCCAGCGTCATCCAGCAATGCCACCGTTTTGGAATCTGCCTACAACAAAATGCCACAAAGAAGAATGGGAAAACGGGTGAGTGGGAAAGGATTCCAGGATGCGGTGCCATATGGCATTTGGGCAAAGCTTTCTTGATGGAGAGCTGCCTTGTGCACTAGTCAAATTGAACGGGTGCAAGAGAATTATTGCCAGCTACAAAGCCTTTTCCAAATGCTCAGAAGTGTGAAAGCACAAGTTTTTGTTTCGTGTCTGTTTGTTTTTTTAAAAAGAAAATCCAAGCAGACTTTGTGCATTTAATAGCAGCATGATGGGCAGAAATTCAGGCGGGAAGCTTCACCTGTTCAATATCTGCCCGTTGTTTGGTTATTTAAAACAGTGTGTCATTGCATGGCAACCCAGCACCCTTCAAAAACAGCATTTCTTTGAACTTTGCAATGCCATTCTCCCGCCAGGTAATGTGTACAAAAACGCGCACATAGTAGGTCTGCAACTTACACGGTGAATACATTCCAAAATCACATATAGTCAAAACCCATTGGGTTTAATGGTGGGTGGGATTGCCAAAGTCTTTTTTCCTGGACAACTGCCCTCTTTCTGCCCACTTTTTATGTACTAATTATTATTTTTTTGCTGAGCACATAAAGTTGAATGCACACAACTTAAATGTGCATAACTTGAGGGCTTACTGTACATCAAAGTGTACATCAAAATGCATGTATTGGTGAAAGATAAATACAAAAGTATGTTATATTGGTGTGGGGTTTTCTGCAAAAAAAAAAAGAAAAAATTAACAGGCAATATTGCATACAAAAATGTGGATTCCCACTAAAACACTGGTGAATTTTCATGAATCCTTTTTGAAACGTAAATAAATCAGAAACCAAGGTGGAAATGCCAAGAACTGGACCTAAGTTTGGAAAAGTAAGAATGTGAGAGAAACCAAAATGGGCAGATTTGCATGTCCCTGACTCTGGCTATCACTAGTTGATCTGCTGAGATCCTGCAGAGATGTAAGCTGGCAGAAAGGTCTGCAGAGATGTAAGCTGGCAGAAAGTTCTGTGGAGCGAAGAGCAGGAAAAGGAAGGGAAAGGAAACAAGTCAAGGGTTAGGGCAGTAATGTCCAAACTTGGCCCTCCAGCTGCTTTGGGACTACAATTCCAATCAGCCCTAGCTAACAGGACCAGTAGTCAGGGATGATGGGAACTGTAGACCCAAAACAACTGGAGGGCCAAGTTTGGCCATCACTGGGTTAGGGATTGTGGAGAAATCAGGTTCAGTTTGCATTTATAGCCCAACCTACTGAATGGACACTTTTCAAAAGAATATGCAAAGTGAAACACAGCTCAGCCTTCAAAATGTGCACGTCTCAGAATTTTGCAGTGCAGTTTTTGAGCCAAGTAATGCATCCACCAGGGTAAAGTGTGCATCAAAATGCATATATTATTGAAACTAGAATATTATACATTATACTTTGTATGCATACAAAGATGCTTATATGAGGAGAAATTCACACTAAAATGGTGCTGGGTTTTCAAAAGGACTTTTTAAAAAAGTAAAAAATGGCAACTTCGTTTGAAAACGGGGAGAACTGAACTCAATATTGGGGGGTGGGGAGGAAGGAATGGAGAGAATCAAACCTTTTTGAGCCCTAGCTGGGATAAGAGGCTTGGAAGAGCGAGAGGTATAGAGGACTTAAGGGAAGAAGAGGTCAACAGAGCATTCATTTCCGAAAGGATACACTCACTCTGGTGCAATCTTTCCCCATAAAGTGACAGAATCGCCAAAGAAACCCAAACAGGTTTTCCCCTTTAATTTTGAAGGTCACCGCTTCTGACACCTTTGTCGTGTGCTATAAGCACTTCTTATGAGCTAGACTGAGGAAGTCCGGAGGGAGCAGCAGCAGTCGATACTCAGAGCGTCTCATCACCCATCAGCACTTCAGTGGCAACAACCTCCGACATCCATTGGTCTCATGATCTATGGAAGGAAAGAGGAGAAATGCTAGGCAGGAGATTCTGTCCAAACAGCAGCATGAAAAAGATGTTTTTGTTTGTGGAAGGGACAAAATGCCATGGAAGTTATCACCAGGGCAAACATTCAGGGCCCTGCCAGACGGGTGTTTTTCATGGGTGTATTCGGCAACATGTCAATGGCGCAATAATAGTGCATTGAGCCCTTCTGTGGTTTCCAGCAACTGGAATTCAGAAGCATTAGTGTTTCTGAATGTGCTGGCAGAACTCAGCCATCATCACTAGTAGCCTGATCCAACAGGATCTTCTTATGCCCTTAAAGGTAAAAGGTAAAGGGACTCCTGACCATTAGGTCCAGTCGTAACCGACTCTGGGGTTGTGGCGCTCATCTCGCTTTATTGGCCGAGGGAGCCGGCGTACAGATTCCGGGTCATGTGGCCAGCATGACTAAGCCACTTCGGGAGAACCAGAGCAGCGCACGGAAACACCGTTTACCTTCCCGCCGGAGCGGTACCTATTTATCTACTTGCACTTTGGTGTGCTTTCAAACTGCTAAGTTGGCAGGAGCAGGGACCCAGCAACGGGAGCTCACCCCGTTGCGGGGATTCGAACCGCCAACCTTTTGATTGGTAAGTCCTAGGCGCCACCCGCGTCCCTTGCCCTTAAAGGACACCCCACTAATTCACTCCTCACCACCTCCATGCCATAGGAGCCCACATTTACAGAACTGGGCAATGGGCCTTTAAAAAAGGAGGCAGGTCTTTAGAGCGAGGCGGCCCCAGTAGGATCATAGAATCATAGAGTTGGAATAGACCACAAGGGCCATCGAGTCCAACCCCCTGCCAAGCAGGAAACACCATCAGAACACTCCTGACATATGGTTGTCAAGCCCACTAGGTTTAATAAGGCCACAGAAGCCTTCAAAAAGTGAGCCCTAGCTAATGCTGGGCACCCTGAGCTGTCCAGGGTGCTGACACGTTGCATTTTGACCTGCTGGACATCTTGCAATGCTGGACCTGACTATCAGATGTGCCTGTCTTTATTTTATTTATTTTTTTAATTTAAATTTATGTCAGAATTTTTAAATGTTAAATTGTGATCTCCAGAGCAGGAGAAAACAAGCTTGTTCCCTCTTCCATGTGGCAGTACTTGAGATATTTAAAGATGGCTATCATAGCTCCTCTCAGTCTCCACTTTCCAAGGCTAAACATACCCAACTCCTTCAACCACTCCTCATAAGGCTTGGTTTCTAGACCCTTGATCACCTTGGTTGCCCTCTTCTGCATTAATTCCAGCTTATCAACATTGTGGTGCCCAGAACTGGACAGAGTATTTCAGGTGGGGTCTGACCAAGGCAGAACAGAGCAAATTTATTACTTCCCTTGACTGTGACACTAGACTTCCGTTGATGCAGCCTAGAATAGCATTAGCCATTTTTGCTGCTGCATCACACTGTTGACTCATGTTAAGCTCGTGGTCCATTAAGACCCTTAGATCCTTTTCATATGTACTGCTAGTAAGCCAAGTGTCCCCCATCTTATATTTGTGCATCCAGTTCTCCCTGCCTAAGTGCAGAACCTTACATTTGTCCCTACTGAAAATTCATTTTGTTAGATTGGGCCCAGTTCTCCAATCTGTTAAGGTCATTCTGAACTCTGATTCTGTCTTCTGCGGCTTTACCTACCACTGCAAATTTGATGAGTGCTCCCTCTATTCCTTCACCCAAGTCGTTGAACCACAACAGGCCTTTACAACGCGACTTACAAGAGATACGCAAGCATAAACTGGAGGTATAAGGAGTACCAAGAACAAAAAGCTCAGACTTGCCTTTATTGACCCACCTCTTTGGGATGTGACTTGTGTCTTATCAAGTCCCCTGGCATCAAGCTGACCTCATCTGGGTCCCTCATTTGGGACAGGCAATAAGAAGTGCTAGTCTGGTTGGCATCTGCACATGGGATAGAGCTGAGAATTCTTCTGCCTTGTCCTCAGTCAGGGAAGTGTATTGAGCTGTCCTTTCTAGGGGATCACAGGGGATCTCCTAGCCGTTGCTTCTCTAAAGAGGCAGAGGAACTGAGCGTGTCAAAGGCAGAATACAGAAGCCCTTGTCCTCATCAGTCTTCCAGTGAAGCTTACATTCCCACCTCTGTTGCTTGCAAGCTGAGCTGACAATAAGTCAATTCAGGCACCTCCTCCTCTTGTGTAACGTTTCCCCCCCAAAAAAAAAAATTTGGGTGGGTGTGGATTGCACCCTAAAATTTAAAACAAACACACAATGGGAATCGGTGGTCAGAACAAGGAAGGTGATATTTTATAAGCTAGACAGATACGGTATAATTCAAAGGGCACATACTCTTGGCTGGTGAAAAAATATAGCCCAGCGTACAGGAGAAATGACCTTCCTTGGGTCTTTTATTTCAAATCCTTTTGCAAACATTATTAAATAAGAAGTGCTGAGCTAAGGAATCTCAGGTGCTGCTGCGGACATATCTTTCAGCTATTCTGAGTTAGAAAGTCACACGTGATGATGGTGCAGGGACGGCATTTTTTTCCTGGGTTTTATCTTTTCTTTGCCTGCCACCGCTGTATATCAGGTTACATGATGCTTGGTGACTTCACACAAAGTAATAATAATAAAAAGGCTAATTTAGAAGGAGCAGGCATATGCTATATTCCAACTACAAAACCAGGTAGAATTAGGAATGGAGTGTCGTGAAAAAGAGCATACCTAACTGAAAGGGACGCGGGTGGCGCTGTGGTCTAAACCACAGAGCCTAGGGCTTGCCGATCAGAAGGTCGGCGGTTCGAATCCTCGCGACGGAGTGAGCTCCCGTTGTTCAGTCCCAGCACCTGCCAACCTAGCAGTTCAAAAGCACATCGAAGTGCAAGTAGATAAATAGGTACCACTCTGGTGGGAAGGTAAACAAGCATTTCCGTGTGCTGCTCTGGTTTGCCAGAAGCGACTGAGTCATGCTGGCCACATGACCCGGAAGCTGTTTTTGGACAAACGCCGGCTCCCTCAGCCTATAGAGCAAGATGAGCACGCAACACCAGAGTTGTCCACGACTGGACCTAATGGTCAGGGGTACCTTTACCTTTACCTTTAACTGAACAGGAGCATGGCACACACTGCAACATTTTGTTGGAGGTTCCCCTGGCATATACGCTAATGGTAAACTTGGTTCTTTGGATGTGGAGTTTCCTGGAAAAGGGCAGAGCTGGGTGGTTGGAGCCCTGGACAACCGAACCCCCCACACTGCAACATTTTGTTGCAGGTCCTACTTGTAACATACAGTACCCAGAACCAATCCTAAAAAAAACGGACCCAACCTCAAGGAATAAGGGATGAGAGCATTATTTTATGAAATACAGTGGTACCTCAGGTTAAGTACTTAATTCGTTCTGGAGGTCCGTTCTTAACCTGAAACTGTTCTTAACCTGAAGCACCACTTTAGCTAATGGGGCCTCCCGCTGCACAATTTCTGTTCTCATCCTGAAGCAAAGTTCTTAACCTGAAGCACTATTTCTGGGTTAGCGGAGTCTGTAACCTGAAGCGTATATAACCTGAAGTGTATGTAACCCGAGGTACCACTGTAAATTCTCTGCTACTAGTCATTATTTATTATGCCAGAGCTCCCCCCCCCCCTTTTTTTTTTTTTGGAGTCCAGTCTATATAGGTTTGAGTATATTGGGTTTTCCTTGTCTCTCTGTCTTTCCCCCCTGCTTAAAACACACACCGTGTGTCTGCTGTGCTGACAGCAGTATTTCTTTCAACTCTTCAGGAAGAAATCCCTAGACCTCCCTTGGCCCCAGCGAGAGCTTATAACCTCCAAAACCCAATGCCAGGGATGAATATGCTTTCCCTGCAGGGAAACATTTCAAAGTCCCGCTCTCACATTTCCAGAGTAAAATATTGCCTCTATTAAAGCAAAAACAGCTCAGCTGTGATTTGGAATCCAGCAGGGAACAGTGGTTCTGCCGCGCACAGCATTAAACCTGCCTCATCTTCCACTCCGTACGCCTCTTCCGGGGATTTGCTGGGGCTACTTTGGCTCCCTGAGCAAATGCCTGATGTTTCACAAATCTCTAGTCCTTAGCTGAAGGGCAGCGCTGCTCGGCTGGTTGCTGCTTTCGGGTCTCAGCTTCCATCACTTCTAGAATGGAGATGAACTTATACGTCAAGCATCCCTGCACATCCCTTGTTAAGAATACAGGTGATAAGAATTTGCTCTGCAAATTTGGATTCCAGGTGTTTTCTGCACCTTTGGAGCATTACCAAATATCCACAAACTATTCAGTATCTGCATTCTTCTCCTCCTTCCTTCCTCCCTCCCTTCCTAGTCACCCAAGTCTAAAGCTGTTTAAGACTTTGAAGCAGGAATTAGGCCTTCCAGATTATGTTTATTTATTTAATAAAATGTATACATTGCTTGATTGTAAACAACAACAACAACAATCCTCAAAGCAAACACACACACACACACACACACACACACACACACACACATTACCAATAAGAATTAGCAACCGTGACTTAAGACTTTTTTTTTTAATGTATATTGTGTTAGCCACTCTGAGCCCAGCTCTGGCAGAGGAGGGCGGGATACAAATAATATTTATTTATTTATTTATTTATTTATTTGTTTGTTTGTTTGTTTGTTTGTTTGTTTGTTTGTTATTTCAAAAATTAAAATAACTATGAGCGAAAAGCAGATTAAAACTCACACTATCTTTCTAAATATCTGGGTAGGCTTGTCTTAAGCAAAAATATTTTTTGTTTTGTTTTTTTGAGTTTTTGAAATAACTTTTATTTGATTTTTACAAATGCTATTTTGTTATAACAATACAAAATAGATATCCATATTTATAGATGTCTCTGAATCTCGAGACTTCCCACCTGCTGTCAACCTTTTCAACTGCACATTATTTCCTAGTCCATATTTTAAATCTCTCCATATTATCCATATCGTTTGCTACATTACAAGTGTGATTAAAATCCTGCCAATGTTTTCATAGAATCATAGAATCATAGAGTTGGAATAGACCACAAGGGCCATCGAGTCCAACCCCCTGCCAAGCAGGAAACACCATCAGAGCACTCCTGACATGTGGTTGTCAAGCCTCTGCTTAAAGACCTCCAAAGAAGGAGACTCCACCACACTCCTTGGCAGCAAATTCCACTGTCGAACAGCTCTTACTGTCATGAAGTTCTTTCATCTGCTTACAGTGGTCTCCTAAATAAATTATAATTTTTTTCCCATTCTTTACTGAAGTTTTTGTCTTCTTGGTTCCTGATCTTCCCAGTCAGTTTTGCCATTTTGACATCTTCCAACAGCTTGACTTACCATTCCTCTCTGGTGTAGATTTTGTCTTCTTTCCATCTTTGGGCTAGCAGCATCTGTGCAGCTTTGGTTGCATACATAAAAAGTCTTCTCTGTTCCTTTGGGATATCGGTGCTTACAATTCCTAATGAAAAATCTTCTGGGCTTCTTTAAAAGGTTATTTTAAACGTGTGTTTTTTTCAATTCATTGTATATCATTTCCCAGAATGCTTTTTATTACCTTACACGACCACCACTTCACTGTGCCAAAAAGAGTGCAGTGAAGATACCTGCCTGATATCAATTGGCAAGGAGTTCCAAAGGGTCATGTTAGCCTCAGGTTCCCATTATCATTGACTACTGGTGGGAATTGGAGTCCAATATTCTCTTGAAGATTGCAGGTTCACGTCCCTGCTTTGAAAGCATCTATTTTAGCTCAAGGATGGAAGAATAAGGAAATCCCAACGAAAGAACAGTGGCAAGAAAAATTGATGAGTTATGCAGAACTGGCCAAATTGACATATAAATTGCGTGAAAAGGACAACTGTGATTTCAAGGAAGAATTGGAACTTTTTTCCAAACTATGTAAAAAGACAACAAAACAAACTGGACTCTTTGGCAGGTTTTGAATAAACATTCACAAATTTATTAGCTGAACATATGATAGATAAAGGAAGGATATGTACAATTTTATAACATGCAGAAAACAAGATATGTAAAAAAAAAATCAGGGAGGGGAGCTGAGGGAAGTCCTGGGGGGGAGGGTTGAGGGGGGAATAAAGGGGGGGAAATCAATGTAATTGATTAAGAGGATCGACAAATTGTTATGTTGAAATTGGTTAATAATTTTTTTAAAAGAAAGCATCTTTTTTTGATCCCAGAAACAAATTAGGAGGCTTGTCCTGTGTGAATGCACATCCTTCTTGCCGCCCCAACAAAAATAAGCGATCGCAGACCCCCCCCTGCCCTGCCGCACAGTCCTCGGTCATCACACACAAAAGACCTATTCTAATGAGGCGAGAGGATTTTGAGAGACCTAGGCAAAAATGTCATTGCCCCCAGGCCCCATATATTAAAGATCTGCTATTTTCCCTGTGACAAGAGGCAACGAGAATGTTGACTGTTTCCCTTTATAGTAACCTTTGCTGATTAATCAATGCCGTGACTCTGAAGCCAGTTCCAGAGGGGAAATAATTGCTGTCCTTTCACAGACGCAATATGGAAATAAGATACCAGGATGGCAGGCACGATTTTGAAGGGCTGGCAAGAAAGACCAGATCAAAGATCAGCATGTGACAGACCACGAGTCAATTAGGAGAAAGAAAGAAAAAAGATCTGAACATGGGAGCCAGGAAGGAAGGAAAGTAAGAAAGGAGGAAGGGAGGAAAAGTTATGAAATTTCTGTTGTCTGAATTAAGTGCTGATGGAACCTTTTTAAAGGCACAACACAGCCAAAGCTGAGCAATATTAACTTTGATTTCCTAGCTTAGGCTTATATTGTTCTGTTGTGTTCGACAAAAACAGAAATCTGTTTATTCCTCAGATGTGCGCACCACTCTTCAGGCATGTTGTCAGGACACCTTGCGGGGGGAAAGAATAGAGAAAATAAGCTGAAAACAGCTAATCTATGGAAGCAGCACAAAAATAACAGCAAAATAATCGCAAGAAAACGGATCAAGAAAAGTGTAAGTGCTTCTCTTTTTTTTAAGGCTGTAGAAATCAAACGGTTTTGGGCTCAGAAAGATAACTGAGTAGGCGGCAGGCAAGGTTGTTCCAAAGCCAGGGAGCCACCACTGAAAAGACTTTCCCTCTGGCATCCATCTGCTGCACCACAAGTGGTAGAAGGAACTGGAGAGGATGACCTCTGATGGTGACCTCAAAATACCATTAGGGAGGATTTACAAGACTGGAGGAATGAACAGATCAGACCTCAAAACTGTAATCACACAATTATTCCTGTAAGGACTCTGTGTCATTCCCCATGATGTAATCATCCGAAAGTTTACAGGAATTGAGAGTTTACACTGACCACAAGATCTGGTCAGGACTCCATTTTGGTGCTTTGGAAAACAGTCAACCTTGGTCTGAGGTGCTTTGTAGTCTCTCCAAGTCTGCTTTGTTACCTCCCACCATTCACTGTTGGGAAATGAGAGAAACAGCTATAATTTTGTTTTTTCCTTTAAAAACCTGGAATTTTCTGGCAGAGTAGATAAAGCCTACAAAATAGGCAGCTGACAAATAGGTCCAGGGGCTTTTTGTGCTGGGCACCTTTACTTTTGATTAAATAAAAATAATTTTATTTTTAAATTCTGCCCCAAACTTATTCTTTGAGGCAGAATCGGATGAAATTTGCCGGCAAGGTAACTGCTTCTGCGAACATTTCAGGAGGATAGCTCCAGTTGTTTTCCTGCAACAATTTTGTGGTAACTGAAAAGGGAATCACATAATCTTGATCTAAAAGATTCAGATGTGAGAGATGTGGGCCTGCGTAAGCAGCCTGCCAAAATTGCAGTCATATATGTCCAGGGGTTTTTGTTAAAGCTGATCCTGGTTTGGTGGGAAAAACTAAAAAGTATTCCCTTTCCAGATAAAACCATTGCCTCTGATTGCAAGCCTGACTTGTCAGTCACAACACAGAAGTCCCTTCCCTCTTCCCCCATTCTGGTGTTTGCTGTCTCTACATCAGCTCACTCTGGCATTATGGTAGCAACATTGGTTCTGCTTTCTTCAGCCAGGTGTCGAAGACATTTTTAAAAAGTGTGGCAGGGGTCTCTGTTCCTACTTGTGCTGATTCATAGAGATCCACCCCTCTTTCCTTCTGGCAAGACAAAACAAATGCTCCTGTTACATACGACTTTACCTCAGGCTTTTGGGTTCATTCAAATCTGGCGCACACCCATAACAAGAATACTTCGAAAGTTGTGAGCCAAAATCCCAACATGCATTGGTCGAAAGGCAAACTGATATTAAAAATCTGCCGTCTACCTTTCAGTCAAAGGTCCGTACAGTTAAAGCTATGGTTTTCCCAGTAGTGATGTATGGAAGTGAGAGCTGGACCATAAAGAAGGCTGATCGCCGAAGAATTGATGCTTTTGAATTATGGTGCTGGAGGAGACTCTTGAGAGTCCCATGGACTGCAAGAAAATCAAACCTATCCATTCTTAAGGAAATCAGCCCTGAGTGCTCACTGGAAGGACAGATCCTGAAGCTGAGGCTCCAATACCTTGGCCACCTCATGAGAAGAGAAGACTCCCTGAAAAAGACCCTGATGTTGGGAAAGATGGAGGGCACAAGGAGAAGGGGACGACAGAGGACAAGATGGCTGGACAGTGTTCTCGAAGCTACCAGCATGAGTTTGACCAAAGGCAGTGGAAGACAGGAGTGCCTGGCGTGCTCTGGTCCATGGGGTCACGAAGAGTTGGACGTGACTAAACGACTAAACAACAACAACCTTTCAGTCAACGCATGTAGGGAACTTAGCTCACTGATAGAGCATGTGCTTTAAACACAGAAAATCTTAGGTTCCATCCCTGGTACCTTCTGATAAAAAGTCCAAGGAGCAGGTGGTGAGAAAGGGCTCTCTCTGCCCAAGACCCCAGAGAGCTGCTTCCAACCAGAGGAGACAGTGCCTGTGAAAATCCCGCAAACCAGGCTTTAACACAAAAACATTTCCCTCTCCTGCCGTTTCCAGAAACTTGTATTCCAAAGCACTGCTGCCTCCAACTGTGGAAGGACACCAAGGATAGGAGAAGGCACACGTTTTACCTATTTTAGGTTTTTTTGTCTAGAGACCAGTGACATCCTTCAGAAGGACCTAGGCTTGGACTTCATCATCAATCATTTTATGAACAGAGCTCTGGACAGACCTCAGCCTCACCCCAATATCGGAGCGGAATATATGGCATTTAACACCGGTTCCATTTAGTCTCTTCCTCCCCTGCTTCCCCTTGATTCAATCAGATCCTAATCACAAGCTCACGTCACGCAAAGGTGGGCACTAGAATAACTTGCTCTTGGAGACAATGGCCCATTTTGTTACACACACTCAGATAGGCAGATGACAAGTCACATTTCCGGCTGATATAAGGCTGGTGTTGATGTGAAATAATTGAATTTATCCGTAGGTCCCGGTGTATTTATCTCCCAAGTTCATGCCTGCATTATAAGGATGGCAGAAGAACAAATTCTCATTACATTGATGGAAATCAGATTTGCTTCCCCCAATATGCCCAGGCAATGCCATTCCCTGATATGGCCATGTGGTTCTACAATCTCAGTGATTTGCTACAGTTGTACTTGATGACTGGATATATGAATGAATGAATAAGTCAGTGGGAAGTCATTAGCTAAGACAATGGCTCCTGGCTTTCTGGTGCTTTAAAATATTTATCTTAATTTTCAGATGAACAAGAGGGTGGATTCATGGCCAGAGCAGACATTCTCTTAATTGTGTGGATGTAATTAATGCATATGGTTCCACCTCCCGTTCCCCCACAATGTACAGGTGAAACTCGGAAAATTAGAATATCATGGGAAAGTTCATTTATTTCAGTAATTCAACTTAAAAGGTGAAACTAATATATGAGCTAGACTCATGACATGCAAAGCGAGATATGTCAAGCCTTTATTTGTTGTAATTGTGATGATCATGGCCTACAGCTGATGAAAACACCAAATTAACAATCTCAGAAAATTAGAATATTAAATAAAATCAGCAAAGCAAGGACTGCAAATAGAGCAATATTGGACCTCTGAGAAGCAGAAGCATGCATATGTACTCAGTACTTGGTTTGGGCCCCTTTTGCATTAATTACTGCCTCAGTGCGGCGTGGCATGGATGCTATCAGCCTGTGGCACTGCTGAGCTGTTATGGAAGACCAGGAAGCTTCAATAGTCACCTTCAGCTCTTCTGCATTGCTCGGTCTCATGTCTCTCATCTTTCTCCTGGCAATACCCCATAGATTCTCTATGGGGTTCAGGTCAGGTGAGTTTGCTGGCTAATCAAGCACAGTAATCCCGTGGGCATTGAACCAGGTTTTGGTACTTTTGGCAGTGTGGGCAGCTGCTGGAAAATGAAGTCAGCATCCCCATAAAGCTCGTCTGTAGAAGGAAGCATGAAGTGCTCCAAAATCTAATGGTAGAAGGCTGTGTTGACCCTGGACTTAATGAAGCACAGTGGACCAACACCAGCTGATGACATGGCTTCCCAAATCTCTTTTCTGATGAGAGCAGCTTTTGTATCCCATTTGGAAACCAAGGACCCAGAGTCTGGAGGAAGAATGGGGAGGCACACAATGCCAGATGCCTGAAGTCCAGTGTGAAGTTTCCACAGTCTGTGTTGATTTGGGGAGCCATGTCATCAGCTGGTGTTGGTCCACTGTGACCATCTATAAGTTGTTAGACTCTAATTCCCAACACCCCCAGCCATCACAGGTAATGATTAGGGTTAGGAACCGTGGTGCCAGCTTCTCTGGATGATTGACGCAACGTCCCGATGTCCCACGTGCAATGTCCCACAATGTCCTGATGTCGCTGGTGGGGCCATCTGAATATTGAAGTGGCCTGGCCCCCTCCAGAAAGAGATCAGGGGCCTATAGTGTCTTGACCCCCAGGAGCCAGCACCCTTGGTTAGGACGGTGGGTCCAATTACATCTGGAGGGCCAAAGATTCTCCATTCCTGACCTAGAGGGTTTCTGCACTAGCCAGTCAGAGGACTGGGCTTGGAGCCCTGCTGAGTTCAATGGAAGTGCTGTATATTCATTGCGAACCCATTAGCATAACTGACTTGCGTATGTGGCTGTCAACATGAAATGTGTTTGCCTTTTATCATAATTCTTCCCTTTGGTGGTGCTCCTGTGAGATCTCTTGACAAGTTATTTTTTTATGGAGCTTTTGATTTTGGAGGAGAATGATTTGGACCCTCCTCCTGCACTGCCACCACCCCAGCAATGGCCAAAACTGTGGGTAGGGAGGAAATAAAGGAGTGGAGTGGGGTATAAATGGTAAATATTGGGGGGGGGGAGTCATTATGATTCAAAGTATCATCAGGAAAGACGTCATAAGTCAATGAGTCAGCAAGACAGATGATGCGGAGCACGTCAGGAGTCAAGGAAGTAAATGCAATGAATTTCTGATGAGGGATATTCAGCACGGCAAATTGTTTTCTCTGATATGAGACGGAGCCTTGTCGCTGGCATAACCCTTTAGGAGCCACAGCAAATATGCATTTTCATCAGACTTACACATTTGCTTATATATGCCTGAAGAGGGCTCTGGTGCCAAAGCATGCATACTTCCGAGTTTCTCACTAGGTTATATCCCAGCCTCAAAACCTGAGGTTCTACGATCAAGTCTAAGATGCACTAATAAATGGATATTGTCTGGTTCCCACCCAAAAAATGACAGCAATCGCTCTTACTTATAAGTAAGGATGTGGTCCTTTATTAAAGCAGGTGATCGATACAGACTAAGGGGCATGGAGGAACCAGATACAATCCAGATATACTGTATTTTTCGCTCTATAAGACGCACCAGACCACAAGACGCACCTAGTTTTTGGAGGAGGAAAACAAGAAAAAAAATATTCTGAATCTCAGAAGCCAGAACAGCAAGAGGGATCGCTGCGCAGAGAAAGCAGCAATCCCTCTTGCTGTTCTGGCTTCTGGGATAGCTGCACAGCCTGCATTCGCTCCATAAGACGCACACACATTTCCCCTTACTTTTTAGGAGGGGAAAAGTGAGTCTTATAGAGCAAAAAATACAGTACTCTAGAAACTCTTCCAAAGGGTTAGCAGGAATAAGATCTGGTCTAGATGCAAGAACCAGGGTTCATCAGTTCAAGATCAGTGACAAGAGTCTCGACAGCTGTGAAGTTCTTCCAACAAGTGACCCTGCCAACCTGCCGAGTTTTTACACTGAGATGTAGTTAACCATCTACTGCTTCTTCAGGAGTTCCTAGCTCTAGTGAGCAGCTTACCACGCCCAGAAACTTCTACTGGGTAAGCCCATGGTTGGGACGAACACCAGGAGGCATTTTGATGGGCAGCTTCTCAAACCTGGAGCTGCCTCTTCCAAACTTTGCCATTTATTGGCACACAAACAGAGGGAAGGAGGGAAGGATCTTTAATATTTATGATCAGGCTCGCTGACCTTTCTCTTAATAGGTCCCAGCTTTCCCATCAGTTGACTTCTGAAAAGTGTGCGACTGATTGAAATCGGGAACGTTCAATCACCCCTCTGTCAAAACATGTTGCTCATTAACTTTAGGGAGGTATATCGCCCCCAAAGTTTTTATGGTGCATTTGAGCTTAATGCTTCCTTTTCAGAGCACAAAACCACAATGTATGTGGCAGTTTGGTCAGTGGGGGAAATGGGAAGAACGAGGCAAGAGAGCGCTTTCTGAGACAGGAGGGATCACTGACCATGCATGTTGTGGACATTTGACTTGGCCAGGAATATGAAGCAGATACTCAACGCATCGTTTGGTAATAAGCCTTCCTTGAAAAACAGTGACTGTGACTTCCTAAAACATTTGTTTGTTGTTGTTCCCATAAAGCAAACAGCAGTGCAACTTTCAAGTAAGTAGATGAATTACGATTGTGAGCTGCAGGTGTGTACATTCATTTCAGAACAAATGAACATTTGACTCAGGGTTTCCCAGATGGGTTTCCAGCTGTTTTTGCTAGCTAGGCATGGTGGGAGTTGTAGTCCAAAAACAGCTGGAGACCCAAGTTTAGGAAACCCCGATTTAACCCAATGGGGTCCATTTTGCTCAGCTTTCATTCATTCCAAAATTAAGGTAGAGATGAGCCAATGATGTAGCATAGAGCCCAATTTTCATGGTAATGGAGTCCAGCAGTGACTGAGCCACCAAGTCAGAGGTCAAAGGATTGGATCAGGTTCTTGACTCTGAGCCTGAAAGGACTTGAGTGGAACACAGCACTTTCACCAGTCGTGATTCCCAGGAACTGACATTCAGTTCGTTCCTTAAGATTCTGCAGTTCTCCAACAAAGGGGATGTAATACAGGAGGTCAGAGGCTCCTCCAGCCCTCATTGGAGTAAGTGACTCACTAGGAGCCCTCCTTTGTTCTGGACAACTGCTTTGTCCTGCAGGCTCCTCTTCAGGACCAGGACAGGACACCAATCCTATGCCGATGTATAGGAAAGTAAATTCCAGTGGTCGCCCTGGTGTCTGCTGGCTTTGCCCTGCAAGTTTTCTTTGATGTTGCAGTCAGCCACTCAAGTTCAGGCTCATTGGTCTCCACTGCCTTTTTTGTCACACTGAACATAGCGCTTCCAGTTTCTCTGAAGTTTTTGCTTTGTAGATCAAAGGCCTCAGGTGTGGCCTGTGATTCTTTCGGAAAGTGTGACCAAGAGGTCTCCTTTGTATTTGGAGTAGAGGAGACCTTGGTGGCTGCCAGTGTTGTCAGCTGAGGAACACTTTGATGCCAGGAGGTCCAATTTATGCCCTTTTGAAGGCTTCTTTTCACGTGTTCCCAAAATCTTTTGATCGCATTCTGCTACCACTTTCTCTCTCTCTTTATTAAAATTTTTGTCCGTCCAAGGACTTGCTTTTCTGGAGAGCAGCAAAATAAAACTGTTGACAAAAGAATACGATAAAGTTACCCAACCTGTGGTGCAAGCAGATTCCAATATATTTTTCCAGGAATGGAAAGGCAGGTTTGTTCATACGGGGCCATTTATCGCCATTTCATCGTTTCCCCCCACAAGTTTCTGAAAGCTAGGAACAGGGTTAACCCAAGGTACGTAGGCTCCAGAACATAAAATCAAATGTCCTTCAAGCTTATCTCCTTGCACTTGGATCAATATCATTCTTCTTCACTCTCTTTGTAGTTTGGGTGATAAGACACAACAGCTGGTGCTTATATTTCAAAGGCATATAGATGTTGTTCCGGTAACTTTTGGCACAGTTGGATCCGTCTGGATGCGAAATCTACTCTTGTTCCTGCCAAGCTGATAACAGAGCTGATAAATTAATTGCTCGCTACTCAATAATAACTAAAGCAAATGAGGGACTCATGGAGCTTCAATGCCATATGTTCCCCAATGGCTGCAGCATTCCCAAACAGTTTGGCACTTTCTCACACGTTGAGAAGTCACGACCCACCAACCCAAAAGGCAGAGCGCCTACAATGTCTTGAAGATGGTCAATGCAGTGCTGGTGGTCTTTCTGTATAGGGTAGTAAACCATAATATTAATAATAATTAATAATAATAATAATAATAATTTTTTATTTATACCCCGCCCATCTGGCTGGGTTTCCCCAGCCACTCTGGGCGGCTTCCAACAAAGATGAAAGATACACTAAAATGTCACATATTAAAACTTCCCTGAACAGGGCTGCCTTCAGATGTCTTCTGAATGTCAGGTAGATGTTTATCGCTTTGACATCTGATGGGAGGGCGTTCCACAGGGCGGGCGCCACTACCGAGAAGGCCCTCTGCCTTGTTCCCTGTAACTTGGCCTCTCGCAGTGAGGGAACCGCCAGAAGGCCCGCGGAACTGGACCTCAGTGTCCGGGCAGAACGATGGGGGAGGAGACGCTCCTTCAGATATACTGGACCGAGGCCGTTTAGGGCTTTAAAGGTCAGCACCAACACTTTGAATTGTGCTCGGAAACGTACTGGGAGCCAATGTAGGTCTTTCAAGACCGGTGTTATATGGTCTCGGCGGCTGCTCCCAGTCACCAGTCTAGCTGCCGCACTCTGGATTAGTTGTAGTTTCCAGGTCACCTTCAAAGGTAGCCCCACGTAGAGCACATTGCAGTAGTCCATACGAACATACGAACCATACGAACATAAGAACACAAGATAAGCCTACTGGATCAAGCCATTGGCCCATCTAGTCCAGCATCCTGTTCTGGCCAACAAGGTGCCTCTGGGAAACGTGCAAGCTGGACATGAGCACAGCAGTACTCTGGCCACTTGTGATTCCCAGCACCTGATATTCAGAGACAGTCGAGGAAGAACACAACCATCACGGCTGGTAGCTGTTGATAGCCTTGTCCTACAAAACCAGAAGGTATCTTGAACTTCTGGGTGGTGGGTGGTGGGTTTTCAGCTTGGTGATTATTAGTTGTGCCGGCCTATATTTCCAATCTCTTTCAATAATAATAATAATAATAATAATAATAATAATAATAATAATAATAAATTATTTATATCCCGCTCTCCCCAGCCGAAGACAGGCTCAGAGCGGCCAACAACAATAAAAGTAATACAGCATTCTAAAATCAATTCATTTTAAAATCAATTCAAAATCAGATTAATGGCAACCATTGGGCTAGAGTTCTGTGAGGATTACCAAAGGAGGGGGTCAGACTGTGCCTTGGCCAAAGGCCTGGTGGAACAGCTCTATCCTGCAGAAAGAGGTCAAATCCCGCAGGGCCTTAGTCTCTTGTGACAGAGCGTTCCAACAATCGGGGCCACAGCTGAAAAAGCCTTGGCTCTGGTTGAGGCCAGCCTAACCTCCCTGTGGCCCAGGACCTCCAAGATGTTTTTGTTTGAAGACCGTAAGGTCCTCCGTAGGACATACCAGGAGAGGAGGTCCCGTAGGTACGAGGGTCCTAGGCCGTATAGGGCTTTAAAGGTTAAAACCAGCACCTTAAACCTGATCCTATACTCCACCTGGAGCTAGTGCAGCTGGTATAGCACCAGGTGAATGTGATCTCACAGCGAGGACCCCGCAGCGAGGACACCCGCTGGAGTTTCTGGGTCAGTCTCAAGGGCAGCCCCACGTAGAGTTAGTTACAATAATCAAGTCTGTCTTTGAAGCCCAGTTCATGCGCACCAGCCTTTGGGACAGGAGATAAAAGCAGTTGTGCCCCTTTTTTCTGGTTGTAGCTACTTTTGTCTGGTTGTAGCTACTGTGTCCGGTTGGACACAGAGGAATGGTGGGATGATCCAGCTGGGGAACCACCAAGGGAAGAAGGCTCAGAGCCCAGGAAGTGGTGGTGGGGAAATGATGGGTGATCAGTGGGAGAAAACTGGGAAGAGGAGGTGTCAGAAGCTAAAGAGGTAACAGGGCTTAGTGAGCTGGGAGAGTCTGTGGCAGAGAGAAGTCCAGAATCAGAGGCAGAAGTTGAAGCAGTCAAGTGGGAGGAGGAAGGCCAAGAGGAGTCTGGCTGGTGAAGAGTCACAGGTGTCTCCTCTTCCTGCTGCAATAAGCTCCCATTCCCCTTTGTCTCCCAGAACCAGAAGAGGTCTGAAAAGGGCAGAGCTGTGGCAGGCTGCACGCAGGCGCAGTCTCTGATTGCTTGGGGGAAAGCTCTGGAAAGGAGACTTAGACAGCTGTGGGAAGGCAGGGACTTTCAATCTCGGCGACTGATTCATGGGTTAAGACCTACTAGGGATGAGCTGCTGTGCTCATTAGGCCTGACACTCAGCCAAGCCTGTGAAGTTTGTTTGTTTGTTTTTCCAGGAAAGAGTCAAGTCAGTTTTGAATGGTGTGATTTACTGCTGGCTCACACTTTGACATTTTGAATGTTGGCACCATATCTAAGAGGTGGAGCATGGGCTCAGTACCTGATGTCTCTAGTAACCTGAACCTTATTAGAAGGTGCACTCTTGCCCAAGGTGCTGCGGAACTGCAACTGATCGGAATGTTCAGCTTTGCACTTGGAAAGCCAATAGATTTGTTCCGTGCTCAGATTATTCCATTCTATTCCCAGTGTCACACTGTTAGATTCTTCCAATGGTGGCCTAGTTCTACTCCTAGTTATGAAGCCATAACTTTCTCTCATTGTCTCAGGCAGGTATTATACAACACCTGCGGCCTGGCAAGATCTACTCCTGATTGCACGCACACACCCTGCAATTCCTGTCTCTTTTCGGTAAATGTATTGCATTATTTGGAAAAAGAGCTGTTTCAATAAAAAGGATAATGTTGAGTTTAGCAGTGCCCATGTGGTACAGATAAAAGTAAAGGTAAAGGGACCCCTGACCATTAGGTCAAGTCGTGACCGACTCTGGGGTTGTGGCGCTCATCTCGCTCTATAGGCCGAGGGAGCCGACGTTTGTATGCAGACAGCTTCTGGGTCATGTGGTCAGCATGTCTAAGCCGCTTCTGGCGAACCAGAGCAGTGCATGGAAACGCCGTTTACCTTCCCGCCAGAGTGGTACCTATTTATCTACTTGCACTTTGACGTGCTTTCAAACTGCTAGGTTGGCAGGAGCAGGGACTGAGCAATGGGAGCTCACCCCGTCGCGGGGATTTGAACCGCTGACCTTCATGATCAGCAAGTCCTAGGCTCTGTGCTTTAACCCACAGCGCCACCCGCGTCCCCTGTGGTACATATAGATCAGCACAAAACCAGCAAATTAATTGAACTACATTGGGTTGCCCCTGCCACAACAGGTCACAGTAGTTGGTCTGTGCAAGAGTCTTTTGGAGAGCTGGCTGTGTTACCAGCACCAGTGTGGGGTAGCCTTCCTTGTGGCTTCTTTCCATGCCACTCACTCCATTAACATATGTATCGAAGAACCATCTCAGCATACTAATGTTGTGGTTCTGAGCATTTCTTTCTCCTGGCAGAATGATGATAGGATGGTAAACAGAAGGAACTATGAGACCACTCCTCCCCGTGTAATACATAGATACAAACATTACTGGAGTGGTTTATGAAGAAGTTATGAGAAAGCAGCCCCGACACTGCTGCTGGCAATGTATGAGTCATCCCTAAATCATGCACTTGGTGTGGTGCTTATAGGAACTCACCTTTGCCTTATCTCTACTTCCCTGGAGCAGGGCTACTTACATGCCCTTGGATTGTTGACATTGCTACAGATTCTGGCTCTGACAGGGAACGACCACCTGGCCCTTTGATAAGTCCACCTCATCTTATTTCGGGGGGGGGGGGCTGCTAAAAAGGTCCTGGATCCACTCCAGAAATTCATACACTGTGAGTGAAAAATTGGGTTGCATCCAATGGAACGCTAGGCAATGTGTTCCATTAGCACAGGGATTTATGCTTGCACAACATAATATTCCTCCTTCTTCTCCCCCTTTGCATTCCTTAAATCTGTTCTAGGTTTTCTCCCCAAACAGTGGGGAGTTTCAATGGAATGAGAGCATTGAATGCTGGCCACAGTTTCCAGATCAGATTCCCAGTTGAGAATCTAGACCAGAGGCAGCCAACATGGGGTTGTTGGACAACACCTCCAGCCAGCATGGAGTTATGAGGGGAGTTGTAGACCAGCAAGATCTATATTGGCTGCTCCTGATCTAGACCACCCCTTAGAGTATTCTGGATTCCCATTTCTAACCCTTGACTTCCCTGTCCCCTTGTACTATCTGGACCCAATACTGCCTAGACATAAGTATCATTGGTGGTCCTGGTCCTTGCGGGGGGAGAAGCTCTCCTGGTCCCAGCTTGTGGAACATGTTTATTCCAAAAACAAAGCAGCCATTTGTTTCAGGCCAGTCATTCACTTTTACAGCAGTGTCGTTAATCGCAAACCCCAACAGGGCATTGTGTCATGAGGCCCTCACTTTCTTCCAGCCGTGTCTCCTGCTTGGCACTCATGTGACTTATCCAAACAAACCAGCTGACTGCACTTTGCATCAGTGGCCCATTACCTCACAGTGAGCTCAGGCTGAATCACTGCCCAACGGAGGGATCAGATGAGTTTCCTCCTGGCTCGAATACCAAAAGGCTTGAGATCACTGGCCAAAGCCAATGTGCATTCCTGATTATCAGCTACCGGGAGAAGAACCCTCAACAGCAGCTCTGGGTTGGGGCTAGATTCTCGTGTTAGTCACATCCTCCTAATCAAAGGCATCCCAAGTTCATTTCCAGGAGGAAATTAAAAGTAAAGCATGGCCAAAGGTCTCTGCAAAAGCGTGCCAGATTGGGAAAGGTTAATGGCTTGCCGTCAGTGTCCGCCTAACTCACAATGGGGAAACCATTAATGTGGCGGATGTTTTGTATGCTATAGACAAAAGCAGGCTGCGGAGAGGGGTAGCAAGGAGCGGGAAGCAGCCAGGCAGTCAAACCACCAATAAAACAGGCAGCAGCAGCCGCCAATAGCATCATCAATGAGGCAAAGGCACAAAGGATGTGAGCACACAGAGCTGCCTTATGCTGGGTCAAGCCATTGGTCCACCTGGGTCATTACTGTTTACTCTGACCGGCAGTGGCATCCCAAGGTCTCTGGCAGGCTTTTCCATCCTGGCTTCCTCATATCCATATAGGGAGTACAACTCCCTTCCTACAACAGCTCCACTGGCTATCAGTCTGTTTCCAGTCCCAATTCAAAGCACTTATTATGACCTATAAAGCCCTGTGCAGCTTAGATCCAAGCTCTACATTGCTGTAACTTAAGGTTCAGGTGGCCTTGGTAGCACAGAGTGCCTTCCACAAGCTTCAGCTGGTGGCCCAGCTACACCCGTATCTGGGCAGGGAGAGCCTAACTTCTGTTTTCTATTCTCTGGTTTTGTTTTATTTTATTATTATTGATACTTTATTGAAAAAAAATCAATTATAAAGCAATAAAGTGATATGAAAAGGGGGGGGAACTGTGCATAGGGGGAAAACATTATATGAATATATACAAAAACACCCTAACCCATACATTCTTTTATAAATTTGATATTACTATCCTAATACTAATATAAATATTAATAGCCTACTACATTTTGTATAAATTTGTTCCAGATATTGTATTTATCCAATCAGAGTCTACATCTGTAAGCACTCCATTCGTAAGTTGCAAGTGTTATCATATTATCAATGCACTGATTAAAGGAGATCATGTCTTTATTCGGTCAATATCAATCTCTTGGTTACCATTAGAGTGCATAAAATCCATTTTTGTTGCCCTGTTATTAACTTCCATATAGTAGGTATATGGTAGGGTTGCCATACATAGCTGGGATTTGACCATCAAAAACGAAGATTTTGCAACAACTTTTATGTCCTGATTTTCACTTTTTGAAGTATGGTAACCCCAGTATGGTGGGACGCGGGTGGCGCTGTGGGTTAAAGCCTCAGCGCCTAGGGCTTGCCGATCAGAAGGTCGGCGGTTCGAATCCCCACTGCGGGGTGCGCTCCCGTCGCTCGGTCCCAGTGCCTGCCAACCAAGTAGTTCAAAAGCACCCCCGGGTGCAAGTAGATAAATAGGGACCGCTTACTAGCGGGAAGGTAAACGGCATTTCCGTGCGCTGCGCTGGCTCGCCAGATGCAGCTTGTCACGCTGGCCACGTGACCCAGAAGTGTCTGCGGACAGCGCTGGCTCCCGGCCTCTAGAGCAAGATGAGCGCACAACCCTAGAGTCGGACACGACTGGCCCGTACGGGCAGGGGTACCTTTACCTTTACCTTTTAACCCCAGTATATGGTATCCTCTAGGCTAGATTACTGCAACATGTTATACATGGGGCTGCCTCTGAAGTCAGTTTGGAAACTTGTGCAGATTTCAGAGACCAAGTTGCTCACTGGAACAAGATGGTTTGAGCATATAACATCAATCCTGACCCAACTGAACTGGCAGCCAATTAGTTTCTGGGCCCAATTCAAATTGCTGGTTTTGACCTATGAAGCCTTAAATGGCTCAGAACAGCAATACCTCAAGGACTGCCTCCTTCCATATGAACCAACCTGGACCTTGTGATCTGAGGACCTTCTTTGTGTGCCTCCTCCATGAGAAGTCCAGTGATTGGCAACTGCTAGGTGAGGGTTGAACTTAGGGATGGTAAAAGGTAAAGGTAAAGAACCCCTGGATGGTTAAGTCCAGTCAAAGGCGACTATGGGGTTGCAGCTCTCATCTCGCTTTTCAGGCAGAGGGAGCCGGCATTTGTCCACAGACAGCTTTCCAGGTCATGTGGCCAGCAGGACTAAATGGCTTCTGGCACAACAGAACACTGTGGTGGAAACAAGAGTGCATGGAAACACCGTTTACCTTCCCGCTGGAGCAGTACCTATTTATCTACTTGCACTGGCGTGCTTTCGAACTGCTAGGTTGGCAGGAACTGGGACAGACCAACGAGAGCTCACCCTGTTGCAGGGATTCAAACCGCCAACTTTCCAATCAGCTCAGAGGCTCAGTGGTTTAGACCACAGCGCCACCCACATCCTTACTTACTTATTTACCCTTTTTTACTTAGGGATGGACATAGCAATCAATTGCCAAGCCCTGCCAGTTGCACATGTTTGCATTCCGGTAATGGTTTTTCAAGGAGGACAGGGCTGCTGCGCTAGCTTTGTAGTAGGTGAGTTGCTGTTGCTTATTGAGAGGAGCAGGGATGTGGGTGGCGCTGTGGGGTTAAACCACAGAGCCTAGGACTTGCCCATCAGAAGGTCAGCGGTTCGAATCCCTGCGACGGGGATGAGCTCCTGTTGCTCAGTCCCTGCTCCTGCCAACCTAGCAGTTCAAAAGCACGTCAAAATGCAAGTAGATAAATAGGCACCACTCCGGTGGGAAGGTAAACGGTGTTTCCGTGCGCTGCTCTGGTTCGCCAGAAGCAGCTTAGTCATGCTGGCCACATGACCTGGAAGCTGTACGCCGGTTCCCTCGGCCAATAAAGCGAGATGAGTGCTGCAACCCCAGAGTCGGCCACGACTGGACCTAATGGTCAGGGGTCCCTTTACCTTTTACTGGGAGGAGCAGGGGAAGGGCATGGTCCAAGCTCACTAGCAGGAGCACTAGGTTGGCTCTGCCAATGTGCTTGCACCACACTGACCTCCCTGCCGCCTCGTCCCTTCCCTTCCTTTTTGGATGTGTCTAAATCCAGCCATCCACCGGGTTCCCCTGCTTCTTTAAATTCACCCAAGATATAATGGCCAGGGTGAAACATCTACAAAAGTGGTGCTGTGGTCCACCAAGTGCTAAAACACCGGAGGGTGGTAAGCAGTGTGGATGCTGTTACCATGGCAATGGCAGAAGAAAAAGACAACTGTGCGACCATATAGGGGGAAGAGTGTGTTTTGGAGTGGGGAGCCCTCGGTGGCCATTTGCCAAGTGTGCCCTGAAGTCTGGCAGCAGCTTCAATTCGAGAGAATAATAATAGTAAAAAATTGTCTCTGAACGTGGTGGTGCCAATAAAAGGAGGAAGAATAAAGTGCAGAGGTTGTTGTGAAGGAGAATGAAAAGGAGGAAAAAAACCTATATGAATAAGGGCTGGTGCCTACAAAGGCACATTAAGATTTTGCTGATTCAGATATATTGCTTTTCATTTGCATTCCTGTACCGTCCCCCCATTAGAGAAGGGATCTGCAGCAAATGCATATTAATGATGCTGCACATTTGCATATTATGAATCCATAATACCAAGAGTGCAGTTTGTGTGGGGGATTTGTCGGCACACACACACACACCTCTTTGTGGTAAATGTGGCAAGGGTGCTGCAATAAATTTTCTTACTACCTTGCACTTTTAAAGCCCTTTCTTTAAAAGCCAAGAAATAATCTCAGCCTCCAGAAAGATTCCTATGTTAAGGAACTAATGGCCTAAAAAAAAAAATCCTTTTTATAAAATACA
Organism: Podarcis muralis; assembly: GCF_964188315.1. NCBI lineage: Eukaryota > Metazoa > Chordata > Lepidosauria > Squamata > Lacertidae > Podarcis > Podarcis muralis. Next base: position 12,234,572 of record NC_135662.1, read on the forward strand.
ATATTTGCAGAGGCTGATGCCAAATTTAGGGATGACTTCCAGGTTTTCATTGTGCTGATCTCTCTCTCTCTCTCTCTCTCTCTCTCTCTCTCTCTCTCTCTCTCTCTCTGTGTGTGTGTGTGTGTGTGTGTGTGTGTGAAATCTGTTAAGCAATCTCAAATATTGTTACGCCTTTTCTTTTTTAAAAAAATACCACCATAAATATAAATGCTGTTTCATAGGACAACTTAAGCAAAGCAAGCCGCATGCCTGCTATGTGGAACTCAGGTTCCACAGTGGAGGAAAGCATAGCAGAGAAAAAGAGAGGCTGTATCTCAGTGGTGCCAATGGCGCCATGGATGCTGAAAGTCCCAAATTCAGTTCCCATCATCTCCAAGCAGAAGGACCAGGGAGATGCAAAGACTCTTCTCTAGAATTAGGGAAGAGAAGAGGGCAGCCAGGTTTGCAATGGTACCAAAGTGTTCAAGGTATTTAAAATGAAAAGGGATTGTGATAAGCTAAAAGGGGGGTATCTCCATACCCGATCGAATGGGAAGGGAAATGGCAAGAGAGCCAGTGTGGTGTAGTGGTTAGAGGGTCAGACTAAGACCTGGGATAGCAAGGTTCGAATCCCCACTCATCCTTGAAGCTCACTAGGTGACCTTGGGCCAGTCACTCTAACCTACCTTGCAATGTTTTTTTGCAGGGGATTAAATATGGAGGGGCAGAACCAGTTGTGCTACCTTGATGCTACCTAGGAGAAAAATGTAGGATATAAACACAAGTAAATAAAACAAACGCGATTCGCTGCAAGTGCTGCCCATAAGGGCAAAAGATCCTAATTTCTTTTCTTTCTTTTAAAAATTTTATTAAATTTTATTAAGGTAAAGGTAAAGGTACCGCTGCCCGTATGGGCCAGTCTTGACAGACTCTAGGGTTGTGCACCCATCTCACTCAAGAGGCCGGGGGCCAGCACTGTCCAGAGACACTTCCGGGTCACGTGGCCAGCGTGACATCGCTGCTCTGGCAAGCCAGAGCCGCACACGGAAACGCTGTTTGCCTTCCCGCTATAAAGCGGTACCTATTTATCTACTTGCACCCTGGGGTGCTTTCGAACTGCTAGGTTGGCAGGCGCTGGGACCGAACGACGGGAGCGCACCCCGCCGCGGGGATTCGAACCGCCGACCTTTCGATCGGCAAGCCCTAGGCGCTGAGGCTTTTACCCACAGCGCCACCCGCGTCCCTTTTTAAATTTTATTAGATGTTACCAAAAAAATGAAAAGAAAAATAAAGGAAGTAGAAACAATACATAAGGTAAAGGTAAAGGTACCCCTGCCCGTACGGGCCAGTCTTGACAGACTCTAGGGTTGTGCGCCCATCTCACTCAAGAGGCCCGGGGCCAGCGCTGTCCGGAGACACTTCCGGGTCACGTGGCCAGCGTGACATCGCTGCTCTGGCGAGCCAGAGCCACACACGGAAACGCCATTTACCTTCCCGCTAGAAAGCG